>NC_058108.1:20393670-21009027 GCF_914725855.1 Thunnus albacares | reverse complement strand
TTCAGACATGCACAGACACATGCTCATGGCTGCATATGTACATACACACACCAGAAAGGAGAGCAGAGGGACCTGATGTAATACAAAAGTAGATGCTAGCAAACTGTTTGCAGCAGTCTGTACTTTGCTTGCTCACCCCTTTATAGTGCTAAATGTCAAAGACCAGTGGCTCATTTCAGTGACCAAATACACAGAGGCTTCACAATGTGATTTATTTACTTTGAATTTTGAATGCCTAAATGAAGAAGGCCATAGGACGCGAGGATGGGCACCTAGAGAATAATACCCACAATATAAAATTTTATTGAGCTCAACAAGGGACACAGAGAGGTAATTGAAAGCAATATAAACAAATCATAAAGTTAGCTGGACAGAACTGAATTAGGACAAGGATATATATGTGTGTGTGTGTGTGCGTGTGTGTGTGTGTGTGTGTGTCTGCACATGCTATATATGAGCATCTTACAGCTTCAATTTAGAGTCCTGGATATTGGATTATCTTATTCACATTGCTATGAATGACAGGACATTAAAGGAAGAAGGGAGATGGGAAAAAAATGGCTGACTCACTTTCCCTCAGGCAGAGGGCAACTATTCACACTTCCTATTGGCCTTGGTGTCTTGCTGCTTTGCTGTGGTCTGGTCTTCAGGAGCAAATGCTGGCTAGATTGATTTCTCTTCATTTTGCTACGAGCACTCTATCGCATGGGGGTAGTGGGGTTTGGTACCACCTATATAGTCAAAAAGTTGTATCTCCCTGGTAGGTAGTACAGTAGTTTGTTCATCTTACATCTTTTGCCTTTTGCTAAAGCTGGTACTGTCGCCACAGGGGCCAGACTGCCTCTCTCACAGTTCCCCTCCATCCCTCTTTCCCCCGAAAAAAAGAAAAAAAGAAAAAAAAGAAAAAAAAAAATGCAGCTTGGGCTGTTTCAACTGAAGTATTGATTTCTCTTTGCTTTCTCTCTCTCTCTCTCTCTCTCTCTCTCTCTCTCTCTCTCTCTCTCTCTCTCTCCCTCCCACCCTCTCAAAGAGTGCTAGCCAAGCAGTTGGGCTTGGCACCAAAACATAATTATGAAAATGGACCTCTGGGTTGTTTCTTTTAATCTACCTGTACATTCCACAGTCCCTCTGCAACAGACGCTATTTAAAAACTGTTTCAGGGGAATTGAAATGTTTAACCCACAGTAGTGTAAAGAATGGTATACCTTTTATCAGTTGCCATATAAATCAAGTGTGTAACAGATCCATCACTATTTTTGGCCAAAACGATCAGGAAATGCCCGTGTAATACTGACTCACATCGTATATTGTTAGCAGGAAAGCAAACTTCTCAGTGTCAAGGCAGAGTGAGACTTGAGTGCTTGATACTTTCTGTCAAATGCTGGCATCAATTTACACTGTGTGCCACCCATGACAAAGTGCCTAGAGTCAGACAGCAATTGCTGCTCTCTCCCCAACTTACAGTTCAATGGCCAGTAAAACCCAAATGACACAGCCAAAATCAGACCCATTTTCAAAACATTAAATTCTGCAGCACGACATGATACACAGTAGCTGCAGTATCAAAACTACTTCCTTGCTCAAGGTGTTAGTGTCATGTCATGTTGCAGTGCTAAACATGATAAAGTAAAACATATATTTGGGCTGCCTTTCTATGATACTGGTCTGTAAATTCAGAGTAATTCATTAATTCATTAATCCAAACAAAAGGTTGTATTGCAAGATTTGTTCTGCATGGACATATAAGGTATGATGCATCTCGATATAAACCTTCCGTTTCTGTAACAAGCATGTTCATGATGTTTTGCATGATTCGTATCACCTAAGTGTCATTTGGTCTTATAAAGAGCAGGAAATTAGAACCCTGTTTCACACATGACTAGATTCTAGTTGATCCAAAGGATCTTTAACACCATAGTCCAATCTCAGACAAAATGTGACACGGCAAGACCTTGACATTTCTCCACATCACATCCCTCTGCCTCCTCACATCTTTCTAAGGCACAAGAAAAGCATGATTAGTCCTGTTGGATAATAGATGCACGCAGTGGGAAAGGTCAGCAGTTGTCAGCCCTTAATGCCTCAACCTTTAAATTGGGGGGGGGGTGGGAGAGGAGAGATGAAATTAAAAAATAAGGAGTGAGGATAGGAGCTGGTGACACTGATGATTTATAAGAATCAATAATTACTCCTTCCATGTCATACACATGTGAAAAATGGTGGAAATATGTACATGTCACAGCTCAGGTGCCAGAAAAAAAAACTCTGCTTTACATCCTTCCAGTTGCTTATTAGTGAGAGAGGAAAATGTCAACAAATATAAGATGTCTTCTGTGGATGCTGCAATCATAAAATCATACATTTATGCAAGAATAAAGGAGTTTGTATGATATGATTTGAAGTTAATTAGCACCACAGTTTTCTACATTTCAGTCATGTAAACAACAACATATGAGTGCTTTTGAGAGCCTAGATGCGTCAGATGCATCTGGTGTACTTGTCTCTCAGGAAGTCTAATGCACCATAGAAATGTGACATTGATTCCTATGCTTTTAAATTAATGCGTGTGTGATTTTCTCTCAGGTGAGAACAGGGAAGTGTGAAGACGTGAAAGGCCATCATGGCACTGGCTGTGAGCAGAATTAACAGCATTAAAAACTGTCTCCATCATGTCCATTAGTCCTCCTCCATATTGGAATATTATTCCTAGTAGGGTGTTAATAAATAACACTTCATGTATAATGCAGTGTTCACCTGATCTGCACCTGATATTTGAAAAGTTTTATAAGTATACTTTCTGTGGTGATATAGACTATATTGCAGTACGCAGGGTATTTACTTTCCTGCAGGGATAAAGACGTGAGGTGATAAAACTGTGATGAGAGCATATCAGTAAAAGTGATAAAAAGGAGATCTACAAACTTTTTCTATGAGCCACGTTGTCGTAAGATAATTCCCCCTACTGTCACTTCATACAGCAGAATTCTTGTCACATTAGGTTGAAAAAAATAATTGTTAATATTTCATTTTCCACTTTACTGTGTTTATGAAGACAAATGTTTTGTGCTGGGAGTGTTAGTGGCACTGTACATCTATCTTTGGTCCATGTCAGTTTTACAAAAGGGTGTTAAGATTATAATAGCAATGTCTTGGCACACTTTTTGGCAGAGGACATTCACCAAAATAATAAATGGACTGCAGCAAGTCTAAGGACCCAGTGACCAGACAAAGTCAAATTTGTAATCAGCACAAGCTTTTGATGCAATGGCTTTAGCTAATTACTTCATTTAGGAGCAGACATAACTTTTGCCCTGGGTTGCCAATTAATGTGAACCCTGGAACCACATGTGTTATAGGTGCTTTTCTTACGTGGCAATGATAAACTATAAATTGTCGGTCCAATTAATTTAGGATTGGTGTAATTAAGCGGTAGGAATTGGAGACTGCTACCCCTATTGCTCCTTGGGGAGTAATGTCTGGACATTCCCACTGTAAATAATGCTCGCACCCTTCACTTTCCACTTTGAAAATGCTCTTTCGTGTAAAGAACTCATTAAAACACGTTGCTCTCATCAACCACTTTTAGGAAACGGTTGCCTTAATGTAGCCTTATGACCAGCTGGGGCCCAGCCTGTAGCATTTAAGGTTATTTCCACAATATAACAGACGGCAGGTTGTGGGAGTCACCATCAGGGCATATTCACAGCTGCCATCCCAGGGGTGTTGTTGCCGTACTGTGTAATTGGATATTTGTCTTAAAAATCAGGCTGTCAGTCTGTTTTGAATTCACAGATGAACCAAGACTGTCACCAAGTTAGGTTTATATGTACGGATTCTGATCACAATTACAGTCTCAAAGGGCTTTACAAAGGTCAGCTAGTAACCAATATACTGAGAGACATCAGTTGCCATTTGACTGTTAAGTAAAGGTGACAACTACAGCTTTAGCAATTCTGTCCTATCTGAACACTTGTTAAGGTGAGCTGACTATATGTCTGACTGGCAGTAAGAGAATGTGTGCTTTTGCTCTGACTGCTCAGATTGAATTTAGATGACCCATCCTGACATGATTCAATTTTCTAAACACTACTGGTCAGTCAATAAACTGACACCCTATAAAGTACTATAAAGTGACTAAAATACTGTGTATGTTTAAAGGCTAA
Source organism: Thunnus albacares (assembly GCF_914725855.1). Taxonomy (NCBI): domain Eukaryota; kingdom Metazoa; phylum Chordata; class Actinopteri; order Scombriformes; family Scombridae; genus Thunnus; species Thunnus albacares. Next base: position 21,004,864 of record NC_058108.1, on the reverse strand, counting down.
ATTCTCATATCAGTGGTCAAACCATTCAGTTTAAATCTTCATTTCATTCGAGACAGACAAAGACAGAGATAGATAGATATATAGATAGATAGATAGATCTCTCAGTTCATGTGCTTTCTTATTGCTTTTGTGGGAAAACAAGATCACACCAATAGCACTATTGGTGGATGTGCCTTAATTGCTACTGGTCTCAGTGGGACGACTGCCTAGGACACATCTTGTTTCAATTTCAACACCTCAGTTCTCTTCAGAGTTCTCTGTCTGCCAGTCCCATCAACACAGTCAACAGTCACAAAGAAGTCTGCAATACCCCATACACTATAGTGTTTCTCTTACCAGTGTAGTATTTTTTCTGTCATATTATCTATCTTATCTATCTATCTATTTTCTATATCTATATATCTATAGGGGGACTACAGTTTTCTAGGAAAATTGAAAAAGTGACACCACAGAGTAAAATGCTATTTTCTGTTTGGCTTTTGTTTTTTAATTCTGTGTTATTTCTTGGCTGAAAAGCAGGGGACAATGCAAGATCCAGAAACAAAAACTAGGCTTAATGAAGACACACACATGATGACACTCCGTTCACGCTCTAAACTTAAACTTCTCCACCACTGTCTGACAATGTTTGACCCTGACACCACACCCTTATCCCCATCACAAATTACTGCTGCATTGTTAACCACATTTAGAATGCGGTCACTGAAAAATTTATAAGCAGTACAGCGTCCTGGCATTGGATCACTTGGAAGTGCCATGCAAACAGGCAGGTAATCATATCATTTCACTGGTTCAGTGAATAGATTGGGAAAACATATGCCTTGGTTTGCAAAATTGAGGGAGAGTAGTAGAATATGTTTGAGATGTGAGATTGTTGAAATACTCCAACACTTTAGTTAAAAAAAGACACAGCAATAACTAACATTTTCTTTAACTCAGACATTTTTACTTGTGCTGAATTACTCATCAGCACTGGGAGTAAATCTTCTGCCAAAACCCTTTGCCACCCAGATGAAACAGAGGTTCGGGGTAATTGGCCGGAAATGGTAAAGCGAAGAATTTTTGGATTATTTACCATGGTAACAGCTGTCTCTTCTCTTCTCCTAACACTGTTTTGCAACTTTAGTCTCCTCAGGTTTTCTCTTTATTACTGCCCCTCTTGCCAGAATTAATTCATTGGAGCAAGAACTGAATTCTAAACTGAATGAAGTGTGTTGATATGGATTTATATGCTGTAGGCAAAGCTGTGAAGTTGTGCTTTAAGAGCAATTGGGAAGCACTTTATTTTACAGCACAGTAATTACAATATTACAGTAAGTATTTACAGTAAGTACTTACAACATAATGAAGAGTTAATTGCTGTGCAAAGACAATTACATGTTGTCTATAGCAGAGAATACTGTAATTAGGAGATCAACATAATTATTACATATTTGTACATAAAATTAATTACCTGGTTTTAGCTATGCAGCCTATAATATGTCAGGTAATTACATAGCCATAAACAGTTGCAGGTAATACTTTTGTAATAATCAGTCACAAAAAGTAATTATCGAAGTTAATCTCTGAGCACAATAAAATAATGAGTAATAGGCTCAGTATCAGTATTATAGTCCTATGAGGCAAATGAAACTAGATATAAAATTGAATCAACAGTGACATAGTATTTGTGTTTGGTGTGCCAAATTAAAGTTGGTTTGTGAAACAATGAAACTGACATAAAAACTAATAATCTTTTCTTTTTTTTTTTTCATAGGCCCCCAATAACAACATCCAACACCTACAAGGGTCCCAAGAGCCAACATTACTATGGGGGAGAGGGGGGGACAGTGCAAACTGCCAAATCATCCTCCATTTGAGGCAGAGCCACATCTCCCCTTCATTTACTCCCCTCTCCACCATCCTACCAAAAGTAAAGCTCCCCTCTGGAGAGAGAACGGATGGCTCCTTCTGCTCCATTAATCTAATGACAATGCCCCGTGACTAAGACCAGCTTAGCAGGCATTGCTCATCCCCATTGGCTCCTCTTTCACTTAGCATGCCATCTATGCATGAATGCAACAGGGGCAATGACAGCAAAAGGAGGAGGAGAAAGAAAATAAAGAGAGACCGAGTCACTGCAAACAATGGCTAGATTATATTGCACTGGTGTCCATGGTTACCGAAGCATGTCACATATCAGTACTGATAAAAGGTTTGATGAACTCTATTCATAAAATCATCAAAATAGTGTTAAGACAAGTCCTGTTTTAGGTTTCCCAGAAATCAGGACTATTATTTTTGGTGTACTGGGATGAGTAACAACACATGGCTTTATGTGAGAGAAAAAGAGAATAACATTCACGTCAACAATCAATTTGTATTTGAAACATGATATACGATAATAAATAAATAAATAAATAAATAAATAAGGAGAGTGCCTCCAGACATAACTTGTATATTTCTGTGGTGTCTGTAAAGCCTACATGCACCTCTTCAAAGCGTACCTCTACCTGCTTGGACTGTGTGACGACATGTAACAGGTCTTTCGCCTTTCTCATTAATACCAGGAAAATTAGCTCCTCATCATCTAGCAATGACAGCCATTCCGGTGCAAACCATCTCTTTGCTACTATAACTACTCTGATCACAAAGTGATTGTGAGAGAATTTACATAATTACTACTTTTCTGACAGAATTAATGCTCAAACTAGCAATCTGGTTTTGCAGCCGCGCAATGACAGTAAATGGGGTCTACACAGAACTACAAATCAACAATTACTGCAGACGCACCTACAGCATAGCCATGGCGACGCCTCAAGTTTAATTTACGAATTAGATGACTATGATGTGTCTTTAGTTCAGCCCTGCGGCGTAGGTAGTACAAACACCGCCTTCCATCTGACACCTCTGGGAATGTCACTGCCCTGTGGTGTATGTGTTGCTTGCTGATGTCCGCAAGAGCACAGGCTCTGTGTATGTTAGCCAGCATCTCATAGGAGAGATGTCCGCTTCAGCCTAACCTCCGGGGAAATAGCGACCAGAAGTTGGCAGTCATATAGCAGAGCTGCTGGCCCAGAATAGCACAGGGTCAGTGTGGAAAAATAGGCCTCCCACACAACAAGAGCAGACAGGGCTTCTGAACTAAATGTGTGACACTCTGAGTCAAGCTAACTGCCAAATATTCTTGCTCACATTGAGAGTACATGTAACAGATCTGTTTGGATATGACATGGCCTCATGAACCCAGGCCCAACCCACGCACTTAAATAACTGGGTTACATTCATCTTTCTCCACTCAGCCGATTTCTTAAAAGTCATGTGAACAAGAAATCTGGTTTCCGTAATTGGGGTAGGGGATTAGAGGAACCTGATGGTCCCAGCTAGATTTCTACTTTAGAACGGCCATTTCTTGGCATTGTACAGTGTACAAGCAGGTTTCTAATTGGCTTTTTTTTTCTGCAGAACAAGCACTTCACACGGAGAGAGTATCAGTCATTTAACAATCTCCCCTTACTGTTGTGTGCCCCCACAGTATTGATTGAAACTGATTTTGAGATAATTGTTGTAACAGATTGGTTCATATTCATGTTGTGCAGGACATGTCGGCAGATAATCAAAAAAAAACAAACTCACGTTTAAACTTGTTTGAATGAATTGACATGATTTATTTGTTGCTTGTACTTGTGTGGCTTAAACTCTGTTTTGGAGGGACCCCACCCCGTTGTGAGAGAGTATTTGGCTTTTTGATAATTGTGTTGATGCTTCTTGTATGTTATTTTTACAGTAAATGTTTACAGTAAACAAAAATCTACTAACTCATATGTATGTTGTAACATGACAATAGCAGAAATAAAAAATGACCTCGTAACGGTAGAAGTATTTAAATCAAAATGCAAAACAATAAATAACACTAGCAGCCACTAAAAGTTGTCTAACGATCGACCAAACTTCAGCAGCAAGTCTTGCCGAACTCCGCAGGCAGCAAGAATACTAGATACAAGGAGTACACTGAATCAGAGCTCCCTTTTCTTTATTTGCAATGTTTCAACCAACTACAGATCTTCCTCAGGCAAAGCAGGAACACTATCCACAGGCCAAGTGAGTCTAGTGTCTGACTCTGATACTTGAACCAATCTTGCTGGCCTGAATCCCCCATGCAGTTTCTTTGGTATTCTGAGGCATACAGGCAGCAGTTCGACATGTACGGGAAGTGTCGAGTGCAGCAAGTTTGTGCGAGACCTGGTATCAGCAACAGGCGAGCCGAGTCAGGTCGAGTACACATGTTTGTAGCACTGAATAACCTCAGCAGCGAGTGCATTGAGCTATGGTATGCTCAGAGAGTTGTGATGTAAACGAACTAGAAAAAGAATCGGTACAAAAGATTTGTTCATTCATTCTTTTGCCAGCACTTACACACACGCCCACACACAACACCCCCTCCCCCCACCAAAAAAGAAAAAGAAGTCAAGGCTGAAACTGATCAGCTACATGCAAAGAAGTTCTCCGATTACTTGCATAAACTAGTTACTTACATGCGATCTAAATGCATCTTTTAATGCATCTAAATGCTGCTTTTAGCAAAATATCAATTAATATGCACACACTTTTTAGGACAAAGTTGATATTATTAAATGACATCACACATGAGCCATGTAAAAACAGGTCATCAAGGTCTTTCTTTAACAAATAAAGTTGGACGCAAATAATCCCTGGATCTCTTGGAACACCTTCTTACTTATTTCAGCATTGTTTGGGGATAAAAAATGTTTCCCCCTCGATGACTCAGTCTTGATTGAGTGTTCCTCTGCTTTATTACCCAGGGGGATGTTTGTTGCCATGGTGACAGAGAAAGCAGGGGGGTGATACAGGATTTCATTACCGACTGAACAAAGAGCAAAATGACACATAATTTGCTATTCTGAAAGACAGACAAGCAAGGATCAAAAGTTTTTACCTTACTATGTTCTTTGCATGTTACTCCAGGTAATTATGAGCTGAAAAGGCCATTACAATCTGTCTGTTTGCTGGTGTTTGTTTAGTCTTGTTGATGTCAGCAATTTCAGGAAATTATGACAGATATAAACTTTTGGGATGGAAAATGTAGAACTATTATATTTATTATTATATTTTATTGCAAAAATGCACCCACTACTTCTACCCCACATCCTTGCCATTATCAGTAATGAGACTGTGACCATATGTGCATTTACAATGTAAGCTTTAGGACAAACATAGAAGAGATAATGTAGTACTGATACAGTGCTGTATAACTGCACTGAGAGAGAGCAATTTTTTTCTCTCTCTATTTTGAAGCAATATCTGAATTGGTGTCATTGAACCCAGCATCAGGCAGTGTTTAAAATACATGTATTGTAGCGTTACTTCTAGCTTTATTTTAACTTACACAATAAAAGTAATAGATAGTGTTAAACCTGTAAATATTTCTTTCTGCTCTGTCACTGAGGAGGTGAATGCCATCTTTGAAACTACTACTGTTTGCCATAAAAAGTCTTTACAGCCATGAATAGGGGACATTTTCATCTTGGCTTTTATAATGTTGAAAATGTTGTGTTCCCAAGAACTTGCTAACCAGTTTGCTGTCAAATTCACAGTGCAATGAACAAATTCAATTTACGTTTATTTGCCATGCAGGATATATGCTCACTGAGCACTTTAAGGAACACTTGTGCATTATATTGAAAAGTGTTCCTAATATTTTATCCACCCAATTTACATACATGAGGGGGACAAAATATTATATTTATATTCAATATAATGCACTCCAGTACACCACCACCACCCACTTCCTAAAAGTAGAATTAATGGCAGAGCTGTTGTAGTGGATTGTGTTAGATTGCACAGGTGTGCCTTATAAAGTGATTGTATGTTTTAACTGTGACTACAATAAGGGAAGCTATACATTAACTTACGAACAACCATATAGATGTAATACTGAAAAACTTCTTACACACTACTGAAAATCTCTCACACACAGGAATTTACACACATAGTGGTGAAAAGAGGCACATACACTAAGGAAACAATGTACAGGCAAGTAAAATCTTGACTGTGCATGATTTTACTGGTATGTATGCAAGAAGCTTTCCAGTTGTGTGTGTGTGTGTGTGTGTGTGTGTGTGTGTGTAAGAGAGAGAGAGAGTCTCACTATGTGTGTGCATGTGGCTTCACCATCACATCTGTGTGAAACAGCTGTATGACACCCAGATGTATGCACTCACATGTCCCACTGCTTTTCCAAGTTACTCTTAATTTCCAATTCAAATAGCGATTTACTCTGTACAACATGTGAAACGATCCCCCCTGTGGCTGCCCGTAATGCAATAAGATCAGACCAATGAATGCATATGGATTAAATCAACCCAAAATAACACACATTAAACTCACAACACACAATTTATCACATTGTATGCTCTCACCAATTCATATTAGAGCACTTGTGCACAAAAAAAGAACAGTTTGTACTAACAATATTAGATAGTTCAGTAAACAGTGTTTACTGCATGAATCTTGGGGTTGAGTGAGCCAGTGTGGCTAACTCTGGGTGGTGTGGTCTGATGATCTGATCAGCTAGCAGGAGGGCGAGAAATGCCTTGTGTGCTTCTGTGTGCACACATGCATTAGCATACTCTATGAATCGGATCAAAGATAGTGTGATGAGCAGTGCCTTCCTCATGAATATGCAGGAGGCAATGCTCTGCTTGCATTATGAGTCACTTTAGGCCTGAGCCACACTGTTGTGTTTTCACTTGTTGTTCCACCTTATCCATGATATTCTCCTCACCTGTGACCTTTGCTAAACAAACCGCAACGTATCAGCCTTAAAGTCTTGAAAGAAACTGTGAAAAGAGAGAAGAAAATAAATAAACAAAGCACAAAAAAGTGCTGAGAAGAGAGATAAGACTACATTGGGTTAGAGAAGAAAGGAAATGAAATTAGGTATATGTCCTGTTTGTGCTTGGTTGGATTTATGTTCCTGCTTTATTTATTTCATTTGAGGAAAAAGTGGTGGCAGTAGCAGACGTATGGATATGTTAAGAGCTGTGGTCATGAATTTCACAGGTGAAAATAGAATACGATTTAAAATGCCCCCCAGAACAGATTATATATGAATTGTCAACTAGAGACAACAGAAGGCACAATGTCTTGGGACCAATTACAGGTGGGATGTCATGGCCAAAACTGGGACAGATGTGGCAGGTATGAAGATGTCTGTTATAGATAATATTAACTATATAGAGTAGTTACAGTGTCTATTTTTGTGCTACAATGTTGTATATATGACACAGGTTGCCTTATAAATGAGTAGAAGACTAGCTACTATATGAACCTCTTGTACTTTGAATATTTCATCATAGGAATGAGGAGAAAACTTTTTTACCTTAATGACCCCCCTCCCTGCCTGTTCCTTTTTAAAAATGTGTAACGCTGTCTTAATCATCTAAAAAGGAAGATCCCAATTATCTATAGTGCTCTTCACTTGAGCAATACCTCTCTGCTGGTGCCAAAATTCTCTTCCTCTCCAAACCTGTCACTCCACATTTGACAACGAACAAATCCCTCTCTCATGATTATTGAACAAATGCCAATGTGTGTTACTTGATATCTTCAAATTGCTATTGCGATTAGGAAGGGGATTAGGACAGAACGTCCCAACTCTAACCTTTACTCTGGGACACAGTGTGGGGTAACTTGATATGCATACAGGGTTGTTTTTGAGACTCTCTTATTTATATTTACTGTACCCAAATAAAAATGTCTTTCCTTTTGTATTTCCTTCACTGCTCCTTTCATAATTATTAAGCAAGACACGGCAAGACAAATTTAGTTAACAGACGGGCAAATGTTTCATAAGCAGTGCATCATACCAGCGCTGGATATGGTACATATATTTCCCCAAAGGACATGACCCGCAGTATATTGCATTTTACCTTTCATAAGCTATCTGGGGCAAAATCACAGCGTCCTTATAGCTCTTTTTATTCACTCACCTAATTAATCAGCGGTGGGTGGTGCCTGCCATCGCTAGCTTGTGTTATTCGGCATTTGTACTGTGGTAAAAAGCTGTGGCTCTAATTAGGAGAGATGATCTATTTTCCATAATGAGAATTGATGGCTTTTCTTCTGCACCACCAAGCATTTTCTCTCTTTCTCTCACTCTTTCCAACTGAAACCCCCATTCTCTGTTACTCCCTCACACAGACACACTTCAGAGCTGTATATAGAAAAGGACTAAATGAAGCACTATGTGATTAATGGACTTAATTTCCAGCAGATTTGACTTCACGGTGACAGCCCACTTCACCTCAAAAGCTTTCTGATTATTAGATTTAAGCCTGTGTCAAAAAGTCAAACAGCTTACAGATGAATGTCCCTCCCTGTCCTCTCCTCATCACCCGCAGAGTTTCTACCTCTTATTTTAACAAGCGTTACATTAAAAAAAAAAAAAAAAGTTTTTTGTCATTTTTATGTTTCATGCAGTTTGTGTTTTTGCATAGTAGCATTTTTGTCACATGATGACGCTCAGATACACGAAAAAGAGAATAAATAAGTGCAAGCGATTAGGAAAATAGTCTCTTTAAAACCAGAAATAATTTATAGAATGATCTACTGAGCTGCTCAAAAAGGCTCCTAGAAGACAGACATAGAGGCCCCTGTAGAGGATGGATGCAGCGTGCCTAAATTAGACACCTTGTAAAACAGTGAATCCATATATTCTATAATCTTGTTGCCTCCCATGGGTGTCAGTGCCTCCTAATCTTTAAACACAAAGACATCCCCTCTCTATGTGGCTTTGCAAGCCTGTGCTAATGCTGTGTAAACATTGCTGCTGCTGTTTGCCACTGATTTAGCACATGTTAATATTACATGAGACAGAGGGGGCCTTTGATGATGTAAGTGAACACTCAAACTAGGGCTCTCCACCTCAGGGAAGGGGAGACGGGGCTGTGGAGCAGCTCCTTCGAGATTTGTTTCACTTCCGCATTTGCAATCCAGCTTGGTAGGAGTTGAGCAGTTCATTTTTTCCGCAGTCGCATCACAGAAGAGGATTGTTCTAGTTTCAAATACCAGCACTGAAGCAAAAGGTAATAATTTAACGTATCAAGTAAAATATATGAGGGCTGGCGAATGATATCTCAAGAATTCATTAAAAAATTATGATGGCCATTTATGTGTTTGATTGCTTTTTCAAGCATAATTAATGAAACAGCAGACCCACTGAGAACAGTAGGTTGTACTTAAAAATCAAATCTAGTGATTTTGTCCAAAAGGACTTAAGCTCACTGTACCCAATCCCTTACACTGTTATTTCTTAACAGGGATCGACAACTTTGTTCACTCTGATGCACTTGGACGATATCAAATCAATGCCTCTTCTACACAGGGCAAGTTAGATCTTTTTGACAGGGAAAACTATTTCCCAGCAGCTGAGAAAGTCTGGCAACAGCTAAAGATGGCTTTTGGAACCAGAAGAAGATGATAAACAATTATAGCTTCAAGCAGTGATTTCTAGCTTGTAAAGCAATTTAATAATGGGGATTAAAATGTATTTGTATTTCTTCTAAAGTCCATTTTAATGTGAATACTCTCAAACAAGAGTTGAGCAGAGAGATCCGCACAACAAGTAGCTCCCATTTAAAGGACTGCTGTGACATTTCAAGCACAAGGCTCTTCCTCAGACATCTGATAAATACAGAGAGTCGCTATTTTAAATACTCATAGTCCATACTACAAGTACGTGTGACATAACACATATGTTGCAGATTGCAATTGATAAAATTGTAGCAAACCCCTCAATAGTTTGTACTCCAATAAAGGTCTCAGGCTGAAAAGGCGTCATACATAGCTACTACCTATCAGAGGCGCCTCTGTTTATTTATGAAAGTATCAATTATTTTGCAAATATGAAAGAACACTCCAAAAAGATGACACAACATACAGAAAGGCAATATCATAGGGTATGCATTCACAAAAATGGTCTAATGTCAAAGTCCTCATTAAGGCCTTTTGGGGCCAAAGTGCCTAATGTCTATGTATCCAGAACTGTTCACGTCTTAGGAGCATAGAATTAGTGTCTCCCCCTCTGCGTGGATGTTTCATAATGTCAGTCCACACTTATCTGAGAGTGGAAGTCTTGTGTTTCACCTTGGAAAAATGTACAGATTATACTGCGGTGTTCAGCAATTTGAGTTTTTAGAGGTCTGGTGGTCTTACCAATATATGCCAGTCCACATGGGAATTTAAGCAACCTTTGATGTTGTATTTTGTTGAGAGTGGTTTGCTACAATTTTAATGATGGCAATCTGCAACAGGTGTGTTATTTCACAAGTGTTTGTAGTATGGACTATGTGTATTTAAGATGGTGACTCTGTGTATTTATCAGAAGTTTGAGGAAGAGCCTTGTGCTCGAAATGTCACAGCAGAAAATAAAAGTCCTTTAAATGGGAGCTACTCAGCGTGCGGAAATCTCTTCTCAACTGTGCAAGGTATTTTTCGATCCATCCTATTGGGTGTTGGGATGTGTGTGGCATGCACCACTGATTTTTAAATATATTTTTATTTATTTTTGTTGTTATAAAGATAAAATTTCTGGTGCGTTTTCATTTAGGCACAAGGCAGTTAATTTGTCAAAATGTTAACTCATCAGAAAAGTACAACTGAAAAAATATTATTTTTAAAATAAATATTTCTATCAACGTATATTATAATTTCTTAGACTATTACTTATGTCTCGTGATATTAAACTCCCTCTTCATTTTTATTATGATCAGTACAAATGTCAAATTAGCTCAATTAAGCCACAGGTTCATGAAAATGAAATTCACCACATGCCCTGTACTTTTCAAAATAATTTCAGAAAGATCTAGACCTGATCATGACGTGGTCATATATAGAACATGTAGAGGCAAAACTGTAAAATCAACCATTTTCTGTTTAAGAGTGAATGTTTCAGTAATTTGAAAGTCTGCCTGTTCAAAGTGGTGTGCTATTGAACATCAACTAAAAAAATGGTCAATTTTCCCTTGAGTGTTCCTTATATCACAAATTGAAGGCCATTTTAAGTTGTGCAGTGATCTAACCAGCAGACCACAGTCTTGGCTGTGGCTTGAAGGATACAGTGATCTCTATTTTCTGTCTCTTTCTGTTTCTCTTCTGTTTCACCTGCGTGTTAGAGCCAATTCCACTGGTCTATCGGGAGCATATGGCCAGCTTGTGTCTTCTGGGAGATGTCCTTCGTTACTGCTGCACCAATCTCTGAACTGACTCCTTTGTTTGTGGCTCTCCACTCTCTCAGGTCTCTCTTTCTGTGTCTCTCTCTGACTTCAACCATACACCAAATCCATGCATTTCAGCTTGCCAGCTGGCATCATATCACTCTAAATTTTAAAACGGAATTTTTATACAAAAGCACACACAAAAATCCATGAGCATGCACACATGCTCAGAAACGTGTGCTCACACACACACTCACAGCACAATGTCATCAATAGAGCTGTATAAGGACGAGCAGGCACGAGAATGAGAAGATCAGTTTCAGGAGAGAGAACAGACTCTTGATGAGCCATTAACCTGCTGTCGGTGAGGTAAAATGGCTGTGGGACGTGGTTTAATTTACCCTTTTATAAAGAGGTCGTTGAATTGATGAGCCACAGGAAAAGAGTTACACTCCTAGTTTGGTGTATTAGCAATGCTGACGGTGAACAGGTTGAGTGAGGAACTGGAAGAGTAGTCAATATCCCCACCCCAATCAATCTAAGCTTTCAGAGAATCACTGCTACACTCCTGGTCAAATCTATAAACCTAATAATATGGATTTAGGCAGGCCTCTTGTGGAGGAATACTCCAATTTGAAAAGGAAATCATTTGAAATCTCTTCTGAAGCACTCTTATTTGTTTTTTAGCGAAAGATGTTGTTGAAAATTGAGATGTATTTGGCACAGTAAGCTAAATGATTTCCATTTTTGCAGAACGGTTTATTTTGTCTGCCGGTGCTTTCATTTATCTATCTTTGGGCTGGGCCTTCTCAGTATTGAGTTTAAAATCTCTCTTTAAAAATATCCATCAGTGGCTACAAAGAGTCAATTTTCACTTTGAAATAAGCTGCCAGAGAGTTCTATGTGCTCTCCTCACCATCCATTACAGTAGCTCTATGGATGATAAATTTTAATAGACAAAAGATGGCTAGAGAAGGTCTCTCCATCAATGAAGAAGAGAAGAGAGAAAAATTGAAAATTATGGCCTGTTCTGTGCGTGCATGTATCTGGGTCTTCCATGGTACTGTAAATTAAAGAGTACAGTCTAGACCTGCTCTGTGTGAAAGTGCCCTGAGATAACTTCTGTTGTGATTTGGAAATTGACTTGACTTGACTATTGCAGATTGTCTGCTGATCCATTTCATATGAACAGACCTGTATTATTTCTCATTATGGCACATAAAATCAAAATTAGACGTGGCTCCTCATCACTATCCAGGTTGAGCACAATTTCATATGATATAAAATAACATTTTAAATGAGTGGCCCACAAGCCTACCTCATATGCTAACATTACCTGGTGCTTACTGTCATATTGGTAAGTATGTGCACGTAGTTTGCTTGATGGCCCTACTTGCAGGATTTTAATATTTCTGACTTCTAGTGGTAGTACAACAAAAAACATTGTTCTAGACAGCAGTGCAGCCCGACACTCTGTCCCTATCCATCAGGAGGCTTAGCATCTTCATACAAATGAATGCTTTGGACCTCACACCCTGACATCAGAGTTGCAGAAACCTTTAGGACAAAGCTCCCAATGTCGTCAGCCTTCGCAAAAATCAAATCTGCTGGATCATTTTAATTTTGTTCAGACATTTTGCTTCCTGCATGACTTGAGATGATTCCACAAAGACGTACAGTAGTGTGCGGAATCTAATCTCTCTAAGAAGGTGAGTGTATCTCTGTGTACATTGCATGCTTATGTGAGAAGGATAGAGTGCTCTAATGCTCTCAATATCCTTCACTGAGAATAAAACAGAGGCAGACATTAATTGAAGTTTCATAGCATGCAAGAACAGAAGGCTTTGGCCTGATGGGTAATAACTCCAGTGGCATCGTGCTTCACCTTGACTCCCATTTAAAAGCTAACATTTCCTGCTCCCCCGCTATGTTGTAAGAGCAGAAAATGGGTAGTGATCTATACGAGGAAGGGCAGACACCCAGGGCTTATCATCATTATAACTTTTGATATATAAAGATTGGATGAGATAAATTATGATGGTAACACACAGAATTGTTAACCTGCTCAAAGTATATGCCATTTATTGAATCAATAACATATAAAAGTTAATATATGATTGCTGTACTAACAAGAAAAAATATCTACAATGATCTACAGTAAGCACAACTACAAAGTGACTGCTCTGCTTAGTTGTAAATTATTGTTTGTAAGGCTTATCCATTGATTAATCTGCAAAAGGTCAAACACAATGGTGAAAATTTAATATAATGTTATTAATTGTTCAACAGCATGACATAGAGTTCAAGGTCATCATCTAATCCTTTCCTTACTAGATTTTCAGAAATGATTTTGTCCTCAGACTGCATACTGAACATTAATCATCTCATGACTAATGAGATTAAATCCGTTTTTCCTATAGTTTCTACATTAGAGATAAAATGGGAAATGTCTGGATGCCTCGCACATTCGAACACTGTATTGTTCATATCTTAGGAAAATGAAGATGATACATGAATCAGAGGCAAAAAGGCATTATGGGACATCTAAAGTGATATGACTAAGCCCCCATGGGCACATGACATAATTAAGGATTTATGCTTGGCTATATATCATATTACCATAGGAAGTCTACTTGTTCAAAGCAGGGAACCATGGTTCGATGTCAAGTCTTATTCCTCTTTTGCTTTCTCTTTTGTCATACTTAATCTTGTGTAATCCACTTAGTGTCATATCTGAAAAACATGACAGGAATTCCACCGCTACTTGTCATGTAGCACCTTTACAGAAGCTATCCCAGCTCTTAGCGGGGATGCTGATGTTGTTTTTGTCTCTGAGCTAAGCTCATCTCCATGGCAATTTGCTTGGGCAAGGTTTGGTGAAATGTGTCACACAAACATTGCCACCAATCCATGCGTTCTGTGAGAGATAAAGGGCCCTTGAGTTGACTCCCCTGAGCCCTAAGGGGGGTTGGGGGCAGTCTTTTGTGAATACATGCTTGGTGCCAGTATAATTTCCATTTGTTTATCTCTCTATCCCTCTTTTAGGGAGAGTAGAGATGTAACACAAATAATATAAATATCAGCTTGAGGTTAAAAGATTGGTTGATTGCATCCTAGAGCACAGCTGTAATTCTGCAGAAAAAAGGGTTGATGACCAATTCCCTCTAAGACATGTGCACTGAGTCACAGGGAAATTAACATAGAAGCCAAGAGGGAAATCTAAAAATGTCAGTGTTTATTATTAGGATCAAAGTTACACAAATAATATATGCACGGTATATACAATATATATATTATGTTTTAAATTGTTGTTTTTGTATAACATTTGGCAGATAAAAGCATGTTTAATGTAATTTGATCAATTGTAACCAATAGAATAACTATCTTCCATCTCTATCTCTGTATCTTACGGCCAGGTAGGAGCTCAGTACATTGCTCAAACACACTACAACATGGCACACAGCTTTGTTAGACCCATGCCTGTTACAATATTTAGAGTATTTTGATGACTGTAATGCGATGACCAAAAATTAACCAGTAACGTTGGCCACTAAGGGTGCTAAAATATCAGGCAGTAACATGGTACAGTATTACTGAATAGCACACTGATCATGCAATGGAAATCTCCTATTGACTGGGACTTACTAGTTGTGGCTTGTAGCAGTATTGATCAGATTACGGATATCAAGGTTTCATCAGGTTAAGACCACCGTTAATACACTGCTGTCAGTAATGACTGCTGAGGGGCAAAATTTTCAGCTGGTGGATTGTTCTAGTTTGTTTTCTTCTTACTATATTCAGTCTTCATGGATTCCTACGATACACTCATTCATGGCTGAATTGTTTTTGCCCTGGATAACTTTAATCCTGAGCTATCTTAAGGTATTTCAATATAAATCAAAATATGTAATTGTTAAAGACTAAGGTGTCTACAGGTACATGTTTGGTTGAAAACTAGCATCTTGCCTCAGGCAGTTGAGGTAGGAAGATTTATAGGGTTACCTAGAGAGCAACATTTATGTACTTTTTGTTATTCAGATGTTGAATTGTAAATGTTACTGAAAATTCCTTTTCAATATATTTCTTTTAGTTAAATAAGTTTTATCTTTGTGCACGTGTTTGTGCACATACATTGACTCATATGTCTTGCATATTTTGTATATTATCCAAAACATACTTGCATATCTTTAAAACTGAATGGTCCGACACTCTCTCTGTTCAGATAGAATGCCTATCAGAAGTCAGATTTCATTTAAAGCAGGGTAAAAAGTAGCTAAGATGCTACAACTGTTATTATCTGTGCTGAACATTTCTTCCAACAAATTCTACTTTTGACCTTAAGAATTTCTCGTTTGAAAAACAAGTACAACAATCTTGTAAGTGGAATATGATGATTTATTTTTTTAAGAGAAGGTATTTATTTTGGGTAAATTGTTAGGAAGAGCATGTAAACAAGATATCAATCACCTATAAACATACAATATATTTTGAGTTTTCCATTTCATTTTGATGTATAATATATACAATTATATTGGATTTATGCGTCAATGTAACACAGGGGTTTTCAAAATCTAATGCAAAATAAAAATAACTACCCCCCAACGTCTGCACCCATGCCCCAAAGTCCCTCTCAATAACAGTATACTGTTATCATCTTCACTATATCATTAAACTTACCTTATGAATGTCTATGTGAATGTTGCCACAATAGCGTAGGCTTTGGCTGGCTTTGCAATGCGTGGTGCAACTCGTTACAAGGCCTCAGTTTCCTTCAGGCTCATCTTAAAACTCCTCCTACACTCTTCTCTCTCCTTGAAACACCACCAGTCTCCGTTTTGTGACGCAGTAAACCCAGCTCGAGGTAATGTTCATCATATTTTTAAAGTTTTGGTTAAGCTCCTGCAGTTTCAGGCTGCAATGCTCTTGGTATCAAAAATTGTTTCATTTTGCTACTTCAGGTACCTTAATTGCCTCCATGAGCTGTATGTCACAGCCAGTGCTTATCCAATTTGATCTGATCTCTACAGCTCATGTTTAGGAAATGATTTACTGAACTTACACAGAGATCTCCTGTTACAGCCAAAGAACTCTGTAGTGGTATCAGAATTGGCACCTGGGTTTCGGGGGCTATCAGGGATATTGTCAGTATTTTATACTCTCTTGACTTTAGTCTCTGACTAAGTTTTTTTTTTCTCCATTTCCTAATGACAGAGCCTTCTGTTTATACAGCCTATACTTTAAAAATCACTTTATACTATCCCTCAAAGCTATGCCACAGTTCTGTCTCTGAATTCTAATGGGCTGAACTGACTGTACACTTTCTGTTCTGACATGCCCTGCAATGTGGAAGAACTTTGGATGTGTGTCCACTAGACATCTTTGATGG
Source organism: Thunnus albacares (assembly GCF_914725855.1). Classification (NCBI taxonomy): domain Eukaryota; kingdom Metazoa; phylum Chordata; class Actinopteri; order Scombriformes; family Scombridae; genus Thunnus; species Thunnus albacares. Next base: position 20,988,262 of record NC_058108.1, on the reverse strand, counting down.
GTAGAAAAGCGCTCAGAGGCACAAGGGAGGAGCAACAGAACAAAACACTCAGGGGCTCTTACAGGTGCTGGGTAGTGTTCGAATGTTAGCTAGTTGGTTGTGTAGCTGTATGCTACAGTACCACAGGGAAATACAGGAGCACAAAAACATTGCCTTTACAAAAACACGTACTTGGCAGATTCAGAGTCCATTGTAGTCCCATCAAACAGCATTTTGTTCTTTGTTGTGGTAATGTGAGTGTTTTTTCTCCTCCATTTCCTTCATGGTAAACAATGGCATTAACTCTCATCTCCTCTAGTATGACTGGCTAGTTCATTAAAAAGTAACACTGATGAAAAAAGCGTCTCTCTCAAATACTGAGATGATTTCAGCTTGAAACACTCAGAGGTGACCTCACAAAAAGGAAAGAATCTCTGCAAAGAGACAGACAGTCAGAGGCACCCGCAAGTGCTCTAAAACCATTAAAAACATTTTAAAAAGATGCTGGTATGTTGAAAATGTTGCTTACAAATATCAATTTTAAATAACTGCAACTCCATTTAAGACATTTAGTAACATCTGGATACATGAATTTTCAATCATTAAAATTGTTACTGTTATTGTATATAATATATTTTAACATTACCGGTATTTGCGTAAATCAGTGAAAAAAGATTGTGGTTTGACCCATTACTCTATTTGTGTTCTGTACCAATGTCTGTCTCTTCCATATCATTTAATATGGCTGAGAGTTTAAAATAAATAAAAGGAAAATTAATCTGGTAAAAATCAAGGGGTTGACTGCTTTGTGAAGGCAATGTGCACAGATTTGTATACAGGCTTTACTGCAAGAATCCAAATGACAGAAATCTATTGTCGTGAAATATAGTTTTAAAATCTAAATTATTTTCTGTCTGACTATTTTTTGGCCATGTACTCAGCTAAAAATAACTCCAAAGGGGGAATATCTATGGTGGATTAGGGGAGGTGTGATGTATCTTTCTATGCATTTCTGTGGCTACACCTTCCAAAAGCAGATTTCCTCTGAGGCTAATAACTTTGTGTGAAAAGTGAGGATTAATGTTGGCCTTAAGGTTTGGTTCATCACAAATAGACCTGTTCCAACAGTGATCCATCCACTTCCTGGTTAAATGTCCAGTAAAGTGCTTAATGCAGTGGCCCCCAGAATAATATTTATTGCTGCAGCTGTCTAATGTCGCTGAGCCCTGAAGGCCAATTCAGTATTGGTTACATTCAACTCTGTATTGATTATGCATAATCACTGAAGGTATGTCTTTCTCCTTGACTCTGCTCATGTCCAAAGTAAGGTCACAGCTGTAAATCCACAGTGGGAAAAGCTAATGAACTGATGAAGGTAAAATAAACAACCTAGTTTAATGTAGCGATGCATATAGCAAGCTCTATGAGGACAGACCAAATACACTATATAGGAAATACTATGTTTGCTGTATTCAAATAGGGCATTTACAACTCAGTGGAGAAGCTAATATTGCATTTGTGATTCAGGTATCAAGGAGAGGGTTTCACAAAAATTAAAATGATTACAAAAGCACTACAAGGGAGGTAAATCAGAATCAAAACCAGTGCCAGGTGCCGCCCTCCCTGGTGGAAAGTGTTTTTTGATTGTTTCTTTAAAATAAACAATAATTACTTATTTTAAGAATTTGTGTGTTTAAAATGCACAATAACCTAATATATATAAAATATAACTCATCACGTTTGGGGAAAATTAGCTCCTCGTTCATCTCCCCTCTCTCAATATGTCTTCTGGGGCGACAGAAACATCGCCCAGTCAGTGCAGCAGTGCAGCCAATTGCTGACACAAGATATGCACATAGCAACATAAATTTAACAAATCAGCCTGATGCCTAAAGGTCGATTAAATCATCGCCCCAAGCAGAGTCAGTCAGTGGTGGAGTAGGGACTGATGTTATTGACAATGATGAACGCCGGTACTCAAGACACAGGATTTCGGCTGCCCCCAAATTCAATAAGATCTCTTCTCTAAAATCCATTTGAGAGGAGAACTTAAGTGATAAAAATACAAGTCACAGAGCTTGGCCCAGATCAACCTCACATCAAAATCAGACAACAGGTGAAAAAAGTAAAACGTACATGCGAGGATTGGTACAACAGAAAGGCTTGGCTCGCTAGATGCAGTCATGTAAATGCTGTATATTGCTTCCCATGCTTACTTATAAAATGGCGGGGATAGATACAACATGGACTACAGGAGTTAGAGACATAAAATACTTATCGAAGAGAAGATTAAGAAACATGAGTGCACACATGGAGAATACAGTCAAGCTAGCTATGCTAGGCAGAGTTAACATCGCTACGCAACTGGACAAAGGCCATAGGATTGGGATGAGGAAACACAACAAAGCACCCTGCTAGCAACCCTAGCATATTTAGGGGTATAGTTGATCTTGTCTCCTTGCTAGATAGTGTGTTGGAGGAGCACCTTAAGACAGCTATCGTTTTCAAAGGCACCTCAAAGACTGTGCAAAACAAACTTTTGGACTGCATGCTGTCAGTTCTTAAATATTATATACCGGAGGAGGTAAAAAATGCTGATTATCTTGCTATTCAGGCAGATGAGACAACTGACATTTCCACCCACTGCCAGTTGGTGCTTGCGCTACGGTACATTGACATCCATAACAACGTTCAAGAGCGTTTTTCGAGTTTTTCAGAATACAACCACTGACACACAGAACTTTTGGAGAGGCTAAGCACAATCCTCCCTGAGGGACAAGAGAGCAGACTAATCGTCCACAGGTCTATGATGGAGTTGCTGTGATGAGGGGAGCCACGGGTGGAGTGCAGCATAAGGTAAAGGATGTCTACAGAAGTGCACACTACATCCACTGCTATGCGCATCAGTTCAACCTCATCATATAGCAGACAACATCACACATCCCCAGGATCAGTACTTTTTTTTCCTTAATGGATTTTCTGCATTCTTCTCCCAGTAATTCAAGCGAACCACCGTGCTTGATCAAGTGGTGGCACACAGACTTCCCGGAACTTCAACAACAAGTTGGAGCTTCCACAGTCGTGCTGTTAACACTGTGTATGAGCACAAGGATGACCTCCTATGGTGTTTCCAGACCATCAGAGACTCTGGTTACTTTGATCCTCCAACTGTCAGAGAGGCCGAGGGCTTTGTGAGAATGCTGGAAGATGAAGATTTCTGCTTTTCCCTGGCATTGTTTCACAAGATCATGCCACACGTGGATACGCTGTTTAACCAGCTGCAGAAGAGGAACATTGACTCTGCCTACATCACAGGAATCATCCAGAGGTTCACCAACAGCATGCAAACGATCAGGTAAATAATAACTTATCATTGGCTGAAAAAATGCTCATTATGAGAAAATTGTTTCAATCTTGAACAGTCTGTAAAAACATAAATGTGCATAGCTGAACACACTAGAGCAACTAATAAATACTTATTAAACACAGTACACAATGACATAATTTTATGTCTCCAGTAGGTTAGTTTCTGAAACAATAATTGTGGATGGTAACTTGTGTTTTGGATCAGGGACTCCATTCCTTCTCTGCATGGGGAATACAGTGGATCTGTGCAGCCCATAAAGAAACGGAGGACACTAGGACAAGTAGAGCAGCAGCAGTTGGCTACAGAGGTAAGCTGTAACATACGTAGTTCTGTTTACAAGACACTCGATTAGTTGTTTTTCTTAGTTTAGTATTTATTAATATGTACAGATGTGTAAAATTACCCTCTGATATGTTTCTTCAATTCCTGTGTAATAATAAAAGAGTGATACATTTTTTTATTCTGCTGTGTGATATGTTCCATTCACCACACAGCTACTGAAGAAGGCACTGAAGTGTTTAGATGTGGTTATTTTCCTGATATTAAGCAGTAAGCTGTCCTTGCTTGTCTCAAAGTAACATGCTCATCTTGTAAGAGGATAGCTGATGACATTATTTATACTGAGAGATGTGAAAATTTAATTCTGCTGTTTATTATGTGTGCTGTCCTGTTTTTTTGTTTGTTTGTTTTTTATAAATTATGTATCATTTCATAGGTATGTGATACTGTTTTGAGTCAAACCAAGGAGCGGTTCTCTTTCACCAAGCACCTCATCAGTGCAACTCTGTTGCGAGGAGACTTGTAAAGAGACAGTAAAGTTCATGGATTCAGTGCTGGAAACCACAGCAGAGCCCGACCCCATGTTAAACAAGGCCAAGCTCAAAACAGAACTATCTGATCTATGAGAACGATGAGTTCAAGGCTTGCAGTGGTGTACTGACTCTGTTCCAGTTTTTCATGAAGAACAACCCTCAGGGCATGTTCACTGAGAATGTCAGTCCTCTCAAGATTCTCATCACCACACCTACGACAACAGCAGACTCAGAGAGGTGCTTCTCTACTTTAAAGAGGATCAAGACCTTCCTCAGGAACACCATGACACAGGATCGCCTGAATGTTCTACCTATGATCTCGTTGGAGAAAAAAACTTGTCAGAAACATTCCTGACTTCAATAAGAGGGTCATTGAGAGGTTTGCCACTCAGAAAGACACAAACACAAAATTCCTGTACAAATAAGATGTCAGACACACACACACACACAAAGTTCCCCTGACCCCATTTTTCTTTGTATATAGTTGAGCATAAGACATCATCAAGCAATATGGCACTCTAGAAATTCCTAATATTTTGTCTTAATAGTGTGTTTGCTTATATTACTGTATGTATTACTGTATTACTGTAAGAATGCCTCAACTTTTAAATATTGACAATTTCACTGAACATTGGTATCCTGCAGTTTGTGTTAAATTGTATTGAGATGGTTACTGAAACTGACACAGCCCCACTTAGAATATTTTTCACCAGCCACCATTGATCAAAACAACATGCAAAAATAATAAGCAATATACTGTAACTTGCAAAGAGCAATAAAAGGGGCCAAGCACTACAATGTACATTGCACACATGCACAATATAGACTTCTCTACTATTAAGCAATTCTGCTCATGACTAGAGAAAACATTGCAGAGATGTGGCAATGTTGAGGCAGATAAAGAAGTGTCCTTCATAACACCACTGCTGTTAAAGAGAAAGGCTCCAAGATGGAGTCAAGGTCAGAGGAAAACCTCATTCTGACATTAGAATAGTGATGGAGCGTAACGTCCTTTAGATGTCCAAGAATTTCTGGCACGTATGCATTCTCACTGCAGTGGCAATAAAAAGGAACCATGGTAACTTTAAAAGATTGGATATTCATCTTGTGTTCGAATTAATAAGAGCATATTGGTGTGGGCAGCACTAATTTAATGGCGAGTTGGGCTTGAAACATCAATGAAACAGGCATATACAAGGAAGTAAAAACTGAAAAATGTGATTAAAGATCTGTTCCAAAGGTGTTAAATAGGAACGAAATAGTAAAATCAACCTGCACATACAACTGACACATAACATCAGGAATAACAACAGAATTAAACATGAACAGAGACAAAAATGGTACAAATTCTTAAATATCATTTATCATTGTAAAGATTAACCACATTATAATGTGGGAAGCTTATGGTAGCCGTCCATTGGATGAAAACTCTACTGTACTCGTTCTACTGTATCCCTTCACAAAATCGATCAATTATTAAATACCCCACTCGTCACCATCTCTTAGCTACAATAAAGGTTTGTCATCACAGAGGTGATGAATAGAGGTGTACTAGTACCGTCACTCATCTGTGTGCATATACACGTGTTATGATGGTCAAGGGACTTTGTTCTCTACTCACTTAGCAACGTGAACATATGGTGAGAGTTAAATGGGGTGTAATATAAAGTGCAGTGTGTTAGATAAGAAGTCCGGACTCTTACGCTTAAATTCCTGATTTTGCAAACTTTGGAGCTTTTAATTAATAATGTGAAGGAGAAGAGATGCGGGAACCATTAGGTGAGAAGACATGGATTGTATAGTGGTGTGGACTATTCTAGTTTTATGCTGTAAATGGTCTAAGTCATTGTTTCTGTTGTGGAGCATTTGTGATACTGTTGGATTTGACTTAGCAATGGGAAAAAATTTAGTGAAGACAAGATGTTCAATAAAAATATTGTTTATTCAAGATTTACATGGTCCAGAGGAGTGAAGTTTCAACTGAAAGTTCAATATTCTACCTATAATATTGACATAGCTACTAATTTAAACAAGATTTTAGAGGATTTCTCATTCTTCCTAGAGAAACATTAAAATCCTCATTATTAGCAGCTCTAATTGTGCAGTTCAATTGAAATATTGATAATTGCTGTGATACTTCTCAGCAAATCATCTAGTAAAATTCTTTAAACCATGACATTCGGATGATTTAATTAAAGACATGTTATGGAGGATTCATGACTGTAAAAAGGAAGATGGAAGAAAAAAGATTACAAATACTTCAAGACTGAAACCTTGTGAATATGTTTGCAAGTAAATAACTAGAAGTGCACAGGCTGATATTTTAAATGGAGTGGGAAATATCTTACTAAAAAAAATGTTTCTTTTTTTTTTTTACACTGGATTCATGCAAGTGGAGCATACAATATTAAAATGAATGTTGCCAGCTTCTTGTAACATTTTGATTTTGAGACATAATTAACTGCCAGGCTAAGAAACAGCTATATAACTCATCACCTGGATTGATGATGGGTTAGGATTAGGTACCTCTCATTAAAGTCAGTCTTGGGAATTAATTAGTAAGAACCTGTGTTAATTGGCCAATGATACAAGGATACCAAGATTTTCACCTCTCAAACCCAGAGGAATAACTAGCTCTCTATTCCTCTGTGTCTGTATGCTCTGTTTACTTACTTTTAATATACCTCGCCCACTGATTTTTCTCTGTTAATCAAGATAGCTGAAATTAGGCAACCTCTGTGAGGAATTACATTTAAATACCAGTTACAAAGAAAGAAGATTGTCAAAAGTCATATATTATGGGCATAAGGGGTATAGAAGCCTTTTTTCTGCCTGCCACATTGCAATCTTGTAAGATTAGAGTAGGAATTAGTACAAATTGAATAAGTGTTGTTGTGTAACTGTACATGTGAAAGGGTGTCAGTGGTAAACAGGTGTGTCCATGTTGTGAGTGTGAAACTATTTGTACAAATACAAAGTGAAACATGAACACATGATCAACGCTGGTGCACCCATTTCATTTGGGGGTCATGGAAAATATTTTTCTTGTCCATTGTAGCATGTTCATAAAATTAAAATTCACAGCACCATTACAATTCTTTAAGCCCATGATATACCCAGCTTTGTAATTAGTGGTTTCCTGTCCCTGGTCAAGATGGTATAATGAGTACGATGTGATTAGGAGAGCCCTGAGGGTGAACTTGGCTTCTCACTGACGTGAACAGAGAACAATGGTGGAGAAATGAGAGATATTGGAAACAGTGGAGCCAAATGAAACAAAATCAAGTGAAAACAAAGCAGGCATGAAATGGAGTACTTTTCCTTTTGATACTTTTGATAATATCCAAACTCTAAGCTAATGGTTTAAGGCAGCTCCTCCCTATTGCCAGGGAGATGACTGCAGTGACATTGATCAGGATGTTCAGACTGATATATTAGAGGATTGTGACGGTGATGTGTAGAAACTCTTAATATAATTACTGCATATAATGTCATAACTGCGCATAATGTAATTAAAAATGCAATAAAAACTGATAATATAATAATCTGCCAATAATGTAACAAAAATGGTGAGTGCAAAACATAACTTTTTGCACATATGTAATAAGTTATTACATTTAGTGCAAATTATTACATTATAAGTTTAGTGGCAACTTTTTTGTTAAACAATAACAAATTCAAATGTAACGCTTTCAGGTCCAATATTTCATACAGAGCACCTTTTCCATCCCAGTTATTACATTTTTAACAAAAGTTGACACTAAATTCATAATGTAATAATTTCCACAAAAGTTATCAAATTTTGCACACAGCATTTTATTACATTATTGGCAGATTATTACATGATCCGTTTTAATTATATCTTTTATTATATTATATTCAGTTATTACATTATATGTTTCTATATGGTGGTTATGATGACTGTGTCTAGGATTGCATGGATAATGATGATGACAGCTATGACAATGGTATTGCCAAGTATATAGATAGCCTGGAGTGTATAAGCTATTTAGCTAGCAAGGACCAGTAATGATACATGCTCACTCTGAGGGGTAACATCCTGCACGTCTTAAAGTTTGTGATCTACATTTGCTAATATGTGTAACAATACAACTAGTAATACAATACAAAAGTATTCACATGTACAGAGGAACAGGTATAGACACTACGCAGAAGGTGAGCCACCTTTTTAAATAAAGGTGCAGTGTATGCAGTGTATAGTTAAATTTTCTCTACAACGTCTAGAACTGTACAACAGCATTTAGTATGCAAACATCAAATTCAATACTTTCTATGTAAATCTGTACAGTATTAAGGTATAAATCACTCTAATGAGCTGACTCCTGGTAATCTAGAACTTGCTTTAATAAGTTTATTTGAAATAAGCGCTTTCTTAATGTATGAAAGCTGAGTTCATGTCCAACCACAGTGATTACTCATTTCAATCACTCGGCCAAAGAGACCCCATAACTGTAGTTCTACAATCACAGGTGGAGATCTCTAATATGACTTTATTGAAGTAGCATGTCATCATCTCATTAAACTAAAATTTGTATGCATACACTGCTTAGCTGGTTACAGTATGATTGACCTATATAACCATACGGAGATCTGCCTTAATAAAAGGCAGAAGCTGCAACATGTCTATCAATAAGTCTTAATTGACTCCTGAACTGACAAGTATGTATTTGAAGACTCTGCCATTGAGGTAGAGTTGAAGTGCACATTGTATTTCAAACATGCTTTACACTCTAAGAGGCCTCTATTGGCTGAGGGAATTTAATGAATTTACTCAAAACACAACGATTGATGCTTTGTTAATACACCATGTTACCATCTATGAACCATCATGCAATACGGGAGCCAGATATGACCCATCTTTCTGCCACACACTCTGTGAGAGAGGTATGGGGGGACCAAGGGATTATTCCATCCATGACAACCATGACACAAGACTACAAGCAGTGACTGACTCTGAGACTCTCTCTCACTCTGAGGTTTCATCAAACATTGTTTAAAGAATTGATTTTTCCTTCAATTTTCTTGCTACACATGTTAATATTGTTGTATTTGCTGCTACAAAAAAGACAAAACACCCCCTCTAGATGAACATGGCTGACAAAATGCAACCAGCAAAGCAAAGTGAAGAAAAATGTGCAAATGAGAAAAATAATGATTATATACTGTACCATCCTCCACCCAAGTAACATTTTTGTAAACATAGGTAGTTTTTATCCAATTTCCTCACACTAATGAATATGACACAGAAAAGTTGCCTTTTTTAAATTAAATTAAATAATTTGCACTATGTTTGTGCACAAATAGCTGTAACAGTGCACAGGAGGTGTGTTAGGTTTTTAAAGCTATAACATGTAACTATTCTGCATTAAAATCTTTAAAAACAACTAGACCTATGTTATATATTTTGTTCAGTTGTGTACTTACATTATCCCAAATGTTCCCGGCAATTTTCAAACCCAGAGAAATGTAATTTTAATCAAGGTAGCGGCCTGTTTCATTTGGCCGCCTGTCAATGACATCATACCCCCTCTGCCAAAGAGTTTGCGCGCACAAGATAACACAATTCCGGTGTTGTGGTTGCCCGCCAGAAACTGTCATAAATGGAATTTTACCCAGTTTAAAGCCACATTTTTATGATAAGCTTTTTAGATCTTGGTTGTTTTTAACTGTATCTTTTAACTGGATTAAGGATTTAAGTCATCGGACATCTGGATCTTAAGTTATTAGAGAAACAAGCTGAGCAAATGTTAGCAGCAGCTAGTCTGTTTTGGAGAGGAGAAGACCTCTGTGGATAATTTGGCTTGCGGTAAAAACCTGCTGAACGTCTGTATCTTAAGTTGTCAGAGCAACAAGCTGAGCAAACGTTAACAGAAGTTCAGCTTGCAGCTCCTAACGGATGTCCTGTATCCACAGGACAGCGTCAGAGAAACTCTGACGATTGATGATTTTTTTTTTACATGAAACTGCTTTATTCAGTGTTTTTACCTGTTTTAATCACCAGATCTGTTTGTTCTGGAGAGCAGAAGAACTCTGCGGATAATTTGGCTCCATTCCCGGTAAAAACATCCTGAATGATCAACACTGAAGTAATCCTAACACTGAGAAGCTGGTTGTTTAACAACAAAGACAACAACTCCCATGATCCCATGCTACTTCACAACATTATCACACTCTGTCTTTTGTTATTGTTTTGATTCCCTAGGGGCAGAAATGACATATTATGTGTTTAAATCGTCTGTCTCACATGCATCTGACAGAACAGATACACTTCTATTTTGGCTACAAAGGCTGCGTAAATGCTCACGTTTTACTTGCCCTATACGCTTCAAGTCTATTTTCTTCTGCTTTACGAGACTAACTACAGTGACTGTGTGTTGGGCTCTGAGTGCTGGTATGCATCTTGTGTAGACACAGACAGATTACTGAAGCTGCTGCTCTGGTAATGTGCTGCACATGCTACAACTCCCGTGTAGACGTGGAGTAAGGGAGTTCATGCAAACACACAAACTTGCAATAAACCATTGCACACCAATGAGCTATTCTCTACTTGGACTGGCGCTTCCATCTTCTTAGCATATAAACGACTGCTGTGTACCTCTTTGCTGCCATATGCTTTACATAATAAGCAAAAAATTCACAGGGCAAAAGCAGCGTCATATCTCCTTTCTTTTTCTTCTTGAAAATGATAGCATTGAACAACAGAATAGAATGTATTTGCCTTAAATGTCCTTGGGCTACACAAAGTTTTAATGTTGGATGCAAAGGACAGATTTTGAGCGTAGCATCAGTCAGATCCCCCTCATCAGCAAACAGTTGGGGTTCCACCAAAAGGGCACACAAATCACTCACTCTCTCAGCTGAAGTCAAAGGAAGCAGCAGTGCTGTCTTAACTGACAGTATGTTAAGCGAGGCCTACATAAAGGGTTCTAAAGGCTCCTTTGAATGGGCCATGAGAACAAAAGACAACTCCCACCGAAGGGCAGAGGAATTTATTACAGGACTTTTCCTCCTACCCAACTGCAGGACAAGATGACCAAGAAACAAACTCTCTCCAAGCATCTGCATGAAAACATGACAAGGTCAATGCATTAACTGTAACAATATGTCTATGCATCATGGATAATCTGCAAAACATCTGCAATGATATCTGTCAGCCTTTCCCTCTAAGTAGACAAACTTAGGTTGAATAGGGATGGACAGTCTTTAGGTTTTGGCAGTAATGATGGTTATTCCTGAACAATAGCAAGTGAGAAAGCATTGACTTATTGTCAAGAATATGGACAAAGCTCTCACTGACTTTATACAAGGACTGGAGGGCTCTTGATAACAGCCCTAGCACCCCAGGTACCACAATCATTAGCCTTCATAATGTTCAGCCTTCATCATAAGTCCAAAAAACACATGTAGACCAGATGGACAAACTTCCATGACTCTTTCAGTATCCTTGGAAGAGTAAAGCACTAGTTAATAGTTCCATAACAATGACAGCATTGCTCTTCCAAATTTTGGCCAAGCTTTCAAAATTAGCTTGAGCCTCTTAGAAGCCCTAGAACAGGCTTTCCCACAGAAATGTTGCTTCTGTAACTACAAAGGCTGTAGTCCTTCTGGGCTTCTTCTGCTATCTCACCTGCACCAACCAAGCCCAAAAGTTTGCCCTTGTCCGCTTAATAACTTCCTTGACCACTGGTGTGCAATTGTGTGTTCCTGTATTGTCAACATCACCTATCTTTCTTTTGACCACAACTCTGAGTAGCTGTTGCTGCCATTTCTCAACTTAGGTTGCATTTTCCCTTCCTCCCCCAGGATAGAGTAAATTAGATAGAACTATGGAGTTCTCCGGGGGATAACCCTGTCCACAACCACACTAAGTGACTGAAAGAAACCTGTAGACTCCAAACTGCACCAAACCTTGTGGGTAAGCACACATGGCACTGTCCTACTGATATCTCATTCCTTTGACTGTGGTCTTGTCATGTGCCACAGTATTTCCTCTACACTAATTAATGAATTTATCAATAATATATTTAGACAGTTTGGCTAAAAGCATGGCAACCAGAAATAAGATCCGAATTAGATTACAGAAACAATAAAGGAGAACCTATCCGAAAGTACTGAGAACTGATGTTGCATCTCATGATATAACATTTCAGTGTCTAGTGCCTAGTGACACCTTTTTGCCTTATGTACTTGTCATATGGACAAACAGTGGTCAGTGAGCTCGTGGCAGTAACATGAGTTGCAGCTAAGTCTTGCTGCAGGATTCTATCTTACCTTTTTTGTTTTTTGTCAATAAATGCAACAGACTTAAAATGTGGGACTCAAATAATGTCATAACCATGTGCAGCAAACCAAGCCAGAAGAAACAACCATGGATCTGCATGTTAGTAGAGGCCCCCAGTGCCTATAGCCTCACATAGGTAAATAATAACTATAGGTGCTGTATATATAATAGCGGGTGGTTATTATTTACCTGTGTGAGGCTACAGGCACTAGGGACCTCTACTTACATGAAGATCCATTGTTCTTCTGGCTTGGTTTACAACAAGTGGTTATGATGCTATACACTTTTTAACTATTGATTTTTAAGTTTGTTGCATTTACTCATACAAAAGCACATTTAATCTGAAACATAACAAACACAACCCCTCTGTCAAAATGAAGATACAATCCTGCAGATGCAACTCATATTACTGCCACATGCTGCAACTCTTCATCTAACCATCTGTGTTTGTCACCATATTTTTCTCAAAAAAACAAATTTCAAATGATGAACTGCGTGGGTACTATGCGTATGCATATAAGATGATAAAACACCTACCTGAACGCTGTATTTACAATTGCTGTGACCACTGTATCATCATTTGTTAATCTTTAGAAAGGTGGTGCTGAGGGCAGGTGGACATTTGCATGCATTTTTGCTGGTGGAGCATTCAGTGTGGGACATCTCAGGTGCATTGAAATATTCCTTTAAATGGTCTTTCATAGCAAAAAGAAAAGGCACTATCACTTGCTGTACATGCAGACAGTTAAGTCTGAAATCAGCAAGTCAAAGACCCAACTGTTATCCAGGCAATGACTTCATTTAAATTAAAAGATAAAAAAACCTCCCAAAAAACATGGTTGTGTGGTTCAGCTGTGATTGCCTATTTGTGTCGCCACAATGAAACACAGAAAGAAAGAAAATACATAAAAAAAATACTAATACCTTGGTTCATTTTCCAGCAGCAAGCAGCGACATTACTCAAAGTGTCTGAGCTTTGCATGGCAAAGCTGCACACCATGCATGTAATCTCTAAGATTAAAATAAAAGTCAATAAAGGTTGAAGCTTTGAGTTGCAGTCACAAATATCTGCACATACAGTTTAGATGAAGAGCATGATTTTGAAGTGAAATGTACTTTGATTCTGCTCAGTCACCACTATGCAAAAAGATCCAATAACATTTCCCCACTGTCTGGTAAAAAGCTATTTGTATGGTATTCCACCACTGAGAGCAAGGACGTGCATTCAAGATCTGTGCAGAATTCTGGAGGACGTGTGTATGTGTGTGTGTCTGCAAAGGTGTAAAGGATTTAAAATGGGAACATGGTATTTATTTTATTATGACTTTTGTACAGTGTTATTAATGTTTTGTTACATTCTGCAAATAAGTTTTCCAGTAGGCATGTTGTCTCATGTTGCATGTTGCAGTTTCTCTATAGATCATTTCGATGTAGCTACCAAATTTTACCAAATATCCCAACTTCTGTTCATTTTGAATTTAGACATGCAGCACATGTCATGTCTTATCTCTTCTTATGTAATGGGCAAAGTTTGTATTGCTCAGGAGAAATGCTTGTGTGTGTTGGCTGAAATCTTAATTCTAGCCCACATTATGGTGACCTGACCTGCATTGCTTATATATGTGCACATAACTCTCAAACATACTTTAATACCTGATGTGGTGACTAAGAATAGATATGTGCATGTGTGTGTATGTGTGTGCCCCAATGTATAATTTATGACTGACCTCCACCAGCTTGTTGGCATGTTCACGGAACACCTGGGCGTACTCCTTGACCTCCTTCTCGTTTCCACTCTTAGCCGCTTCAATGAGCACCAACAGAGGGACGTTGGTCTCTAGGAAAGAGTCTGAGATGTGGTCCATCACCGCCTTTCTCAACTAGAATACAGAGGGAAAGAGATGGGGAAGAGGTCATATTATTAATAATATTTCAGATGACTTCACTGTATTACATTTGGCAATGATTATGTATCACTTAGCATTGTAATGAATATGATGTAGCAACATAATGGGGTGAAAGGACAGAGAGAGAGGGAAAGTAAGAGGGAGAGTGGAAAAGAGGAAAAGAACTCTCAACAGGCAGGACTATAGATTGCTTGTAAGGTGTCATTTTTCCCATAAGGCCGTTTACTAGGGCAGACTTTGCTACTTATATCTTTCTTTATGGAAATTTTCTGTACCAAACTGGCTGGGGACTGGTTGTTTTATAAGACAGTAAATGGGCCCTAATGCTACTCACTGGGATATCCGATGAGATGCCAGAGAGAACGGTATAGAAAGCACAACAGACAGGTCCTTTATCTTACACAAAGAGGGAGTAAGTCACATGAGACCATTACTAAGACAGACAAGAATACACTACAGGGAAAAAAGTAGATTCCCACACATGTAGTGTCATTTATTTTGAGGCATTGTTCAGTCTTAAAGCTTTTCTCAATAACGAATTTGTTATAATTCTCTGCACTACAAAAATACAGTGGTGTGGGTGTATCTTTAAAATTTGAAGATTATACTTTATACATTATTATTATCACAATTAATTCAAGTTTAATAAAACAGTTTTATTACATTATTGCTATTGTTGTGTTATGCTATTGAAACCAAATTTATGCAGTTGATAACAAAATTAGTAACACCAGTGGTATCAGTCAAAGCACTTCATTAATTCCACTTTATTAAAGTTTTGGTAACACATCGACAATATGATCAATGCAAGATCCAGTATCAAACATAATTAGGATCTGTACAAACTGTGTGCACACCACCCATGGGTATGCTAATACAGACAAAAATCTTTTCCATCCAGCTCAGTTTTCACTTCTCCACACATACAAATTATGACATTATAGTGAAAACTGTTTAATTAACAACATGGATGACAGAGATTTGTTTGACTTTTCAAGCCATCTTTTATAATTAGATGTAAAGCAAACATTGTGGCCATATTCCTGATTTAAAAATGTTGAAGGAGCATGAGAGAAGGTAGAGAAGACTAATAGCTGTGACTGACTGACAAGGGAAAATTCATTTAACCAACAAAAAAATCATATGTAAGCCTGTCAGCCACACTTAAATAACTTGCAGTGATTACAAACTTAATTACCAGTGCACTGAGTGGAGGAGAAAAAAGGGGAATTATGGCTTCCTAAGGGCAGATAATCCATCATTATTGCCTCTGGAAAGAGACTAGATTCGGCCAGTCTAGTGGACATGACATGTCTGCAAATGCTGTAAACAACTTGAAGCTCACACTCTCTGTAAGCACTCCTTTATCCATAACTATATAATCCTGGATCACTGATTTGAAGAGATGCGTACCGAGATGCAGTGCAAGACCAAAACAGCATGCTTTTCTCAAAGGCTGATACACTTTGGCATTTTTGAACTGTGAATATTGCATCTTTTTCACTCAGTTGAGAACAGACTTGCATCAGTGCAATTGCAACCTTGCTATCCTGTCACCTGGTGGGAAAGGTGGGAAATTGGGGTAGATACAAATCTTGCATTGCCAGAACTACCTCCACACTATGTTTGTGCTATTGCAGCACAGGAGAAAGGTGTGGCAGAGCCCCACTATCATTCTGGATAAGTGTAAAAATGATCTGTGTTGTTTGCAGGCCTTAACTGTGATTATCTCATCGATGCTCTCACTGCAGTGATGCAAGGATTGGGTTGAGTGGGGGATGTTGTTGAGGAGCAATTTGCATGCTAAAAAATTAATTCCCGTAGGCACAACACATGACTGTGTCCTAAATGTATACTTCATACTAATTCTAACCAAGTTTTGAGTGTATTTTGTCACTCTCACCGTGAGAGTAACAACATTAAGTATACTTAAAGATGTAAATATGCATACTAATTTGCACAAAGAAAATGAACGACCTTTGAAGAGTTGTAAAAGCTGTAGAAATTAAAATTTTAGATCCAGGATCAGGGAGATAAAAAACAATGGTATTATACTGATGTCTGCCATGTCTTGTATGAGGCCTATTTGCTATATTATAAAACTGTAAAGTTAATTCATTTATTGCGCACAAACTGCAAAATTAGTATACAGTGAACATTAGTATATAATAAATAGAGTACAATATTAGTATGTAGGTTGGGATGGGGACACAGCATATGCTTTATCATGTCATTATTAGCATTGATTTCATTGTTACCCATGGCGATGGAGACCTTTTCAGACTTTGACATTTCTATGTATGGGAAAATTGTGAAATGATAGACCGACAAGAAAAGCAGAAAGTAGCAGAATGGAGTACTCATTTAGTGGAATCGCTTATCCCATCATGCCACTGCAACTCCATATTTCATTAAAACATACTGTCAGACTTATATCATGTCAAAAATGATTAGTTAGAACTGACATAAATGGCAAGCAAAAGAAGAAAGGAAATGCTTCTATCTATCATCATATTTGCATATATTTTTCAGTTATAATGCAGATCACTTGGGCATGAAAGCCAAAGTTTTGAGATGATCTTTTTTTCTGCTTATTGTATCCTAATCTCTATTAAAACGTTTTTTACTGAGCACTATTATTTACAGAAATCTTCATATGGCAACTTGCTTGTCTTTGTCCATTATCTCTTTATCAGAGATGGATTTGTTTGAATCCAATAATGAAAAAGACTAGTCAACCCCTTTTTGTTTGTGAAGTTTAACATATAAAAGATTAGAAAAAAGATCTTTAATTGAAGGGACTGATCTGAGCATGGAAATCAATTTTGGACATCTACCGGGTAGAAAGATTCTTGTAGATATAAGCTCTTATTGTTGGTACCGAAGAGCAATCACTAGTTGACGGCACATACAGCAGCATATGCATAGCATATGTGTAAGAGAGTCCAAGGCCTCAAGATACTCATGGATGCCCAACAGTGAAACTGATTCTGACGGTAGGTTTGAGTGGAGAAATGATACAGACGAGTGATTTCCCAAGTCGCAGTCTCTCCTGCACCATCAGCATTCTAATGCCCACACACCACTCCCACAGAAATCCATCTTCAATCTTTCAGATCTCACCTCCCTCCATGCTCCACCCCCACCGTCTCTCCTCTAACACTCCCTCTGTATTTCACTAACACTTAAAGGAAATAGACCTGGAATTCCAATAGACAGCAAAAGCTCTGCTCATTATAAGTCAGTGAGGCAGCTATTTGTCTCCCTAGTCGTGCAGTGCCACAATGTTTTTTTTTTACATATTAATACACAATGTTATATATATATCTATATTTTTATATATGTATTAATATTTAAGATTTCTTGAGAAAAATAGTTGCTTCATTTTTCCAGAATGATATTGGCATGCTGGCAACGTGAAGGCTGCGGAGACATGTTTAAATGAAACACAGAAGCAAGCCAAAGCTGCTGTCATGATAGATACACAGACAGAATGGTAGATAGACAGATAGAAAGATAGAGAGATAGAGACGTTATATGGACAAAAGTATGTAGACTCCCTAGGGCTGTTTTCATGATTTAGGATTGGCCACTTAGTTCCAATTAAGGACAATATTAATGTATGCTATGATATTTTAAAGAATAGTGTGCTTCTAACTTCTTGTGTCAACGGTTTGCGTAAGGCCTCTGCCTGTTTCAACATGAAAATGGCTTTGTGAGATGTAGTTGAAATCTCCAGAAAAGGCTGGTAAATGGACCTTGAGATTGTTTTGTGAAATTATTATTTCCATGAAAAACTTTCATGCACAGGGACCGTCAAAAAAATGGGTTTCCAAGTTTTGTGTGGGAGGAAGTTGACTTGCCTGCACAGAGCCCTGACCTCAACCCCACTGAACATCTTTAGTATGAATTGGAAGGTCAATTGCAAGCCGGGCCTTATCACCCATCATCAGTGCCTAACATCTCTAATTCTCCTGTGGATGAATGTGAGAAAATCCCTGCAGCCAGGTTGCAAATTCTTGTGGAAAGCCTTCACAGAATAGTGAAGGCTGCTATATCAGCATATATATGCTGAGTGGTATATTGAAAAATGAATGCATGAATGAATATGAGTTCCTTAACGGACCCATGTGCTTTCCATTAAATGAAAAATGGGATGAAAATTGAAGATGATTATGTGAAAATGGTGCTATTAATGCCTTTGCTATTGCAGAATTTTGATAATTTCAGAAATAATGTAAGCACACCTACTCCTCTTATTCCTCATTCATACCTCTTATCATGTACATCTCTTATCCTCATTACTTTTAAAGAAATAGCTAAAATTAACAACAGTGAATCCCACCTGATACTGAAGTGGCTAACAAGAATCTCTGTGAAATAATTAAGATGATGCATATGCTTAACAAAACTTGACAGATGAATATCTGTGTTGCTCACTGATAAGTGGGAGGGCTGTGTGATCTTCAAAGATGAGATTAGCATTAATTTGGCATATTTGCTTTTTAATGGGGAAAATGTTTGCATTTTGTGGGATTAGATCCCGGCTCTGTCACAAAAACAGATTCAAGAGGGAGACGCAAGCATCCCCTATGATCAGTGTATGACTCAAAAGTAGAAAAAAATGTTCAAAGGATTGCAAAAATAAAGATTGAATTATCATGTGTACACACATGTATTCAGAGACAAACCCCCTTAACTCAACTTGTTTACAATTCAATAGAGTCTTAACACATGCAATGGGTGGAAAACATGAATCTGAATTTGAAAGGGAACACTATGCAGGATTTCTGAATGTTTACAATTGCACCACAGTTTCTGTTATGTTTAACTTGTGATTCAGAACACATAGCGTTGGGTACCTTGGGGTCAGCACAGGAAAGTTTCTTATTAAAATGTCAAGCGCAATCACAGCATAAACGGCTAGAGTCACGGCTGAGGGGAAACAGCCTGAGCAAATCAAAAATTAAGTAATAGCTCTCATATATGATATCTATCAGGGAGCATAGGAAGATGATTAGTAAGAGGAGAGTGGAGAATTGAAAGGGGGAAAGAGGGACCGACTGATCAACAGTCTGAGGACAAACACATTAGATACCTAATGCCAGAGCCCTCATTTTGATGTGTCTTGCAAAATGAAACACTAGCCAGGGAAATCCAGTCGTAGAAACAAGGAAAGGGGCATAGACAGTGCTTTTAGATTGAAGCATCTATGTTCCCAAAGGAGATCCCGCATTTTTGCTCAATGACATGCTGACAGCATTTTTTCCTGAAAAATGCTGGAATTGTTATTGTCTGTTCAAACTATGTGACTGAGTGTACCCTTTCAAGTAGTATTGAATCCTAAATACTATAACTTATTGACCAATTCCATTGACCATGATAGTTGTTTATTGTAAAATGATATAGAAAAGGAGACATCTGTTGTCATGTGTGGTAACATAGAAGTGGATGTACAAGCCAACTCAATGTTGCTAGTGGCAGGCAGAGCCCTGGCAACCATTATTACTTCAGGACAAAAGCCAAGGATTATCAGACTGTTTAACACCATTAGAGGTAGCAGAACATTCAATGGGTGGTGATATATCAATGAGACAACCTGACACCATTCTCAACCTTCAGGGTTGATTCATTCTTACTAAAGAAAGACAGCGTTCTCTAATCTTTTTTTCTGCCATGGCACATATCATGACTTCAAAAAATTGCAGGGAACCCCATTATCCCATTTACCACTGAAACATTACAAGATATTACACACAGGTTGGACTGTTCACGTAAGTATAATGTACATGGAATGTGAAACTTGACCTTGCCTTAATAAAAATAAAATTGTCTGGAGCTGATGAAAAGGACTTCAGTTGTCACTAAATGTAATCCAGAGTTTTCAGATTTCTCTAGTATTGCTGTATGTTTGCTATATGGCGAAAGGGTTGCATGAACAGGCTCAGTTTGAGGTGATGCTGTTTAGATTTGGCGAGCTGGGTCTCTTCCAGCCCGTTCTCATTCCCAGGGTGTCAAAAACCTTTGTCACACCCTTCGGTGTCTGATATCGATTCACAAGGCACCCTTTAGCATCTGTATGAGACGCACCAGGCTTTCAACTAACTCCAATGTAAACGCATCCATGTCATTATTCAATGCCATGAGAACGATGACGTCTATTTAAGGCGACATTTTCCTTCTTAGGAGGAGGTGGGTTGGGTGGATGGCTAGATACTTAGGCAAAAAGTGGAAATGGACTTTGCTGCCGGAGACCACTGTTTGCCTGCCGCTTCCAACCACAAGTGTCATGTTTCCAAGTGCGACTCAGGACAGTTTTTTGTTATGGTGTTTACTGTTGCTATGATGACATTTCAAATGACCATTTTAACCCAAACCACAATCTTTCCCTAAACCTGACCAAGTGTTTTTTGTGCCTAAACCTAACCAGACCACACCAGTCATGTCACCAGATGCCAGAGGGGCGTGACAAAGTGTCGGTATTTGACAACCTGGGATGAGAACGGTTTGTCTCGGTCAAGTACTGGAGGGGAAATATGGCCAGTGTCAATTAAAAACTTAACAAATCTGAGGTAACGTTACGCTGGATATAAACATTAATAGCCAGTTAACAGCACAGTCAAATATCAATATCAATCAGCTGTCTTTCTAGCTCCTAGCTAACTTTCTTCCTCCCACCTCCAGCTAGTCATGCTCTCCTCTTGTCAGTTAACATCAGCTCACTCTTCTGTTTTTTCCAGTATCTGAGTCTTTTCAGGTCAGTGTCAAAATGTCTTGCAGCTTTCGCTCCTTAATTTTCCTCCGCATATTGCAAAACTCTCTCTTTGAATTTGACGTCAAACTTCCGTCTGGTGGGTGCCATGTTCGCTCTCTACAGTGTTGTGGCATTAGTGTTACGGAAAATTTAGTCACTGACACTTGCACAGGTCCTGTATGGTACTTCAAATATAGCTACAGCCATCTTGTGGCACTTGTCAATACTACAAACCACAGTCACATTATAACAGGCACCAAGAGGAGGGGGGCGGACATTTCTTTTCTTTTGATGATGTTAAAAGTAAAGTTAGGCTATTCCAACTCATTTTAAAAAAAGGCGAGAGAAAAAGAGGGAGAGGGAACTAGAGAGTGAATGAAGAGATAGAGCTGGTAAGAAAGCAGTGAATCAGATCAATAAAAAAAATATCAAATTGTTTCACAGCGGTTACTTTCTAGAGCACAAATAAACAAACAAACCCCCGCACACCACCATACAACCCTGCTGCGGTGCGCAGCAACACCTGATTTGGTCTGAATATGGCCTTAATCCACTCTTGTTTTTTCCCTCCCCGGCCTGTATTTGGGGCCGACCTTTATTTGTTTGTGTCGACCACACCCCCGGCTTTTAATTTAATTTTAAAATACGGTATGTTACCTTAACTGAGTGCTTAAATATAACTATCAAAAAGTAAAATAAAGCTTTAGTTCCTACTAGCAGATCATATTGCAAGAACGGATATTTCAGATATGTTCAGTATCAGCATTTTGTGACTCAGCAGCATAGACCATAAAAAAATAATGGACGCAGCCAAAGTGACATCACCCATTGGTTTGTAGACTCTTGTTTTGAAGCCTCGAGTTTGGCATTTTGACTGTCGCCATCTTGGATTTTTAAAGCCAGAATTGATAAGAAGTGACCATATTTGGATAAGAGGGTGGAGCTGACCCTAACACTAGCTGCTAGCTTGGTTATCACAGTGCAATTACAGTCTATGATTATCTGTGATAATGCTAATGCTAGTGCTAATTTCTGCTAGCAAAAAACAGGCTTAAACAAAACGTATTTACCAGAAAAACTGAATATTGGACTCATTAGAGGGTCTTTTAGTACAACCAAACGTTGAACAAGACTTTTTAGGCAACCAAAATGTTACAATTAACTTTCATGAACTGAAACACACTGAAATAAAAATGACTATGGCTATGCCTATACTCTGTGAATCTGGGATTATGCCATGGTTACGCTACCTAACCAACGTTGTTGCTGTGGTAGCGACTTATTCACAACGTAGCCACACCCTAAAGCATACCCTGCTTTATTGTCAAGTTGAAATTGAATGGTACCATAATTTACAAAATGAACATCATGCTGCATTGAAGAAGACTTTAAATTAGCAATTGAGAGCATAAACTCATTAGGAAACTGTTTACTGAGGTAATAAATTAAGTGAGAAGTAGGGTCATTTTCTCACAGATGTCTACACAATTGGACTTCTTTTTGGAGCCAGTGGAGTTGCCCCCTGATGGCCATTAGATAGAATGCAGGTTTAAGGCACTTCCGCATGGCTTTACTTTTCAGACCCGGAGTTACCTGCTTGCTCAGCAGACATGTTAATTACCAGTGTTTTTTCTTTCATAAAAACTTAATCCAGACTACATTTTCCTCAAAATTTATTTGCTGTATAACATAATTTCTAGAACAGTGTTGCTAAAAATACAAAATTTATCAACGTATCCTTTTCAATACAGCTATCAACAGGTAAAGTCTCCAAATATATATTTTCTAGTTCCTGAGTTAGCAGCAAATTTGTCTTAACATGGCTAATGAAACTTTAATGCAGCCTCAAAACATTTTGGAGAAAAAGATCTAAAGGATTTCCAAATAATCTTGAATTGTTAGTCTAAACAAAGAGTTACCGTTGACAAGATTCGTAGCAGCTGTTCCTTCTTAACATGATAGCCCCCAACAATTAAAAACAGCTGTACTAATCAACAAACTAATGGCAGAAATGGAAATGAATTCAACATCCCAAAGCAGAGAGGGAGAGAAAGAGAGAGAAAAAACATGTGAGGCATTTGTGCTTCGGGGAATCCTGGAATCAGCCATCAGTCAAAATACGGCCCAGAGAGATGACTTGATAGATGCATTCATTACAGACAGCATGACAGGGGGTAGAACACATGGCTCATTTCTAGCAACTTTGTCGGCTTGGTTTCCTATTGAATACCAATTTATGGGAGGAAAAACATTTAAATCCTCAATGTTATTCTGTATAGTTCAAATGTTTGAACACAATACTTATCTCTAATAAAAAGGTTTTGTTCAGTATTGCACTTGTGTTGTTAATTACAGTAGTTTTAAAAGCATAATGAATGTCTAAACTTAAAAAATAAGTTTACTTTTTTCTACACAGTAGGCAGCAGTCAGAATAATTCATCAGCTTTTCCTAAATGCAAAACTCTCATAAAGGCCACAGGCTAAAACATATTTTTTTTCTGATGGCAGCTATGGATGTTTTGTAACATAATTTTTGTGAATCTGGGCATTATATATTTTGGGTGAGAACACTTTTTGCACCTATTCTGGGATTATGAAATTGAACACACTTCTCCGTGGTTTTGTCTGTTCAAAAGGCCTCTTTTCCAAAGGTCCATACCTAGAGAAACACTGCTTTCATGCCTCAAAGACATAACTTGTACAGCATCTGTACAAACAGGTTCATACTTTTATACCATTAGTCTTAAAGAAGTCGGTCTTCAAATGCAACTATTACTGACATTCATGCAAAAGATAAAGTGGGTAATGGCATCTTGCTAAAGCTAACATACGACTATCACAGTCTCAGACTTTCAAGATCACAGTTCATGTGATCACAGGGGCATTAAGCTATACATAAGAGGCCCTAACCCTAACCCTTCACCAGGACTGGATGTAGGGTATGTAGAGTACTTTCAAAATAAGCCTATAACTGATTGAGACTTCAATTTTAAATATACTGCTGCTTAACTGAGCCTCAAGAGATCAGTGAGATGAGATCAATTGTGGTAGAGAGAAAATATTCTATTTGTTTCCTTATCCTAACAGGCAAGTAAATTAATTTACATGCACATTGCATTTGTATGCAATATTTTCAAGAATTTCAGACATTTTTGATATAGTATATTTGCACATAAGCTGAACTGTAAAAATGGCCACCATCTCAAACAACTTCCAGTTTATATCGCTACTTTTGAAGCTTGAGCTGATCATCTAATTACTGTGATACAGACTGGTAGGATCACTTATTAGCTTGCCTGATATTTTATTCCTCTGATCTGTTAATAACACCTCATTTATCATATCAACTTTCATATCAGAAAATAAGGTTAAAGCTCAGTTGTTTTTATGTAAAAGTTTAATTGGATTTAAATGTGCTAATGTGATTGCTATTTTTACAAATTAAGTGAGCTTTGTTAGAAACAATGCCTCAGTGTTATAACACTGGTTCAATGAACACAATGGTTTATATTGACTTAACCACACATCCTCACTGTTAACTATACAGAAAGTTTGCATGCACACACTTACCCGAAGAGGATAAGAATACTAATACTATGTCAAGAGCTCTTCACCAACAGAAGAACAGTTTAAGGACAACAGTTCAGGACAATCAGTATTTTGTCAGGAGAAGGGTTTGTGTAGTTTGATTTAAGTAAATTCTGTTGATTTAAGGTATAAGAGTTTGCGACTATCAAAGCTCAAATTTTGAACTTTAATGCCTGCACCAAACACCAGAACACTCTATCAAGATACACTATCCCTTCAAGCTTCGTCAAAACTGCAACAGTGATATAGGTTATCCTTTAAAAGGTGATCTTTAAGTATAAAGTGGCACAGTCCTCTCCATTAGAATGTCAATATTTAACAATCTTGCAAAAGAAAGAACGTGTAATGCCTGTAATGGGTAATGGGCACAGACTATTTTCCTTTTCATTCCAGGCCCAATTGTCATGACATTTGAGCTTTAAGCAAACATCATTCATAAGTTAACCATGACAATTTACATTGGATCACAACATTATAAGGGACTTACATGAGTAAATCAGAATTATCAAACACTTTACTTTTTTTAAATATATGATGTAATTCAATAAAAATAAACATTTTGGCTGTTTCAATGGTGTGAAAAAATAATTAAATACATTATTTTGAGAAGATTAAAAATCGCTTGCCTTAAATATCAGGAAAAGGAGGTTACACTCTTCAGTGGAGCAGCTTACTGGAATTGAGCTGAGAGCCCTGTTCTGATGCCACTGGATCTCACTGCAGCACTTGACATAGTTATCCATTAGCTACATATTGCTAAACCATCTTGAGAAGTGGGTTGGAATTTCTGACAATCCTTCGCTGGTTTAAATCCTATATCGCCAATGGAACATATTACAGGTAATGCATTCTCAATGGTGTGCTACCAGGGTCAAATTTACGTTATACCTTCTCAAAAACGGTCTTGGCACCATAAGTTGCAACAACCCAAACTATAAATCTATTTATTGTATGGTTTTATTTGGTTTCTTCATTTGACCTGTAGCTAAAAAGCTGGGAGTAATATTTGTTTGAGTCTCTGTTTTGATGCTCAAGTTAAAATAGCTCTACTGTGCTTTTTACATTAAAAAATTGTATCTTTTTAATTCCCTATCCCTGAGGTGGATGAAGTAATCTATGCTTTTACTTCCTGCCCTATTTGTACCATTTGTACCACCAACTATAATTACATTAATTCATTCCTGGGCCAGAATATCTCTGTCCTGCCTGCAGCCTGTGCAAATTGCAGTAAGACTTTTAACCAATTGAAGGAATGGGATCAAATCGCCTCTGTTTTAGGAATGGGATCAAATTGCCTCTATTGTAACCACCTTTCACTGGATACTGGTTAATTTTAGAATTTATTTAAATATTATTTTATGTTTACCAGGGTATAGGTCCAACCCCAAGACCACACTACATTTTTCAGTCATAATTGTAATAATTCATAATTTCATTTTAGTAGTATCTAGTTTTTCACTTTTCATCCCCTTGTTTTAATTGTGTTTTAGTTTCATTTTTGGTTATTGTTTCTACATATGCCTGAATTGTTATTTTAACATTTTTTCTTATGTAAGCTACATCTTATCTTGAATTTGTCTTTTGTCTGTTTAAGTGTTGTTATGAAAGGCACAGTTTATAGTCAGTTTCTTAGTACTTTATTAAGGTTACAATGCGGGAAACAGATCAGTACTGCCATCAGTACTGCCTGCATCCTGGACCAGACGGTCAGCATGGAAGAAGCCCCACTGCTGTCAGCACCAGATGTACAGCAGGGGAAGCAGAGAGAGACCTGCTGCCAAATGGTGGTAGGGAAAAAGGGGTACTGACTTATGGAGATGAAGTTTCAGTCAAGAAAAGGTCTTCCTAAACCACAGCTTGCTGTTTTGATGCAATGTTGTTTTGATGCCCTAGGGCAGAGGTTTTCAAATTCTGAAAAATCCCCAGGGGGGCGCAAGGGAGTTGAAAGGGGGGCGTGGAGAGAGATACTTGAGCCATGAGCCACATTTTGTGTCAAAAATCGTTCTCAATCTTTGAGTCATAATTCTGTCAAATCTGAACACACAAACATGATACAGATATGTGCATTGGGAATAAAAATCCATAAATCAAAATAAGATGTTCTCTATAACTGACAACTGAGAATCATCACATTTTAAAGCTTTCCTGAGTATCAAAGTGCCAGTGTCAGACAAATCCCTAGCCTAGGGTGTAGATTGTTATTTTGAGCTTTATTTTTTCATTTATTTATTTATTTTTTGCATTGTCATACCTGTGTGTGTGACTCATGGTCAAAACATGGAAGAAATGTCATTCACTATACTCTGTAAGTCTCACAAAGGCAAGGCTTTGAATATACACTTCAGTGGTGACTGAAGGCCTCTCGTCAGGAGATACAGATGATTAATATCTTTTGTAAATAGAGAACAACCATGTAATCAGTGTGGATGGAGGTAAGAATAACAACAGGGTGTCAGGCTGTAATTTTTGAGTCGTGAAGATTGGTTCAAGATTTGCTTGCGTATTCTTGACTTATCTTGTTTAGATGGAAAATATGCTTTTAATGTCATGCTGGCAATCAAACATTCTCTTAACATTTGTATGATGCAAAATGCTACATGGTTTTGCTACCCTGCATTCCCTCCATCAGACGGCGTAGTGTTGTGTGAATTTACATTTACGAAGAAAACATAATGGGGATGGGAAAAACATGGTTGACATCTACAGAATTTGCCCTGGATAACAGACAGCTTAGCTTTGTTTTGTATGTTTACACAATGGCATGAAAGAAAAACACAATGCCGCATATCTCTCGCGGTGTTGTCACAAGGCTTGTTCGGTTTTACCTGCTCCCATTTCACAAACGCAGTCTGTCATTTGTGCTTGTCTGCTCCAATATTTGATCCTTCCTTTTCACAATAGAGATGGTGGAGACTGAAATGCTCATACGCACAATTGTGCTCCTCCCCTCAGGAAGGTCTTGTGTCTCTACACGGTGCCACTGACTTGCTAAACTCAAAACGTGTTGGCATAATTACAGTATCACAGCTCTATGCAATGCCTGCATGTGTGCTGCGAGTTTGCCCTCCCTTCTAAACTCAAAGCTCAAACAGACCGCCCATTCTGTCAAGCCAACCCCTGAGTCAATAGAACATCCTGTCAGAGTGAGTACCGCCTGCCAGCCTGTCAGGCAGCCCCACCAAATGCCCAACGGGAGGGAGAGTTATAACCTCCCATCTGGAATGATCCCCTGGTCCTCAGAGGTTAGACAGGACGCAGCCGCAGCTACTCTGTGCAGGTAGTTGCTATTGTCAATTTTGCCACAGTGCCTCTCCTGCAAAAAAATTTTTTGCACGCAGGACAGGAAAGAGTTGTTTGTTTGGGAGTGAATGTGTATTCAGGGACCACAACTGATGTCCTGATGGTTTATGAATGGGCTTACTTTTTCTGGGACAAGATGGTTGCTGAAATGTACTCCAATCTTTACTCAAAGATGTGTAGATTGAGAACATTTGAGTTTTAATTAATTACAATTGAAAGAACACCTCAGAAGTATTCTTGAATGATTGCATTATATCAACAGACACTTAAGTGTACTCAATAAGTGTCCTCTTTTTTTCCAAGTATTGTGTCAACATTTTTGTGAAGGATCCAACAGAAGAAAGTCAGATTAATCTTGCCTTCAGTGAGGATGAAAAATATAACAATATTGCTATTGAGTTCTGACACTGTATCACAGCATGAATCATCTACTAACTCTTCACCAATGGATGGTAGCTTTTGGAATTTGGAAGCGGTTTTACTGCAGTTTCCTGAAACAACTCTTTGAGGATCAGAAGTGGAGCAGTGATAAATAACACTGGATACCTGAAATACATTTGATTGTTCACGAAAATCTTTGGCAGAGAGTGTTCAGTTCACCATGTCAAGCTGCATACAAATAAAATAATAGCCCGAAATATAAAGAGCTTGGGACAAAAATGAAAATTACGGTATGGGCATCGCAATTTAGACACTATGACACTATGAACTAAGCTTTGGTACCAAAATAAATTCCATTGACTGGTTGTGAGGTCATTAAAGGGTAAGTTTTGTGATATACTATATTTTTCTTACCGTCAACAAGTCCCATGAAAAGACCAAAACCATCAAGTATTGGATGTGTAGCCAAAACCTGATATAGCTTATTCTTATGTGTCACAGACCTCCATTGTTGTCAAAAAGCTATTAAAAACACGTCAATGTGCCACACCGTTGCACTGGGTGCCATGTTCCTTCATTACAATGAGCATGGGCACTGTAGTTTATCTGAGTCTGTTTACTCCAGTTTGACAAATGTTTGCCAAAAACTACAGTGCCCAGCTGTTGTAGGAAATTATTTTGCCTTTTTTGAAAATGAACGTATATATTTGTGACCTGTTTATAAAAATATTTATCTTCAGTAGGAATGTGCCACAGTAAGTAGGTGAAATTGGAAAGTGTTTTTTTTAAAGATTTGTTGAAAATACCATAAATATAAAAAATTGCCAGACTTAACCTCTTACATTAAGTGAATGGGAAAAACTGAGTGTTACAGTATTTAATAGGGATATTGAGATGTAACATGAAAACATGCACTCACCTGTCGACGCAAGTCCCTGGTCTTTTTGGTCATCTTATCAATAGCTGAGTTCAGTGGGTCACCTTTCTCTTTCCTGCCAGTCTGTAAGAAAAAACAAAAATAACACATTAATGCAATGATACGTCTTCACAATTTTATCTGTTTGACTTCAAACAAGGCACTGTATTTTTCACAGTGTACATTTTCTTGTTGAAGTGAATTCAGCAAAGCTTATGGGGTATATTTAGTGTAGATTGCCAATTATTAACATACATTTCATCACAGAATGCATGTTGACATTACAAGTGCTCCCTGATTAGACTGGAGTCAGTGAAAACATGACTCAATCAGTTTGGAATGTTACCTAGCAACTAGCCAATCTGGCAAGTATCAAGATTAGTCATTGCCAATTCCCCTGTGTGCCTCACTTCCTGTCATTGCCAACTCCTACTGGTGGCTTCAAGAGGGTGTAGACTACAACGTGCTTCACCTGAAACACATGGAGTCACCAGCTGCTTCTGTTCACCCAACAGTGGGGAGTTTCACTGGGAAAACAGCATGGAGCTTCTTGCTGTTCCAGATTTCCCTACTCTCCAATGAACAACCACTATAACCAACCAGTAGCAGTCGCTGACACAGCTACAAGGACAGGATCCCTTGCTGCCTTCATACATGAATATTGCCAATTGTGTTCATTGAAACGCCAGCACAAGGGAAAGGCTCATTTTCCTGCTATGCCACCTGGGTGCCCCATTAACCACTTAGAAGCTCTACTGTTTTTGCTCAGAAGCCGTGGAAAAGACAGGGGTGATTTATATTACTCCAGTTATTGAATTTCCACTTTTACTATCTAACTTGGGATGGCAGCTTGGCTTGAAGGTTAGAGAGATGCTGTCAGTGTCTTGGAGTGAACCATTTCTGCTCCAGGACACATATAAATGATCCTGTACTCTGATCCCTGTTGAGGAATGAATCCATGTGTGTCTCAGAGGGCAGTGCAAAGTTGTACAATCCTAATAATACTATTCTGAATAGACTCTATATGGATGGAGGTTGGGTTACACTAAGATTAATGCAAATTATTGTCACTAACTTGTTAAATGGGACTTCTTAAATTGGACTGAGCAGATGAGCGTGATAAAGGATGTTCCTTTATTTCTCTCTAAGGACTGTGGGTATTACAGTCAATGCAAAGTTTCACATGTATGTTGTCAGTTGGCTTGGTATTTATGTTTGTTTTCAAACCCACAGTGAAGTTCAAGGAGTAAAATGAATGGACACCAAAAACAATATTTGAACTGGTAAGGAGTGAGGAACTGGGACACTGCTAAAGAGTATTCTCCTTTTGTACTACATTGATGGCTATGCTCTTAATCAGCTGTTGCGTGGAGTAAAATGCCACCACACTTCACAACAAATGTAATTTGTTAATTAGTAATGCCCTTAATGTCCTACTAATGTTCTAATTACAACTGTATGTACTTTTATTTGTTTTTTAAGTGACAAATCTCTCTTTGGAATCTATAAATATAAAAGGATTCGTTGTGGTCTGGATGATGTGATTCATGTTCCAGTCAGACGCACTTAAATGCTTTGCTTGGTTATTTCACTTAACACAAGTCAAGCAATTAGTATCTTCAGGTAGCTGTGGCTTGATTTATTATAATTTTTTGCATAGAAAAATAAAGGTAAGCAGGATGATCAACAGATGTAAGACACAGTGATTTTCTGACAAAGCAATACCAGCATACAAAATTAGTTGTGTCGTTGCCAAGCAACCATCTGACGATTCTGCCCAGGATAGCATGAAGATGAACAACCAGAATGCTCATCTGCCTTTGCAGGAAAACACAATACCTGGTGACACAGATTCCCATTCATCCATGTCTGTTTCAAATGACAAATTTGTTTGAGACAAACTGACCACAACTCCAGAACAACAGGGCTTAAGTAAAGGGGCTATTTAGTCGTTATCCTGTTTAATGAGACACAAAATGTGGTTGCTTATCTCAGTGCTGCTGCACTATTGTGCTGCCCTTTTGATAACTGAGTGGAACAGAACGCTGCTTATATGTGTCAAAGAGAACTAAATGAGACCCCATCAAACACCCACCTCATAGTAAATTCATCCCAAGGTTAACACTGATTGTCACTTTCAATGCCTTGGTCACTGTCAGGTTGTAAAATTACTATTTCCCCATTAGTTCTGAATATGCCTCCTATCACACAGAGAGAGCCTCTGCAGATTACTGTAAACTCAGACCCTCTGTTACACAGAGCTACCAGCCACTCATGAATTTAAACCACAACATGCTGACATTAACAACCTGGGCCCTGTCCTTGAGGCCCTGTTTGGCTTAGGAAATAGTGAAATAGGAGCTTTCGCAAAGAACTTTACTGTGGTTATGATGCATCTATCATTGAGCAGGCACATTAAAAGCAACTGCTCCACTTTCTCTTCTCCTGTCCAAGTGGAAACAACCACAGCTTGAAAATGAAGCCAGTGCAGAAGACCCTTTCAGTGCAATACCACTAGTGGTCGCTAGATGCTGGCTCCAAATAATCCCTGGCTCTAACAGACTCCCATTCAAAAAGTGTCAACTTCAATGTGTCATTATCGTCTCAATCTCTAAATTTTGGCCCTCTAATAAGTGTGCTGGTGGTCATTTTGGAAATTATTGCTCCATTAATAAGATATCAAGATGAAAAGTAGCTTTGATGTCTGCCATGTGGGCGTTGATTGACAGCTGTAATTGGCAGTCCGCTCCTTGCCCCGACTTGCACTGAGTTGGACCATTGTCTCAGTATTTCGGTAAGTTTAATGTTAAACTTACTTGGTATTTTAGTAGTACTTACTTTTGTTCATAATAGAATTATCATTATTCTTGGTAAACTGACCCACTCAACCTCTCTCTGGCCTTTCTTTAGTGCTGCAAAGCTGCAATAATTTTACTAACCTTGCTCTACTTAGGCCAGCTCTTCAACTTTACACTGACAGATCCTGAATAACACCCAATGAATTCATAAAAGTAGACAAATGACCATAGTCTAGATTAGTTAGCTTGAGGGTGCTATGAAAGCCAAGAATGCATCAAGAACAGTATATAATTGTGTGGATCAGGACAGGAAGGATACGGTTATTAGAAGAATGGCTATTTCATATTTGAAATTACATTTATAAAAACATTATGTAGCCTAAAATGGCAGTAGTAGTTACCTAAAAACCTATTATTGGGGAATTGCAAGAAAGTTTCAGAGCGACAAAGACACAGAGCATTCCTGTAACCATAGTAACTCACTCTCCTGCATACGTGTGCACGGCACAAGAGGAAAGTGAGCAACGCTGTGCTGCTGCTAGAAGAGCCACTGACTAAGATTACTCTGAGCAGCATCCATGGGAATACTTGACGATATAGATTTATATATATTTTTCGCTTTCTTCCGGATTGTCTGAATAACTCGCTGCTGAACAGTGCTGCTGTTGCGCTGTGCTGCTCTGTCTTCTCTGTCTATGCGCTGTCAGTATCCACAACATTATCAGTTATGAATCTGTTTTTCACTGTGTGAGAAAATGGACGTGTGGCGTGAGAGTGTGTGAAAAGTGCCAATTGCGTGAGTCTCACAGTCAATGTGTGAGAGTTGGAAACCCTGTTGATAATGATACCTGCCGTGGTAACTAGCTAATGTTAGCACAAGTCTACATTGCTCGGTGTTCCTGGTAAATTAGTGTAAGCACAAGTCTACATTGCTCGGTGTTCCTGGTAAATTAGTGTAAGCACAAGTCTACATTGCTCGGTGTTCCTGGTAAATTAGTGTTAGCTTTGGTCTGAGGTAGCAGGTTGTGTTTCCAGAGCTCCAAATGGAAAAGATGTTGGTGACCGTGAGCAGCAACTCTGGGCTTCAAACTGTCTCCAATGCAAGCAAATGGGTGACATCACGCCTTGCTACGTCCATCTTTATATACAGTCTATGCTCCTCGTCTTACAAAAGACTTGACATTCGAGAAGATGCCAACTTGAGGACAAAAAACAATCTTTTATCATTTTCTTCATTTGGGAATTGTCACATTCCATGCTCAACATACATTTCAGTGTGGGTGTGTGCTGCAGGGAATTCCCATGTCTGCAAGGTCACTCATGTGAAAGTGCTGCTCAATGAAAATAGCCTATAGCCATAAAAACAGATATGATTCCCTTTCTGTCTCATGTATTGCTGCCTTGCCCTTGGCCAATGCTCACATAGCACATGTTTTCTTTCATATGGATGTTAAAAATTAGGAATATGTCATTTGTCTTCTAGCTCATACTACAGTTGGTCAACCTCACTTCTAATAGCAATCACACAGCGCAGTCTTTTTTTTTTTTTTTTGTGCAGCAATGCACCAGTCAAACAGAAAGGAAGAAAACTGGCATAATAATGCAAACAATATATTTGAGAGCAGCGAAGAAAAGCACACTTGACCCAGACCCCACTTCTATCCTAAGAAACATAAGTGTGCTCTGTGTGCATGTTTTTTTGTGGTTGTGTTCCAAATCATATTCTGAAACATACAGAAAACGACATTCAGTCAACAGTTGATTTAAATTGTGTAGGCTCATGCACACCTTCAGTTCCTTGTAGGCAGGTGCGTAGGAGGAAATATCCATAGGCAAGAGAAAAGAGAATTCCCACACACTGTCCTTTTATTTGCCTTTACCTTCATCAGGTAAAACTTGTTATCTGATGAAGGTCTAAGGACCAAAATGTTGTATTTTTAATAAAGTTCATTGTGAGTCAATTGTTGATTGACACAGGGGGAGGAGAAGAAATGAAGACAGCATTCAGCTGCCTTCCATTATGTGCCACACACTCATTCAAGCACTCACACTTTCATGCGCACACACAGACAAACTCTTCTATGTCAAAGCAGAGGACATGACAACATTAGTCATTGTGCTGCCTAAAGAGCCTAATGTGTCATTAAGGCACCAGAGGGATGAACAGGATTAAAGATTTTCACCGCCAAAAATAAAAAGGGGCTTAACTGGAACCTTTCTGAGGACACTTCAAACATGCTCACATGATTTTTTGTATAACCGACAACTTGAATGAACTGAAAGAAAGAGAAAATGGTCAGGTTCTTGATGACCCAAACAATTCTTCACATTATTTAAATCATGAAAACAACAACAACAACCACAAAAAATTGCTAAACAAAACTGTTTTTTTTTCACTCTCTGGAATCAGAAATCCCAGCTGTTTTATTTCTCAAAACCCTGAACTCTTTAATCTGAGCTAAGGAGATTAAAACAGCATAGTGATGACAGTCTAAGGGGACAAAATCCTGCACCTGTTGTTTTGAGCTCCTGTTGACAACTGAGCAGTTGTTATGAAGAGGGTATATTTCCTTATAAATACCACAGTTCTTTGTATAATCTTGTATCTTCAAGATCAACGCAGCATGTGCTTGACAGTTACAGTAAGTCAAGAAGGCAACCATTAAATATTCTAAAAATATGCTTCCTTTATACTGTAATTACACTTCTGCTTTGATATGTCAAAACTACTTCACCCACTCATGAGACGGGAAAATGTATTGCTCATGATAGGTTTTCTGCAAAATATAAAATACCCAATTAAAAACACTATGCATGAATCTCCCATCACAAACTTTGTATACGAGGCAGTTCACAATGATGAATCATAGGTTAGTCAATGCGTCAGGCTCTTATTCAGCCCAGCTCAGTCAAAACTGTGGTCTTTGATATGCAGACCGGTTTTGACCGACCCGCATATGCGTGCATTTGTGTGCACGTGAGCATGAGAAACAAAGTAAGAGGGACAAACTGAGGCAAATCTCTGTATTTATGTGTCTACAGTGTCCATCTAGGAAACTATTTGACTTCCTTCCATTCGCATCCAGGTGTGCCCTGTATGTGTAAGCAACTGCGCTCTCCGATTTACAGCCATTAAAAGCTTGACAACACAGTTGGCTGTTGATTCAATTGTGTCCCATACAGCAACATTGAATGTTTAGTTTTTGACTGCCACATAATGGAATGTGCATGTTTGGTTTCTCTGGTAAACACAAGTGCCCGTGGTGTTTCGCAGACAATGTTCCCAACTGTCCCCATCCATTATTTTCCACCCCCTGGTGTGCAGTCATTCATTCTCAGTTGAGGAGAGGAAGATAGAGGAGGGTGTCTGAAAATAAGCATCTAGTGTGCAGGGTAATGGAAGCAGTAACACTGGAGTTATTCTTGCCCACTCAAAAGATGGCTGGTGGAACGGCTGAGGGCCCTGAGCATGTTCACTCTCTCAGGCCCTCCTAAAGTAAGTTGTGTAATTCAGTGGTGCACTGCAGTGCGAATTGCTTCTGCGTTTCTGACCTCAAACATGTAATGGTGGAATAAGACATACAGTAGTGTCTGGACAAGCTGAATAATGTGCATAGCAATGTGGCACATGGTTTCAGGTATGATAGTTTTCCTTTCTCCATTCATTTTGAATTGGAAAGGAAGAGCTAGGGCTCAAATTAAAGTATTGTATCACTGACATTAAATATAGAAGTAAATCACAATAGCCATGCATTTGTAGCTCAATGTCTTTTAGTGGTGTTGGGAGACAATTAATTCTCCTTTGTGACACTTTTGATTGCTTAAAGCAGACTACAGCCTATGTTTATTTGTGAGCATTATGTGAATAAGTGTATTAAGCTTTTATTATTTTATGATGCATTTAAAAGAGAAAGTGACTGCGTTCACTCATTAATTGAAATAAATTCTGTTTTTTATCTCCACACCGCTGCACCTCCCTTGAAACTAATGCAACAAACATGACAATAGCAAGGAAACACTGGAAGCGAGGGGATGGTGAAAGAAGTGAGGAATGAATCTGGTAATTCATAGGCAATAACATGGCAAATCAAAGAAATGGGCAGATGAATCAGAGGGAAGAAAATAGGAGACAGGTTGGGGGGGGGGGGGGGAGGGGGCATGAGGCATTCTGTCTCATTGTCTCCCAAGATCAATGTGTTAAATGATATCAATTCCGGCTCCTTGTCAATTCAATTAGGCAGGAGCAAGAGGTAGCCTACAATTACTGTCCATTGTGGTTACACTGTCTGCAGCGGGCTTAAAGGGGAAGGCAAGCTGATAACAAGAGGGTGAGAAAGTGTTTGTGTTTGAGCAAGCCGGGGGTGGGGGTTGATAATAGTGGTAACATGTTGGTCGGGTTACCAGCAGATAATGGGTAGCTAGATCCTCATTAAGATACATTGCGCTCCCTCAGCTGTAGTGCCATAGATGGGCCAATTTGACTTGTTCTCATTAAGTGGAACTTAAAGAGGTGCAGCGGTGGCTATCAGCTAGTTTGATTACAGGATACTGAAAAAACATGCCACAATGCCTGCGGGTGGAAGATGAGCGGTTTAGATTAGAATTGTTTTTTTTCTTTTTGAAAATGAGATGACAGAGCAACATAGTACAGAAATAGATGCCATATCATAATCTCATTATAGCCATTATAAACCCCTGGGAAACTAATAGATATACAGTACAGGAACACACTGTAATGCTGGAGCAAATAAGCACAGAAATACCATTTTATAGTGTAGTGTGTGTATGTGTGTAGCAGTATGTTTCTGAGTGCGCGCGCACACACACACACACACACACACACACACACACACACACACCAAAACAGCCAGTCTGAATTTTGTTCTAAGGGGGTCAAAGGTGTGAAATTATAGAAAAGTTAGATGGGGAAGTGTCATTTTGTTTTTTCAGCCATCCATCTATCCATTATCTATATCTGCCTGTCTTGTACAGGGTCGTGGGGGTCTGGAGTCTATCCCATCTCACATTGGGCATACAGCCACCTTGGACAAGTCACCATATCACAGGGCTAACAAATACAGACAGACAGCCATTCACACTCACATTCACACCTACAGGCAATTTAGAGTCTCCAGTTCACCTAACTTGCATGTACTGTATTTTGTACTGTTTATGAGGGGAAAACTGTAGCACCAAGACGGAAGCCATGCAGACAATGAGAGAACATATAAAGTGAGCCACCACACTGAACATTATTTTCTTTATTTACTTATTTTTGTTTTTTATTTACTTTTTTCATATTATGATCTATTTCTTCAGCTAAAATGTGTCCCAGAGAAGAATCTGTCTTAAGCTTCTCAAATCTGATGTACAGTCAGAAATAACCAAGTAGATGAACAACATGCAAATGTGAAAAAAACAACTAACACATCCTTTATGAATTGTAAAAATATGTCTGGTCTATGCTGACTAAAAGCAGACCACATGTATTCTGAATAATAACTCATACATGCAACACCATGGCCCTTAATATGTAGTATAATTTGTGTTACATTTGAGCTGGGCACCGCAGATTGGTAAACAGCATTTCCCTGTACACAACATCTTGGATGACATTGACCGGACACATTATTTTTACACCTTACCTCCGAGGGTTTACATGCTTCAGCTATTTTTCTGACTGTTTCAAATAAGTTGCTTTTTTGAGGCAACTCTTTGAAATTTAATAAAAAGGGAATGAAAGTGAGTCATTGTTAACAGATGAGTTGCATACTGTTTAATACTACTACTACTAATAATAATAATAATAATAATAATGATAATAATATATTAATTTGTACCATGCTTTTTATACATATACATAGAACACACAACATAAAGAAAATAGTAATAAGAGTTAAGATGAAAAGGCCTTCCTGAATAGAAATGTTTTTAGAATTAGAATCTTTTTTAGAAGAGACTAGGGTCTGTGCTGCTCTCGGATGGTTAGGAAGGCTGTTCCACGAGTGTGGTGCAGCAGAGCAGAAGGCTCGATCCCCCATGGTGCTTAGTACTGGGGGCCAGGGGGAGCAAGCTGTTGGCAGATCTGAGGGTGCGGGTGGAGGTTAGTGGTGTGATCAGTTCCTGTAGGTAGGGAGGTGCATGTTTGTTGATGGATTTGTATGTGAGAAGCAGGACTTTGTAGTCAATCCTGAAGAAGACAGGGAGCCAGTGCAATGAAAACAGAATTGGTGTTATATGTTTGTGTTTTCGCACTCTCATCAGGATCCTGGCAGTGTTGTTCTGAATGTACTGGAGCTTCTGGATGCTCCTGCCAGGGATCCCTGTGAAGAGCACATTGCAGTAGTCTAGCTTCTGGATGCTCCTGCCAGGGATCCCTGTGAAGAACACATTGCAGTAGTCTAGTCTTGAGGCGATAAAGGTATGGACTCTTCATCTGACAGGGTTAGAGAGGGGTGGACTTTAGAGATTTTTTTGAGATGGTAGAAAGAGGTTTTGCATAGATGTCTTACATGGTCATCAAAAGTCAGCTGAGGGTCCAAACCTAACACCCAGATCAGTAACTGAGGAGGAAAGGGGGATGTATGGGCTGTCCAAGGTGAGATAAGGTATCAGGGATGACTGAATCTAGTGTGGAGTGCCAATAAGGAGACCTTAAGTTTTGCTGCTGTTTAACTGGAGGAAATTTGTGCTCATCCAGGTCTTTAGCTCCTTAAGACAGGTGCTGAGGCGTGACATGGCTGCAGAAGAGCTTGGAGCAGTTTTGATGTACAGCTGGGTATCATCAGCATAGAAAGGACAAGACATCTGATGTCTGTTGATGACATGTCCAAGGGGGAGCATGTAGAACAGGATGGGAACGAGAACTGATCCTTGCAGAGCACCACAGGTGACAGGGAGCAATCTAGACCTGCATCCTCCCAGTGAGACATACTCAGTCCTACAGAAAACCAGTGCAGCACTGAAACCAGTGCACAGTCTGACAGTCCAATGGTGGTGTGGAGGCGCTATAAGAGGATAGTGTGATCCACAGTGTCAAATGCAGCACTCAGGTCAGGGAGAATTAGGAGAGAAGGGGACCCTGCATCAGCTGCCATCAGCAGGTCATTCACAACCCAGAGCAGACCTGTTCCACTGCTGAATGAAAACCTGACTGAAAATTTTCAAATAGGTTGTTGTATTTAAGGTGGTCCTGAAGCTCAAAAGAAACCACCATCTCTGGCACCTTGGACAGGAATGGGAGGTTTGAGAAAGGTCTGTAGCTGGCAAGAACTTCTGGGTCCAGGTAGGCTTCTTGAGGAGGGGGCAAATGACAGCGACCTTGAGGGCTGAAAATGGGGACGTATGATTTGAACAGAGCTGTGGGAATGACGTCCAGGGCACAAGTACAGGGTTTCATCTTCCTGAGGTTTTCCTCAATGTGGCTCTGCCTGACACCAGTAAAACTGAGTAGAGACAGCAAGCTGCCAGACAGAGGGTCGATGACAGGAGGAGGAGACAGGAGGAACTGGACATCAGAGAGCGGATGTTGTTGACCTTGGCTCTGAAAAAGTCAATGAAGCTGTTACATGGCTCTTCTGTAGCCTCAATTGGGGAAAATGATTGTGGCTTCAAGAGATGATTTATGGTAGAAAAAAAGATGCTTAGGGTTGCCAGGATTGTTATTAATTAGGTTGGAGTAGAACTGTGACCGAGCATCTTTAAGGGACTTTGAGTAAGCCCTTTGATGTTCACAGAAGGCCAGTTCATGGACAGCAAGGCCCAGAGCATCTGAAGCATTGTTCCAGGACACTTCCAGCTGTTTTTATTTTCCGCAGGTCATGAGTGAACCAGGGAGCAGAGCGTGAAAAATTGACCTTACATGTCTTGTTGTTTTTTATGTAATGTTTTGTATATAGGTCTGTACACCAGACTTTCTGTTTTTTTTATTAATGAGGTTTAATGAAAGTGATAATGACCAAAGGCAGTGCTCTCAATCCTTGTCCTTGGGACTCCTGATGCACCACATGTAACTCATTATCCTTTATGTTTCACAAATTGTACACATCAGTTATAATTTTGAGGAAGGCACAAAGAACGCTTATCTAGCCTATTTAAACACTAACAAATTAAAACCTTAGTTTTAACTAGTGTCACCAAAAAATTGGTCCAATCAGTATTCAATTATTTAAAAAAGCATATACTGGTTATTATGCTATTAAAAGGAAAATAATATGGGGTCAATAATTTGTTAACTGACCTTATACGACAAAAAATGTTATGAGTATTTTTAATTATTAGCAATGTTACTAAAAACTAACTCATTTATTGATAGAAACACACACACACACACACACAAATGCACACATACACATCTACTTCTCAAACCCAATTAAATTCCTCTGTGGAAGAATGAATGAGTAGCCTGAGCTCCTGTGTGGAGCCTCAGGACAGCCAGTACACTCCCAACCCCCCATGTGCTGCCTATGCGAGGGCTTCATGTCTTTTCTCCTCTCACATGGTTGCCCATAGTATCTATAACGGTGCTGTTTGAGCCTGGTAGTCTCCTGTCAGTTAGAGTTAATGCAGCCGAGAACGGCACAGCCTGAGGAGGAGCCGGAGTGCCTTCTGGCACAAGCTCTCTTATGTTTAATGGCTGATGCCGTTTGCTTACTCCTCTCATTACACTGGCTCATGTTTAGACTGTGGGCCTGTCACTGGCTATTAGCATCTGTGGTCAAGCAGGCTGTGGATGAGAGGAAGCATCTGGCTTATCATCAAGCACATCGTAAGTATGAAATGAGCAGTTTGTTTAGGATGGGGTAAACACAGAATGAAGGATTAACACCCTGTGTTCATGGATACATGGTTAATCGGTAGATTGATGCAACACAAAACTAAATCCTGAGACAGAAGAATGAACTTTTATGTACATACAGTATAGCATTTTAGCTAAGGAGTCTATGTGTACAGTACCGGTCAAAAGTTTGGACACACTTTCTCATTTAAGGGAATGGGAAGGTGTGTCCAAACTTGGTACTGTATACTTACATAGATTTCTTAAAGGTTATTCTTTTCAGATATTTGCCTTCATTTGAGCAATGAATAGTGCAGATTGACAGGAATTATCTGGGTACAACAAACGGGAGGATATGCAACAAAGGTCCCAAACTGGAATTTAACCAGGGACATTGCAATTATGAAGTACTTGTCTCACACTACTAGGGCACTTTTTTTTTGTTATAACACTGATAATTTCTACAAATGCACAATAATAACCTAACTGAACATAAATGAAGAGAAACTTTAATGGTAGAGAGGACAAAATGGATGGAAATAATGGATAAATGTGCCATAACTTGAAGCAAGGTTTTGAATTCCTGGACAGAAGTTAGATCTAGGAAATCCAGACCTTCTACAGCCTTTTCACATACAGGGAGGTTACAGACATAATAAAGAGTTTATTATCCATCTCCCTTTGTGAGATTCAGTACAATGGCATTACGAGGGTGCAAAACAGTCTGAAAAATAAAGGTATGGTAGTGATTGAGCAGGGAAGGACACAAACTTGGAAAGGAATATAACAAGGATGTTTGAGGACTCAGAAGTCTATAAAATACTTCATGTATCCCTGGAAGATGTACACAACATGTGAAGATGCTGAACTCTTGTAGGGTGTCTAACTACAAGACTGTAAGAACAGGTCAAGATCCAGTTGTCATAACAATAACAATGGTTTGAAAATGCTGGAATGTACAATGTGAAATGTCTACCTTGGTTATTAAGATTTGTCTGATTGAATATTTGATGCTTTCATAGCTCGTGCATTACGTCAGCAGAAAAGCAAAATGGGACATCATGCGTAGATGCAGGGGTTTAAGAGGGGAATAATGACGGATATGAGAAGGGTTAAAATATTAAGTGTGCTGGGCTGTAAACCAAGGTTTTAGGTGCATAGTTTCAGGAGAATAAGAGCAGGAGTGAGGGGAAATGTCTGGTTATCAGACAGAAAGAGAGAGAGCAGGGTATAAAAAAGTCTAGTCCTGCAGTAGCAGTATGAGGAGCTAGAGCAATGCTGCCTGCAGCCTCCCTGAACTGAATAGCAAGTAGTTTGCGAGGGAGGGACTGAAGGAAGGGCAGCAGGAGAGAAGAGAGGCGAGGGAGGGAGAGGCTGAGAATAGGTTAGAGAGGGTGAGAAAATAGAGAGTGGTGTGATATCTGTGAGAGCAGAACTGTGGTAAAGAGAAAAAAAGCAAGTCAATGGGGTGAGAAAAAGGTTTGAGTATCATTGATGTACTTTTGTTTCACCGCAGAGCGGAAAAAAAGGCAATTTATCACACACACACACTTGCCTATACATGCATACACAAACATGACGTTGCTGTCTGCGGGTACTTGGCGCTGTTTTTGAAAACTGAGTGTTGCGTCAGTTAGTCTAAAAGCTATGGAACGTCTGGAACACCTGAAACAGGGACTAGGTCAATCCAATTTAAGGACGCGTTCTTAATATCAGGAGACATAATCCAATTTCATCATCATTTTCTCTTTCCTGCATTGCATCATCCCATTCTCCACCCCTCCACAGTGGATCAGAACAAACAAGGGACATGTTATAGACTGGGGGATTTTCACTTGTGGGACAGAAAGCAGACATTAGTGTAATGTTGACTGTGAGGGTCAGAAATCTCAATTACTTATCCATTAAATCATGTCCCTGTCTGATCTCCTCAACTAAATATATCCTGATGAAGTCTCATCCATATCCTATATTCTATTCAGAATCTGTGAATAAGTGCTATGAACAATCATACAAACCTAATGAAATACTTCCTCGAGCATTAAAGGTCCAGTGTGTAGAATTTAGTGGCATCTAGTGGAACGGACTTGGCAGAAATGGAATATAATATTCATAAGCATGTTTTCATTAGTGTATAATCACCTGAAGATAAGAATTGTTGTGTTTTTGTTACCTTAGAATGAGCCCTTTATATATACACAGGGAGCAGGTCCTCTGCCACGGAACCCACCATGTTGCACAGCATGTTTCAACAGTAGCCCAGAATGGACAAACCAAACACTGTCTACAGAGAGGGCCTTTCATGTTTTTTGCGAGTTTCGCGGCCACTGTAGGTTCTCCGACACGCTTGGAAGGGGAAGGTGAGGCAAGGTGTATTCAGTTGGTTGCAACTGCAATTGCAATTTGTGGTGTGATGCACAGTTCAATCAATTGATGAAGATATAAAGTGCAGAGAATATCAATTTATTTCAGCAAAAAATGTGAATGATGAAAATGTACAGAGGCAGAGAAGCAAGGGAAGACACTGACTTGTGTCTAAACATTATCCACCTTCACACTTGCTTCAGACTCCATCCCGGCTTTCCTGATGGTCTCTTTCCACTGATTGCTTGCAACTGTCAAACCACCCCTCTATGTGACCTCTTAACTACACTGTGTGGAGCACAGGATTACAAGTTAGTAAGGTAGCTGCAGAAACCTGAACTGACTGACAAAAAAAAAACTAGTTTTTCAGAGACTGGTCCCACACCATCTTTCACACACTGCCTCTCACAAATGAGATGTAATGTGGATGTGAAGACATCCAAAACCAGTTATCTATACACTGACACAACGTGGTTTCAAATAGTTCACTGCACAGGCCCGCAAAAATGAACAGACTGAAAAAATGTGACCAGCAAATGCGTTTTCCAGAGCTGTGAGCCCTTTGCTCTCAATTGTGAAGGTGTTGGTTGTTAGGGATAGCAAGGACTATAGAGATTGATATGCGTGTTTTTGTAAACCAGGATAATGATGACTCAAGCTGCTCTTCTGGGTGGGTTGATGTGTGTAGGTAGCACTAATCAGGGATTAGGGTGGTTTGGGAAAAGGAAAATATGGCCTCAAGTCTGACAGCGAAACAGAGCCAGCAGCGGAACAAATAAAAACATGCTAATGATAGCATGATAACACTAACACACCTATTGTAGATTGTGGCTGAGCCCACCGTAGAGACAGCAGTTGTATACAAAAACACCACAGATATACTTTACAGAGCTAGACAACAGTGTGTTCCCTTGCTGTAATGATCCAGGGTGCAACAACTTCAAAGACTGCTGGAGCTGGTTGAACTGGTGAAATGATTATGTCTCCCACTATCCTTTCATGTGGGCTTTGTCAGTCCAGCCACGCAGCAGTGCAAGCCACTAACAGAGTTGTTGCTGCTATTAGTTGCAAGGAATAAGGAACAGTAAAGCCACAGAATATCTG
The DNA here is from genome assembly GCF_914725855.1 of Thunnus albacares. Classification (NCBI taxonomy): domain Eukaryota; kingdom Metazoa; phylum Chordata; class Actinopteri; order Scombriformes; family Scombridae; genus Thunnus; species Thunnus albacares. The sequence goes on along the minus strand of NC_058108.1, from coordinate 20,943,914 downwards.
GACATGATGTAAGTGCACTGCGTGAGGATGGATCAGGCGATGGGACTTACTGTCATGGTGGGTGTTTGGGGATTGATGTCTTTTCAAAGGACATCTATTCTCTTCCTTAAGCTGACTTATAAAATGTATTCCTGCAATGGTCACAGCTGTTAGAGTGCAACCAGTATTTTCAGGAAATGACATGCAGACATCACCCTTGAAAATATAATAATATTAACTTTATTTATATAGCACCTTTAAAAACAGAGTTTACAAAGTGCTTTGACAGACAACGCAAAAGCAGGATACTCAGAAGGCAAGATAACAACAGAAAGCCTAACAGTAAGGCAACACAAAAGCAAGACAAAATTAAGGTAAAGTTAAGATGAAGTTAAGAGTAAAGACTAATGTAAGACAAAAGATGCAAAAACAGAGGAGTGAGAAGACAGGATGATGAAAGATAAAGACGCTAAAAGAGATAAAGGACAATAAAAAAAACATAAATATAAATAAATACAAATAAAAAGAATTTTAAAAAAAGACGACATCATACAAAAGCAAGTCTAAAAAAATGGATTTTAAGAAGAGATTTAAACAAAGTCACTGATTCTGTGAGCCTTATCTCCGCAGGTATGTCATTCCAAAGCAGATGGGCCCTGATGGCAAAAGCACAGTCACCTTTAGATTTAAGCTTCGACTTTGGAACGGCCAGAAGGTCCCCACCTGAGGATCTGAGGCTGCGAACTGGCTCATTTGGGGTCAACATTTCTGTTATGTAGCTTGGGGCCAGACCCAGACGTGCTTTAAAAGTGATCAGTGAAATCTTAAAATCAATTCTACATCAAACAGGGAGCCAATGGAGAGAAGCCAGGATTGGGGTGATGTGATGTCGTCCGTTAAAACCAGTAAGAAGCCGAGCTGCAGCATTCTGAACTAATTGGCCGTCATTTATCTAACCGTCTTGGAAACGGCGCACATTCAAGCTCTAGGAGAGACATATGAACCTCGCTACATTTGATTTATTAAACTGTCGCACAACATCTAAATGAGCACTGATTTGTTCACAGGCTGAAAAATTGATTCAGCTGTGGAAACAAGGAAATGCTGCACTAGTCTCTTATTTACATACAACACAACCTAATCTATGTGCGTTTGGCAACTGTTGGCCTATTAAACAGCAGGCCTAGTGCAGCAGAATTTTTATACCCTGCATGATAGAGAGAACATAGTAAAAGATCTGCTGTGTCTACTGGGCTTCACCATAAGAAACGGCCTTAATGAAGCCCATGTTCCACTATCAGTTCTGCTCCATAAAGACCTTTCAAGTGATTCCATAGAGACTGTACGAATTGTCACATTAGAGGCATGCTATTGTTCATGATTTCAATGCAAAATTTAACTCGTGTTCAATTGTTCAATGATATGTTTCAATATAACATAAAACCTTAATGTGCTTTAAATGCACATTGTTGTTCATGTCCAATGTCAACGCCGATGGGTGGACACAATTAGATGACCACTGCATCTAACAACAGGCCTACAATAAATGGTACTTTTGTGAAGCCTGTTTTGTTCATTTCTTTTGTGATGTTGTTTTGGTCTGTAGCAAAGATGTAAACTAAATGAGTAAATCAAGATACAGAGTACAACAGGGTTTTTTCTCTCCAGAAATCTAAATACACAAAAAAATAATGAAAAAATAATCTATAAAAAGGACCTGGAGGACATGTCCATTATTCTGAGAAAACCTTTTTATGAAATTTTAATGTCATGTTTGGAAAACCTTGGCCATGTAAATACTACTGTGTGCTCTGCCTGCAATAACATTTATGGTAGTCAGGGAGCAGCATATCAGGAATTTGTGGGCATCACATGGAGGGTGAAGTGTGCCCCTGGGCTGGCAAGCCTTACTTTCAGCGCTGTGACAGGGTCAGGTCTCTGCTGTGGGTTATCATCTTAATTATGCATGGCCAATCTGGTAGACAAGGCTCTGGTGCAGGTGGGCAGCTGCATCAGACAGTGGCTGAGAGAAGAATGACATGATGTATACTGTCGATACCTAGTCCCTGTTCCTGGTAAGTTAAATAGAGTGCTGCCAATGGTTAATATAAACTGGGCTTTGTCACTCAGATTGGCAAGACTGAAATTTTAAAGCCCTGCTTTGCAGCTCATAGACAGAGCAATCTTCATTACAGTCACTACAACATAGCTGGGCAGAACAAACAACATTTAGAGCCTTGCCAGTTGTGGGGCCAACAATGTTAAGGCACCCGATGGAGCTTTCTGCTAAAGAAAAAAGTTTACAAGGTATAATAAGGTGAGTGCATTTTCTTCCTCATAAACATTTGAAGAGACATTTTTTTTTGAATATTTTGGATTATTGAATTCTTTTTTGCTGACTAGAAGTCGTTTTTTTCCCCCCCTGACAGACAGACTCATAATTCATAATTCCATACTCCTTCCCATTTCCTGGAACAACTGATGCTGTTATTTTTCTTGGGAGTACAGTCTCCATTTTAAGAGAGCACTTCCCACAGTAATAGAGTTCAGCAGCTTGTCAATAAGCTCTGTACGCAAAAACTCCTTTCATACATGCACCCCTTTACATTAATCTAATGGCAATTTAACATGTTGGTTTCATTTCTGTAACACTTTCAACACCGCACGAGCCTGATTTGAATGCAGTCAGATTAACATAAAGACACAGCAGCACAACATAAACATGCAAAGACAGACAAATGCACATCTTGTTCCACCTTCTAAGATCACTGTGAATTTATTACTCAATCTTCATCTCTTGCGCACAAAGAAAATAAAATCAGTTTGATAAACTATGAACTGCTGTGAAAGAGCCAATTCTAAGTCGTAGGGGATCTTCTCATATCAGATCAGTCTATAAAAACTATTTTCCCCTCATGGTGCGACTAGGACAAAAGAGATTTAAAAAAACAAACAAACTCTGCAATAACCAACCACAATAATGGTCTCACCAGCAATCTCCTCCTATATGTAAAAAAAAATCATTCATGCCAACTACATGGATGACTAAATGAATATCTGGAAAAACGTTTTACATGAACATAGAATGTGAGCAAAAAGGAATAAAATGTGGATCCCAATTTATCCAACGCTTGTGCACTGTCGGACTTCATAAAACAGACAGCCAAAATTTCTCTCTAATAATGTCAAATGATGAAATTGATGCGAAAATGAACTGTGAGAAGCGGGGTAGAGTGTCACTGGCGCTCACGATGGTAATTAATAAAGGCTTCAACAGCAAAATAAGTTTTAAAATCCATCAGTGACTCAGCGTGTGAAAGAACAAAAAGCAGACTTTTTCCTCCTAATCAGAACAGTTTAAAGTCACCACTGCTCTCTCTTTCTCTCTCTCTGCTCCTTTTCATATACCAAGTACCAAATATCGTGCGGACACACAGCTCTTTCCATAAATGTCCTTTCATGTCTGAGTAAAGCTGTAAGCAACATTAATGTAAAAGACACCCATGTCTGAATGACAAGCCATCAGTTTAACAGATAGATAAGACCAGCGGTGTTACCTATTCCGAGTCTGAAAAGGGCTAAAGCGTGATTGTGATTCAGCTCTAGAGTTCTTGTTTCAAATTACTGTGGTGGAGGGAGTAAATCATGCAAAAACCTTTTTACACGGTTAAACACTGAGCAAAGCACACACATATACACACATACAAACACAAAGGCAGCAGAGAGGAAGTGAGGCTGCGAATTTTTTCTCTTGTCAGAGGATTTAGCTGCCATTGTCTGCTGCCAGAGATGGCACTCTGCTTTTTAATCAAGGGTGCCGTCCTGAAACTAGTGGCTTTGTGACGTGATAACAATTGTATTTTTAAATTTTTTTTTTTTTTTTTACTTATACTGTGTGGGGCTCGGGGGATGTGTCATTATGTAATGTCACATTGCACAGATCTCCCATATGTATTAGGATTTAGTTATCTTTATATTGTGCCTGTGGTCAATTTAGAGTATGTCATATAGCTCGGATTGTAGCAGTGTAGATAATACCTTCTTGTCTGGGTTGATCTATACTACTGACTTGTACTGTAACGTCAGTCAGTAGAATTACCCAAGGTGGTCGGTTTCATGTGATACAGTAAATTGGATATGATGAGCAACATTAACGATTAAAGGTGACATTTTCTCCTAGGGATACAGAGCAGTGTTAATAAACCCTTGTAGTTGCAGTGCACAGTTTTCTGATCTTTAAGTCTGAATTCAATCTTGTTGATGTAAATTAATAGTGAAGATCCTATTAAACCTTTAGGGTGGGAACTTCCTGTTTTCTAAACGTGTAATGTTCAAGGGGAAGAAAAGGTCAAATCTGCTGCTGAAACTGTAGAATCTTACCAGACTTATGCAACCCTCGATCAAATCTGTTTTTATAATCCTCCAGCTGTTTATCAGCTGAAAGAGAAAGATATATCTGCAAATGCCAACATCTGTACAGTACAGTGTAATGAGCCGTATTCAAACACATAAGAAGTGACCACGGAGACAATCAAAGTCAGCAGAGACGTAATGTAATGTTATGTAATGCTTAATTCAATATTTTGTTTGATATTGCCTTGCTAAGGACAAACACTGCTTAAGTTAACGTGACTCCATCATCATCGTCAGTTTGTCCTGGCTTGTGCATTTCTACACTGTACATTTTCCTTGAAATATCTAAAGTGAAGTGTACCCAAAAAAAACCTGGTGTAATTTGCTCCATATGTAAACACTAGCTGCCAACAACTATGACACACTAGTCCCTGAAAAACCCTGAAGGCATTGCAATGTGACATAAATTCCAAAGCTCAACTATAATTTGCCGGTAAAACAATCAGCATGATATTGTAACACCAACCGGCACCATGTGAGTAATGATTCTGTTATAGTTATGTGGCAAAGTACAGAGATGAGCACCTTTAACAGTGACAGGAACCCAGAAAATGAACAAGAAAGAGCCATAAGCATTACTTTCACTATCAAAACAGTGTCAGTTGACCTTTAATCCAACTTTTTACTCTGTTTTTATGAATGCTATGATCTGTAAATGAAAAGCTCAGAAGACAAAACATCCCCCTAAACTCTGAATCTAGACTAGCTGTAGGAAACTCTAGGTTTTCTACAGGTAGTTTGGTTTTGTCACATACCAATAGACATGCATATTGGGTAGGTATTATCCTTTCACTGCCCTTGATCAAGGTTCTGGCATGGGAACTAAAGCTGAGGACCATGTGGGGATTATTAAAGGACAATTTTAACATCCCCCTTAAGTCTAGGACATATTATAAACAGGTGTTGTGGGGATTCCCTCTGTGAACACAAAGGAAATGCCTCCTTTTTAGGTGAGCCAGGTATTTGTGTGCAGAAATCATCCATAGAGAAACAGAGAAAGATACTGAGGACTTGCCTTATATGTTAGTGTTCTACATTTGTAATAGACTTAATATAACTTTAGATCTAAAGATCTAAAAGCTTGACTTCTACCATGTTACTGCACAGTTTTGGCGCTGTACCTTTACTGTGCGTAGACCTGACAAATTGATCTGTGAGACAATTACATTGGCTACTATCTGGTCTATATGTAGCTCACAGGCCAGAATTAGCAGGTGTGTATCATGGATTTAAATTTCCTTTTGATCTCCACTTGCTATAGCAATACACTCTTTTAAACAAGTTATTAATAATTTGACCTTTACATTGAGTGTAAATGTTTAATCTATACCGGGAGTGGAGAATGTGCTCTGTATGTTACCTGTGTTGGAAGCACATGAAAGCATATGCACACCAACACACATGCGGGCATGCCACCACACAAACACAAGCACACTTACGTACTTGAGTGCCAGATTACAGTGTTTAACCACTGAGGTCATGTTAGTGTAATTTTATCAAGTGCTATAGAAGTTCACCTAACTACTGAGTTCTACTTTGGCACTGTCTTCTCCAAATGTGACCCTGGTTGCTTCCTATGCTGGCTGTGACAAGACAAAGCACAGCACTGAAGGATAAGGCCTGCGTAATTTTATCTTCTTCATTCATCTAATCTACTTCAAGAATTTGTCCTACTCACCAGTGTAGCTACAGCCTGATATTGCTTGTGCCTCTGTGCAATTAAACTCCACTGCCTTCTGAAAACCATTAAAAACACCAGTGCCGTTTATTCTGAAACAACTGTGCACAACTCCACAACAACTGTATTTTCGATATCTTAGAGTAGCTCTTTGTTGGGTAGAAACCATGCTTGGGGCACATGCTTCCGTGTTTACAGTGCTCTGCTAGTTTGACAAGCTGGGTGGAATAACACCATACTGGTACAAAAGTATACCCTACACCTTGGGCTTTGGAAGAAAAATGTCTGAGGATGTTTATCAAATGTGTATGGAGAGAGGAGGAGGCATTCAGTAGTTTCTCACAATATTTGAAGGGGGACCTCATTCATAAACATTGTGTACACACTTTTCATGCAAGAGCTGGGATTCATAAAAGCCAAGGAGATGGTGACCTTTGCATACAAACATTTTGGAAACACTGTGATTCTAAAGGAGTAAAGCACTGAATCAAAATAAATGTATTGTTATAATGGTACTTTCTATCAAATATTGACACCCTGAATCCATTTTTACAGACATCCAATAAACAAAATCAATAAGAATAATCCAGTTGGAGCAGTTTATCTGTTGCTTTATGCTAAAAGTTGGTTTGCCAAGTAGCCTCTCTGTATTTAAAATTAACTTCCCTTATGAGCTCATGTTTCTCATAATTAACAGCTACAAATTCAAAGCAATTCTAGGCAACTAATACACATCTCCCAATGTCAGAAAGGGTTTATAATAGACCTTTAATACTTGTTATAGTAGGAAAAACAATAATAATAATAATAATAATTATAGCAATACTGATAATAATAATAACAATACTATTTTTATTTATGTAGCACTTTTTAAAAACATTATTTACAGTGCTTAAGGTGGTGTTAAGGTGGTGTTAATAACATTAATGATGGCTCTGTTCCATGTCCCAGAAAGCCATGGTCGTGTGACATTGAGCCATCATGCACAATAGCAGGACCCTGAAACTGAAGCAGCTAAATAGAATTCTGGTGACATTAGTTTTATTATTAACTCCTGTGCTTTTCCGACTGTGACATGTCAAAATGGCTTCTGTTTAAAAAGCCTGTCACAGTGCACAATAATACTGTACACAGCAGTTGCTCTTCTGGCACATGGGGGATCATACATTATCTGACAACTCATTATACAAAATGAGAATCGAATTTCAAGATCTTTCAGTCTTCAGTCATTTGTGACCAGTCAAAAATGTCGCTGGTGTTTGGGATCTCGGACTGGTAAATCCCTGTACAGCATTGACATAGTACTGATTTTTTCATCTTCATTACTCCATGACATCTCCCTATTTGTCAAATTAAGAAGTAAATAAAAACAAGTTAAATTGGGTGATGTCATCATGGGTCTGTTTTATCAAATGGCAATAATCATTGTGCAACCAAACGTACAAGATTTGTTTTGGTGCTTGTGTTGAGGTGGGAGAGAGGACACTCTGTATTACGAGGGAACGCTGGCGCATACTGGCTGTCGTTCCTCTTTGCTAAATAGACAACTGAATGTGAACTTCACTGCTCGTGTAATTAACATGGCCTTCCTGCATTTTGCTTAAGCTTTTTATGTTTTTCCATTTTCTGTCTGTGTGTTTTGATAGCTCCTTAAGTTGGAATACGTTCTATCAAACTGGTGGATTTTGGATTAACTGAAGTAAAGTACTGCCTTTTTTCTCTACTGGGATGTATGGATTTTGGATTATTCAACGTTAAGTGCTTCCTACCTGCTCTACTGGGACTTCTTTTCTCCGGAGGACAGTGGCGGTCTCTTCCTCCCGCCTGCTGGCTCAAGTGTGCCATAAAGCCCCGTCCAGCTCCCCTCTCTATCAGCATGGAAATCACCCAGAGCTGCTCTGTCACTGATGGACTCTAGTGACTGTTTTTCTTCAACTGGTGCTTCCCTCATGTTTGCTGTAATGATCTCCACTGTGTCACTGCAACTGCGGCTGTTACCAATGCTGCCATTCTGCCTAAACGACACAACTGCTTTAATTATGATGTCCTACACCACCACATAGCGATGGAGTTTACGCAGCTTCCTAATTACACCTGACAAGGGTTTTTTAACCCGCTGCCAAGAGTTTAGGATGTTAAGAAACAGACCTTGTTACATCCATAGAGGCTCACGTTGTGGTTTCAATGTGGAATACAGAAGCAAAACAAACCTGGGCATCATCACTGGAAACATTGCAAGACTACCCCATACCAAGCGAGATGCAAAATATGGAGTGGATCACAGTATACTGTTGAATTTTCAGAAACTTACATTCTCAGCTCTGTCTCCTGCCACCATGGAACTATTTAAAACACAATCTCTCACCGATAAATCCCTCCTCATACCTGACCACATCTTGGACAAGGTGCTTGATTTCATGTGCCTAACTGAAACCTGGCATAAACCAGGAGACTACTCTGTGCTTAATGAGGCCTGCCCTCCTGGGTATGGTTACATGGAAAAAGCCTGCAGCTCTGGCCGTGGTGGTGGTTTAGCAATCATACACCAGACTGAACTGAAACTCTCTCCCCTGCCAATGCCTGATCTTTCTTCTATTGGACGCTTTGCTCTAAAATGTAAACCTCCATACACATGACACATGACAGTGCTTCTTATCTATCGCCCCCCCAAAACCAAACTCATCTTTCCTCCCTGAGATACATGACCTCCTCACCTCATTCTGCTGCATGTCAACCAACATCGTCATTGTTGGTGATATGAATATACCTTTTGACAACCAGTCCTGTCATTTTGCAGTGGAGTTCCTGAGTCTGATTGAATGTCTTGGCCTGAAGCAGCATGTTGATGTCCCTGTCAAACCAGGGGGCACACACTGGTCATCACTGACTCCGCCCCCATCAATAACCAAGATGGTCTCAATGGATTTGACATTCCTGTCACCCCCTACTAAACCTCAGAACTAGAAAAGCATTGACCCGGTCATCATGACAGTGGACCTCCAGCACATCACCTGCCCAGCTTCTGCATCAGTGGATGAACTAGAGGCATTCTACAATACATCTCTGAGCAGTGTCTTTGATTTTCATGCCCCTGTCAAGATGTGTGAGGTCAATTTTTCCATGTTCTGCTCCCTTGTTCATTCATGACCTGTGGAAAAAAAAAAAAACAGCTGGCCATGTCCTGGAACAACGCTTCAGATGCTCTGGACTCACCATAAACTCCGTAAACTGGCCTTCCATGGACATCAAAGGACTTACTCAAAGTCCCTTAAAGATGCTCGGAAACAGTTCTACTCCAATCTAATTAATAACAATCCTGGCAACTCTCAACATCTTTTTTCCACCATAAATCATCTCCTGAAACCACAATCATCTTCCTCAATTGAGGCAACAGATTGAGCAATGTAACAACTTCATTCATTTTTTCAGAGCAAAGGTCAGCAACATCCACTCTCTGATGTCTAGCTCTTCCTTTCAGTCACTAATCTGGGTTTTAGGTTTGACCCTCAGCTGAGTTTTGATGACCATGTAAAACATCTATGCAAAACCTCTTTCTACCATCTCAAAAACATGTCTAAACTCCACTCCTCTCTAACCCTGTCAGATGCAGAGAAACTTGTCCACGCCTTTATCTCCTCAAGACTGGACTACTGCAATGTACTCTTCATAGGGATCCCTGGCAGGAGCATCCAGAAACTCCAGTACATTCAGAACAGCGCTGCCAGGATCCTGATGAGAGTGCAAAAACACAAACATATAACACCACTTCTGTTTTCATTGCACTGGCTCCCTGTCTCCTTCAGGATTGACTACAAAGTCCTGGTACTCATATATACAAATCCATCAATGTGCCTCTCTACCTACAGGTACTGATCATACCACAAACCTCCACCTGCACCCTCAGATCTGCCAGCAGCTTGCTCCCCCAGGCCCACAGCACTATGCTCCACACCATGGGGGATCGAGCCTTCTGCTCTGCTGCACCACACTTGGAGAACAGCCTTCCTAACCATCTGAGGGCAACACAGACCCTAGTCTCTTTTAAAAAAGGCCTAAAAATGTTTCTATTCAGGAAGGCTTTTTCATCTTTCTACTATTTCCTTTATGTTGTGTGTAGGGCTGTCACGGTTAAGGAATTTCCCCTGCGGTGATTCAGGTTGGCTCAACAGCGTGTTATGTGGTCTATGCGATATTAGTGCCTTTAGCACTGAACATACAATACACATGCAGTGAAGTGTAAAACAAGAAGGGTATAACTTCATGAAAAAAAGGAAAAATGTAACATAGCAAAGTTGTGGCGGTTGCTCGCCATCCACCGTGGCTGGCTTGTCTATCGCACGGTATTGCAATATTGCAGTTATTGTGAAAGCCCTAGTTGTGTGTCCTATGTTATAAACACTGTAGCACTTTAAGTTTCACTATGAATGAAGAGTTAAATGAATTATCATTATTATTATTTTTTATGAAAAAAATGCATTGTCTTTGTTTTAGTTAAATATGAGGTGACAATGTATAATTGAGATAGTTTTCTAATAATTATGAGATGTTAAGTATACAGAATATTCTAAGTCACATAATGTGATGATTTAAGCATTTTTTTTTACTTTGTGAAAGACCTAATTCTGAAATCTGTCATGCATATCTTTTTGATTAAATTAAATAGCAGTAATTTTTCTTTTTTGGTCAGACTGAGGTAAGAAATGATGAATGTGTAGTTAGGTTCACTCCAAAGTCAAAAGACATATTTAGGACACCTAGGTCACCCCCAGCAGGGTCTGTCATGAATCTGAGTGTTACCTTGCTTTTTGGACATCATGAAACTAATTATCGCTATCAAGGTGAGACATCAGTAAAGGAGAAAAGACCTCTGGTGTACACCGCCACCTGTGGCACTGACAATGCGAATGAGCAGCAGGCAGGTTTTTGGCATTACCCTTTGCACCAGAGCATTTCTTCACTTTTCAAACACTCAGTATACTTTATAAGAAGCATTAAGTGCTGTAGCATCATGTTGCCACTCCCTGAACATTTTCTACGTGGTAATACTTTCATGGTGAATTTGTCATGCAAAGAATGAGAGTATTTGAATGAAAATCAGAAGTCAATCAGAATCAGAGGGACATTTTACATTTTCTATTTATGGCTGATTGAAAGTGATGCTTAAAATTACATGCTGAGTCAAACGCTTAAAAGGGAACTTGCTCAAAGGAAAGCAGACATAAAGTTTCTAGTACACTGTTTATCTTTATGCAACACAATTCAACTGACTTAAATCCAAGGATTTTTTGAATTACAAGATTCATCTGTCCCTTGCACTACTGCTCTAATAGAATTTTATTAAGATGTTCTAGGCTAGGGTACTTACCTTACCCTGCAGTAGGGACACTAGGGATACAGGCACAAGTAATTTTCAGTCTAAATTTACAAGTGTTTCAGCCTTTTGCATCAGAGACTCCTCTGTTTGCTGTATTCTGCACTGATTCATTCCAACATAAGACAGGCTAGTGGACACATGAAGGATGTAGAGGCTTGTTTGGCACTGGATGAGGCAATAGGCCAGAGTAGTCAGGGCTATCAAAAGTGGGGGCATGCTGCTCCAGAGAGCTGGGTTTTGAAAATGGGCTTGGTGGCTCTCTGTGGGATTTCTGCATCATCTGACAGCAGAACAAAGTTCTTTTGGCAGACAGAGCCCAGTCAGAGGCAATGTTTGATGTAGTCTGTGAAGCCAGAAACATTAGAGCCAGAACGCAAACGCATAAAGAAAGGCACTAAGTAAATATGTTAAAACACAAAATTGAATTAAACACTGTATATGAAAATCCCACACACACCATTCCGCCAAATGTGGGTGAAAAACTGGCTGTGGCAGGTAGCTGTAAATGTCTACCAGCCATGGTGGCGGGTGAAGAATTCTGATCTTGTTTCTGTATAAAAGCATGTCCAACACTGAGAGTGTGACTGCTCTGCGTTGTGACATGGCAAAATCACTGCCTCTCTCTCTCTCTCTCTCTCTCTTTCTCTCTCAACAGGAAACACCTTGCATTGGACATAGCTAGAAGCAATTTAGACCCATATTAATTATCTCTCTTTCTCTCTCTCTCTCTTTCTCTCTCTCTCTCTCTCACACACACACACACACACACACACACACACAAACACAAACAGAGATGTATTCACTCTTGAGTCACTTCCAATAAACAATCCAACACACAAACCCCAATAAATAGCAGTTATCTATTTATTTTTGCAAGTTTTTAACATTTTTAATTATTATAATCGTTATTTTTGAAATTATTCTTAATAAGTCTTGTACCATTAAGCCCTATGGCACAGATAGTAAACAAAATGTATAAAAATGCATTTGTTTTAAAAGGTCAGAGGGAGCAGGGAGTGCTTGGTTAGGTGACCTCAGGATTTAATCTCTGCTTTTTGGCAATGATGTGGTTCTGTTTGTTTTCATCAGAACGGACCTCCAGTGCAAACTGGGGCGGTTTGCAGTGTAATACTGAACATGAGAATTAATAATATCAATAATAATAATAATAACTTTATTTGTATAGCACTTTTCAAAAGCAACCAAGGCCATGGTACTCTACCTATCTACCTTTGTAGTTATCATTTTCATATTAAACACAATCACTGACATATCTTCTCTCCGCACATACAGTAACAGTCAAAAGTTTGAACACAGTTTCTCATTAACTTGAATGAGTAGGTGTATCCAAACTTTTGACAGGTACTGTATATGCCACACATAGATATGTTTTATGGCATTTTGTTTATATATCTTTGTCTATGTGACAATGTACTTTGTTAGTCTGATTAATGAGTACAGCATTTGACTTGCACCATCTCTATAGATATATACTGTTCTTTGTCTGTCATCTATTTGTACTTTCTTTAGTACTTGTTAGTTAATTATAAGGACAAATATCACATTTTCTCTCTCTGTCCTTCTCTAACCTGCCCCTATTTTCCATCACTATTTGACCTTCTTCTTGCTCTTTTATTGTACCTCTCTCTCTAAGGTGAGCAATGATGTAATTCAAGCAGCTTTGTATTTTATGAATGTATACACATACTCCGCGACCGATTTATAGGGAACATATGCTCATTAGCAACATTTGAAGTCCTTCAAATAGCAAATAGTGTTGCTGAAATTAAATGATGACAGAGTCCACAGGTACAGTTTCTCTTTAAACTAACAATAGAATGTGATTGGTTGTCAGTGCCAGGTGTGAAGGTTTCAGCATCTCAGATGTAGCCACCCACATGGAATGAATTTACAGGGAATATTGAGAATATTTATAGAAGATATATATACAGCATCTTTGTGGGAAAAAAACAACATGTCAATTAAAGAGAAGGACAACATGTTCAAGGCCACCATCTTAGCACAACAGTAGTATGGAGAAGAACATTCCTGAAAGCACAAAAAATCCATTCTGTACGTTGAACTAAGAAGCTAAGAACTACAGCCTACAGAACTACTGTACCTGGCCTGGAACCTTGATTAATACTGGATACTATTGAGTGTGACGAAGTTTTCAAATATTTTACACTTTTTCAGAAAACTATTGAAAACAGAAAAAAAAAATTACTTAGTAATTACTGATATTTTTTTCCTTCCACTGTCATTTCCATGGCCTTGTTCTTGTAAAAACTATTATATACACTAATACTTCCGGCATGGACTACATCCTAAATTACCTGTGTGGTTCAGCATATGTCAGACTGAAAGTACACATGGCAGAAGACGACTCAACATTATACAGTAGTAATATGGACAATACAATTGCTGACCTCTGTTCTGGGGCAGCTGTGACTCAAGAGTTAGAGCAGGTTAGGTCAGTATCTTGGCTTGCTGCCATCTGTGTGTGAGTGTGTGAGTGAATGGGTGAATGAGCGTTAAAACTGTAAAAGTGCTATATAAATGCAGCTATCTATGCCAGGGGTAGTCACCATTGCTTCATTGGAATTTAATCACAATGAGAAGGTTATGGTCTCCTGTTGAAGTAACAAGTCTTTTATCTAACTGACACTGAAAGCTTTGCAGTTGCTGAACACTGAAACACTGAAAATGTAGCATCTTAGAAGGTGAAGAGGGAAAAACAGATCTTAAGGATAGCATGAAAGAAATAGAAGTTGCAACGTACACAAGATCAACATCTAGTCCAAGTTTTATACACATTGTGGCAGGTTTCTGTTCAATGAAGAAAATTAACGAAGTGTTTTATAATGGCTGCGTTATTTACACAGTGGAGAACATTATTTTTGAGTTGGGATAAAAACAATAAACTGGAGGCCATTTAACATCAAGCTGCTTTCAAATGACACCCCCAGATGTATTGGGACACACGTGTTATTCTGTCTACCATCAATAATAGACTCTTTACTTCAACCATTTTGGCCTGCTAAGATAGATCATTTTAATTTTAAGTTTGTTTTTTCTTTATGTACTTTAATAGACTTACACAATTTAAAGTTAGTGTAAAAAGTAATACAATGAAAATACTTTATCATCAATTTATATATATATAATTTTAATGACAAACCCATACATCACCTTCATGTTTTACCATGGACAAAAATGTCAGCTGAATCCTTTTTCCACACATAAGTTAAACTTTCACTCACCTCCAAAGCCTCACACATGAGCAAATCATGATGATGATGCTGTATTGATTTTTCTGTTTAAGCAGTTGACAGTGCTTATTGAAGCAAACTTTGCATCACATAAAAACATGCTTCAAGGAGTTGTAACCCATAGCGACAGCCATGTCCCCCCCCTGTCACATGCTCCAGTGACTATTATGATGGTATTGTTTTTCCTATTTTGTTTACCCCAGTTGCAGTTAGTATAAGCTCCTTTAAAATCATAGAAAGATGGAAAGAGGTGGATCTTTTTTGTAGATTTTGTAGGAAACTAAGGATGTATACTGACATAAACCTTCACTGGGTCAATGTTTTCACAGTTTTGATTTAGGAGATACACAGTATATCTGAGATAAGACTACGATGGTAATAATTAGAATTGCCTGTGGCTATCTCAATTTATCTTGAGTAAATTTCTACTGTTCTTCAGCTCATACTCAGTTGCTGATTATATAATGAGATTATGTCACCTAAAGTACAAAAGAAGATAAAAGATAAACACTAATACTGAACATGAATAAGCTCAATCTTAGTTCCCTGTCCACATGTGACCCTTTCAAACTGAGAGAAACCTCCATCTGCTGGAGGTCGCACTCAATTGCGGACGCAGAATCATCTCTTGCTGTTTCCTCACCACACCACTGACAGCCACTCTATGGTATAATTGTCTCTACCGACCCCCACTACAATCCTTTCCCAGCTGCCCATCAACATTATCTCTGCAGCGGGCCAATTACTCATCATCTGCCTTGTTTTGTTGGGCTCCCACAGTCAGACGTCTTCTGATTCAATGAATGATTTAAATAATGGGCCTGTAATCATAGATGCTGATAATTTTGAGTCTTATTTGATCCCTCAAATCAATTCAGTCTATATACAATACACCACAACCTCTATCCATTTTACTATGGAATAAAACTATCTAATAAAATTATAACTGGTTGTGAACAAAATCAGCCTAGAGTTTGGAAATCCATTTACATTTTGCATGTTCGGTTACACAACACAATTTCAAAGTCAAATTTATTTATAAGGCACATTTAAAAACAACCCACGTTGACCAAAGTGCTGTACAGACCAGAGCAGGTAGCTAAAATCATAAATACAAGAAACAACAACAACAACGACATAACAACACAGTCACAAACTGAAACTTTTCACCCATGACTGCTTGTCCATAAATGGTGATTGATTGCTTTCATGTAGTTCAGAAGATACTCCTGCTCTTCTGAAAGTCAATAATATGTAGTGCAACATGTTCAGGGGGCTGGGCAATGCAATGCTAAAACTGGCTCGGCAGTGGTCAAATGGGAAGCCAGTAGGAAGCCAATAGCCACCAAGTGATGGTGATTTAACTGTTTTTCCACACATTATACATAGATTGTACTTGATTGTAATGTACTTGTTTCTACATTGATTACGCACCACTGGTTGGATAGAAGATACAATATGTGCAGTTATGTTTTGTAAGTCTTCATGCTTTCCACGGATAGTCAGAATGTGAGATATGAAATATTCTTCAATTAAAAAATCTGAATCATATGATCATTCAGAAAACTATGTGACTCACTGCACTTTTTGAGCATGTTTCACAGATAAAGCCACAACTAGTGGCGGAAATGAAAAAGATGTAAGATAATTTTGTCGACATCTTTGTTTATAGTTTGATATGGAAGCTGATGAGTCACATTTACATATGAATGCTTAATTGAAGGCATAGATGATTTGTGTTAAAAGGGAAAAAAAGGGTTATTCAAAGGTTATTCATTCAAAAAAATCAATTTCCTCATCTACCATCAATCTGCAATATGGTTGTATGTGTTTGTATGACTGTGTTCATGTGAGTGTGTAGGCATGTGTATTTCACGCACAGCCACACACTTTCACCTACACTTGTGCTGACCTTAACTCCAAAGCAGAGAGCCAAAGCTCTTAAAGTCTTAAAACTGATGGTCTGGATACTCTCATCTCCTGTTCGCTGTGTCAAGTCATTATAGTGCACCAAGTCATTAGCTGATGGTGTAGTCATCCATTACAGCTAAGAGGGAATATAGCAAAGGCGAAGCAGAGATGATTTCGACATCAAGATGTCCAGATCATGTGAAGGACAATTTTTCTTCCTTTTCCTTTGGTGCTCAATATATCATTGTAGTTGTCAGAGTTTCAAGCGAAATCTAAAAGTCAGGGCTCCTGCTTTCTCTCTCCACAAACTTTACTTTAGCAGATCTGAGAATGCCAGAATGATTGTGGTGTCCATGAACTCCATGGGTTTTCTTAAAGCAGCTCTCCACTCAAAAATGTTTTTCTTTTTGTATTGTTATTTCACTTGGATGTTTCACACTGTGTAGAATGATGTGTAGAATTTGACACTAGAAGACTTTTTTCATATTCATCTGCTGAAGGGAGAAGCTTCTTTAGAACCACCTCAAAGTCCACAGAAATTAACCTGCCTTTTCTACCACAGTATACACGTCTGCTCTGTAAACCACTAAACCTGTGTTCTCCTTTGAGAAAAAAACAGGAACCAAATCATCAGAAGCAGAATATTAGTATTTGTGCCTGATATGGTTTGTATGGTTTGATATGTATTAAAACACATCTGTATGGGATCTTTAATGAAGATAAAATTCAAAGAACAGCGTATCCACCGAGGAAAAGTGGGGCTAAAAACTAAAGAGGACAATCTCAGTTGCATCTATCTTAATGCCAAAATGTTTTATTTTGTTTGTCCCACAGTCACATAAATGCAATGGTTGCAGTACTTTAAAAGTAAATGTAAAGAAATGTTAATAAAGTGTATTTTGCCACTAAGCAAGTATTGTGAATCACCTGCTGGCAAATGCAGTATCTAAGGTTAAATGGTGGAATGCCAGACAGGGTCAGGACAAAGTAGTGGGCTGTTAGGTAATTGTGGATCCTTGGTATAATTACTGTAATCAAATAGAGAGCCAAACTCCCACCCCATTTTCAAGGTAGTCTCTCTTCCACTAGATGCAGTGAGACCAGCACACAATCAACTGCATTTTGGCCAAAGACACAGTACCACTCTAATTTGCAGAAGCATACTATCCCTTCTTGTTCAGTTTCATGTGGAATAATAATCTAGCAGGACAATGGCCTTAACATGAATCACCAGACCTCAAGCTAACTAACCAATTTTAGGAAGATTTAGAAGCTGAAAGGCAAAATACATATTCTATTATTATAACCCACTCTCTGGAGTGCCCCCAGAACATCTCACATTGTGTATATATTTGTAGACCTGATACGAGATATATTATGTTTGAGAGAAACTTTTTGTCAAATAGTTGAACAAAATACTTCTGGCGATACATTGGCGTGGATGATACCACTCCACAGTCTAATCCAAAAAGTATACATTTATTCAGTGATTAGAATACAGACGAGAACAAAAATCTGCACCAAAGCTTAGCCCCTGATTAATTGTTTTTCTGCATAAACTCTAACATACAACATCTTAACATGTTGGTACTGCAACAGTCACAAAGGCCTGTACTGTTTGCAGTAATCCATCACTGCAGTACTGCAGTGATGGATTACACCACTAGGTGGGGACTCTTTTCGTTTGATGAGATGCACTTGCACTTTCCTGCAGCACTATAAAGACAGCTATCCTGATTTACTACGTAGATGTAGTTCACTCTTCAAAAGGTATGGTTAACAGGTACAGTAGAATAACATGGAAGTTGTGCAAATCCCTCTCCCAGCTAGCTATTTCACAACCCATACTAATGCCATATTACCAGCTCCAACACATTACAGTAGTTGATTGCCAAAGCAGAACACATGAACAGATGCACTGACATGGTAAACATCTGTGGAAACACAGCACAAACCACAGAGGCTTTGCCTTTACTCAGATTCGCCCAAATAATTATACAAGACCCGCGTTCCGACATAACAGAAAGTATTTATTAGATCTAGTTAACAGAACTAGACGAGGCTCTCTGGGAATAGTAATCCAGATTGCAGATGTTAGTGTCAGCACGTACCTATCAAGAAGGACAAAAACTCAAAAAACTCAAAAAGCTTAGTTCTACCAGCTTCACTATATATTTGGCTCCATACACATATTCTCGGTGGTAAAAATATTTTTATTAATTTTTAATTCCAGGGAACAAGAAGATTTGATACCAAAGTTATGACTCCTGTAAATAAAAATGCAAGGAAAAAAAAGTCAGATGGAAAGAAACTTGGCTGATATGAGGAATGTAAGGCATTGTCACAGCTCATTGTCTTTGAGAATTAATGGGAGAACGATGACAAGGCCAGGACTGATTCCACAGCAGTGCAATGCAAGGCGAGTACGGACCTTCAGAGAAGAATATTTATGTTATAGCTTTATGCTAATATTATGTGTCAAGCAATTACATCTGTATTCAGAATGGATAGCCTAGCCATAATTGACAATGACATAGAAAGCCTGGCTACAGGACAGTTTGATCAAATGAACAATGTCATACTCTAGTCTTGACTCATTATACTCTAGCCTTTATTGTTGGCAAGGCCAAACAATGAATGTCAATAGACTGAGTTTGATTCATTACACAAAGCCAGATTTGAAATCATGAGACATACATGATGATGAGTACATTTAAATTGTATCATCAGCACTGAAATTAATTCATTGCATGTGTTATATGGCTCTGTGTTGTGGCTATAGAGAATGTAGTAAATTGCATTTTTAATTACATTATTTCCTCTTTTTTTGTACTTTTATACGTAGACTCACTGTCATCTGATCCGTGTTAATATGCATGGAAATGGTTTTCTGCTGCAAGGGTGGAACTAATATAGGACACTCTTTCGTTCATTGGATAAATGTTATTTCGCAACTCTGAAATCAGAAAACTGCTTTCTCACAGCAACGTCAAAGGAGGCAGACATTATATGGCCCAATTCATTACAGTCAGTGAAGGAGGGAGGGAAAGAGAGAGAGAGAGAGGGAGAAAGACAGAGCAAGAGAGTGAGTGAGAGAGAGAGAGAGAGAGAGAGAGAGAGAGAGAGAGAGGGGGAGAAAGACAGAGCGAGAGAGTGAGTGAGAGAGAGAGAGAGAGAGAGAGAGAGAGAGACAGAGAGAGAGAGGGAGAGAGAGAGCGAGAGAGAGAGAGAGAGAGAGAGAGAGAGAGAGAGAGAGAGAGAGAGAGAGAGAGAGAGAGAGAGAGGAAGAGAGGGGGGGGTTTCATTAAAGCTCCTGGTTTAAGCCCAGCCCATTCTGAATATGTAAATGTCTCAGGCACAGAGAAAAACACAGCAACAGAAAAGCGAGGAGGGAAGAGGGGGAGAGAGAGAGAGAGAGAGAAAGAGGAGGGGAGCAGCATGAACAAGTGAGTGAGCGATCAAGGGAAAGAGAGCAAGAGTGAGGGAAAGAGAGCGAGCACTCTGAATTGTGAGTGGCTTACGACACTCAGTGAACAGAAGGTGCTTCTGCATGCGCTGTCAGTGTACTGGTCTGCTGCAAGGGATTGCGCGCTCCTTTGCTTCCCACATTTACCGCCCCTGCCTGCCTACCAGCACCAGCCTTCAGCAGCCTCTTCCAGCTGGCTGAGAAAACACCCGGAGAGCAAGGGAGTGAACGAAACCTGCAAGCCACAGGGGATGCGAGAGGCTTCTTAACCGAGATGAGCCACTGAGATGACAAGGAATACTGTTACACAAGAAAACAGTGAACAGGGTTCACCTCTTTAAATCCTTTTTTTTCCCCTTGCATCCGTCACTGAAAGCATGATTACCCACTTGAATGGATTTAAACCTTACAAGTCAGTGATTGCTTCCAGAGATGGACAATAATATGTGTTGACAGATCTGCTGAAACTTAAGCAGCAAGGGGAGGAGAAAAGAGCAGGACAGATATTTAAAAAGATTTTTCCGTGGTCTTTTTTTTTTTTCTTTCTCTGGTTGTGTCTTCTCCCCTCTGATCATTGCAGCAGAGGACTGCGGAGGAGCTAAAGAGACAGAGCTCATGCATGCAGACAGGGGAACTTGCACTTCCTACCATCTCGCTGAAAGCTACTTGGATTCCTTCTCTTTCTGGCTCTTTCACTTGAGGAGAACTAAGACATTGTAAGCCTGCCAAGGATCTGGTGTCCACTGAAAAGAGAGAAGGGAGGGGGGGAGAATTTGTACCACAGTAGGGTCTTTTTTAGATTCGCACATAATTAGTGTTGGGGCACAAAGCGAGACGCTGAATGGAGATTGTCAGCTTTTGGATAGGGGTGAGTAGGAATCTTTTCAAATAAGATCGATCAATGAGGACAGTTTTTTTTTCTCCATCCCTTTACTCTCCACCCACTGCTTGATTTATAACATAAGCAAAGAGACTTGCCCTTTATCATTTGCATTTTCGACAAGGATTCCCTTGGTTGACTAAATAAAAGAAATATAAAATATCACTGTCTACAGCTAAAATACAAAAACGGAACAAAACCGATTACTAAATTAATTAAATATGATGTGATACATATGATGTGATAGGTGCAAAAACAATATCCAGAGTGGTTCAATGGACATTTTCTCAGTGACATCCCTGGATATTTATGCTAATGGATTTCCTTCTAATTGGACTGTACTTAAAGTGGCCACTGAAGAAGCCCCCAGGGTTGATACTGTGTTCATTGGGCATTTTTCTCAGAACGGTTCCCTTGGTAGAGGGGGTTTGTCCAAGGCTGTGCCGCTGCGACAGCAAGCTGCTGTACTGCGAGGGGCTCAACCTCACAGACATTCCCCGCAATCTGAGCAGCGCTATGGGCCTGTCCATGAGAGAGAACAACTTGACCGAGCTGCGTGAAGGCCAACTAGCTGGTCTGTCACAGCTCACCTGGCTCTACCTAGATCACAACAACATTGACATTGTAGAGGAGGGTGCATTTGACAGGCTAAGACGGGTCAAGGAGTTAGACCTGAGCAGCAACCGAATTGAGAGTCTGCCAAATGGTACCTTTAGGCCCCTCCCAAACCTGCGCATCCTGGACCTCTCATACAACAGGCTGCAGGCACTAGAGCCCGACCTATTCCACGGCCTTAGAAAGCTCACCAATTTGCATTTGCGCTACAATACTCTCAAATTTGTGCCAGTGCGGATTTTTCAAGACTGCCGGAGCATGCAGTTTCTGGACTTGGGATACAACCAACTGCAAAGCCTGGCACGAAACTCCTTCGCTGGCCTCTTCAAGTTGACTGAGTTGCATCTTGAGCACAATGAGCTGGTTAAAGTCAACCTAGCCCACTTCCCTCGCCTCATCTCTTTACGTACTCTGTACATGCACAACAATCGTGCCACTATTGTTGTCAATACCCTGGACTGGACATGGCATTTTTTAGAGAAGATTGACCTGTCAGCCAATGAAATCGAGTACATTGAGCCACATGTTTTTGAGAGTGCACCGAACCTCAAGGTGCTGATGCTAGACTCCAATCGGTTGACTTCCATGGACCAGCGCATCCTGGATTCATGGTCATCGCTGGACAGCATTACCCTGGCAGGGAATGACTGGGAGTGCAGCCGCAACGTGTGTGCCTTGGCCTCTTGGCTGAGTGCCTTCCGAGGCCAGCGTGACAATTCCCTGCTGTGTTCAAGCCCCGACACCGCACAGGGCGAGGATGTGTTGGATGCTGTCTATGCTTTTCAGCTATGTGAGGATCACCCACTGGAGGTAACTACAGCAGGCCTGTATGCCTCTACAAGGGATCTGGCCCAAGGTGGCTCTGTGTTCCTTGGCCCATTTACTCCCAACCCTTATGAGGGCGAGGGTAGTGAGGTGGTCACCAGTTCTTTCACTGTCACAGTGGGCCATGATGACCTGGAGAGCACCATGCAGATCCACAAGGTGGTGACTGGCACCATGGCACTCATCTTTTCCTTTCTCATTGTTGTGCTCATGCTATATGTGGCATGGAAGTGCTTTCCAGCCGGAATAAGACAACTGAGGCAGTGCTTCAGCAGTCAGCGCCGTAAGCAGAAGCAAAAGCAAAGCATGCAGCAGATGGCTGCAATGTCCACACCAGAGTACTATGTTGACTATAAACCTAACCACATTGAGGGAGCTCTGGTAATCATCAATGAATATGGCTCTTGCACTTGCCAACAGCAACCTTCTCGGGAATGTGAGGTGTGACCCTGCTTTGTGAGTACGTCTTTACCTGTGATTATCTGGATATACAGCAAATCCCTTTTTTGGATACACTGGGGAGGGGAATATTGCGGGACAGAAGGAATTAAGGGATCTTTTGGACACTTTTTACACAGCATCTCACTGTGATGTGGAAGGAGTGTGCTTTATGCGTCTGACTATTTCGTGGTGGATTTACTGCTACTGCTATCTACTGCTGATTTGAGGTCACAGGGCATACTGGGCACCTGACTCTTGGACCTGTTGATGTACTACAGAAACACAGAGAGGAATACATTGTGGGCACTGAGGCTTTTCTCTCATGGATGGATATTTGAGCTTTAATGTGTCTTTCTACTTCAGGACATTTAATTATTGTTTGAAAATAAACTGGGGACACACAATAGAAGAAAAAAGAAAAAAAAAAAACAAACCATTTGTATTATGGTAAACACAATATTTGCCAAGCATTTAAAATATAAAAAACATGTTTAAGTTGGATTAAAAATGTAAAGATAAAAGTCTGTGTAAAATATGTTAAAAGAAGTGCAAGTGTGGACAAAAAATGATACAAGATAATCTATTTCTTTTGTAAACTACAAAAAATGTTTAAATAAATGAATTGCTATTCACAGTAAACTCATTTGTACGTGAGAAGCCTGTCAGAGAGGATGAATGACAATAGACGCAGTCTTTGCGCTCGTGGACTGGAGAGCAATGTCTCTGCAGTGTATTGAACCAAAAAAATAAAAAATAAAATGAAATACAAAAAAAAGAAAGGGGCAGAGGGATATCTGCATCTCATCTCCAATGTAAAATCCATGGTCTGAATTTTAGATCTCTGTTTTAACTCACATATTTGTTGTTTTATCATTCACTGTGTTGGCTCGCTATCAGTGTAGTTTCTTTCCCCCCTCCCCATTGCCTATCTGTGAATAGATTCAAATGATCTATTACATTTTGATCAGTTAGCATATTTTCATATATTATATCACTATTTGTGTACCATCCAAGTAAAGAAAGCAGAGTGTCAAAGATCTAAAGCTATGCCTCTCATTGCTTCTTGCTCTTTGGCTTTCATAGTGGAGTGATGCCTCCTTTCACTGAATCAAGCACACTAAAGACAACAGTCATCTTAACCATGCTTACTTATATCAAAATACAGTATTGGAATCACTGAAGAAATTATCCACCAGCTTCAAGGAAGATTTGCACATTCAATATTCTTCACTGTGTTTCCATGTGATGTAAAATGTTTGTTGAATACAAGGCCATTTTGAGGTGTATATATATTCTTCTTCCTCTGGTGTTCATTGTGTAAATTAGTTCACTGACAAAAGTTGTGTTTCCTGTGTCCTTTGACATGAACAGTATGTTGTGTGGGGTGGGGGTGGGGGGGGGCAGTGAGAGGGAGGATGGAGGATGGAGGCACAACGACTGCAGAAAGAGGGAACAGACTGCTCTCTAGTGTGCATATTCTCATACTGTGGCTGCGTTTTACCTCTTGTGCACCATATTCTGCAAACTTCCACAGCAGGGGCAACAGTTATATAATGAATTTGAAGTGGCTTTTTCTGAAAAAAAAAATCAATGCATCAATTTGCATCATTTTTGTGTTATTTTCCGATAAATTAAGATAATGTTTACAACTTGTAAGTCAGCAGGAATAAAAATGTTTTAAGAACTCACTGACAATCATTACACAATTAGCTCTAATAAGAGTAAAATGTTATCCTCAAATTTACCCTCAACATTGTAAGTGCAGCTGGTGTTCTGGTATTCTTTGAACAACATGCAACAAGGGGTCAGAAAAACAGATAAGCGTTGGATGAGTGTTGTTATAGGGTTAGAAATGGTTTGTTGAGTTTTGAATTGGTGGAGCCTGAAAGGGCAAATCATGGCCTGGAAGTAAGCTCTGCCTAAGAAGACAAGTTTAGAGGATTTAAGGTCCTCCAGGCAATAATGTGACTGAAAAAAGAGTTTGCCTGGGTTGAGGATTAATTTTATTTTCACTGTGCTAATTATCAGAGGTACTGAAATGAAATACTGTATGTTTAAGTGAAAATAGCAGTTACTGGTTAAAATTTTGACAGTATTTTTTGGAAAATATTGCAGGGAGTGGATACAATTGCAAGCTCTCAAAAATTATTCATTAAATATGTGTTAATTCTTGCAATCATAAAAATACCAAATCCTGTAGGGACTGACGAACTGAAATTGATATACATATTGAATTACCCTCTTTTCTTTCCACAGCTCATAGGATTGCACTCAGGTAAAATCTCATCACATACTAATCATCCTCAATATTAATATGAAGGATGAGCTGGGAATTTAGAGTTTTGCACTTGAATGCACTAAATTGACACTACTTTCTTATTATATTCTTCATGCAAGTGGAAGTAAACATGGATTTCATGTTGCAATATAAATTATGGTATAAATATAATTTTAGACAATATCATAGAATGTTTCCTTCAAAAACATAAACATAAAAAAAACTTTCAGCATGGAATTAATCATTGATTCATCATTTAAAAATATATATATATAGCTTGTGTCTGTATATTTGTTGAGTTTCCGTTGTGTTCAGGGAGTTTCTCTTTACACATATTCATTCTAAATGGTGCTGATTCATGGAGTTTTAATCTGAAACTGACCTCAGTGGTCTGCGACAGTAAAGGGACCCTCTACCAATCATCAACATCAAACCAGTGTCTGAAGAGGTGGTCCATGTAGGATGATAAATAAAGATACAGTGTGAGCAATTTGCATAAGATACACTTTGTTGTTGAAATGATATATAATACCCACAGTGTAGTTTAACGTTTTTGGTTATTAACAGGTTTATTAACTCCAGTGATTAAAACAACTAAATTAATAGTCTGTGTGTGCTGCATATAGTGCGGGAGTTATAGAACCACTAAACTTTGTGTTCAGGGGACATGTTTTGGGGAGCGGTAATCACTTTAAGTTGCCATGTGGGATTTATGATCCATTTCTTATTTATGGTACCAAAGGTGCCCCACTTTAAGACTCAACATGGCTGTTAATCATAACCTGCCATACATACTGAATGCAAATGACTGCAGTATGTACTGCAGGACATCATAGTAGAGATTTATTTTATTCTCTCATCTTCATCCAGTCTAGAATTTTTGCCCCCCTTTGAGTCCTTCACAGCCCCTAAAACATGTAACTACAGAGTAAATTTGTGGTTGTGAAGCTTCATTTTTATAAATATTGGATGATGCCTGGCATAGAGGGCAATACTGGCACCGCTATTGATTTAATTTCATTCTCTTCTTAAAAAAGCAACCATGGCAAAAGGTGATGGAGAATGGCTCTAAAATTTTAAAAGCTTTGAGTCCTGAGGGCTGACATTAAACTACTTTAGACTTATCTTTAACTTTCTTCACCTTTACCTTCTCTCTCTCTCTCTCTCTCTCTCTCTCTCTCTCTCTCTCTCTCTCAATCCTTTTCTCAGTGTCTGTAAGACACAGTAAATATAGAGAAAAACATCAATTCATCTAACTGACAATAGATCAAATCTCTGCTTGACCTAAGCCTGGGGTGATAATTCCCTGAGGGGAAATATGTGCTCTCAGACAGCATCCATTATAAATGCCTTGATTGATGATGCTCAGTAAAAATCAATACAGATGAGTGGTAACCAAAATGATCACAGTGATAACAAATGTATTCATCTCTCCCTCACGTTTCCAAGAGTACACTGATGGTTGACGAAGATATCTTTTATTAATATGGAAACCCATAATTGATTTGGACGATGATAAGTGGTTGACGTGTTTTTTTGTGACTGTCTTACACAAATCAGATCAGTCAGACAAAAAGTGTGATGTTCTGCTCCTTTTTAAGCGCAGTTGGGCAGGAAACGTGACATTTGTTCCGTACTTTGCAGAGCTGCAGCTGCTTGCCAGCCAGAGGATATACAGGGGTAGTATGCACAATGCACTTGCTAATAGGTTTGAAGCTATTGTCTTGCATCTTTATGTGTGCACAACTGAGCATGTGGTGTATGTGTGCACATGCAGTGCGTTTGTGCACATGTGTGGTTATAAATAAGCACAACAGACCTGGAAATCTAGGGCTATGCAAGTAAGGTGATAATGAGTAAAATTCTGAGATCAAAAGTTACAAAAAGAAGATGGGTATGAAGATAGAGTTACTGACACAAAGAGTAAAGGTCATAACAATGAAATGAGAAAATGTGAAGGGGTGTGGTGGGCAAAAAATGGAGCATTCTATATGTGTGAGTATGAGGCAAAAGGTCAAACACTAACAGACCCTGCAGACTCAACAGTACAGATAGTAACTAGCTCAGATACCAATGAACGCAATATCAATCTGTAAGCCCTCACAACTGGTCAGCACTGAGTCTTGTTTTAACAGCTAAATTGGTTTTATGTAACACAAAATCAACAGTGGCATACAAAAAAAGTGGTCCATGCACGTGTATGCCAGTGTGCCTGTCTATAAAGTATCTTTGCCTGTGCAGTGGTGTGTGTGTCAATGACAAAACATCACTCTGCAGATCTTTAGGAAACAGCTTGCATCACAACCTGCAGCAAGGTAGGGGGGGGGCTTAGAGATGCAAACAAATCCTTAAAAAATAAATTAACCCAGCTTCCTGTGAGGGGTATTGATTGGGCAACATTCTGCCATCTCATTGGGACTGGGACTGTGCTGCATAATAAATGCTTAACACCCCCTCATAACTGGATGGAGAGCTAAATCATGGGTGGCAGCATGTACTGCAGTAGGCTGTAAGGTGCTGGTGATGACTAATGACAATGTGTGGGTGGCTTTCCACTGCTTCTTTTATAACAGGTGGGTTATCGGGATCAATATTCTAATCATCATCAACATTATCTTTGAATCCCAAAACCTCTGACACAACATTTTCTCTCTCATTGCATTTTCCCTGCTCTTCCTCTTTCCAAATACTGCTGCTGTCATTGTTATAAGTGTGACATTACTGCACTAAAGTCAATGATAGCCTCTAAGAAAATCCTGATGTTTATAAAAACTAAACGTCTAAGTTTGGGATCAATTGAAAGCCACACAATAGAGAGATTCTTCCTTTTAAATAATGGATTTTGATGTAAAACTAGGAACTGCATATAGTTTACTTACAAAACCTCTGCACCCCCCGAAAATAGAACAAACTGTCAGAATAATAACTTCACTAAAACAGACACAGGTCCAATAGGGCACCATAATTACATTCATTACTCAGGCTAACTCTCCGGGCAGTCTATAGCTCTCAACGCCCACTGCTTCATTTACATGCACCATACTCAAGCAACACTGAATTAATAACAATGGCTGAGGAGTCATTATTCTTACCTACATATGGTACAGTACTGTAGGCAGACCTGTGGTGGCTGCTGAGGAAGGTGAAACTAGTTAGAGAATGGGGGCAAGGTTGGCAGCTGAATATTCATTACACTGAGTCAGAGGGTGGGAGAGGAACAGAGAATTACTGGCTGCTATTGTTATTATTATTATTACGATTATTATTACCATGAGTTGTTTTGTAGTTAACTTACTTGCTATGACTTGGTTGGACTGGCCTATACTAATGTTTTGCCTTGCCTTTAACATAAAACATCAGGGTCTGTCAGTGAGATAATACATGGCAACAGCTGGGCCTGCATCTGGGGCTCCATGTAACCCATATAAGAGCAGATGTGGGTCAGCGCCTAATATTCAGAGTAATACCGTGGCTGAACTACAAAGCTTTATTCAGGACTGGACTGGGGATTTATTGTTCATTCATTATTGTTATTCATACCAGACAGAAAGACAAAATGATGAGAAGTACGAGAAATCACAAATAATATCGGCAACAATTTTTACACCTCAGATCTTGTAGGTCGTGGATGTTTTAAATGTTGTTTTTTTTTAATCTAGTCCTATTTCTCATGTAAATGGTCATATTAAATGAGATGCCTGAAGACATGTGTCCAACACATACTCCAGCACCCACTCAAGGACAAAGTGATCAATAAAAATGCATGGTTGAGATTTTTGCAAGGGCATAGGCTACTATTTGATCTAAAAACAATAAATCATTTAAATGATAAAACAGTATTTATCATATATACTGCATATAGCTCCTCAATTCAAATGGGAGTTATGAATGAAGGTTATGGTAACCTATTATCTCTTGAACAGTTTTATCGTCTTAGAAAAAACATGGTTGTGCTAGAGAAAGTATTTGCTGCAGTACTGACCAGCATAAGGGTGAAATGTGGGTAATGGGGGCATAAAATGGTGATGAAAACATCAGAAGCAAACTGTGTAAATGAATGTGTCCAGATAGCAAACTACATAAAAGAAGATGTGAAATAAATTTGCAACGTTAATTTGACAAGGCTGGTCAATGAAATTATGATGTTACAGAAAACAAGTGTTACATTTGATTCAAGTCACATTTTACTGCATTGCCAAGTTGTAATATAGAAGAATATTTTGAGGATATGTGTCTTGTGCAAATTGATATCAATACAAAGAAGAAGTCAATCAATCTACTTCTTTTCCAGGTGGAAGAAAAAAAGTATGATCATGAAGTCTAAAAATAACAAAATCAAACACAACATACTCAATTCAATGATCATGAAATGAATAACATTATGGAGCCTCACAGGCTGCCTAAAACCTAAATATCAGTGTAATTGCCATTCTGGGGACATCCTGGCCTTTTCAACAACAACAGCAACTATAAATTAAGCTCCTGAATGCACATTTAGATTCACTGTGTTACATGTGGGCACCACCAGTCTTTGACAGAACTCAAACAAACAAACAAAAAGAAAATGATTCTAAAAAATGCGGGGATACTGGGAACTGATTTCAAGACAATGCCTATTTGCCTTCTTAGCTGATGACTGTCAACTCCTTTGCCCAGCAGACAGACATCAGCTCAGCTTATTCACCACTTATGCTAAATGAGTCATCAGAACAACCGCATCATGTTTCATTATCCGTAGCCAGATCACCTCACATAAAACCCAAATTCCAAACAAAACTTTGATTAAGCATTTCAAAGGTATGGCACGGCAAAACTGTAGGAGCTTCTTTTTGAATAAAAAGTTAACACAGGTTAAGGGAAGTAAAAATAGACAGCATTTATCATTTCCCATTTATCTGATCAGTGTCAGGATGAATAAATGCTATTCTACCCGCTCTCCTTGCCCCCTCTCTCTTCCCTATCTGTGAGGGCAGATTGGCATCTCTCCAGTAGCCAATGAGATTGGCTGCGTAAATGGAATTGCCCCATTCTCCAAGTGTCAGCTGAGCAAAGGGAACGTGCTCACTGTTTACAAAACCACTGAGCTAAAATGCATCCCCGGTGCAACAAATACTTCAGATGCAATTTTGCTAAACATTCTCACTGTGACAGTCAATGTATACAAGCTGATCCAGCCCAGAGGATTCAAAGTAAATACAAAAGATGGACTTACCTGTCATATTAAATGCAGGGCAGAAGACCAATGGATCCGAAAAGAATGCCAAAAAGAGACAGAGAGAAAAGAAAAGGCTTGTTAAAATATATCCCTTTGCATTTAAAGTTACAACAAAGAACTTTCATTTTGTGTTGATTTTGGTGGCCCCTGTGGACAAAAGTGGTAATATTTCCCGTAATGAAGACTGCATTTCCCATAAGCACCACCGCCTTGTGTCGTAAAGATCTTGAGCTGGCTAGCATGTGCATTTGTTTTGCGAGTGAAAGAAAGACTCAACTTGTTTTAAATACTATTTTTCTTTATTAAACAGCTGTTTGCAGGAAGCATAACAATGAGGTAATGTATCTATTTGTGGCTATGTGAGATTAATAATTGTAATATGACGACGGTGTGCGCTCTGTCTCTCTCTCTTTTTCTCTCGTCTTTTTTACAACGAGTCAGGAAGCCGACAACGAGTCTAACTTTATTTTTAATGTTATCAAATGAAGAGAAATGTCCTTCTCTCGTCCTAAACAAGTCTTTGTACTCTCTCATGCTACAATGCTACATGTAATGTAAACACCCAATTTGGGATCACAGACTTTTTTCAGGGCCAAGCAGACAGTTTGAGAAAGCAACAGATTGCTGTGAGATTAGACAGCCTATGGCAGAGTACAATGGAGTGTTTGCATTGCATAGACCAAAGAGCCCGCAGTACCATACAGTAGTTAAACTGACGGTGCGTTTAATGTCTAACTTGCTACAGCCATCATAGTCGACAGCGAAAAGAGCATAAGCAGAAAGACGATCTTTTATTGGGAGATTGTGCTGACAAAGAGCTGTGACGGCCAACTGTGACACTGGTACCCCAATCTGCCAGCCATGCAGCGCAACACTACATGTCTATATATGTTTATATTACTCCCATGCTTCTGTGCAATCTAAGCAAGTTGTGAAAAAGGATGCTTGATCACATCATTGTTGCGACTGCTTCACACAAACTGAAAAAGAAAAGTGTCAAAGGTTGACTGGTCAGCACTGCTGCTCACTACAGGGCACAGGTTAGATTTTTGACATTTCCCGAGACAAGTGTATGTTTTTTATAATGTATTGCATGAGTTTCTTTTATCATTCTGAGGAAAAGTGGACTCTAAACTCTGCTGGTATGAATTTGAGTGCTGCTATCTCTACAAACTGTGTTGTGTACTTATGACCTGTCCCAGGTGCCTCAGTGTGTTCAAATGTCTCTGTCTACCAAATGTATACTGTACAGGGATAACAGCCCCCCTCAGGGCTCAAGACTAACGGTGTCTCGTTAACCCGGGGATGGTAGAAAATGTGTTTGGGACGAACAGTACGTATCCTGGGGAAGATCTCTGTTTGTTGTTGTTTAGTCGCTTAGCAAACAACATACTGAACCGAGCGCTGACTACAAGGGAACGCATCTTCTCATGCTTTTACTATAGTTACTATCACTGGCTGACTACTCAGCTCGAGACTTGAAATGTTCCCGCGGCATCGGTCTATGTATCTCCTCAGTCACAACGCTGCCCTGACTGTGTGTGAGTATATTAGCTAAAGCAATTAGACAATTCCAATATATTATTGTGTTTTTTTTTGTTATAAACGCAGTCTTAAACACTTATTAAACATAGCTTGTACATGGATAGTGGTGATATGTGGATTGCAGTTATATCAGCAGGCACCGCAGTTAATCCGCGGATCGGGCTGGTCGGATCATAAAAATGAACATTCTGATTAATAGCGGATGGGTCACGGGTGTTGAAATAATAAATCATTAATGAGGAAAATATTAATTACATTCTCTAAAATGTGAACATAGCAGAGAGTGGAGCTACGGTCCGCTGCTGCTCCGCAGCGCACAGCTTCGTTTTTCGTCAGGCATGAATTACTGACTCACAACTAAGGAAACTAACAACAGGGAATACTAAGAAATATACTATCACTAATAACAATTATTTCTACAATTATACAAGAGAGATTGCTGGAGAAATTGGTGCACTCAGCATGCTACAATCTTTCCAGACCGCATGGGTTATCAGGAGCAGAAATGGGACCGCAGCAGGCAGCAAACATACATAAATATGAAACTGCATTACAAAGGCACAGTTCACCATGGAAACGTTTACAATTACTGAAAGCAGCATTTCTAATCTTTAAAGTAAATCGTTAAAGAAAACACTCATACATCAACGGGGGTGGATTTAGTGATTTGGGGGCCCCAGGCAAACTCTGTCTTGCTTTACACGTTCTTGTTGTTTTAATGTTGGAATTGATGGTTATATGTGTGTATGCACATAGTCCTAGTTTGCTATTGTTGTTTCTATTCTCTGTTTATGGTTTCTTTCCTTTGGATGTTTAAATATCACTGTGATATAGATTGAAAAAAACTAAAAGAGCTAATTTGGTAAATGTGTATAAATCAGGGCTTTTCTCTTGGCTGGTAAGAAAGCTTAGAGAATCAATCACTGTTAAATTTAGTGTATAAATTCACATCTGTTTGGGCATTGCTGCCACTCAATGGATGGCACTTTAAGACTGAATGAGTGAAATATACAGTATATTTATGGTGAATGTCAACCTTGCAATATGAGGCTGCATTTCAGTCAATATGCCATTATTTTCCCTCTTGGCTGCTTTAGATAGGAAAGTTCTCAATGCACAACCAGGCTCTACATATTATGGTGGAAAATGAATCCAATAACTTTTGAAAATGAACCTAATAACTTTTTGAACAAAATACATTTGCAATCAGATCACTGAAGCTAAAGTTTTGTGACATCAATACTGCTTTTAGTTAATGCATTACAAATTCCAATTGGCTCCACTTTCACACCAAGTATGTTAATGACAAAATGAGAATAATTCATGTTACATCATTAAAGAGGTAAAAAGGTATGATTTAAAACAAAATGCTGTATGTCTTCACTCTTGTTCCTTTGCTGTGCAAACTTCTAGGTGGTCTGATAGAGCCAGAACGGCCAGATGAACTGTGGGAATGCAGAGAAAGCAAGGTAGGGAGTGCTGAAAATTCATATAAAAACATACAGTATATATAAAGTACATGTGCTGTATACATCCAAATACACCTCCTCCCACAGTGTTAGGTTGTAATGACATTTGAAGAGAAGAATATGGCAGCAGAAGACAAGAAAACCAGGTTTAAGGAAATGAAAATAGATAGAAATCAAACATATTGCAGCTTTGAGCATTACTGTGTGTGAAAACAATAATGACGAGCATGAAGGTCTAAGGTTATTTTGCCCATACCAGCTGCAGGATGCACTGGACGTTGTTGAGCATAGCAGGAAAGCAGAGGGTGATACAACTGCTGTGTGCTCAGGCAAACACAAACAGAGGTGAATGGTGAAGTCTTTGTGTTGAAAATAAGAGTAATCGTCAGAAAGCTACTGTAACAAAAGGTGAACACAGATTTGCTTCCTTGCTTACATAAAAAAAGAAAGAAAAGGACGAATATATAATAAACTCCAGTGACTCTAATGCTAAAGTTAGCTCTGCTAATTTGTAAGATTGATGAAATGGCTACTACAAAATCAGAATTTGAGTAGAAAATGTATTATTTACAAATATTTGCTGCACTAACCTTTTATATTTGTTTTGTCGTACAAGAAACCACATTAACTTAATATTGACTTCTTCACTACAGCGGTGTGCTATTGACAGTTTTTACTCTTTATGTATTACATCCAGTCCCTTATGATTGGACTATTGCTTGTTGTCTGTATGTATTAGACAGCGTTGTATTAGACCTTATTTTCAATAGGTTAGACTTTGCACTAGATTAGCAAGGTTAGACTTTAAAACCTATTCCCTGGGAGTGTGACAAATAAAGGGGTTTAGGGTGTCTTTACACAGATCTGCCTCATGTGTTTTAACAATTCTGACCACCATAATCCATTAAGTGTCAACTTCAGGAGCATTAATTCAATCATTCTCATAATCAAAATGGTGGCTCTGAGCCCCTGCTGCGGGGCTTAGTGATGGTGTGCTGAGAATGAAAAGGCACATTAAAATGGGCTGGAGCATGCAATCCCCCAAAAAGGCATTTGCTGCGCTCTGCATGCACCAAGGACATGCAACAGTAAGGTCAGGATCACACATTGGCAGAATACTGAATAAGTAAGCCTCCTGGGCTGGGATTCCTGGATCCAGCTCATCCCCCCCCTCTCCCTGAAGGCTTGCTGAAAACTTCCAACAAGCAGCACAAAGCCTGAAGTATAACAATGTATAAGAAATTAAATCATTAAAGAAGAAAAGAAAAACATGCATGTGCATATTAAAGATTGTGTTGTGTTACATAACACTGTATTTAACTGGAACAAACAAAATGAATAAGTGAATACATATTGTGATGGCCCTCTCTGTTTCTCTATATTTACCTTTCTCTTGTTCTCTCTTTTTGCATATCTTTTTGCACCTTTCATTAGTGTGTGGATCTCTCATTTGTTGCAAGCCCTGAGCCAGGTGTGTAACAATATACAAATAAACTGTTGTTATACTGTTGCTAGGCAACCACTGTGAGCTGATGTCCACTGCTTTGCTATTAAATTTGTTAATGTCATTCTAATTGAAAGGAGAAGAAAAACAGCATTTCAGTCACGACTGCAAAGTTGATGCCATTTACTCTAATTTTCTTTCATGCTGTAACAGGGTGGCCAGAAAGAACCACTACCAACTTTTCCTCACTGTCCTCGTTTGCAGTAGTCGGTCTGTTGCAGAAGAATAAAGCCAGGGGAAAGGCCTGCCTCATGTTTTCATTTGATTGGTGGTGATGCAAGCCATTTTTTCTGTACACAGTTGAACACTTTTAAACTTGGGGTGCTGAGGGCGTTCCTGAAAAACATGCAAGGTGTGCTTGGTGGATAAAAGCAAGGAGCCCTGGGTGCATAAACAGCATACAAAACCCTCAGATTCACTGAAAACAATTACAAAAACTGTCCAGTGTGATCCCCTACTTTGTTCCCTACAGGCAATCCCTGTATTTTTGGCCTTAAATTCATCAAATCAGTTGGTTTGGTCCTGAATTTGCCTTACATAGCAAAATTGTAATCTTACCTGTGATAAGCACTGTCACTAAACTACATTGCACAAGAGAAAAAAGGTAAATTAACATTAAAACTGTTCACGTTATACTGTGATTCTTCTGTCAAAATAAGGGTGTGGAATTTAAATGACACTATTTTTTGTGGAGTTTCATATGCACGTACCCTTCAGGCAAGTGTTGTTTCCTCCTCCATTGAAAGCATTTGGGACTAGAGTGTGGGAGTGGGAATGAGAATTGTTGTTTTAAAGCTGGCACTAATGAAACCCATGGGTCCTCGATGACAATGGGAGGATGTTTGATGAGAAAGTATTTGGTCCAGTATGCGTTTCTTGCTTGGCCTTGCATGTGTGTCCGTGTGTGTATTTGTATTTGGAAGTATGACAGAAGGGGAGAGACAGTAAAAAAATAGATCCATGACATCTTTTTTTTGACATTTCAAGAACTGTTTAAAGCTGCCATATGGCCCTCTTAAATATTTGTCCCATGCCACCAAACATTTGAATATATAATATATTTCGATTATTTTGACTAAAAAATGTCAAGAACCTTCTATACATACCATTAAATATCTAACAGCAGCTCTCTTCTTTGTCATGAAGCCTCAAAAGGAAATGTACCCACAAGATGTTAAAGAGAAATACTCCCATTTCTAGTAATTTATTCATTTACTAAGCCTAATCAACATAAAGATGGACAGTGATTACCGAATATTTACTTTGAAAAATTGTCATTTTGTATCCAAAAAGCAATAGGAAATGATGACATCTATGTCATAAGGAACATATTTGAACATCCGGGCTAATTGCTATCAAAGTTCAGCAAAGATTCTGCAGGAACTAAAAAACTCCAGTTATGCCTTTAATGAGTTCTATTTAAGTGCAAATCAAGATCAATTTTCAAAAGTGAACCCTATTAAAAATTGCACAGAAACTGAGGACTTTCCATTTGAATTCACAACTGAATCGATGAATCCACCAATGTATTGATATATTTCACCAAATCTACAAACCTTAGTTAGCTCAGATATGTATATAAACTAAAGGACTACAACCAACTGACAAACTGCACTGTAAATACTCCAGCTACTCTGGGAGTGCAAACATCTTCCATACTTGAATTAATCTCACCCACAAGGAACACAGGATGATAGACTCCATTATATTAATACTTAATGAAGAGAAGAGAAGAGAATATATAATTTCCTTCAAAACATCTATAAATTCACTAATGCTAATATTATACAATAAAAAAATTAACAATAGCACAATTTGATTTGAGCAGCATCACATGGATATTCTTACTCCTTTACAAAAAGCCTTTAAATCCAATTAGTCATTCAACACTCTAAAGGTTAAAGTATGCAGCTTGCAAACCCAAAATAACTCTCTTTTAAGCAGCAGTTTCATCAAATCCACACATCGCTGATACAAGGACACTTAAACAGCTTCTATATATTTATAAAGAGAAGAAACTGAATGTTCAGTCTATTGTGTTTCTTGCATTCTCAAGCCTGAAAGGGGATGTGCTGGGCTGCACAAGACTTCAGAATTGTGATTTTTCTAATGCCAACCCTTTTACAGTATATAGGGACAAATAACCTCAGAATCTGTTGGGTTTTTTTCACAAATACAGCAATGGGAACATTCAGCTGTAGAGTTCATGGTTATGTATAAGTATGCCTCTTCTGCATTTTTATTCAGGTTGTTTGTATTGATGCTATTTCTGACTAGATGACTATGTACATCCAGTTGCTCCTGAAGTCAATAATACAATGTTTTCTTATCTTTCTTTGCCAACTTTCAAGATCTGAAGGCATAAGGCTGTCCTCACAAGAAAAATGACACAATAGGCCAAATGTCAGTTGCCCAAAAACGACCTATAGTTAAGTTTGAGTGACAGATGCCAAAAAAAGAGATGGTTAGAGATGTTAGTGTAGCTGAGAGATTACTGCTTTTGATATTTGATTTGGTGGTTTCAGGAATATTATATCTATACCAGTGCTGAATTAAAGGAACTTAAGGAAGCACAACAAAAACAAAAAAAGTCA
This sequence comes from Thunnus albacares, assembly GCF_914725855.1. Lineage (NCBI taxonomy): Eukaryota > Metazoa > Chordata > Actinopteri > Scombriformes > Scombridae > Thunnus > Thunnus albacares. The sequence goes on along the minus strand of NC_058108.1, from coordinate 20,906,455 downwards.
CCTCATTGCCGTTTACATTTTCTAAGAAATAATGCTTTTTTACAATTCCTTTTAATAATCAATCAATTCCACTGAGATTTTCATAAATATAATTCTTTCTTGTACTGTACCCGTGCATTTTAATGAACTACAATAAACAAGTATGCAATACAAAACATTATACAGGTAAAATCATTTAATTGCAAACTCAACATGAGATAAAAAGAACAGTAGAGCCTGGGAGCGAATTAAAGGTTTGGAGGACAGAAAGTGAACAATGCCAAAATCCAATACAACCAGATGGTCCCTGGAGCAAGTGTTGCCTAGAGCTACCTAACCCCCTCCCCCTATAATTTACAGTCAAGCATGGATCCTCACCAAACACCCCCCACCATCATCCTCAAAATGTATTTAAGAATGGCACTAAAGACATCCACAATGTGTTTTCTGCAACTGCATTTATGCTGTTAAGTGTGTGTGTTGCAAATGGGAGATCATAAGATAATTTGTTTTTCTAGAGCGAGAGACGCTGTTACATTCTTATTTTCAGATAAATGGAGATGCACGTTTGGTTGCTCTCTTAGGTCAAATCCTGTTTTCAGTTTTTTCATGGATACTTATGTATTCACTCAGCTTTAACCAACCGAAAAAAGTATATCTTTCCAGCACAAAAAGAAAGGCATTTTTGAGTAAAAGGTGAGGATACTGACAATGGAAAAGATGTATCTAAATATCCTGAAAAAATGGTTTTATTTCTTTGGATGACACAAAGCAGAAAGTAATCAGTGAGTAACCTCTTGCTTACAGAACCAATCTCACCCCCACATCAATTTGACATCACCACTCCCAAGCTGAGTAAAGTAAGGTCAGCATCTGCGCCAGGCCCTAACGGTGTTCTGTACAGGGTCTACAAGAATGCCCCAAATGTTATGAAACTCCTCTGGAGAAACATGAGGGTTGCATGGGAAAAGCAAGTTATCCCCAAAACCTGGCAAAGAGCAGGCAGAGCACAGATCCCAAAAGAAAAGAATTCATCCACCATTGAAGAGTTTCACCGAATAAACCTTCTGAAAATAGAAGAAAAAATCTTTTTCAGAGTGCTGGCGCGAAGATTTGAAAAGTATCTGAAACAAAACCATATCATTGATACGACAATCCAAAAGTCTGGCATAGAAGGCTTCTCGGGATGCCGTGAACATACCAGCATCATATGGCATCAAATCCAGACTGCTAATAAAGAAGGAAAGGATCTGCATGTCTTGTTCCTTGACCTGACCAACACCTATGGATCAGTTCGTCATTCCCTCTTGTGGACTGCTTCTGAATTCTTTCAGGTGCCTGCAACAGTAATAAATCTGGTAAAACACTACTTCCAGGATCTGTAATTTAGTCTTACAACATCAGACTTCACCACAGCTTGGCAACCACTGGAAATAAGCATCATGGCAGGGTGCACCATCTCCCCATTGGCCTTCACTGTGGCAATGGAGTTCATTATTAGAGCCTCAAAATTTGTTGCGGGAGAACAATGGCTACAATTTGGTCTAAGGTTACCACCGATGTGAAAACAACACTGATGACAGCTGTCCCCTGCACCAAAAGACTTCTGGAAAAGCTTCATCAAAACATCACATGGGCAAGGATGAAGATCAATCCCAGCGAGTGCAGAAGTGTCTCCACTGTCAAAGGTCAAGTCACAGATCAAATATTTCATATTGACAGAATACCTGTCCCAACTATTTCAGAAATGCCATTGAAGAGCTTGGGCAGATGGTATGATGCAAAGCTCAAGGACACCAAGCAATTTGAAAAACTAAAAAAGGATACCATCATGTCTATAGCTTGCATCAACAAGAGCTTGCTGCCGGGAAAACTCAAGCTGTGGTGCTTCCAGTTCGGCATACTCCTAAGACTCATGTGGCCTTTAACTGCGTATGAAATCCCCATCAACAAAGTGGAAAAGCTGAGTGATGATGTGAAACAGTGGCTTGGACTTCCACGATGCTTTAGTACTGTTGTCTTTGTTTTTATTTATTTTGATTGTATTTGATTTTATTTTCTTTGACTGTGAAGCACTTTGTGACTGGTGTCTGTGAAAGGTGCTATATAAATAAACTTTGCTTGCTTGCTTCCACTGTACGGGAATGGCAAATTGGAATTACCAATTGCAAGTCTTGTGGAAGAATTCAATTGCACCAAAGCAAGGTTGGTCATGACCCACACTGAATCTGAAGATAATGTTATTCGAACAGCGGCCCCCTGCATGGCAACGGGGAGGAAGTGGACCCCATCTGAAGCGGTTCAGAGTGCTAAGTCTGCTCTTCACTTCAGGGATGTGGTTGGCCAAGTCCAACATGGGAGAGCTGGTCTCAGGCCTGTCCCAAAAGCTCCTCAATTGCACAAAGCAACATTGACACAAGGCAACACCATGGCTTGTGGTGGAGGAGGTGAGAAGACAGGAGCAGATAGAGTGACACGCCAATTCTGTATCAATGGCCAAGCAGAGCCAATGGACTTATTGGGAGAGCCTGGAAAAGAGGAAACAGCTGGCATGACATCTGGGGGATGGAGGGATCTCAGCTAAGTTTTGTCATCGGAGCCACTTATGACCTCCTACCCACACTCCAGAACCTAAAGCAGTGGTTGGGAGAAGCTTGCTCCCTTTGTCAAGCACCTGCATCACTAAGGCATAACATTTTAACAGAATGCACTACAAGCCTCACTCAAGGGTGTTACACTTGGCAGTATAACCAAGTTCTCAGATAGCTGGCATCAATCTTGGAACAGAGGCAAACCACCACAAATGCTTTCCCCCAAACAAAGGCCAGACATGGTCCTGTGGTCCAGAACAGCCAAGCTGACATACGTTGTAGAATTAACAGTACCAAGGGAGGATGGTGTTGAAGAAGCTTATGAGAGGAAAAAGACCAGGTACTCTAAACTGGCAATTGAAGCTGCCCAGAATGGATGGGAGAGCAAAATTTCCCTGTAGAAGTGAGATGCAGGGGATTCATTGGTACATCTACGATCAGTTTATTGAAGAAAATGGGGGTGAGGGGTCGCTCCCTCCAACAAGCAATCAAGTCCTTGTCAAATGCAGCAGAAAAAGCAGCAACTGGCTTAGGATTAAAAGGAAGGACAGCACCGTTGAGCCCTCTAGAGATGTCATGGGCTTATCAAAGAAACGTCAAAGAGGGAGGATGCCCACCTGATGACCCCGATGATGTACCTACCCTCCCTTTCACCACTCCAATCCCACTGCCAACATCAAGAGTGCCGACTTACCACAGGGATTGAAACATCAAGTCCTATAAGCTCTACTCTTGCCCCTCTTTCACAAGCCCACGCACCAATACATCCCACACTCACAGATATACTGAGAGGAGAAGATAGGCTTTTTATTGACCAAAGTGTAGGAGACTCATCAATCAATTATGAATTAATGGTTAGGCCATCTCATTGAAACACGTGTCCTTGCAGTCACACAGCCACACATGTACAGACTCCTGGCCTCGTGGACACACGACTCAAAATCAAATCACAAAAGCCATTTCATTAAACTGAACTGTAATTCAATAGCTGTAATCATTTACCAAATGATTGTTGAAAAAAAAAAACACCCTCTTTGAGACACTGTTGCTATGCCACAAATCCTATAATTCTGCACTATACAGCATTAAGAGAACCAATAAGTACTGTATCTGGACATTAAACCCCAACAACAAAAGCATATTTTAGTCACAAAATGAGCTTACAGTGTTTTTTGTCTCTTAAGAACATTTTGAGAATTATGTGGTTGCTCTTTTGTCCACTAAACAGAAAAGCAACCATTTGATAAATCTGCTTTATGGAGTTTACTGACATGCATGTTTTGGTCCATACCAGCCATAAGGGCCTCTGTAGGGGGTGGTGAGAAGGGATATGCTCTCCAGTCATTGTTGTTTGAGAGGCCACTGAGCCTCTTGATCCCTGGGTAATCTCCAGCTATCTGTCTGAGTTATCACCTCTCCTGATTTAGGTCACCCTGGCTGCTTTCAGTTTTTAGGTTGTCCACCATCCCCCACAGAGCACACACACACACAGACAGACAAAATCCTGCATCCAATGAGAACAGACGATAAACAGGCAGCCCGATTGCATGTATAGTGTACACATTAATATATCGTTCTTTTTGTTGAACAACAATATTCAAAAGGAAATAGAGATTTCAATAATTCTACTGATGTTTAAATAACAGATACAAGAGTGACAGGAAGTGATCTATTTTAATAACCTACTCCCCCTTTCTTTCACACCTCAGTAAAACTAAGTCATTTTTGTCACAAGGTATTGAATAGCAAGTTGTGGTGTAATTTAAAACTTGTGAACTTGTTTTACATACATGTGAGAAAAGCACTTTTTCAGTCAACACCTACATATTTTCTATTAAAATTTTTTTCTTTGTTTAGCCTTGTGTTAACAGTTGTTGACTTGCAGCATGGTACTTGTCCTTGTTTGTCCTTGTGCAATGCAGACTGTCATTATTATGTGAATGATGTAGAATCTTTCTATGTATCTAGGTGCAACTGTACAAACCCCACTTAACATCTACTGTACTTACCTCTCAAGCAAACAGTAACTGAATTATTTCATCTGTTTGGTCATACATCTTCTGATCAGACTACATATAACACTGGCCAATAACATCGTAATTAGCCTTACTTTGCAGGATTGTGCTGAAACTACATCACATCAGCATTATACTATGCATTAAAATAGTATAGATTTGTCCTTTTTTTATTTTTAAATAATTCTACAGTGAAGCATGCTGACTATAGCTCACTGTTACTCACCGAACACCCCAAACCCCACCCTAAGCTACATGGTTCTCTGGCTCCATATCATCTCCTTATAGCCAACACTTCTCTGCTCTGCGACTAACAGTTCCCTCCCTGGCCCTTGAGGAAGACTAATATCCTGTCCTCCTTTGCTGTAATGAAAAAAATGTAGACCAGGGAGAAAGGATGGAAAAGTCTGAATAGAGGACTTACTGCACATGGGCCTGGCCTGGGTGTGGTACCAGCTCATTTTTGCTATCTTAATTTCAAGCAGAGTTCAAATCTGCAGCTAATTTAAGCTGTTGTGGCTAATGTATTACTAGTTTATTGGCACACTGTTCACTAAGTAGTAGCCCACAATACAATATAAAACTGTATTTAAACATTAATTTCAAAAGTTAACTAAATACTTGTGAATGAGGAACAAATAAATAATAAATAATACAGTATGTGGTTTGAAAAAGTTATCTGGGCCCTCTATTATAAAGTTACAACTAATACAATGTTTGGTACTATATAGTGAATTAGATTATCAGTGTTGTGGGGGAAATATTACCACAAATGGTTTACACTCACAACATCCAAGATTAGGTCAAATTTGAAGATGATTTCACTCTCAAATTGAAAATTATTAAATAATTAAGATCAGAAGGGAAACAGTGACCTAGTTGTGTATTCTGTGGAGGCATAAATTCATATTGCAGGTTCGAATAGAGCTGTCCACACACTGCATCACTGTGTGTGTATATATCATGTCTGACTTGAGAACAAAACCAGCAATAGTTTGAAACAGTGAGAGTAAATGCATCCATTCACAAAAGATGGAATTACTGACCTACTGGGTCAACTGCAGTCTGACGCCCCAGGCCTTATCCAAAAGCTACCAATTGGGGTAAGTTCTCATGATCTTGACCTCTGCATAGATGTCACAGAGAATGGGTGAAAACAGCATGTTCCCTGCTGCTTTCCAATATATAATACATCACTTGCCATTATGTAGTCAACATCCCAGCCTCACTGCAACACTGGACCATTGTTTGAGGAAAACAGGCAGCATCGGTCACAGTTAAAGGAACGATTCATCATCTAGGCCACGGGTGCTCTTGACAGCGTTTCCAGCAGCACCAAGGGTCTGTGTAGTGCCCTTCTCAAAAGCACACATTCACCGAAGACTAGACAACATCGACATACTTCTCATGTTTTCTCATTACAGTTGATAGGGGAAGAGTTCATTTAATACCAGCTTTATCTCTTCTTACCATTCCTAGTGGAAAGTAGAGGCCATGAAATTGCCTCTTCCTCAATTTTGGCATCTTATGTATTGCCTTTCACCATGAATGTGAGCTCATTTTTCATACATATCTGTATATACATAGTCATCAGCACAGAGCCAGTATGGTGCTGTCATACATGTCCACTTATGCAATGTGTTGCTGTTTAAACCGGCTGTATTATAAAGATGTCATTAATGAGGATAATGACACACTTTGACATACACTTACAAAGAACATCTCGCCTCAGCCTTTCATTGTCGAGTTTGTATGTATTCATATTAGTACAGCATATAATCATAAGGTGGTATGAACATGGTTGCTCCCCTTTCCAGCTTCATACTAAAGACAAGCAAGTCAAGTAAATTAGAGAGTCTGCATTGCCAAAAAGAGTTGTTGAGACTGTGTTGGTTAATGGACTGGGACAGGCTCCGCTGTGAATCTAAGTTTGAATAAATTTGTAAAAAAAAAAAGAATGAATGACCAGGCCCTCAGTTTAAGGAATGTCACCAAAACATACAACTATGCACACAGACATGCATCTTTCTCCAGCTCAGTGTAGGTGGCAGTAGCGTAGCTCTGACCAAAACAATTTATGTTATGTGAATCCCCATCAAACTTTCATGGCCACAATTTCTGCAAGAGGTAACAGTTCCTGACAGTCCCACCCACACACTGGGCCTTAAGGACCTGTAGAAAAAGGGCAAAAGTGAAGCCAGAGGACTCGTTCTTTGCTGCATATGCCTAATGTTTACAGTCACCTGCAGCAGTTTGTGTGCAGAAGGAGGTTTGGATAAGAAATGCAAAAAAAGCAAATAAAGAATAATGAAACAGAGACAAATCCCTCATTCGTATCCCTCACATCCACAGCAACAGTTTGACAGTCTGCAGTGCAGTGGAGTGTTATCCACTTTGAGCTTGAGTTTATTCAATAAGCCTGTACACAAATGCATCATTCATAACAGGTAGAGCTGCTGGAGATGGAACACGATGCAGGTCCCACTTCCTTTACTGGCTTTGAAAACAAAGCCTTCTATATTATGATGCACTCCATCACAGTTGCTGATCATTCCTTACTTTGTCCCAAAGGTAAGTCAACAGACAGCATGATGCCTTTCTTTTCTCAGTATAAAGGCTCAACTGTGGTGCGGTGAGCATGTGTGCGGTAGATGAGTTGGATGGGTGTTTCCTTAAATCTCTTGTCTAACAGATGTTTTAATACATGGCACTGACCTGATACCTGAGAGTATATCCTGTGGCAACACTACACTGCAATTTATTTGGCAAAGAAGTTTAACATGTAGGTCAATTAGAACGGACATTATCAATCGCATGTCTGCTTCTCTCCTTTGTTGCTCTTCCTGTGTTTTCTTTCTGTTTTTCCCTGGATACCTGGTATCATATGCTGTACAGATTGTAAAGCCCTCTGAGGCAAATTTATGATTTATGTAAATTCATTGAATTAAACTGAATTAAAGACCTGCAACAAGAATAAAATTTGTAGATGTATCATATAATATAGGGAGGGATGTTGTGATTGATACAGAGAGAGGGGAAATACGGGGAGGATATTATTTGATTGGTGATAAGCTGATCAGACAAAAACAATCATAAAATACTTAAAGCATCCAGGTAAATGTCAGTCAAACATTGCCCAATCCACAGTGTGTCTGCTGACTGCCTCTCAGATGTCTAAGGTAGTTTATGTTCCTGTCTAAACCAAAACATACTTGAGGTTTTTGTGGTGTTGACCAGAACGGGACTCCAGATACAGTCAGGCAGTCAGTGTCTAGGCTATAGTGCATGTCAAGCACTGGGGCGTGTCTTAGCATGCAATGAGCTAACAGAGCAAACTGACAAGATCAGTTACAGTTCTGACTTTTCTCAGTTCTCTGTGAAAATCACTTGTGGTGGATACATTTTTTGGATGCTTCATACATCCATATGTCCACAGTATAAGTGATGGCAAAAATAACAGACCAACATCAGACTGGAGATGCAACAAGTATGCGCCTACTGTCGAAAAAGAAGACGGATTAATAACGACAACTGTGATGTCATTCTGTTTGGCAGTTTTACCGGGTGTATGAAAGTGATGTAAATATGGTTGTTTGATCATCTGGTGGTTAAAGCTGCTCTGTGATCACTCAGAGAGGCATTCAGGGGAGGGAGACTTATCCAGAATGTTAGCACACAGTTGGTGAATGTAACAGAATTTAACATGAACTAGTGAAGCATGTTTGAAATGAGTGGTAGCGTTGAATATTTACATTTTCTGGATTGATAGATCCTACATCAATAACTGAACGTGTAACATATAAGGTATAGTGGTAGCTTTTGCAGGGTCTCTAATATGAGAGCTTTCTGCAAAAATGTTGAAAAAAAAAAACAGATTGGTATCAGATTGACTGGTCCTAATGATGTTAAGCACTGATTGGTATCTGCCTGAAAAAGCCTAATCAATCAAAACATCTCTTATAAGGACCCAAATAAGATGTTGCTGTAAACCAGTATTTTAAATACTTCATATGTATATAGATATGGACAATGTAGGTATATGTCTGCAAATATATAGTATAGTATAGTAAGTATATAGTAAGTCACTGCTTATATTTCCACTGAAACAAGATAATTCCGGAAACATCTATTTGCATGTATTTCCTTTTTAATAGGACATTGCGAAGTACCAAATTATGATGGTCTGACCTTCCAGTAAATGACATACAGTAGTTAACATGCAGAAAAAATGCTTTTAATGGAGAGTGCTAATATCTCATAGCTTATTTATGAATGATTGATGGAAAGGCCAGCAGAGCCTCTAACCTAATCCCAATAGATCCATGGCTATTACACTGATAACATGACCTGTTGTGGCATACAGAGTTCTGTCTGTCTAGACCCAGTTCAAGGAGTAAAGTTAGAGCACTGTGGAGCTGCCTTCGTGATGGCAAATTATACAAATGAACAAAGCTCAGTGACACTATTTATGTGCAACAATAAAATGAGCTCAAGAGGGGCTGTGAGTCATGGCATTGGATCAGTGTTACTAATGAAGATGAGAGAAAACACAAAGTGAATGAATGAATGCCAATGACCTTAGCCAACATCACCACACATAAATTCTGAAGTGGATTCTTAGAAAAAGTGCAATGTTTATGTGAGGCAAGGATAGAAAATAAAAAAAAAAAAAATCTGACATTAACAAATGATAATTGTTGTATCACCATCCTTTGAGGATCAGTGTGCAGGCAACAAGGATCCTGAGACAGATGGAGGCCCATCTGAGCAAACCCACAAACCAAAAGCGCCATCAATCAAAGTCTGTGCGTTTTATGGGGAGAGGCTGTGATGTTAGTGTTAGCATCTCCCTGTCTGTCATCGGGAAAACAATCTCACAAACTCACAAAGTCACAAAACGCACTCACAGACACAAAAGCTGTCAAAGCAACCAAAGTGATAGAGGGAAGGTTGGGCGGCTGGATGGTGGAAGACCGAATCAACTCTCCAAACTCTGCAGACCACGATCATGCTGCACCATTCACCCTTGTCTTGAAGAATATTTCAAATCTCTCATGCATTGCATTCTGGCTCTTAGATCTTGAAAGATGCCCACCATTAGGCACCAGCTAGCTTTTGCATTCAAACATGTCGTCATCCGTAGGGAATTCTAGATAGTTGTTCCAAGTTTTGTGCCTCACTGCCTGGGGGTTGGGGGTTTGGCAATGCTCTCCAGTTGACTAATTAAAGTCTAAACAAGTGCATGAATAAATACAGATTGGGACTGCAATTCATGGGCAGCTTTGGCTCTGAATGGAACGCTGGACTTACAGTAGAGTCAAACCTTCAAACCTTTTATCTTTGCTCTTATTCAGTCACACTGGGAGCAGGCATGAGAGACTGGAAGAAGGTACGTGTATGTGTGTGTTAGAGACGAAGAGATGGGGAAAAAAAAGAAAGCTTAAATGAGAAAGAGGAAAAGAGAGACAGACACAGACACAGCGGAAGAGGGTAAAAAACTAGCATCCTGCTATGCACAGGGATGATTTGCACAGGCATATTTAGTGTGGTATTTCAAGTCTGAGGCGATAAACCATGGTCCCCTTCAAGGCAGCTATAAACATCCTGCAAACACATTGTACCTTGTCGGATTTTCACATATGTGACTTCCTTCATGGTGACTACAGTCTTGTCAGGCAACCTATGGAGACTCTAGGAAATTATTGCACATGGCTAAGAACAGAAGTTCACACAGTTATGATCCAATAAGCCAACACCACAATGATTTGGTTTGGATATCCTATGACTTTAACTCATTGCACAGATACAATATCGGTTTTAACCTCTGCTTCCATTAATAAAACATCAGTCCATCTCTTAGTGACTGAGACCTGCACAACTGTTAACACTGAAGTGTCTATACTTTCTCAGACCCATCTATATGAGAGTCATGATATGACACACGCTAATGTCTGATGCCTGTGTTATAATGAGCTTGTTAAACTATATGGGGCCTTGTTTTCAACAAGAGCCACTAACCAGCCTCTGCAACATGTACAAGTCCATAAACTTTTATTGGTTCCCACCCATTGCATCCATAGCCATTAATTGTCAGGGTGGGCTGTGTGTTTCATTACAAGGAGCAATCTAACCTTGTTCAAAAGTAAATAGACCAAGAATATAAAACACGTCTGATGACTCACAACACAAGTTAAGTGAGAGCATAATTTAGAAGAGAGGATATTGAATTGCACATAGTTATAATTTAAAAATCCAATAGCATTTTATTTCTCATATCTCACATGCATTTTATTACATCTAATATTGTAGAGATGTTGGCTTCACTTCAGTTTACAGAGCATACAGTATCTTGCATGCTGTGAATGTACTGTAATGTATGGATAGAACAAAGAGGCCATACTGGGAAAAAGAAATCAATTGAATTCTATAGGGCTTACTGCACCTAATGTTGAGCACTCTTAGATCAATGGCCATGTACACCTTCTGCATGTTGCTCCTTGCTTGATTATTTTGATCCTTAAAGAAATAGGCACTCATTTACAGTATGAACACACACACACGCGCGCCTCAGTCATTAATCACCTCAGAGTAACTGCATTGCATATCATATTAAAGGGTGGTGGAATTGCTTTATATACTGATAAAAGTTACAAAAGCAAATCTGTTGGTAATATGTAACTTGTTATAGACAATGTCATGGAATATATCACTGTAGAAAGTGAGATTGAGAAAGCAAAAAACATATTAATAAGCTGTGCATATAGAACACCAGGATCATGCATTGATACATTAAGGGATAAGTTATCAGGGCTGTATGAAGACATAAACATTAAGAAAATGGTTTTTGTTTGCAGGGATTTCAGTATTGATCTGTAAAATCCGCTTGAACACAATACAATTACAGAGTTCATTAACTCAATGTACAGTATGAGTCTATATCCCTCAATTACACAGCCAACTAGAATAACAACCCACAGTGTTACACTAAATGACAATATATTTACCAATGTTATCGATAAGAAAGTAGTAAGTGGACTACTTTGTGGTCAATCAGAGCTGTATTAGGACCAACAAGGACGTTAAAACTTACAACCTAACATACTAACTTACAACCACTCTTTATTCATCTAAAGGCTCTAAAATTTTAAGATTTGGTGATTTTAAAACGGTTCAACTCGTGCACAAAGTTAAAAATCAATTAGTACCTGTATCTCTTTTTTTGTGTGTTTATGTATTTATAAAAAAGAAACTTTGCATATGCATTTTGTTCTCTGCTTTTGCTGCAGCTGAAAACAATGCTAGTGTAGAGCAGTGACAGTAAAATCAAAACAGTTAAGGTGGAGCCGGATATCTAAACAATGAGCTGAAACTTGCTATAAAGCTCTGTAAAGCTGAGGGGAGCTGCAGAGTCGGGTGATAATTCTGTGTAGGTTCATCACTACAAGTGATACTGCTGACACTACACGTTGTCATCTCATACATTGCTAGATTAAAAAAATATTGATTATAGCTGCTTTAAGAAGGTTAAGGTATATCAACAAGACCTCTTCATTTACTTAATTAGCAGGAATGAACAAGGAAGACTTCAGCCCAGTTGTTGGAGTTGTGTCAGGCTGACGATTGTAGGGTAGGGATGATGTTTCGATCAAATGAAGGTGTCACTGAGCAAGACAGTGAACCAAAAGTTGCTTCCCAAATGTATGGTAAGTTTCTTTTGGATACAAGTGTCTGATTGAAGTAATTTAAGGGTTTGTTTTTGGTGTGGACAGCAACACCATGCAGTCATTTATAAAGCTCTTTAGTTTTTGGCAGACAGATGGTCTTAACATTCTAAACAAATCTAAACATTTTCAATAATTCAAATAACCAATTAAGAGGATTGTGTGGGTGGAGGGATGTGCTCTCTGCTTTTTACTTTTACTGCATTTATTCTAGGTTTGTTATTGGAGTTTATGCTGCATTGGAATATTTATTCCAAGTGCCATATCTTTGTCCTTCTTTTGCAGCCTGTCATTTGCATCCACTGGCTTGAATACAGAATCATACTTGTTTACATTTTAGCCCTGAAGCATGGGGATGATTTGTGTGTGTGGAGTGAATACATCATTCACTTCTGTCTCTGATAGCGATTTATGGCCTACAGCCTTTTGTGGCTGACAAAAGATAGACAGCTCACTGGCCTGCTCCCGTCATGCCCCCAGTACACATCTCTAACACAACTGATACTGTAGCCTCAACACTTCTAACTTAACATGTAAACAAATGCAAAGTCTGCCAGGCTCCATGTTAAGCTTTTAAAAACCACCATCAAATGTGAATCTAAGTGCCAGGAATAAGTAATGACAATCTGTCATAAACAGAAGTCTGATACAAGGTGATATATTCACAGACATCCAACAGGAGACCATGTACAATATGTCCTTATATGTGGAAAGCATAAACTGCTCTGTCACCAGTTCACCATATAGGGCGCCCACTCACCACCACATACATTAAACTCTATGCAAATGACACACCACAGCAGGTTTAGATAGAGACAGTGTGTGCTTATAGAGTATAAGCATATGAGCCAATTACTATATATACACAGGTGTATAGAGTATGTTAAATATATAACTGCATACAGTATACAGAGCACATATTGTACCCTCTAAATTAACACTGGAACCGTCAGAGGTTGCTTTGTAAGGGATAATGCCCAATGAGGTGTCCATTATCAGGAATTATTGGCCTCTGGGGAATCCATTAATTCCTGATTATGGACACCTCGAAGGGTGTAATCCCGTTTATACCATGGTCACTTGCCAAAGAAAAAACATTAAGACCATTAATTTATATTTTCATGTGTTTTGCAATCAAAATCTAACTTTTTTCAAAAGCCATAACTCAGTTTCCTTGGAAACACCTGAGAGTTTGACTAGTACCTGAAGCAATCATTATCATCCCATAAGGTACTACTCCAGTAAATAGTACAAACCTTAGATACGACTTGGCAACGGGAGATATTTTTAGTCTGCTCAGCTCATACAACCCTTTGGCTCAGCTATGAGCCAGAAAGCTAACGTTATGCTAGCAAGATTCAAAGTGAATAGCATTGCGTAAGGTTGACAAATCGTACATATAATTGACAGTATGTTTAACAACTGACTACCTAGCTATCCTGGTGTTAACTCCTTCTGCTGTTTCTCCCTTTTCTTTTCCATTTCTCATTCTACAGCTATGTCCAGTCATCAAAGTTGTCATATTCTCCAAATAGGTTAAAAGAAATGTTGAAGTAACTCATTGTGGTAATTAGATGCTAGCTTGTTAACGTGTTGCAATAAATTGTAGATGGAGGCTTTGACTGCTTCCTTGTTGCTATGGTTACTAATTTTAGCCAGCGCATTAATTTAGAATGGTGAACAGACACTTTCACTGGAACTACTTATTAGGTGTCCATTATCAGGAATTAATGAACACTCTGCAGCCAATCAGGCCACCACAGGGTTAATTCTTCAACAGAAACAAATGGGAAGGAATCTGAGATAAATACTTTTCTAAATTGCCCTTTACATTTTCTAAAGGGCAATTTAGAAAAGTATTTGGGATAAACAAAGGACTAAATACTACTTTATTGTAACATTTCTTGATTCCAGAAATCACATGAAACATGTTGATTTGCATTAGAAAAGAAGTGCTATTAGCCAACCTTGACAACACTGGCAAATTCTTTGCTCACTAAAAGGAAAACAAGCAGACTTAAATAAGAGAACACAGAAACCAAATTGCTTTATAGGATGGATACTGTTTTAACTTTTTGAAACAGTAATTAGACTTCTTCCCTGTAAGCTAAAAGAATATTTAAGCTGCCACGTAATTTATTACTGTAGGTTTGAGCACAAGTTGTTTTTTGATGTGAACACTTTCCCTTTAATGATAAACAATAACAATAATTGTCTTAAAGGGCCTCAAAACATATTTTTACCAGTTAGCTTCTTACTATGAATGATGGGTTCCTACACGAACACACAATTAGGAGCGGTTTAGGTTATTTCAAATGAGAAATTTCTGTATTTGTGTTTTTGTCTGATTGTTTCTTATTTAGTCATGGATATTTAATGTTAACGAGAAAAACCTGCTATTTGAAACCAAGTTTTCAGGGGCTTTAATGACGATGTCTCATAGTAATGACGACATGATATGGAGCTTCCAAATTAAATTTCCCCTGGGGGACAATAAAGTACTGAACTGAATTTTTTATCCACTTATTAAGACCCATGATGAGAAGCAGATTTTGTGCTGGAGCCTGTAACTTATGTCATCAGTGCCACCAGGGTAAAAATTGACTTCAGAGCCCTTAAACAGTGCTTTTTTTCCCACTTATTTTATGATCTATGTACATATATGCATAAGGCATACATTACTTACATCTTGTATGCATAGGTGATCCATGTTCCTGATATGAATATGGTTTACATACATATAGATGATAATACTAATGACATACTGATAAATGATAGCGGAGGATATTTCACCGTGCAATGATTCATCATACTAAACTAAAAAGCATATGCATGCATGTATCATTAATGTAAATGAAATATATACACATATAGTACATTATATCTCTGTTATTTGAAAAATGAAAGCCTTGTTTCCAAAAAGATTAACGCAAAACTCTAACCACTGTCCTCCACCCAGCCACCTATAAGCACCAGTAACAACAGAATTAAGGATGCCATTCTGAGCAATTATGGAATTTAGTGGTCACATTGTCGGAATAATTTGGCCATAGAGGAATGAATCAATTAATACATCATGGGTCATTAGCCATTTTCTCGTTTGGCCAGCTGAAAAGTGAGTCCTGAAGGTACAAAATGACCAGTAAAGTGGAGTGTAATGTAATTTGATTTTAGAGTTATTAGATGATGAGAGAGAGAGGAGAGAGAGACAAGAAGACAGACAGACTGAGAGAGACAGAGAGGGAAACAGAAAGAGACAAATTGTTTTCCTAATTATATATTTTTTGCGTTTCCTGTACACTTGCTGTTCTGTTTATGATTTCATTCCCTTTGAGTATTTGTCCATAGCGGGGAGGAACACAAGTGGGGGGGTAAGTGTCTCATCATATCAACTGCTGTATTGCTTTGCACAAAGTCACCATTGAATCACAGATACATAATGCCAAAAGGGAGATAAACTGGACTGTCAACTCAGCTCAAATGTACTGACAGGAACTAAAATACCACACGTCCCTGCAATAAATAAGGTAGGCAGGAAATCCTGCACCTACTTGTGCATACACATTCATGTGTGCACAAACACTCCTACTCTCACACTCTGTGCATCTGTCTAATAATGACAAGGTCACACAAGCACAGTTAAAACAGAATTCAAAGCAGATATTTAGCACTGACTCTTGTCTCCTTACAATAAATTATATACCTTATCTTGCATCTTTTTGGCTTCGAGTGTGGGCATATCTATGGTGAAGGCAGCCATGCCACTACCTGGTGGTTCATTAAACTCTCATTACCCTTGGCCGTTGCCCTTGCCGCCAGGGCAGGGACAGTCAGAGGAAAGAAGCCCTATTTGCTGACAATGAGCGTGGGTACTTCTAATCTACAGTACATCACTCCTTGTGTTCAAGAAAGGTAGACCTTCAAAATGAGGTCATTTAATTATTGTGGACAAAGCCTAAGCTTTTGTAGCCTGGTTCCACACCTTTGAATTGCTGCACACATTTCGGATTTGCTCAGAGACTCATATAAAGTAGTTCTGGCACTGCGCCTATTGAAGGCTATGCCAACCAGTTAGAGAAACAGTCAACCAGTCGGAGTTTTGTAGGCGAGATTAAGAATCAGGAACTCATATTCCTACATCACTAGCTGGCTTCATTCATGAAAATGAATGATAAAGATGGATTAGACTGAAGCAGCTGTGGAAGTTGTTGTGAGTTCAGCATGAAAAACTGCTTCGAGTGACCTCTACAGCAACTTTGAAGTCAACTGAAAATTATGTTAATAGGACAGATGAAAGACATTTGCTAACATGAACACAATGTCAGGCTAAATGAATACAGTGAAATGAAATGATAATTCAGTTTGATCAAGCTAAAGGTCTCACAGCTTCCTCATTCAATGTTGATAAGGTTTTTCTAAAATTTAGCAATAAAAAAAAGAAAGAAGGAAAATAATAACATTGTTGTATTCAAGGTCAGGCATGTTTTCAATCAGATTCAGTCTGTCAGGCTAAACCTGCCTTCTACATATTTGTTGCATCATGGCCAACGCATGATGGGAAACACTGATGTGTTGCCCAGAAAATCGTTCCTCTATCTGAAATCCTGGGAAAGTTTCTAGCGACGACTTCAGCAATGCCATGCAATATACATAAAAAGAAAAATCACTTTGAAGTCAAAGTACTGAAACTGACTTCTTACAAGCCAGCCCTATATGTACTTAAATACCTCTGTTATGAGCGGAAGATACTTGAAGGCTCCATTTAGCTTAAGAGTTTTTATTCAAGTCAAAGACCACTGTGACCTGACTGGACCTTCTAAGTAAGGAGGCCTTCAGATTACATTATGTTACACTCACCCAGGTGTCATTGTTCATACAGCATATGCAATTTGCACTCGTATGAAGACTCATTTAGTATGTGCATGGCTGATCTTGTAGCTAGCTGAGGTTGGAAAATAGCATGCCTGCTGGAAGAACAGGCAGGCATACTTAACTCCAAATCTACTGCCTTTGTAGAGAGAGTTAACATCACAGCTGGGTCCTTTAAATGTCTTTAAAAAACTACATTTGGGCAACATTTTCAGCTATTCATTGGCCGGTGAACAGCAAGTGAAAAAACTGGCAAGCTCCAATAAAAAGAATCCAATCTCTGTGTAGTACATCATCTTTAAAGCAGCCAAATGTGATTAAAGTTGGAAAAACATGAGGCTCTACTGAATGTTTTTGTTTCTGTTTTTGTTTTTCCTAAAACCAATCAACAATTAATTCTGGTAGACTGAACTGCTGCTGATGTAAAATGGAAGGTGAATCGCAGGTTGTTTTTTTTTTTCACCTCATGGATGTGTCTTAAACCTTCGACTCAATCTACTAATATGAGGTGCAGGTCAGAAAATCATTCGTTTTTTTGGTAATCAGGTTTTCAGTGTACCGCCATGCGTATGTGAAGGATAATTAAGGCCTAGTTGAGCTCAGGCTTCAGCTCACATGGGACAGTTAAGCAAATGCTTGAATTTTCAGGCCCACTGAAACCTCTAATTTAGCTCCTCCGTCTAATGGCACTCTACATCTCCATCTCCAGAGCCCTCTGAGGGGTCCTGCTGGAGCAACTATGATTAAAAGTAAAGTAATCTTTCGTCAGGGTAGAGCGAAAACTATCACAAAAGCCTGCTTAATTACAAAGCTACTGCGGACACGTGGCCAATTTCAAGCTGTATAGGCTCCCTGCTTACAGACTTTTATTTTAAGGACATACCGTCCGAAGGTTTATTGATGGCTGTGATTAGAAAGGCAGCAATGACCAGTGATGACAACCCCGCCTCCTCCCCAAAATACACATATCGCTGCCTCTTGCCCCTGAAGCATGCCAATGTAGCAGCTGGCAGAGAGCTGATGGATGGCAGAAGACCAGCAGCTGAAGCAATGCTGCTCCTCTTTCTTCAATCCCTGAAGTCTGTTACCCTATTTCTACTAAGTCACTGCTCTGCACTGTACTGTAAATGTTTCTGGCTCTGATCTAATATTTTATATTCTTATTATATCCTTACAGATCCAGCGTCATTAAAAGATTTAACAAACATTTATCCCATTTTGTTGGATTTTTTTCCCCCAACTGCTGTACCCCCACACCCTTCACACCACCAGCTCATCTATTCTGCCCCCTTAGCCTTCCCAGTTGGCAAGTGTCCGCCGTTTCCTCATTCCTTCCTGTTTCTCTATGGGGCCTCCATTCCTGCTGATGTCTGTGGTCTCGGCCCAGGCACAGCCCCCTCACAGCTAGATGCAGCACAGCCATCACACACATCAAATCAGAGTAAAGAGCGATCGATAGCGCGCGGTCTAATGTTTATCAAAGCAACAGACATCCATCTGTGCACGAGCTGCTGCACAACACTGCAGTGGTTATACATACGCACGACTGCTCCTTTTGCCTGGTTGTGGAAATGAGAGGGAATGAGATTGTTTGAAATGCAGAGAGATGCGAATTTTTAATTATGTATTTAGTTGGAGCAGGGAATACATAAAGCAGGCTGTGTTCATGAAGGGAAAGTATAATGACAAGTCAAAATGTATTTACTGCCCCCACACAGAAGAACTGATTTATACACAGGGTCTAATTCACATTAAGATTATATCCCCCTCATTTCCTTTGAAACAGTAATGCTTTGATCTTATGTAGGGGACAATTTACATTAAGATTATATACCCTCATTCCTTTCAAAACAACAAGGCTTTGATGCTATGTATCAGTACGGATCAGTGTTTACGCGGGTCTTTTATTGCTTGTGAAGCTGTGGACACTCGCCGTTATTTTATTGCGACTGTGACTGATCATAAACAGTTTTGGAAATTATCAAAGGAAATATCGCCACCATATTAATCATTATGTCTCTAAAAATGAAAAACACACACAAAAAAGACAAAAAGAGGACAAACCATCTTGGACTCGCTAAGCTTTTGTCTGTGACTTGGATAATTGTTGACTTGTTGTTGTCTGATACCCATGATACAGTATGGACATGAGCCACTGCGCAAAAGCACACAAGGATTTGTTTCCTCATGGATTTGGAGTGCTAAAACTGGAACCTTGTATTCTGCTAGCCTGTTTACTCACAGAATAGCCTCCAAACCGAGTCTTATCAAGCTAGAATGTTTCTAGTGGCTTTTTGAGAGTGCTTTAATCATATTTAAAGCTACAGAAACATAAAAATCATCTCTCTCTCTCTCTCCCCTGCATTGTTTTTGTATGCAGGAAAGCAAATGCATGTAAATAAAAATATTCAGCAAATTTAATGTTACTTTGTATTGCTTTCTGTCACAAATGAGCAGTGACGTAGCAGTGGTTCTTTGAGTAACACTATCAAGCCAAGAAAACTGCAGCCATAGTGGTGGTGGTGGGTTGCAGCAGGACACAAGCCCCTGGGTCCCTCTCAAGTATTATTCAACACATCCTCATAATTAAACAACCACATAGGTCTATTGTACTATGCACTCCTGAGCGACCCATAGGAGAGCTTTCTAATAGCCGCCTCTATCAGCGCTTTCCAAAACCATTACAAATTACTGTTTTGTTAGGTAGAAAAACCACTCGGTTAGGGTTAGGGAAAGATCATGGTTTGGGTTAAAATAATCACTTGAATTGTGGTGCGGGTTAAAGTTACTACTTCCTTAAAATTAGGCAACCTTCATCGTCATGGCAACAGTAAACACCACGAAAACTGTAGTTAAGGTTTTTTAAAAAACTGTCCCGACTCATGGTAGGAAACGGGAAGCGAACAGCGGTCTCCTGCAGCTAGGTCCACTTTTTGCCATCTATCTATCAAGCCATCTATCCAACCTGGCACTTCTAGAAATTTGTCACCTTATATGGACGTCATCTTGAACTGCGTCACTTTTCCGGGTCATACTTACTACGGCCGCTAGATGGAGTCTGTCACACAAATAGGTTATTTTTACTGTCGCTTTTCTTTTGAGGATGGGATGGTATTATTACTTGCTGCAGTATGCTGTCTACTGACAGACAAACAACCATATGAGAACTGTTAAATCTGCTCTCCTGCATGTACTTCTCATGCTCTTTTTAAGCTCCTGCAGCTTCCTCTGGTCAGAGTTAACAACTGTGTTGTAGGCGTAGGGGGTGGTGCATCTGTGATAGGAAAGAGAAGTACTTGTGTTTGTGCACATGCACACATCTGTCCATACACTGTTTGTTAATAGAAATGCCCACGGCTCACTTATAGTGGCAAATAGGCTTTGTTGCAAGATGCAAAGAGAGAGAGAGAGAGAGAGAGAGAGAGAGAGAGAGAGAGAGAGAGAGAGAGAGAGAGAGAGAGGTATTAAAATGAAGCATGCAGATAGAGATTTTTTAGGCAGCGCATGACCCACATGGTGTGGACGGCTTTCTCAACAGCAGACAAAAAGCAATCATTATTTTAGCACTAGGGCGGATTAGCAAGGCTTACCAGGAATTTTATCAATCTCCCATAATGTGCTGCATGGTATTAGCATAATGTGAAAAATGATTAGACACCCTTTATCACTGAATCACATAGGGTAACTATGCAATTATTAATAGGAGCTGTCCCAAGCATGCCCTGCTATATGTGGAGCCTACCATGACATTTGATAAAAAAAAAAGATGTTTGTTGTAACCCAGGACATAATCGAGTTGAAAACAACTGTTTTTTGTAAGACCCACTGTAAAGGAGATGCACTCGCTCTCCTAAATAAAAATAATCTGAAGAGTCCTCTACACTCACACACACTGCCCCCACTAGTGATCATTCTGATGCTATTGTAGTTTTGTTGCAGTTAACATGGGGATAAACAACTGCAATTCATAACAAACATAAAATGGTGGATTTCTGGATTTGGATTTTGTTGTTATCCTTATGTAACTGATATGATCATTTTGAATAATTGATATTAATAATTAATCTGTGCCCACAACTGGTCTGGAACAAGTGGTCAAACAGACCAATGAACTGACAGCCCATGTAGTTGCTACTGTGTGCTAAAAATTGGTAATTTTCCTGAAGAACAAACATGTTTATTGTCTATAAAATATGAGGAATACAAAAATATAACAGCAGCAATAAAACAATTGACACTGACAGTTAGAGAAGACTGATTGAGTTAATAGTAAAATTGCTACCATCTCACAGCACTGGACATGAATGGATTTTACTCTAGCTTGTAAGGGGAGCGATCTCTCAGTGCAGTGTTTTAAAAGGAGAGTCAGGGTGGGCACATGTTGAAAAGCAGAACCGAGAAAGAAAGCAAACACAGTTTGCTGTGGAAAGATTGTATCTTGCCTCAAGAATATATTCCTGTATTCATTACTTTCTCAGCTAATTTATTCCTTATTGGCTCATTTACTGCATCCTATTTATTTATTTATTTGTTTAACTAATGCAACACAGTATACAATCAATACAATTAAGAATAACATATAAATAAAACCAGAGAAAGCAGAACACGAGTGTACGCAAAGTGAAAACAGCAGAACAGAGTTGAGGTCATGGAAAGACTATGATCCTGTTTATAACATTTATCCTAAAGTAAATGTTTAATTTTCCTCCACAGACCTACAGATAATCCATTTTTCTAGTTCAGTGAGCCTCTGTGTAATGTGAGGTGTAGGTCTATGTGTATTAGTACCCTTGCTTTTCTAGTTCAATAATTGCATTTGACATGATTTAAATTTGAGGTCTTTGTAAATTAGTTGCTCAGCTGGGCCCAGATGTGGACCTTAAATTTTAGAGCATGCTCCTTAGAAAATAAGCCCCAGAGAAGACGCATGACTTAGAAATGCCACTTGAATGAAATGATGAAATAAATCATCAGGATACTGAAGGGGTTCCCTGTGAAGAGCATTATGTATGTATGTTAAAGTCCATGGGATCCTAAACAGCTGGTTTATAAATCCATGGAGACTGATGTCCCCCCCTTTCACTTCTTTAACGGGTTTTGTCCAAATAGGAATTTCTGCTGGCTCTCTTTGAATAGTGTGTAACCTGCTGTGAGCATGGGAACTGCTGATAGCAAAAAAAGATAAACAAAAACCAAGGGAATTAATAAAAAGATGCTTTCTTTGTCTCTTCACTTCACAACTTCAAGACCTGCTTTCTACTATCCTTAAAAGTAGGGTTTTTATATCCTAACCCTACACCTGTTCACACTCATAATTCAGATTTTTGTTGAATTCTGGCTGACAGTGTGTCTGTGCAATTCTTGCTCTTCCGTGCTTTGTTGCAATTTCATAAAGAAAGATTTTAAACAGCGAGGCGCTATGTGTCAAGTGAAGTGTCATGAAAAAACAGCAGGGTGACACTGCCTAAAATCATTGTGGCAGCTTCAAACACGTGTTTGTAACCGTGAAATGGAGCATAGAAAATAAATCAAAACACATGCTGGATGCTATTCTCACCAAATAAATGTAACAAACACCATGAAAGGCACTTTCAGATGACTAGAAAAATATTGGAAGTGACAAAATCCACTGACGGAACACGACTTCATTAGCATGTCTTTCACAATGACAGGCCTTTTTTTTTTTTCTCCTCTACACCCCCACCTCCCCTTCCACTTGCTGTAAATGCTGATTTCACTGTCTTCCAGTGATTCCTTGAGCTTAGCTTTCATCAGCGGTACCCCGTCTGTCTGACTGACCTGTTTGAGCAAAGGTGAGCAGCATCACATAGGGCCCAAGACCAGTTCCATAAAACAGAAATGATTAAAGAGGTAGGGAGAGAGACCCACCAGCAAGCAGTCTGCCGCATCAGTCCTCGCTTTTTTTCTCCCTGTCTCCCTCTCTTGCTCGCTCATTTGCACCTTCTTGCTGAAGCTTTTCTCTCAGGATCTTTCTATCCACTGGCTAGATCCACAGCACCTTTATTTCCTGGTTTTTGCACCCCCACTCTCTCTCAGCTCTGCCTTCTTTCTGTATTTTCCCTCCTTTGCTCAAAGAGAAGCACATTTTCTTCCATGAAGGATTGGGAGTACACATTCTCAGATTTGGCCTTGAGAGAAACACTGTTGTATGTACCTATATGCCAATATTTTATAAGTAAACTGTAATATCAACAATGATGCTTTCTCATGGCACAACAGACAATACAAGTCAGTAAGGATAATATTTTTGCTAGCAGCGACAGAAATTACTTAGGGCTATGACTTAAATAAACATGATGCAAAGGAACACAGCTCTAAATTCAAATACAGTGGTCCATAAGGATCTGCACAGGTTAGTCTGGTGTTTGTGAGCAACAAATTATTACAAGCAAGGCCCATAGTTTGCTAAGACATGTCAAACATACCACCCTTGACCAAATATTCATATATATGGAATTATTTTGTACACTAATGCCTGTTGCAGTGAATATCAAGAGCGTCTTATTATAAAGTAAATGCTGATGATGTTGTGATAGTCTTTTGAAAGAGGAGCTTAAATGTGGACATGTGGTTAATGATTTTGTGCATTGGTATTATTCATTTAAATATTACAAAATCCCAACAAGACAAACTATATAACTGCCAAATGTCATAAAGCAATAGTAGCAATAGTGACACATTGGACAAATGCACAAATACCAGCATCTGGGTATATTGCTGGATAACAAGTTGTTTTTAAATCAATGCATATGCTATCTAAAGAGAAGTGCAATGCCTTCTATCTCTTTAAAGAACATAAATCTGTCTGCTGCCAATTTTTGTACATACGTTTTACTGCAGAAGTTTTACTTTGCTAAGTCAGTAACTGAACTGGGGTGTTATGTGCATTTTAAATTTTAGGAGATGGGAAGTGTTTTTCACCCTGCCCACGAGGGGTAGAGGAGATCCAATTATAGCAAAGAGCGATGATGTCCTAAGTAGATGTTGCAATAAGTTGAAATATTATATCAAACAAAGTGTCAAAGGAGATCAGTTGGCTGAGGAAGCCTGGGTTGAAAGCTAAAGGTGGATATGATTACATCCAATAACACATTTTAACGATCTTAATATCTCTGTATATTTGGGAATGTGCTTTCTATTGCAGAACTATCATTCGCTTTGTGCTAATATGCAACATCCCAAATGATTAAATGTATACTGAATATAGCTACAAGGCATCGCATTATTTAAAAACTAGAATACAATATTCTTTTATCTTTCCTATGTTTAAATGATTCATGGGGAATTTTTAATGTATCTTAAAAGTACAATAAGTAATACTAAATTTTGCTAATTTCTTGTATGCAACACTTGTCTTTATCCAACCGACCACATTGGAAGAGTCTTCATGTGGAATTTGAAACAGCCCTGTTGCTAGTTTCCTGGCATGTTTTCTAAAATTAGCCACAGGGAAGAAACCAGTGACAGAAATCTAATTACATCCAATAGAATTTACTTATCAACACAAAGTGGCTACAGAAAATACAAACAGTGCCAGGGGTGATGACTGGAGATTGCAGAAGGTTTCAAATGAAATAGTCCTATAGGCGCTGTGTCTGGGGACAGTGAGATGGTAAATCTTGTTATTTCAAAACAACAATTCCAACATTTCAGCATGAGTATACATATAGTGAGAGATGTCCCCTGGTTGCTCCTATTATCGCTGCAGCAAGTGAAGATGAAAGGCGGAAAAAAACAAAAAAACAAAAATGAAAACCTCTATGACAATGCTGCAAGTTAGCATTTCACATTCAGAGAAAAGAACAAACATGCACATCAAAAGATGAAAACAAAAAGCAAGAAGAGTTTTGAGGATTAGTCCTGGGTGGATCTAAAATTATATGGCATCACAAAATCAAAAGAAACAGGCATACAGCCTAAACAGAGGACCCCACATGTACATTGATGGTAAGATAGATATAACAACAGGTGAAGGAAGAAAACAAAAGATTCAGCAAAGTAAAGAGTTTTGAGAGAGAAAGAGAGGAAAACATTTGAAACAGACACAGACAGAAGACATAGATAAATGAGGCAAAGCTATACAGTGCATGGTTGAGTATGGATCAGCTGATTGATTAACGCCACTTTTGGTGCATCAGAGAAAATGGATGAGTGCAGGCTCTGTAGCCATTTGGTAGTCAAATCTAATGTGATTACCATGACACACCAATATATTACTGCAATTAAAGCAGAAGTATTGGTATAGTCAGGAAAAAGACGAGAGTCAATTTCAATCAAGATGGGTGTCTAAACTATACAGGCCTGTCTAGGATGTGTAACTTTGACAAATTGTGTGACAGTTTTCACAGACACAAGTGTAAAGATGTGAAAACTGTTCATTTACGAGTTGATAATAAGGACTGACATTTGATATAGTCAGACTATTTTCTATCTGTGCCACTGTCACAGACAGTAATCCTTCCAACAAAAGATGACATATTAAAGGAATTACTGAGGAAGCCTGTGCTGTACGTGCACTCGCAAACTGCCTCAGGAAACTCTTAAATAGGGGAGATAAAACTAAATAGGCGAGATAAAACTGACCTGAGATGAGTACTGTGGAGATGAGGTATAAACAACAACAGACTACGCTTAGTCAGCACTCAGCAGACCTTGGGCATTACTGGTCTGAGTGTCATCCACACTGAGGTGGAAGAAAAGGAAAAACAGAGAAAGATCATCCAATTCAGGACCACTGGAGCATGGAAGAGGCTGTATAGAACAGCTTACATGTGGTACAATAGCCATATGGTTGTTTGCATGCCTGTGTGCGTTTGTGAAGAGAGAAAAAAGTGAGAGAGAGAGAGAGAGAGAGAGATCTTGTACATACAGTGCAGGGCAATGGGGATAGTGCTCGCCAAAAACTGTATGAACGAATCCTAAGTGCTGATTCTTTTCCGGGTTCGATACGATAAGTGCTACACTAACAAAAGCTCTCACCTTCTCCAGCCTGTTCTGTTTATTTTATGTTACCAAACTACCAGCAATCAAAATGGAAGCATTACAACATTAAATAGTGCTCATGAGTACTGTGTGAAATCATTTAGTTGGTAGGCAGTGCAGGTGTTTTCTCCTCGGGGATTACCATAGCTGTATGCAACCTTTCAGTACGTATTTTCCCATATACTAGACTTGACTCAACTGGTGCTGAGACTGTTCAGTATAAAAAACCTGTATACTAGACACCCTTAACACATCCTGTACATGCTGATCTACTGCCTGTAGATCAGCATGATGTGGTTGTGGTAGGTGACTAGTGGGGCTTGCTTTGGTTGTTTGATAAATTGATGAAGTACACCCTATCACCAGAGCATATCAAAAGTTGTTGAGTTAATTTGCCTTACTTGACAGTGAATCCTGCAATGTGACTATTGCACATGTGCACATCATAATGTTGATACTGAAATGATATATTATGCAGCCCTACCATACGGTAAACAATGCCGCGGAACTAGGAGCGCTCAAGACGGTCTGTGGCTGGTGCTCTGTCTCGAGCAATCCCACAGTTTAGCGGCACTGTTTAGACGCATGTGAAAAACACATTTGGTGCGCGTGTCAATGCTGTATAGGAACAAACATGAGTCATTTCCTCTGAGCCATCATGCCAGATATTTAATTACATGACTATTTTGGTACCAACATTTACCCAATAGTGTGGTGGATAATATTCTGAGATTTACTCACCAAACAGAAAATCTACCTGCATTTGGAACTTGGCAGGTGTTAATTTCGGACCCCGCTTGTACCCGTGGCAAAGATAATGAACCAGTTATACAGAGTGTAATCCATTTCATATTAAAGGATTTTAGTTTTGTTCATGCAAGCTGTCCTTATAAAACACTGTTACGTTAAACATGAACTTAGCTATAGGCTATGTACTTGTAAATACTCATCAAACTAATCCTCCATGGACTAGGGCATTTGCTGGATTTGGCAGATTAGGGAAATTTCTGAAACAGTTGATGAAGAAAAGTAAAATACACGGGTAAGACTTCGGTCTATTATATGTGATTTTTGCCTTTGGCCAATGTCAAGTAGGTGAAGTGTCAACTTTATATTGAAAGAGAGGGAATGGCTTTTAAATGTTGTTCATGTCAGTTTCCATGAAATAGTTATGAAAGTGCCAGCCTTATGCTAACTCCTATTAATAAAGAGTTAGCTGTCTGGTCAGGTCTTCCGGTGTAATCAAGTCTTCCAGTCTGACAGCATAAGTATAGCTATGCCTTAATCAAAAAATAATGAGAAAAAAAATTCCATTTGTATATAAAATGTTAAGATGGCTGTATACAGTATGGGAAGAAAGTATGTCATTTAACTGTGGGGTCATGGGATGTTGCCTGATGCCCCTCTAAAATGGTTCTGGCTACAGGCTTGTAGCTAACAGAGCCTGTTTGATTCCCTCTTTAGCATTGCATGAGAACGATTTAGTTTTTAATACGTGTAACGACTGCCATACAAGACCCATTACCTCAGTTCACCATTGTTTCTTATCGACTCAGCTATAACACTGAAAAGTTCTTAAAGCACCCTGAGAGTTTTCAGGTGGTATAAAGAAAGTGGAAGGAAGGTGACTGAGTTTCACACTGGGTGTTGGAATGGAGCAATCATGGTAGTAGAATCAGTTTTCCAGAATCCTGAGTTTCTGTTTTGCACCTATCCCTCTGGGGGGACTTAAAGAAACTCACTATTTTCATGACCTTGCCCTTAGATTCTGAGAGAGGTTGTCACAGGTGTGTTAAAGTTTCTAATAGTCTAAGTTTGTGTCTGTCTCTCTGTCCCTTATTTCTCAAACATAATACCAATTCCTCATACTTCTTTCTATTTCTAGGAGTGAAGCTACTATTGTAAGTTTTGGTGTGTGCTATGTGGCGTGTTAATCTTTTAAGCTGCTATGATGCTCAGCATCACAGAAAAAACAGGTAACCTGGCTGAGCTAGATTTCAAATACAATTCAGTCTCAAAGGGTTTTTTTTTTTCTTAACAACTGTTTAAAGTGTAATGATTTAGATTTTCTGGTTGCATTCCAGGCTATTAACTTTCAGCTTTCTTTATGGGACAATATAAAATATATTCTCAATCAAATATATTGTTAGATGAAACATTCTTGTCCCCATGTTATTATTTATTGATTTGGAACGGGAGAGACGGAGAGATAGAGTAAGTATGTGTGTGTGTCCAAATGCTGTATCTAATCCCATACTGTGGCTAGCCCCAGTGGCCCCTCTCCTCTTCTAGGCCTAAATGGAACAGGTGAGGAGCCGGAGCCTCTCGGGGCCGGCCTCACACTTCACTGGTGCCCAAACTTAAATTGGCTTCTTCTCCTGCTGTTCCACACCAGTAATTACCCCCCCCTCCTTCCCCTACCCTCCCTTGCCAGGAACAGGAGAAATGAATGTAGACAAATAAACAAATAAATAGAATGCCTGAGGGGCAGAGTCACAGTACTTTGCACCCACTTGTTCAAACTGAGTAAAGAGGTATGAAAATTGGTGGGGATGTAGGGGGTATTACAGCTGTTTGTAAGAAAATGCATGTGCATGTATGCGAACCTACACATGCACATGGGGTTCCACAGTCTGAGTTTCCAAGAGTCGTGGTGTAAAATAACATAACAACATGATGTTTTGATGTTTTGACAAATACACAGTGTATATTTAACAGTCGCTCCAGTTGAATACCTACGACTGATTGGCTGAAACATCACCGTGGCATCCCACTGTGTCTTTGCTACACCTGTTTTGTTGAAGTGACAGTAATCATCACGTTTTTGCAAGCTGTGGTTTTAGGAAATGAGCGTGAGAGCCTTTGTTTCTTTACAGCTGTCAGAAGAGCAACATTTGAAATACCTGCTGTGCCCCGTGTCAGAACAACCCGAATCAGAATCACTTGATGACTCGTGTGTGTCCTCGTGCTTTTGCCTGTCAACACACTCCTCTGTCTCCCAGGCTATCCATTTTCTCTCTTTCAGAGTGTGCCATTAACTTAGACGGGTCGTGTTTAAAGGGCTTTGCCTATGCCACTGACACCCTGTCAATGGCTTTGAGATTGCCTTTGTCACCTGTCTTTCTGTGACAGACCTGATGGCATGCATGACAAAGCTGAGAAAACGAAATGGTAACAGGGGAAAAGTGAGAAAGAAAACTGATAGCTTCAACCGGTTCTTACATTGAAGAAAAAATAGGACCTCATCTGAACCAATCTTTGAGCATAAATCATCAGATTATATCAGAGCGCTGTACGTCAGAGATTTGTCATATAGGTCACAGTACATAATACAACCATCTCTTAAATTGCTATATTATGGGTTATGTATTAAGGTTTTTGATCACATGCAAATAAATTCCAGTTTTGTCTTATTCTACTGATACAAATTCAGATGTGTCTCTACAGCTTGTTGGGGGGTATGAAAGAGACCTCTTGTTATTATTTTAATACTGTAGTCATAAACAGAGATGAGGAGGATGGCAATTACTGAGATTCAAAAACAACTCATGTACACAAACTCTAACTAGGCCCATGATACCCCAAGACATGTAAACAAAAAGCACAGCTGGATGTAAATTATTTCAGCTCCCTCATCTTCAAATTTTAGTTTAAATCTCTTGCCTGAAACAATAACAACAAGCCGGATAATCGTGTTTTAATCTGCCTTGTGTCCTGATGTCAGCAGATAGTGATATTCATATTCATGGGTGTGTTGCATAGACAAAAGCCTCCTAAATCAGGGTTTTCACCCAAGCCTCGAGCCAATAATTCAGTGAGCTTGAGAAAGCTTGAAGGGAGAATCTGGCAGTGTTGCAGGGGATGGTGGGCTGGGAGGGGAGCGCTATGCCAATTTGAACCACCCGAGCTCTACAATCTGCCCATCCAGATTGCTCTTTGGACCCACTTGCTTTTCAATTGGGAAATAATATGTCAGGTGGTAGTGGAAGATTGTGGTTTACTGTGCCCTAAGATGATACAATATATACAATTGTGACAAACAAGTACAAATATAAAAGCTGAGGTCAGATTAAATAAATTAGTTAGCATTTCCAACATTCTGAGACTATCAAGTAAATGCTGAATGACTGTTGGAAAAAACCACTTCATGCACTTAACCTCTTCCACTCCCGCTCCCCTACCATAGTCCCATTTCCTGGGTGGGGCGCAGGGGTTCTTTAGGGGGAGATAGCAGGTCAACAGTATATGCCGCATAGAAGTGGTGTACATCATCTGAAAGCTGGGAACCTGAAGATTAATTTGAGATGCCACTCAGCTCTGTGTGTCAAGTTTTTTTAGTGATAAATCTATAGTCTACATTCTGTTTTGGATAGGCATCTATTCAAATTTTTAAAAAGTTTATAAGGGCTTAGAGCATTATGATGGTAGTATATGATGGCCATTCCCATGCTCAATTATGTCTCATAAGTTGTTGCAGCAATTTTCGGGTTGATACTATTTGGTAAACAGATTTGGTGCAAAATTTAACCATTTTTGACCACTCGAGAATTGATAAAAATGGTCAAAAATAAATCCAAAATACCACATTAAGACACCAAGACCATGAGAAACATCACGGAAAAATTCATGCTGTGATGATTTGATATCAAATGATATCTGCATGAAACTGCATGGTTTTTGCCAAAAACTGCATGGGATTAGCATAAAGTGGGCATGTCTGTAAAGGGGAGACGGTTGGGTAACCATAGAATCCATTTTCATTCAGATATCTTGAGGTGAGAGGTTAAGGGACCCCTTTGAAAACGGCCATGCCAGTTTTTCCCTTGCCAAAATTTAGCCTAACTTTGGATTGTTATTTAGCCTCCTTCCCGACAAGCTATCATGACATTTCTTAGATTGTCTAGTTTCATATGATACCAGTATCTTCACTGTAGCTTTAAAACTGAGCCCGCTACAGCCTCTGACAGATGGTAATGTAAGCCGGGAAGTGGAAGAGGTTAAAAGAAAGGGTTAATGAAGAAATAATCTAATATTCATGAGACATGCAACAGAACTTGATCTAGCTCTTATTCTATGAATGTCACTTTAAATTGTTTTTTTTTGTCTGCTACAGTGTACATATCTGCTCTATAAATTGCATGTTCTGTGTTCTCCACAAAATCAGAGACGAAAAGGGAGAAATGTATATAGTACATCTACGTAGATGGAGACCTTGTTTCCATTCAGTCAATCAAATCTTTACATAAAGCAGTAACGTCAGCTTTCACACTGAGCCAGAATGCCTTCTACATAACACAAGAGCCACAGACTTTGTACAACAACCCACATTTGCTTTCCTGCTTTAGTCTCCTTCTTATCCAATGTACAGATGTCTTGTCTTGCACCTTAGCTTGTTGAATGAGGCACCAAGCAAACATCCAAACAGAGGAAAAAGTTCACCGCTAATGTCAGTTTGAAGGCTAGATAGCTTATTAGCTGCTCAGTTGCAGCACATTAAACAGTGCTGCGACTGTAAATGTAACTGCAACCACACTATATCCCATTGAAAAAAAAAATAAAACAAAACAATTAAAAATGTGAACTTGTAAACAAAAGCTCTGACAAAATGTATTATAATTTCCATCAGCAGACAATAGCATGAAAGGTGGACAAATGGACAAAGAGTTGAAAGCAACAATAAACAAAGTTACTTTCATTAGCTTATCTAAACAAGAACATGTGCAACAAGAAAGACAAACAAGAGATGTTAACTGTGGAAGTGTAGTTTAAACATAATTTGAAACCATCCAGAACACACACACCCACAACATTTATCGGTCACACTGTGATAAACCCACACTGGCGGTGTTTAGCAATTTCACATGGCTCATTATATATATATACAGTACATAATCTTTGCTACAGTGCATGTGCAACTTCGCAAATCTCATTGTTTTCTTCAACGACTTTGTAGTCATCATTATACAATGACAGATGAGATCTGTATACTACGAGATAAGATCCCCTACAGCTATTGGAACCGGGGGGGACCTGTACAAATAAGCCACATGTCTGCCTGTCTGCTGTTAAATACCTCTTTCTGTGTGGATGCCAGAAACATCATTCATGGCTCGTTAGCACTGGAAAGGTGTATATTTTTAGCTCTAAAAGTTTCATCACCCCAACTACTAAGGCTATGTAAGGCTGGTAAGCACCCAGAGAGTTAAGCTATTCCTTTCTTTCCCAAATGCCTTCCCATGAAAACAGGGCTCATACTTTCCTTAGACAGACCGGTGAGTGCTGATGATCACTGCACACCAATTTCAAATCTGACCAACACATTTCCGCTCACAACATGACCAAGGTGCCAATGTGTTTTACCAACAGGGTGTATTATCAAGTGATATGACTTCCATGGCAAGCCTGGACATAACAATAGCAGAGTACAGAAACAGGTCTAACACTGCAGTACAGCTAAGAATTGAAAAAGGGGCTAAAAAATTGAAGTTGCTAAACCATAGTTGTGAAGACAGATGCTAGAAGCTCAGAGCAATATGACATTTCTTTCACCTATAACCTCTTCTTTTACTTAAGTCTTGTTAACAATCTACAGAAAAACATGCTGAACTGATGAAGTGAGTGTACATTTTCAGCCTATAGCAAGACTACTGCCTGGCAGAGAGTAATATTTCAATTCAAAATTTTAATTTGCCAGTACCAGATGTTTCACCTGCCTGGAAATCATTCCAAGTACTACCATTTATTGTATCTTCTGGTTTTATTAATTGCCTAGGACTCCCCCTCTTTTACAGTATGCAGATTTTTTTTTTTTTTCCTGGACAGCTGGAGGCGGAGGTAGTGAAGCTAATCCTTGCAAAGATGCATTTGTCATTACACCTACTACAGTGCAAAATGTCCAACAGCTTGCGGCAGAATTGTTTTTCAAATGGACAAAACACATCGATTTGTGATATGTTGTGTCACTCTGGATATGTTTCACCACATGGGCTGTTATGAGAGAACCCAGATGTACCCAAAGTGTACAGGGCTCCAGAATGCTATCACTTACTCACATTATAAGAGATAGTGGGACTGAAATGTATCACTGGTAACAACAGTGCTTTTTGTAAATGTGCTCTTCATTTGAGTGTTATCAGCATTTTTTCAAAACATCATAGTATTACTTTGTCTGTTTTTAATCAAGAGGGAGAGAGGGACTTAAATGTAAATGTTTATTTGTATGTGTTAGTGTGATCTAGACCGGTAATTAGCTGTCTAGCTAACATGTGGTAGGCATGACATGAAAAACAACAAGCCTTCCCCTCCAGATGGAAGCACAGTGACTCAATATATGTGCAAAGGTAGCTGCTTCAAAGACCAGCAACATGTCAAGATGAATGACACATTTGAATGTGCATGGCATAAATTTAGGAGCTTCATTGAGATTGCAAAAAGCCCCCCAAACCATCACAGCCTTTGGCAAAGCTAAAGGTAACCTGCATTAACAATCAGGCTATCCTAACTACCTAACATTAGTCGGGTGGCATAGTTGTATCACTTGATAAAGCAACTATGGCTAATAAGTGCAGTGATCTAGATATAGACCCTTGAAGTTTTACTGTACGTCAGGTAGATATAGTTTCTTTGTAATCTAGTTTCATGTTTGAGTTAGAGAGCAAAGCTGATAGCAGAAATGTAAAATGAATTAATAAATGGCACTTTCAGCCTCTGATGTTGGCCCTGTACAGCACAACCAAATGTAATCTGTCACACCTTGGACAACCAATATTACAGTGTAGGTTTGAATTTAGTTGCTCTAACATAAAGAGTTTGAGAAGTAGAAGTACACCTCACTTCCCGTAATAGCCACGAAACCATTTTAAGGTCTTAAAGAAAATCAATATGCGCCATGTATTTGGTGTTAACCAAGGAACCTGAGGGAAATTTGATTCTAAATGTTACATTCAGAAGTGAATGGCCACGATATGAAGTAGCACCTTGACTTTAAACAAAATCCATCACATTTGAGTACTCGAGGACTTGCACTCTCACAATAATGGATCATTTTAGGGCAAGGGAGAATAATGAAAAGAACAATAAGCCAAGGCCAAGGAAGAACAAGAAACACAGGGTCTTAACTCCTCTTGATGTGATTTCTGAATGTTTTCCTTTAAACGCAGCAAAGGACCCAATGTAAAAAAAGAAAATACAAATGGGTGAAGAATAAAGGCAGAACCTTTATGTTACAGTATAAAGCCTCTTTGTCACTTTGGCCGAGGCTAACACACCTGATACAGCAGCAGGCTTTCACGTCAGCCACTTGTCATTTTGTAAAAAATCTCAGGGAGCATGCGTAGGCTAGCCTGTTGCCTGGGTTACAGTCTGCTGCAGACGTTCAGGCCCAAAAGGCTCATTAGTGATGCCAAGGTTGTCAATAGGTTGGCCAGGAGCTTTCAGAGTATCAGAGGGCCAGAAGGCACACTGGAGTGGATCCAGGGCCAGACTGAACCCTCTCCTCTCCCCAGGTGCCCTTCTTCTCTTAAGTCAGCCTTCATCCACCAGTAAGGAACCTCCTTTCCAAAACCGTCCTCCTCTGACCTTGTACACTTTAGAGAATGTCACACATTCATTCACGTCTTCTTACTTTTGTAATTATTCCTACCCTGCTAGCATGCAATCTCTCTTGGTCACCTCCTCTGTCCCTTTGTTTCAGTTGGCAGCCATTAAATCTCTGAACATCTTCTCCTGCTAATCATTCACATAGTAAAGCACTTCACTCACAAAGTCACTCAGGGGGGTATTGGATATCACAATGGAGTCTTACCCCATGAAGAGCGAAATGACCACATTCATTTTGTGAGAGGAACTAAATGAGTTAAGTCACATCCCCCATCTCAGCCCAAGAGCACACTCCTACCCCTGCTCATCTACTCCTACTCATAGCTACATCCGCTCTTGCTCTGGCAGTAAATGATTCTGCTTGAATCCCCAAGATGTATGGCTTGTGGTGGGAGGGCAAACCATTTGGGCAGTATTTCATGTATTTCTACTGCCAGAAAATAAAATGGATTGGTGGAATTAGTCTATTATGCCACTGTAGATGGAGTGAGTTTCCATATTTAAAGGTAGACATTAAGCAATATGTATATGTTCTGTTTAATTAAATGGTGAAATGACAACATGATTACCTCCTGCCTAGAAGATGAAGATACATATAAATATATGTAATGTATACACATGTATCATTAAGATATTAGTCCAAAGTAAATTTCCTCCTACCTTTGTGCGGCAGTTTAATGATGACTTGAAATTCTGTGTACTACTTTGAGACAAAATTATTGGCTAGATTCTGAATTTCATATATTGCCTTTGATGACAGATATGTTTTCATTACTTAGGAAACTATTTCTAACTTCAATTATATTTGCACTTACAGCCTCAATCCATGTAATGTCTCCTAATATGAGGTAAAAATTTGATATCATTAGACTTGGCCCTGAACTTTGTTAGGTTACTGTCCATGTCAGCTGACTTCCAGACTTGTCCAGTACTGCCTGTACAATTGCACTCTCCCCCTCTCTTTTCTCATTGCAGCACAGAGGCAGACAAGGTCCTCCATCACCCTGACTTAGGTAGGACGGCTGGATCTATGGGCTGTAACAGGGTTGGTGGGGGGGTATAGTTGAGAGCCTGGCCAGACACATCTCCCTTTAGATCAATCACATTTCCCCTTTCTGTCCTTGAACCTCCCTCTCCTTCTGTTGCTTTCCTTCTCCTCTGTCCTATTTAAAGAGAGGAGATATGTGATGGGAAAGTTTAACAGTACAAGAAAGCACCTAAAACACTCTGAGCTTTGGTTGTCTCAAAGTGCTTATTTTTTGTCTGTGCATGGATTGGATAGGAAATTGAAAAAAAAAAAACCTCTCACTGACTCACTTTCACTGTCTTTTGTTGTGCTTGTCTGTGTTTTTGTGTATACCGTACAGCTGTGCTCATCATTCACTGACACTGGCTACAATTAACATTTTCCCTTGGTTGGTTTCAAACTAATTCTGTAAAGTGTTGTTTTTGCCCCCAGAATCTGTGGTTGGATTAATTTTATCTGACTTAAAATTGTTGTTATGTCACCTACTGACAGAGTAGGTGTGTTTGTGTTTGTCTTGTGCTCATACATGAGCACATGTGCATGAAAACAAGTGTTTCTGCTGTCAATGGTTGCATCAGCAGCTCTGAGTGATCATTGTTGTGCAGACACACTTCACTCTGGCACTGCCACTCCAAAACCAAGGAGCCATAAAGCATGGCCTGTCTGCCTCAAAGCACCCATCCATCCACGGGCACTCGACACTACCCGAACCCTCTGATCTTTTACAGACAACCAATGTATGAGTGGCAGGGCTTACAATGCTCATCATAGTGTGGCAGCAGAGGAGGATGGCACACACAAATGCAGTCATAACCTGACATTTTTTACCTGCTTTAGTGTGTTAACACGATGTTAACATGTTTCGTCTTTTATTTTGGCATTTGATGCATGAAGAGTACCTTCTGCAGAAGAAGCTGATTTCTTGTAAATAAACAATGCCTGAGTTAAATGAATTTAAATTCCTTAATTTGAATAGAGCAATATTGACAAAAGACTACTTTTGACCAGAATTTTATCAGGACTCGCTGTCTTCAATGGTGCCTTGAGTAACAAAGTCAAAACAAAAATGTCTGACATGTTAAATCGGTCGGTCTAATTCCACCTTGATGCAAAAATACATCACGTTAGTTGGTTGTTCTAATGTAATGTCACAACACCTAAAGTTAAAATTTCTACGACAACAGGAACTAAGGAATAATAAGCAATGTGATAATTTATCTACAACTGATGATCAATCACCCATAAGAGATGCTATTGCTGTTACTAATATCAATGCAGCCACAGTGAAGAGTTGGGCAATCTTTTTACTTTAGTATGAAACAGAAACCCTTAATATCCACTGTGGACAAATTCCAAACCACCATAAAGACAATATGGGAAACTACATTCTCATACAATCTGTGTATGCTGATGTATGTGTACCTCCAGCATCAGATACCACAATGGAATTAGATAAACAAGCTTGGCAGAGTAGACATCTGAAATTAAAAAGTGGAAATGAAAAGGCGGATGTGAGCATGGGAAAGCATGTGTGTATATGCTGAAGGACCAAGTTTCTATCTCTTGCTTGCTTTGGGTAAAATTCCTGAGTCCCATTGATTGAGCATCGTAATCCAGGTCAGAGCCCTGAACTGGCAGCCACAGAAGCTACCCAAGCAGTGAGCTGGCCAGGTTGAAATTGATCCTAGCGGTCTCCTGAATCAAATAGTGTCCAAATCCTCTGTGCCATGCAGCATGCTGATACAATCTTCTGTTTGACCCCAGTGCAAAGTGTGACAGTGAGAAAAAAAGAAAGCAAGAAAGAAAAAGAAAAGAAAGAAAGAAAGAAATATTATTGCTTGCTGTTTTGTTTTAGACCAGTTTCCTCAGCAACAAGAAACCAAACATCTGTTGTTTAAAACAAATTTTGTGATGACAAGTCAGCTGATGCAACTGCTTACTTGATATTACATAACTGTTGTACTAAAACAGCTTGCAGGCATCACATATCACTGTGCTAACCTACAGCATCAGCTGACCACTGGTGAACCAAATGAACCCTAAAAAACGTTACATAATTTAAAAGGTGCCAAATTAACTAAATTAATTTCACCTTGCCTGATTACTATGGGATTATGATAGTCTATTCCCCTGACGAACAAGTACCGCCTAAAGCCTGCAACATAGTGGGTTGTCAATCTCTCTGAAAGGCCACAAAAGGCATGAACTGAAAAATCACAAAACACTGGAGGAAAATGAAAATTACAAACATGCATGAAAGCGATTTGGTTTTATGGCAGGCTGCTTGTTTCAGTCTCCTAGTATGCTGCATCCTGCTAAACACAAGTGACCGTTCAGCAAATCAGCAGCATGTGGAACAGAACACATCTGACAGTATACATCGAATCAATCACTGTTGCAAAGGAATTTATACTAAGGTTTGGGTATGGAGTCTCTTTACTGTCAATTAATTAGGAATGAGAAATCTTGAGTTTAGAGATTTCAACACAGCAATTATAACTTTGGATAGTGTCTTTTTGACAGACAAAACAATTAAATGTGTATTTGTTTAGTTTATTTAAACCTTATATAGAGTGTTTTAGATGAAAGATAACAGATGTTTCTCATTCAGAGTGCTTTGATTTGACCGCATCATGTCTTGTGGTGACGGAGGTGAAAATAAATTAATTAAATAATAAAACCTCAACACATTTAGGTGTTAATTCCCAGTGGGTTTGGTAGTACTAGCCACTCTTTCATGTTATGGAGTCATCTGTTTTAATGTTCATATCAAAAAATCCCTTTTCTAATGGCACTTTTAAAAGCACAAAAATCGAGAGTAGCAGCCATTAATGTCTTAATGGACCATAGAGGCCTTTACTTAGTGAGTTTATTGAAGTTTAAATTCTCCTACTTTAAGCTTTAATCTCAGAATTACACTTTTAACCCTACTCATTTTAAACCACATAGCATCAGTGGCTATGTTTACTTTCCCTCTCAGTAAACCTTATCCCCAGTCAAGAGAGCATGTTTAAATAAAGCATGACAGTTCATTATTTGGACAGATTAGAAATAATGCATCATCTAACTTTTATAGTCAAGTCTGTGAAGTCCAGAGCCTTATTCAGGTTGAAACTTTGGTCTGTATAAACATGTTTGCAACGGCACTTGGTACTTGGTGTTGCACATAGAACATTGTTGATTTCAGTAAGTTAATTTCTGCAGAATTTTCAAAAGGATAAAATTCTGCAGTCCAAAATAATACAGACTCTAGAGAGATTGCCTACCAATTATCGGCCAGTAAATTGCTGGGCATGATGTTCATGCTCCCATCTAGAATGATGCCAGAGACGACACATCTTTAATGAGAGCACTGGTGTACTTGGTGTGGGAGAGCACACTGGCAGCCTCCTCTTGGGGCACTGACGTTCCTTTTCTTGGCTGCAACCTTGC
Source organism: Thunnus albacares (assembly GCF_914725855.1). Lineage (NCBI taxonomy): Eukaryota > Metazoa > Chordata > Actinopteri > Scombriformes > Scombridae > Thunnus > Thunnus albacares. The sequence continues at coordinate 20,867,220 of NC_058108.1, read as the reverse complement.
TTTTTATAGTGAAAACTTTTAAATCAAACTGCTCTCTCTTATCATTGTGTGCATTTCTCTTAAGGATCTAACAGCCTCCACCTGCTTCGTGATCTCCATTCGTGTCAATTTATTGTGAGGCTGTAAAGACACTGCCTCTCCTGAGTATTATGCTGACTGTTTTTCTCAGTGTCTTTTGGCCATGAAGATGCTCTGAAAAAACAATATATTCAAGTAATGGGGGATAGCTCCCCCTCACCTAATATGGCATTTCTGAGGCAGTGCCACAATGTAAATCAGCAAGAGAGAAAAAGTTTCCAATTTATAAGTGACTGGTATATACAAAGTAAACACAGGAATGACTGAAAACCACAACTGATGAATAAGGTAGTGAGTTTTAAATCAGAATATTTCAGTGTTAATCATAAATGTGTGTACAATTTTGTATGAATTAAAAAGTGAATTTGTACTACATGCAGGAAAACTCCAGTTCAACACAGGGCATACAGAAATAATAACACGACTTTTATCCACTTTGATGTGACTGCCTCTAGCATAAGAACACAAGGGGTTCAGGTTTGTGCTGTGGACCTACTCCACAACCACCACTATGTTCAGTGTCAAACTCATTTATTGTTCTTTCACTACAACATTATAACTTGCTGGTAATGTGTTTAAAAACTCAGTAGCACACAGCATTGTCTTGTAATCTATCCATCTATAGGCCTTTAATCTGGCCCAAGAGAGGGCCACGTCTAACGAGGCCATGTTCACCATGGCGACAACAGAGTAATCCCATCAGTGTGCATCAGCTTGTCTTATTGTGTTTATCTGCAGGGTTTTGAGGTCTGGAACACTCCACATTGATTGCTGTCCATGAGCAAATCCTGGTGTCACATCAAGTAAAACAGTAAAACACTGCAATTTCACCTTTATGATTGAAGAAACAAATGAAGAAACTCCAGTTATCAGTGTTGCCACTAAAATATCACAGTTCAAACTAACTTTATTTTTTGTGCGTCAAAACTATTGCTGATTCTTTGTGTGTCTTATAATTGCTTTCTTGTAGCTTCATTTATGTGTTTCCTCAGGCAAGATACCTTGAGGATGATGGTTTTGCTGTACGCAGTTAGAATAGCCTCATAAATATGCATGTGTTTATGATTTGTAATATTTCTTTGCGTTATCAAGAATTTCTTTGTTATTTATCTGGGTTATTTTTGGTGCTATCAAGCAATGTGCTAACAGTAAGTAATCATATGCAACTGCAGTAAAAGCTAAGCTAGCCCTTGTAGCATAGGCTCATTGTGCAGCTTTTTGTTATATACTGCCACCATGATTTGATGCATGCACTGGTGTCAGTTTGTGTCAGAAGTTGTTGATGGCATCAATTATTCAAGTAATTCTATGCATTTATATTTTAGAGCATGCAAATGACAGAGGACTAATTGACACAAAAATCTTCCTTTACAAACTGTCATCTAAACATTAAAAGACAAAGAAAGAAAGTATTTTTATAGTTTTTTCTTGCCATGCCTTGTTAATTCAAATCCAAATGAGGCCTCCAACTCTCCAAATTAAACAGCAGTATTTAATAAACAAAACTCATCAGCATGCACCCAAAGTGTGTATATGTGTTGTCCTATTAATTAAATATTTAGTCCCTTCATCTATGCGCCTGAGTGCTCTCTTCTTAATTGCAATGAACACAAGCGTGAAGTCAAGGAGAGGAAAAGAAGAGTGTGACAGTAGTTTTGATTTTCAGAAAATAAACATGTAAAATTTGTCAGCAAGGCAGAATTGCAGCTACATCAAGACGGTCTCTTTTTCCTCTCATAATGTGGAGGAAATACAAGCAGCTATGACTGAAAGTGCAGCTACAACCTAAAAGATTAAAGGAAAGTAAAATAATGAGACATATGGACTTTATACTTTTTACACATAAAAGAACAACATTATGTCTTCTTTTCCTGGTGAGATCCTAATGTTGTTATAATTATGGTGGCTATGATGTTGAAAATAAACCCTAATAATTTTAGTTTTTAATATTTTTCAAATTTTTTAAATTGTTTGTAAATTTAAACACAGCCTTTATTTAAGGGACAAATTTGGTGATTAAGAGCATTACCAAAACAGGGCCTTAGATTTGACAGGAAAGGTAGAGGAATACAGCCACTGACAGATACAGAGAGAGATGGACTGTATGGATATTAACTTAATTGACAGTTCTGACTGAATGGTAAAGGTGTCATGGTTTAATTCAAATATATTTTTCTAGCATTGACTATAATCTTTTGAAATGAAGAAAATGATGGTTGGGTCCAATACTTACAGTCCCTCTTGTAACTCTTATAGAGTTTGTACAGTTCATTTGATCAATAGTGACAACCTCTTTTATAGAACCTCTTTATTTTGATCTTATCCTAATGATTCTGTAATACTGCTGAAGCTTCATTAGTAGAACATGGGTATACAGGCCTGATTGAAGGATGCAACAGAAAATGTTCAAGTGCAGGTAAAGCTGAGTGTGCCAGTTAATTGATTTTAATTACAAGAAGGTTGCTTAAATTCTGTACGATGAGTTCCTGTCTTCAAACTCTGAAGTGTTATTTACATAGTTCTTTCCATGACATAATGCACCTTGATTATTACATTATTATTACACTGAGCACAGCTTTAGTTTTAGTAACCAAGCAACAGTGAGTGGGACTTTTGTACACAATAAGTATAGTCCTATGCACACACGCAAAAGGTATGCTAGAACAGCAATAAATACTACCTTTGTGAGGGTAATAATATTCTACTTTTTAAGGTGTGTCAGTGAGGTATTCACTTAACACTCCAATATTTTCTGAGGCCAAAACTTTCAATACTGCATCATGTAGGGCAAATTAGTGCTACAGAATTGCTCTCTGTAGGTTAAAACTCCCAAACATGCACTTTCACACAGCACCGAGGGAAGTCACAGGTGTTACGAATCTCACAGCTGGTGGAAAATACCTGCTTTGACATCAGTGTGTCCACATTAAGTGCAAATAATTTATTAACATCTACTTTGTCTAATGAGTCAGGCCACATTTGTACATACTGGTGGGGCCTGTATAGCCTTAATTATGATGATAAATTGTCCTTGATGGACTACCACAGGTTTTATATGAAATTTGGGCTCACATTCTGAGATGTTAATTTATTTTTGCCTCCCTAGGTGCGTCAGTGGAGACTGGGCAAATGTGCACTTTTGTTTTGCCAGCAGATAATTTAACACTTCAAATACCCAGGTAGTCAACCTGCATAATCGGTAAACAATATACCCAGAAGTGTAGGTATTTCTCCCACTCCCTGGGATTTTAAATCTACTTAAGCAATAACAGAATGGTGGCATATTGTGTATGCACTGAGAAAGTGTCAACTGAAATCTTTCAAATCTAATTTGACAGAAGCTACCAATACCAAATACATTATGACAACAAAACCGGTGTCATTAAGTTACACATGGCTTCCAGGGATGAGTTAAAAATACAAAGCAGCTCTCTAAAGAAGGCCAGTGTATAAAAGTCTCCATCACAGTGAAATTTGAAGTCAGGTGAGGCAACCTATTCATCTTGGCTTTCACTGATGAATCCTCAGATTTGTGGCAGCATCGGGCATAACCATTATTCTTCTTTCATTCTTCAGTTAACATGATGTATTACTGAGGCAAGGGCCAGTAACTGAGCCCTGTGTGTTTCATTAAGAATGAAACATGGATTTTTTATTTGTCTCTGTGAACTATAGCAAAGCATTTCCAAAATCGAGGAATTATAGGATCTTTGAGTAGGGAATGTAGAAACATTATCTGGTTTTATCTAGGCATATAGCTCTGATCATCTTACTCAAAATGGTAGCTATTACATCTGCATCCATTAGTTGCAGAGATACATAATTTACCTTGTACATCTTGGATGCTTTTCCATAGAGCAGTTTGCTGAAATTTTAAAGAGCTTTATTGGCTGTTACAAAGCACAAATTAAAAATAAGATCAGCCATCAACATGGCTTACATGCAGAATGAAAAACATACTTTTTAAAAATTTGTAAACTTCAACATTTTGACCTCCCTTTTAATTTTCTACTTTGATACTTCTTGCTTTGCTCTGTTATGTTTACCAGTTTTTCTTTTGACTTGAAGTTTTTTGTTTGCTCTTGTAATAGACTTTCTAATTTATAAATATTCTGTTGTAAAAAAGCTAAAGTAATTTCCTGTAGCCTGTTTTTGGAAACCTCCCACAGATTCTGTTTGGACATTGCCACTGTCTGGAAATTTCTCATTAGCCACTTATGATCAGTGTGTTATTCCTACAGTACATCATGATGTCGAGCCCACACTCCCACAGAGGTTCTGCCGTTCAATTTGTTATGCATTACAAACAATGAAGTAGAGCAGTTCCCCACTGACAGGGCATGTTGACACAAAATATTCTTCATACATACAATATGCTCTTGTAGTCTCTTGCTAACTGCGGCAAAAATGTATTTGTTAATAAAACGTCAATCATGACGTATGCAGCAATTGCTGTATTTGATAGAAAATATCCATACCTGTGAATCTAGCTAGATTCAACAGTCATCAGTAAATTCAATCATGGAGTGAAAAAGAGAAAAAATGATCACAAAATCCTATTATATGTCAGAATTATACCTTCCCATACAGACATAATAGGACAGTTTACCTGGAAATATGAAACAAAGCCATTAGACCACGAATAGGCAATGCTTGTGATACTGTGTTGACTGAACAACATGAATGTTTCTGATTGATAAGAGAAAATAGTGTCACACGCTCCCTGTGTGACTGTTGCACATGCACACTGTGCAGGTAAGATGACAGAGGAGCTGAAGGGAGTAGAGATTCTGAAGATAAATAAGCAAGAACAGCTTGATCTCAAAGCAGAAAAAAGAACATAGAACCCGAGTGCTAAATCCCGATTGACATTCAAAGCACATTATTTGAGATGCTTTAGAAACCCTGAGATATTCTCTTAGCAGGACACCTGTCTGAAAAACACATATTAAAGTTACTCTAACAGTCATTAGACGGGCTTGACCACTCATGATAAGAAAAAAAGATGTTTTGTTTGGGCTTTTTTTTCTTTGTTTTTCCTGTTGGAAAACCAAAAGAACCATAAAAACCAAAGTCACACTCTGTTTGCAACTTTCCCAGTGAGAGGTTTAGAATAAGGTCTTAAAATAAGTTTAAAGACAAATCGTAAAGCCCATTGAAAACATACGAATAAAAGCATTATTAAGTGAATCACAAAAAGTATCCATTTATAGAAAGATCAATTGTCATGAAGAGGCTTTCACACACTAATGAAATTGCTGTATATACACATTATTTGTAGGCTGCTATTTCCTACTCTGACCTAAAGAAACATACCATCACATCACAGTGCAAAGACAACTGCTACACATGTATGCAAATCACTGTGAGGATTTATGAGCCTAAGCTCCACACTTGACGTGATGTACACGATGTTTGCTTCAGGGCCACACAAAAATGTCCCAACTGTCTCAACTTAAATAACTTCATTTTTTCAGAAGCTGTCCTCATACTTACAGTATTTATTCTTTGTCCATGTTTCAAAAGATACTGTTGAATTTTCAGTGACGGCAAAGCCCTGATACAGCTTTGTGATATGAATGGTGACAATGCTCATTATGATAATTTGGTCTTTAAAGACAAGGAAGTCACAGCATCTCTGCAGGCCAGCTGGATTAATAAGGGCAATTAAAAGTCTTCCCTTCATGTGCCAAAAAGAAAAATAACAACAAGCACCACAGGCTCTACTTCTGTCCTGGTTGTCCATATGAAGTTCATGCTCAAGTGTCAAAAATCTGATACCACTGAAACAAAATCAAAATAAAATTCATGTGATCATGGCAGAATTGTCGCATTTGAGAAAAGGATTAAAGATGCATGGTGTTCCTAATACTTTGTCCACTCCATTAACATACATGAGGAGGGCAAAATATTAGGAACACTTTTCAATATAATGCACTCCAGTACACCACCATCACACACTACAACCTCAATAATAAACATAAAATAGAATTATCACTTTTCTGTCAATGTCAACAAAACCTGAAAATGTATAGGCTTCATAAAAGTAGAATTTCTGGCAGAACTGTTGTATAGGATTGCATTAGATTGCATAGATGTTCCTAATAAAGTGGACTGTGAGTATATATATATATATATATTTTTTTTTTTTAAGGTTTTTCTTGAGCTTGATTTTGTCAGCAGAACCCTCTTAAAATCTCTTAAAACCATGTCAGAAAAAAGGAAAGAGGAGCAAGTTTAACCCTTAACATTCATCAATTACCTTACAATTTGATCCAATTTATTTGTCTGTCTTCTTAGCTTCACAATGTGACAACGCCAGCCAAAGACTCATAAATTTTAACTTTTTTGAGCTCATCTTATTTTTAGGTGAACAAAAAGCATCCCCACAGTGATTAGCAATTACATAAAGTGAGTTTGACAACTAAAATGGCCTCAAGAGCCAGATAGATGAGTAGTAGTACAGATTTGTAAGCTCCGAGTCTCTCTCTGTCACAGGTCCCTGAAGCATGCATGACTTAACCAAACGTCTGGTTAGTGGGGAGCCTCAACTGCTCTTTATAATTTTTACACTAGGAGGTGTGATACATATTTTTAATTACGGATCACTTCCAGAGGAAATCATGTACCGCAGAAAAAGCTCCCTTGAACGCCTTGTAAATAAATAAAGGCAAGCTCTCTAATTAAACAAGAAGTAGCTCTCATGCAATACGCATGATGCCTTTCTTTATCCCTGAGCCTTTTAGGGGAAAGTGTGCCTTGAAGTTAAAAAGTCTTTTATGAAAATGTGTTTTGAAAACTGTGAAAACACAGACATGTATTAATAAATGCTCACTTAAAGTGCAACAAAAAGTCAGCATCCCCCTCGGGTCGTTTGCAAAACACTTGGCTTTTAAGTTTGAGTTTAATTATAGATTGGGCAAAAAAGGTGGTCACAGCAGGAATCAGAATAAACTGATATTCTCATAGAGGAGACTCAGTATGTATCACAATTTCTACTTACACAACCCACCTACACTTCCTATTTTGCAGTACAGGTAATTGAAAAAAAATGTAAATTTTATGCATGTTATATCAAACTGTCAGGCATAACTGGCATTACAAGTGTTCGGTAACTCTTCTTATGAGTCACTGAGATAAAAGCCAGAAACACAGAATCATGTCCTTCTTTACAGTATAAGGATAAATGTGAATAGACAGATGGGTAAGACATGACTGAACCCAGCTATGTACAATATAAGACAATTGATCTCAGTCAGGAAATATAGATTTGATCTTGTGCACATAATAGAATTTTTAATTTTTTTTTTCCACCAACAATATCTTTATTGATTTTAACAATAACTTAATACACTTAGGGTGATGTACTTCAGTTTAAGTACATCTTATATTTATGTACAAATATTGAAAATCAGAACCTTTGACGGATTTGGACATTGCAGAGGGTTACTTATATATCCAGGTGCTTCCATTATATGGGCTAAGTCTGTCATCTCTAGATAATATATGAAGGGACCTCAAATGTTGTAAAAGAGTGACTGATTACCCCTGATAGCATATGTACGGCCAGAGTCATAGATAATTCAGAAATCCATTTACTGATGCTTGGCCTACCGACCTTTTTCCATGATAGAGCAATAACTCTTTTGGTCAATAACAAACGTACCTCTAAAAAAATATGTTGTCTCCTTCTAATGTTACATTTAGCAGGATATAATCCTAGTATGAAAAGCTTTGAGTCTAGAGGGATTTGTATGGATAATATGTCCTGGATACACTCTCTTACTGCTTCTCAAAACTCTTTTATTTGATTACACTGCCAAAGACAGTGGAAAGTGTACCTTTTTTGTTTTCACACTTGAAAAATAGATGTTCTTTTACAGTATTCACCAATATGTCCTTATTTCTAGAAAGGGTTTTAGGGTTTTACACCATGAAATGATTTCAATAAGCCAACATGTCTTGGATAAAAGATAAATATATCATTGAAAAAATTGCATAAAAATGTTCAATCAATCAGTCATTACAATAATTTGTTTTAACAAGTACATATATATGTATATATATATGTGCTGAAAATACATCTAATCTTAACACAAAAGTCTTAATGCATTAGGTGGAAATAAGGAAAACTAACTTTTCTGTCAGCTTTAGACAAGTTAACTGTTCACAGTATGAAAAAGAACTGATGCTAAACTCACTCTGGGATGCTAATCAACTGAAAGGCCATGCTTAAAAACATGTCTGCCATGACAAACTTCTGATTTTGTTTTGAATAATGGCCACGTTTTAGACTAAATGTACTGTATACATTTGCACTTTCACTACAATTACGATAATGTACAAGTGTGCCTGTGTTTTGTAATCTTTCTCCTCTTCACTGTCTAAAGAATTGCACAAAAACAATATTATACCAAGTGGACCACCTGGGGAAAGAGATTAATTGAAGACTCCTCTACCACATAAGTGAGGGTATATGCAGTAATAAATCGATAACTGAAATCCAAACAGTTTGTCATTTAAGACTTATAAATAACTGTCAAGTGACCAGAGACTGTGCCGATACTCTCTTTGTACTCACAACAAGAGATGACACTATGGCATTGACTGCAGGGAAACAGACAGATAGATATAGTAGATACTGTAGATATGATGCCATTGATAGATAGATGATTTGTTCCTTGTTTATAAGACAAAGCGCAGTATGGTACAATAGTGTATGGTTCACTGCACAGCTTGTGTGAAGCTCTGAAAGGCTTTTATATTGTTCATCTTTTATGTTATTGCACCTATTACAGACATCTGATAGAAGACAAATCTTTGGGCATCTTGGAGCTTGTGGAAAAGGTTGTGGTGTGAGGAAGAGTGTTCCCGTTTTTGTTTCATGGTTTTGCTTTTCGTGCTGACTCAGAACATGCCGAATTTACAGTGGTGCCTTTTTTTAAGAGAAGAATTAAGGTAGAAGGTTGCAGAGGTAGCTCCTCTAAATTATGGTATAGACCTTGCCCATGACTTATACCTGACACGGTCACAGAGCTGTACAGCATTCATCACCATATGGGTCTGAATTCATTCATTTATTCATCCATCCATTCATTCATTTGCTTGTTTGTTTATATAATAACCCTTCAGTCACATAATTTGTTGTGATATCTTTTGTGGATTTGGAGGCACAATTTGCATAAGCTAGCTATTCTGGGTTATATAAAATCTATTGAAGTTACAAGGACTCCATTGAATAAGCTTTGGTCTGAACTGATTTTGCAAAGGGAGGGCTCTGCCTGAATGGCTAGACTGATCAGATGGGCCATAAGAGACCAAGAGGTTTCCATTCAGTTTTACTAATCCATTAGTATGCAATGCAAATCAACAACACAAAGACCAAGGCTTAATCTGTTTTTATAATGCGCAAGTTCATCAGGAGAGTGACTGGCTGTCAGTGGGAAGAAAGGGTCAGAAATTCAAAATAATGGATGCAAAACACTGACAAAAAGTGATTTTAATTAGAATCTGACTCAAAGCAATAAGCACCTTTGAATTTCTTATTATGGAATAATGTTTATTAATGTGTTTATTCCCCGGCTTAAACACCACATCATGCACCCTGATTATTATATCAAAGAGGGACAGTCTGCTGGAACCCAGCTGTATGTTTACATGTACAGCGCAGACTAGTGGAGAGGAGTAGTTAGTTATGAGGCAAAAGGAAGAGTGTAGATGCTACAGATTAAAACATATAAATTTAAATGTAAATAATTGACAATGTAACTTAAAAACACAAAACAGAAAAACATGAGATGGCCAAATAACAATAATGACAAAAAATTGGATATAAACTGATGGCCTAATAATTATTTTACTGTAATATTAACTGCATATATAAACTGCAATTAATTCACAGTTTTGGAGAATTTTGCGTTCAAGTCCTTTATGAATGGTGCAGTGTTGCATCACACTTGCCCAGAGAGTGATGCTGAATCAGGCATTCTGCCAGCGTTAGCACTGAACCAGATGACTGACTCCCATCTAATGGAAGCGTCGCTTTCAAAACAAACTCAATATACACCACCCCTCTGGGACCCCCTCCATACAAAAAAGAAATAGCTGCCTCAAATCTACAGGGATGCCATTCAGGGCCCCCTTCGATTGAATCTATAGTCTGATAGGCTCTGTCAGGCTGTATATTTCTTTACTTTAGACTTGGCCCCACCATGGGAGATTGATATCCCCTGAATATAATAGAGGGAAGATAAGCTATTCAAAGTCCCTGTAAGGACTATGATGGAGTGTCTAAACAATAAGTAACCAAATGGGATTCATGACAATCTCACAGCTTTGACTCACCAATTCACAGCATTGATTCTGATATTATGTATCAGGTGTGTGAGAAGAATCAACGATTGTGAACATACTGACCATAATCCATCTATTTCAGTTGGTCCAAACTGCCTGCATGTTCTCTAGCTCTTGTGTTTTTAAGAAAAGCAATTCAACAACATCTGCTTATCTAATGTGTCCTTTTAAATTTGGAACTAATCCTCCAAAATTTAACTACAGTGTGCTACAATAATACCTATTAATACAGCCAAGATCTGATTAAATAAAGATACATAATTCAGTCAAAATGTAACACTCTAACATCAATATTTGTTCAATTAAAAAAAAGGATGACTTACTTACAGCTACTGCTCAAATCACATTTATTAAGATAATAAACTAATCTTTCAGAGAACACCCTGATGTTTAAATTGCCCTGATATTAGCATGTTTGCTAATCAGCCTAATTCAAATTAGCCCCCTGGATTTATAACACTAACACATAATACTGTAACACATTTCTGCACAAAATGAAGGCGCACTACTAGTACACACACACTTCAACTAAAAAGTTGCCTTTGTTTACACTGAAAACACAAACGCCTATAAGTGAGTAAACATGTAATGCCAAGAAATAAGAGTCACTCAAATTGGCAGCAGTCTAAACTTGTCAATATTTTGCTGTCATGCCCCTAAGCTACAGATTAATAAAGATTTTGCACAAATGAAAAGACACACACACATATAAATTGCAATTTTTCTAACGTCTGCTAGACAAATATATCTCTGCAATATGCATATTTGTTTAGATGACATTGTCATAAAACAAACTTGGCTGAGACACAGTAAATCCTCAGCCTCACTACTGATGGCCTATCTGAAAAAAAAAACCCTACACATACCACATTTCTACAGCAAAAACACATATTAGCTGGTCTGGCTGCGATGTGCCTTTTTATGTACCTTTATGCATGTATATGTATGTGTAAACAGGATTTAAGTAACATTAACTCATCCACAGGGGAACATCAAAGAAGATTCAACAACATACTCTATATACATCAATGAATCGCTTTCTAACATGCACCTGTTTGTGTTTTTTCTCCGAAAATCACTATGAGATGCAGTATTTTCCATCTAAAACCAATAGTCTGTCTATTTTATCGAACATCAAAAACTGGCGGTTGTCACCATGCCTGACATTAAAACTCTACATGGCTTCACATGTACCTATCAAACAAAGCATTGAAAGTCTTTTCCTTTCTCTGTTCATAAGCATCCACCATATTATCAAATTCTGGGGCTCTAACTACATACATTTGACTTAACTACAATGTAAAGACCTGGCTGAGATTTTATTTCTAAATGATGACACTTCTGTTCTCACCTGTTCAGGGACAAAAGCTGCATTAAGAGAGGATGTTGTTGGTTTAACCAAAGCCCACTTTTAAACAGGGAAGTGGCAATATTTGCCTGCTGCCTCATTTTGCTTGGTTGCTAAAAGGTGGCTAATGCAGTTGCTAACAATAGATATAGCACAATTAACATGGTGATGTTCAATGTTTCAATTAACCCTAACCTTAACCTCATAATGGCCATATTTTTGGTTCTTGAATAACAAAATGATAAATATGATACTGTGTTTGCACATTTGTAAAATAACACAAACTAATGCTTGAACACTGGCATTAGCATACTAAATATTAGCCTGAATGTCACATATAAAAAAGACTACTATGTGTTCTTGGAACAGTCTGAACAAAATGTGAACTTGATCGTAAGAAAACAAATGGCTCTATTTTGGCAACTGGGTGTAAGAGTTTTGCTTTTAAAATAGAGATGTAATAAAAGCAGTGCAGCATTCTTTTAAGACAGTTCCTAAAAAAATGTAATCCTTTCTGTCTGCAAGACTGAAAATCTGTCTGTGGAAGTCAGTCATTATGGGTGAGATGTCTTGTCTTTGTAGGTTTAAACTAGTCCTTGTCTGGACAAAGCGTAAAGGACTGTTAGGATTAGGGAAGAGGACTTTTATGCACTTTAGGAGGAGTCCTAAGCGAAGGAGAAAACGACTGCAAGTAGCAGTGATTGAAGAAATGTTTACCAAATGCTAAAAGGCATTTGAACATTAGCTCAAGTGCAACTTGTTCCTATTAGGGATGTGTTCTCAGGGTCATTGATGGGTCATATGTCTATTCCATATACAGTATTTAGTATAACATGATTTTACAATCACTACTTTTAAAAAGAGTAACGATGTTTACGAGGAAAACAACCTCAGATGAAACCAGAGCATCTTTATTTTGTATTTGATGTGAAGTTAAATTAGGAATATTACAAGAAAACTTTAAATCTCAGAGGATTGCCAAAGGATGATGAGCTCTGCTGTGATGCTGAGCTCTCAAGCTCTCTTGACCCTTGAAGAACTAGTGTTTTCAAATTTAGAGATTTAGAGATCGGCCTGCTGCTGGAATGTAAGAACATTTGGGTCATAATGGGTAAGGCCTCAGTGTGTAGAAATGTTTTGTGATCACAGCATCTTTCAAAGTATTCTGAGGGCATACGTTTAGAAAAATGGGACAATCCCAGTGGAAATTGGTGCAGTGTACGAGATGCGTCCGGCCCTGTGGAACATCTTAGAGAGAATAATTTAGATTGAAGAAGCTATGTTATCCACTCAGCAGACATTTTCGTTTTAAAAGTTTGAGAATATGGTCGTAGTGAAGGATCACAAACAGCACACAGTGACTGTTCATGCTTGTGAAAAAATAGGCTTTTAAAGAATTCAACTTTTCTTTAAAAATGTCATCAAAAATAGTTACCAATCAGTCGCCCTGTTTTCTGTGTATCTTTTTACCCATGTATACCACAAATACCAATATACTAAATATTACATAAATGAATACATGAAACATAAATGGGCCCACTATCTATATAGATAGAGAGGTAAGTGGACCAATAAATAGATAACTAAAAACTGACTTACCTGTTATGGAGAATGCAGAGTTCATGTCAAACAACACATGTAGGAAAGAGGAAACAGAAAAAAAATTAGTACTTTAGCAAAACAGGTCAATATTCTCAGCACTTAAGAGTGTCTTACACAACAAAATTAAAAGGATCAATTCAGAATTTCCACTACTGCCTTCACAAATCTAGTTTGATTTGTTGCCCATATACTATGTAAAAATGTGTTACAGGCTTTAAATCCTGTTATACATTACTGTGTATATCTAATTCGCTATGGTACACTATTCTGGTTAACAGTAGAATAAGCAATAAAATGAATGGCACAAGATTATCAAAATCTTGTGCCATTTACCACTGCATAAAAATTGCAGTCTTTTAAGATCAAAGCTTGATATGCCTACATGTGCCAGAACAAGATGTCTTCAATGGGTTTTCATTATGATTCAATTTATTGACTGCAAATGAGAAGACATTTAAAGGTATAAGCACTAATGTGGAAGCAGGGTGCATCTTCCTACGTCATTACTGTGACTAAAGATTTTGCAATTCATGTGATATTTCCCAGATGAAGGAAAACAAGGGGGAGGAGGAAGGAAAAGAAAAAGGGACACAATGCTGTATTAACACCACCAATTAAGAAAAATATCATCCCTCATTGTTCCATAGACATCTCTGACTCCCCAGCTAATGTCTGGGGAAGAATGAGTAGTTATACATCCGGTTCCTTTAATACAGTGTTATTCATGATTGCTGATGACAGGTATTCACGTCTCCACTGTGAGCAACATAGAAGGCTGTGTAATACCCGGTGACTGTAGACAGCTCCCTCCACTGAACTGCTATGGTCCCCTTTTGCCTTCTCACACCGCTCTCATTACAAAACACAATAAATTCTAACTTTAATGCTGGGAATGCATCTGGGTTCACATGATCTCTGAGCTGCTGCCATCAATGAATCGAGTGATGTGATTGCTTTTTTTATAATTAAAAAGTCAAAATGCACACAGATTTTTTTGAGAAGAGGGTCATAATTTCAATACCTTTTAAGTGCTGACAAGAGACAGGTGGGGCAACAGCTGTGGCCTTTTTTTTTTTTTTTTTAGTGCAAAGCCCATTAGGAGTACTGTTCTCTGTCCTGTGATTCCAGATTCCAACTTTGCCTAGTTATATAAGGGAATGTCTGAATAAAACTGTTTCTTATTTAATTCAGTAAAACTGTCCAATCAAACCATGCATCTATTCATTAATCCACCCATTGTTAGCTTCTGGAGACTCATTTGAAAATGGAAAAAGTGGCAAACTTTTTCAGCAGCAGGGTGCTGATTAAAACAGAAGACATGACTTTGTCAAGCAGATAATGACAAACTCTCCATGCTTAATATCACCATTTTTGGATGGTCTAATAACGAGTACTGATTTTAGAAGCAATGACCTGACCTGGAATAAGAAAATGAGTGTAATCAAGGATGACAAAAGAGACAAAAACGCATAAATAATGACAAACTGCAGGGAAAGAAATTAAAGGGGACCGAGTAAAGATCAATTTTCTCAGTATATGTGTATGCGTGTGTGTGTGTGTGTGTGTGAGAGAGAGAGAGAGAGGGGTGGCTGGGGTGATGTAAATATGTCCATGTCATGTTTATGTAGAGTCCTTTTATGAAAGGAAAGTGCCTACGAAAAATATTATGATCTGAAGAACATGGAAACAAACTAAGTTAACCACTGCGATTAAAAAAAGTCCTTTTAGAAAAATCAAACTATGAAAGAAAGAAAAATGTTCAGCCTATACAATAAAAGAGGCAAAACAAACATCACACCAATGAAATTTAATAGCTTATGGGCTTTACGCCTACTGCAAGACCTACGCATATGTGATCTTAAGGGGAAAAAATCATAGATCGTAGAGATCCCTGAGCAGACGGAGCACAGATTGTCTCTACTGATGCTGTTTAAATTGTTATTCGTACCTTAGAACACTGGGCATCAGTGTTTTCACAGCATTTCTGGAGTATTAAGCAGCCCATGCATCAATTAACATAATAATTGGAAGGAAAGAGGAAAGATGTGAGATACTGTTCAAAAGCTAAAGAGCCATTTTGGCCAGGCCTCTGCAGCTCCAAATGAGGGTGGATCATTTGTAACAGAGCCAGATCATCTGGTTATGATCCAGTTATCATCACACTGCTACAGTGAGCACAATTGAGATGTCTCAGTTTATCAGTTATATATTGCATCTGCACTGCGCAGTCATGCTATCCCCCTTTACTCATACACACTAGTAGACAGCAAAGCATAATCAAATAAAATGATATATGGCTTTGTGTGGGATGAGATGGGATGAACCAAGCAAATCAAATTAGGAAGTGTTAGGTATCTTTAAAATACCTCTCCCACTACTTTTTTCCCCCTACATTCACATACATGTTCCTGTCAAACATCCATCACTCCAAGCTTGGCCTTAAGCTCAATATGGAGAATCAATAAGTCTCATATCACAGCTACTTAGTTTTTGTATGCTTTTAATATAGAGATTTGTTTTGAATTTTGTTGATATTTCTGAATGTTTCAAGTTTGCAGGATCCCCCAGATCATTACACTTCAAGCACGAGTGATCAGTTATCATGCTTCTATTTCTGCTGTTGCCCATCAATTATTGTATTTATTACTGGATTTATCATGTTTTAATTATTTGGAAAATGCAATTTCACTGTCTTTTATTCCCTCATTTTCATCCTTAATTTCAGTCACATAATTTCAATCATCTTCTAATAAGTTCTAAATTGCAATAACAAATACGATATTAGTATGAAACTTCAGGCCACCCGAATTGGGTTGAATGTTGATGTTATGTTGCATAAACGTTGATATTTAACATATGAGCTCAGTAGTAGCATTCAGTAAATGGTAAATGGACATGCACATATGCCATGCAAGGTGCTGGCCTGACCACAGGGAGCAACTTGGGGTTCAGTGTCTTGCTCAAGGACACTTTGACGCACGGATGGGAAGAGCCGGGGATCGACCCGCCAACCCTGCGGTTTGTGGGCAACCTGTTCTACCTCCTGAGCCACAGTCGGACCTTCCTATAGTCTATAAATGTAATTTCTAGAGGACAGGGTTTCATAATTTAGATTTACTGCTGGAGAGTTTGAATATATATGATGTATGACTGTTTCAAAAGCATATCTGAATCAAAGTTCAAATTAGAAAATTATGGACCCCCCAACCCCCCCCCCCCCACACACACACACACACAAAAATAGACACACACATGCATGTACACACATACTCATAATAAAAGCACACACAAAATCAAATTCTGAACTCAGAGCAGCTTCACAAAGCAACAGCGTCAGTACTCAAAGCCAAAAGAGTATAAGCAGAGTTAAAGCTCCTCTGCCTGTCTGCGATGACAGTTCTGCCAGAAAGAAGAGGACATGACAGCCAGAACACAGACTTTATGAAGGCTGTGGTAATTCCACTCCCACTTTACCCACAGCTACTCCTGACATTTAAGCTTTTAGCTCAGATGTCACACAACAGCATCTAAAATTTAGCAGGTAGGTGTGAAGCAAACAACAACACCATGTAAGGGAAAATACAACACCAGAGAAAAAGACGACAATCTTCTAATTACAGTGTAACGTCATCTGATCAACCAAATCATTGAAAATTGTCCACTTTGTGTTTGTCTACCATCTTGTAAAAATGTTATAGACCAATTATTATGGTAAAAAAATGCTAAAATAAGGTAAATTATATAAAATTAGAATAGGGATTTGGATAACAATGACCACCTGACAGCATATGCAGCATGTGTTAGGGGTGTATGAAATAGCACAAGCAGTTCATTTAGCTCTAAATAAGCAAGATTATATTTAAAGCTAATGCTATGCATGCTTGCAAATACCATCAGCAAGAAATGAGTGAAGATTATGCATTTTTAAAGCAACCAGCAACCTGAACATTACAATATTTTTCAGTGAAATTGAAAACTATGATATGCATTGAATTTTTAACAGTTTAGTGATTCTAAGTGGGAGCATGAGATCAGTCTCACATCTCATCTCAGATTAAACAACGTTATTAAACAATGCACATCATAATTTTGATTTACTGTTTTAGCTGTGTCCATATTTCATGATAAATCACTTTTTGAAGGTGTCTCTAGAGAGCCCTCAGTTAGGATGTCAGATGCTGTATAGACAGGCACTGTAATAGGAAGGTGCGATTTATGGATGCATGTCCTACAGACAAACAACCCATGGGACTTGGATGGTACAACCTCAGGACTCTGTATTATTTTAAAAGAATACCTATGTTTGATGTTAAGAGGGGGGAAAAAAAAGGCAGCTGGAAGTTTGTTCAAGCAGATGTCAATTGGTCAAAGGTGAGAGGGTGGCAAGCAGAGTGTGATTATTTACTCCTGGCTGTTTACCCGTGACAGAGTGATTCAAGCGGAGGGGTTAATAACTTGGCGTGACCTCAGATCAACACTGACAGACCACTCTCAGTCTCTCTTACCCCGCCGCTTTATACTTTACTGTCCTTTCAAAAAAAAAAAAAAAAAAAACAGTGATTAGATCATGGCTTGGCAATTCAAGTGGGTTTCTCGTAAAAATGGGGCCAAAACATCCCAATTCAAATTTAATGATCTAATATCATGTCCATGTGTCGTATTCATATTAGGGTTGGAGCCAAATCTGAATACAGTAATCGAAAAAGCACAAACGATGGGTTTTTAATGAATATTTATTTCATACAATATATTTTAAAATTATTTGTTTTTGGGAAGAAAAAGAAACATGTCAAATAAATAGTATGCAGTTCGGGACTCGTAGTGCAAGGTTACATCGCTGCCTCCGTCTCTCTCCTCTGCTGTCTTTAATATCCTAAAATTAGAAGTTTCATAAAAAAACAAAAACAGGATTGCTATGCCTATTTCCACTTTTCTTCGAATACAAATACAAATACAAATAATTTTGCTGCCTCAACAAATACAGATACAAATACAAAAACTGGGCTCTCTGCACATCCCTAGTTCATATGATTGCCTATGTTCAAATGACAGTTATATTTTTCATTCATTAAATTTTTATGATCAATCTGTTTTGTCCCCCAAGATGGAAACAGCAGATGGATAATTTGGGGCATAATAGATATCTAATAGCTTTAAACTGAAAGTTGTCATTAGTGAGTAGAAGGAGATAACACAGTAGTGGCTTTAATACAATCAAAAGTTACTTCCAGGTAAGATGAAGGATATACAGTGTTGGCTCAAATACAAGATATTTTTAATGGAATTTACAGGTACTGGGGGTCATCTTATTTTTAACTAGACATTTAGCTATTCACAATCGATGTTCTCTTTGAAAGGAGCAAGTACGAGCTCTTGTTTTAAAGAGTGAACCTGTTACTTTAAGAGACAATGCGTTATAGGTAGTTTGTAGCCTTAATGTTGCTATGCTGCAGAGTGTCTACTTTTCTGTCTATGGTGCATCTGATGCAGTTAGTCAGCCCCAAATTGTTTAGTTATCCCGGTTTAACCTAAAGGATTTCTTTGCTGACTCAAGTTATTTGTTTTGCTGCCATAGAGAAAATAAATTCTTAACGAGTGGAAACCACAATCCGACGGCTTTCAGTAAAGAACCGACCAAATAGGAGACTTCCAAGAACTTGACAGTAGTGAGATAGTAGAGTGTATGAGTACGTGACTGAAAAACAAAATGAAGGAATGCCTATTACCAGAGCCGTCATTCAGCTGACAGCTTTGGAAGTCGTGAAACAGGTGAATCCGCACGTTAATGTGGATTTTCTTTGAGATAGTACATTACTCTGTGATTAAGCCAATTTAAAAATGTAAATATCTTTGTCAGTGTGTTTTTACTGCCTATATTTTTATTTAAATATGACAGTGCATTTAAAATATTGCGAGACAAGAGGGTAAGACAACATTTCTTTTTCCTGTGCCAGTGCTGCATTTAAGCACTGATATATTACATCATTATTTTTGCTTGTATTTCATTTCACAGTCAGTGCATTTACATGCACTTAAGTAACCGGGTTACAGTCAGCTTTCTCCAGTACAAAGATTTCTTCACTGTCATGTCTATGAGAAACCTGGTTACCATGATCAGGGTAGGGGATTATGAAAAACCTAGTTTTCTCCTGGAGAACAGGGATTTCTTGGCCTTGTATATGGGTTTCTAAACAGCTCTTTACAAGTACCCATGTGTATGAGAGCAACTTCACACAGGGAAAGTAACAGCGCAGTTATACTCTAATTCCACAGAGTGATTCAATCCATGGTCCAGCTCATACCTCATTCACACCGACACAGTGATGTGGGTCAAGCCTGTGTCAGGGATCTATCTGTATGTATGAATCGACCCAACAGCCGACCCATTGTCTCCACCAGAGTTGGACTTGGGTCAGATGCTGCCCAGCTTCTGTGAACTGGTGTTGCTACCAGGAATGGAAATTCACTGATACCGCTGTTTAAATATCACTTAATCGACCCACTGAAAGAAGAGAGGGAAAAAAAGAGGAGCGAGAGAGAGAGAGAAATAGAAAGTGCACACATGGGCAATCAACACAAACATTAAGTGTGTCCCAATGTCTTACTTGCTATGAGGGGATTAAGTCTGACCTGCAGACAAGATACCCATCCAGCTGTTTCTGTTTTTCTGTTCATTACACAAAAAGAGAACAAATGTACCCTCTTCCTGACATTTTTAACGGTACTAATCCCCACCAAGAGTTTTCAATCCCAACTCTGTTGCATTAATTTTACAATAGCACAAAAATATAATTTGATAAAATCTCAAGTATACATGTACATTTAGGTACAAGTTAATTTATGAATATACCAATATAACAATTCGAATATGCCTAGATCTTGAGTTTAATCTTGAACAAGCAGGGAACATACGGTACTGCCAATCTGTCTCACAGCTGATGCTGTCATTGTCTCCATGTTCTAAATAAACAACAGAACAATGTCAAGTTTATACTTTGACATGTAATTATACTCCCACATCCATCTAGTATAAGATCATGTCTTGGCTCGAAAGCAGTTGCACATAGCAATTGTAATGACTTTAGTTAGTAGTGGCATACAAACATACAATAAAAATCACATACACCCCTTTTATTTGTGTTAAGTTTGTCTTTGTCACTTTGATATACATTCCTCACTTCACACGCACATATCAAATTACAGTTCTTAACATTATTAAGGCAGACTGCACAGGATCGGATGGGTCATTGTGTGCAATAATATTATCCAGAGCTGATTGTATGAATGAGTGCGTTTACTGTCGGTTGATTACATCCCTGTAACCATCGCACTGCAGCAGGATCACTATGTGTGTGCTGCCTCTGACTATGGGGATGTGTTGCATGTTTCAAAAGCATTGAATTATACATGCCTTGTCAGTACATTACATTAACTCTTGCAACCACTGACTAAAAGACAACCAGTAAAATACTTAAATACATTTTTTTCTTTATTTTACTTGTAAACATTTTCTAGTGCTACAAAGCCAGTAACTGCAAATATGAGTAGAGCTAGACATGGACTATTGTTTTTTTGCAAAACATTCAAATATTACATAAATTCAACACCTGTTTTGGCTGGTGCTATATCTTGTCCTGTCCCTTACTGAACCTCCAGCTCAAAAAGGTGTTTCCTTGAGAAGGATGTCTGGTCTCTCTTCTCCATTTTTTGAGCCATTTTTGTCATATGCCACTGTGAGTGGCACAGCTGTTTGACATGAGTAATGCAACTGAGCCAACCCTCTCTCCTGGGAATGATGTCTATACAATACTACAAATACATTTTGTTAGAAACATAATACTGCCTGCATTACATTTTTTTATCAGTATAACAAGGAAATTGCCTTAATAAACATATCCACTAGTCACAATATTCTCATACTAAATGTACTGTATCTGTTAAATGTTCGCTGACAACACATTTCAGTCGTTTTTCCATCATAGTCTGCTCTTCCAATAAAACATCTGTAGCAACAAGCCAACAAACCATGAATAAACCATTTTTACAATTATGTTTGGGCACTGACGGGATTTGGTTAGGTAGGGAAAAGATAAGGGTCATATTGTACTTGAAGCACAAGACTGATCCTACAGATTGTATGTCACTTCACCCAACTCTTTTTCACATACAAATGATAAATACACTTTACGGGATTCTATTGTCCATGTGGAAATAGTCAAGCACTCTGTAGTGGTATCAGAATTAAATTCAGCACCTGCAACTTGGCTCATACTTTGACGATCTTACCAGCTGAAATATTTTTTCTTACCTGCAGTTGTTTTAAGCTCTGCACCTACACTTAAAGCTGCCTCCACTATAAACCTTTACTAATTCTATACAAGCAGTTTCCTGAGAAGTTTTCAACTGTGTGAACCATTTGAATGGTTGATATGACAGACAGACAGACAGAGCATGTTGCGGTTTATCTCCTGCTAGTTGATGTGAAAGAGAAACAGCCTGTATTTGTATTGTCTTTGCTTACTTGCATGCAACAGTAATTACAATGAAAATAGTAGAACATGATTGATTTGTTATTTCAGCATTTCCCCTATCTGCTCTCTGTATGTATCACTAATTTTGTCAACTTGGAACTTCCATAAGCCTAGATGGCTCTGGTTGCTTCTTAACTCTTGCTGATTTCCCTTTCATATCAGAGTTTATAATTAGTGTTTCATATGCATTGCAAACCATAGATGGGACTTGTCAGTAAAACAAAGCATTGCCTAACGAATTCCCTTGGATGTACAAGGAACCAAAAGAGTTCAGTTGTCAGACGTGTTTACTAATATCAACTAGAGAAGCCTTCCAAAACCAGTAAATAGGCAAAGAATGTATAAGAGATAAAAAATAACTAACTTTCCTCATTGTTCCGATTTGTTTATTTTAAAACTGCTATACAGCATCACTCATTTCTTTTAATAGATAAAAAAATATATTTTTCCAAATGCCCAGGGGAAGCCTCCACATTCTGCTTTAATGAGTGTCGCATTTATTGATGGAATATTGTTTAACTGTGCATGCTTTCCACAATTAAGGGTGAGATTTATTTATTCCACCCCAGAGCGAATAAGCACAATTTTAATTTAAGAAATAACAAAAATGCTTCATTTCACAATTGCTTGCATTTGATGCCTCATACTGCTAATGAAGCTAGCACTGCAATTAATGAGATAAGCAAAAGAGACTTTTGATGAGGCTTGCATGTGTGACTGTGTCCAAAGGCCACGTGCGGACACAGGCTATCTCTGAGAAGGCTACAGCCTTGAGGTGAGTAATCACCCACAGGGAGTTTCTATGAGAACGGCCGTCTTAAAGCCATTAATTAGATCTCCTCTCTCACTGCACTAACCCCGAGGTAGGTCACAAGAACTGCAGCTTCTCCCTAACCCTCTGTATTTCCCTCTCCCTTTGGCCCTTGATTCACCCTCTCCTTCCACTTGTCTTGCTCCTCTGGCCTCCTATCTCTCTCACTCTCTTCTCGCTTTGCCTGTTTATCCATAGTACTTGTTTGGCTGCAGGCTCTCTGGGTTGCCCAAGACTCTGCTCTATTCTCAGTGACAAGTCCTAGTGGCTATTACAGCAAAATAGAGAAGTGAGCTTCAGGATCACGCACTGAATAAAAAAAAAAAATGTTGCTCACGATAACAATAATGCACTCAAGTGTGATGATATGAACCCTCTTTGAATGAAACTTAAGGCACAACTGTAAACCTTTTATTGTGGATATTCAATGCAGACTTAATGATTATTAGACTATAATACAAACGGAATAATAAAAGCACAATCTGAAAATGGCATACTTTAAGTATTGTATTATCTCTTATGTAAAAATAAATGTTAAGAAGTTAGATGTGTTACTGAAACAATCTCATGGGATGAACAAAATAACAGCAATACCTCAAAATATGTGGCCAGACAGCACAACATTCCTGCTAAAAATGATCACTATATATTATTTTTGTGAAGCTTTTTAGTGACTGTTCAGTATCTGCTTTAAATTGTGTTTATCTGCAACTCTTTTTACTTGGCAAATGTTTTTTGAGCAACACTTTAATGCTGCCTATATATGATTTTTCTTCATCTTGTCAAACAGAATGCTTCACTTTTACAGTTTCTGTGCATGGAAACTGTGTGGTTAAGGTGAGCCAACTAAAACCTATTCGTTAAGATTAAGATTAAGATCAGGATTATGCTTATAAAATATCAACACAGACAACTTGTATGATACTGGATGCAAACCTGGGCCACAGGTATTGAAAGTAAACACTGTATACTGTATATACTGTATGCTCATCCAACATCTTGACCTTTGCACCCTTAATTTATGCTGTACTATGTGAATTTTGCACTACTTCCTAAATAATGAATATTACACCCACGACCACTGCTAATCACTGAGCCACATTGCCACAGAAGAAACAATTTCTGTGTATCTCAAATACAGATTGATTTTACACAGTATTTATTATATTCTTCTTCTATTGTTTTTTTCATGTAATGACATATACAAGTGAAACACACACACACATACTGTACAGTATGTATATATGTAAATACTTGTTTTGTGAGCTTTCCTTTATAATTGACTAATCTGTCTTACAAGGTAAAAGGTTCATATGTAAAATATAGAACTATCATATCTAAATAAACATACAGAGCAAACTTGTCCCCTTATACGGTTCACTTAATCCTATCTTCTCCATATGCACTGTAACTTCGGAGCTGCATGCCTACAGGGCAGAATAATTTATGTCCCACTGCCTGAGCTGTGGCATGTTCGTATCACTGAAACAGCTTGTTGCATGGGCACAGAGAGAGAAAAGAGAAAAAGGCATGATAACAGTATTAAGTGAGGAAACTGGATTTATATGCTATGTTAACCAAGAGAGCTCTTTTTGGGATTTTTGTAATTATTGTAATTTAAGTGTGACTCTTCTGTAGGTGTGTTCTGAATAAAATGCAAAGATAAATTGCCCTCCATTTGCAAGGCTCCCATTAAACTGTTCACTAAGGCTTGTGAAAAAGCTCTACAAAAGGATGGACTGGAAGGCATTTAGTCTACTGCGTTTCATATTTTAGTAAAAGATAAGCACTGTGCACTAGCTGAAAACATCCTGCACAGTAAGCCTAATTTAACTTCTTGAACTTTAACTTTTTAAGATGGTATCAAGCACGATACATATGCATAGTCACGGTCACATTTTCACCCTTAATTTTAATGAGTTTTTTTTTTCAGTTTTTCCCAGGATTTGATGGTCTTTCTTTGTTTGTGACTAATATGCTTGTAGTGACTGGAAACAGTACTGATGAGTAGGTTACATGTTCAGAAGTTATGCTGAACACTTCACTCATAAAATAGAGTCAAGCTCTTATACTGGAACTGTTTGCCCTAAAGAAATAGGAAAAAAACACATAAAACCCACGGCTATCATTACCTTCTGCTGCTACCACTAACCTTAAACCACTCGATACCATTTAGTGCTATTGAATTCATCACTCAAGTTTTGTACTACACTCACTGTTGTGAATAACATGAAAAGGTTGGATGCCATTTATGGAATCTCAAAGACACCCGCATAACTGAGCTTTCATGGATAAGACATTGCCCTCCAAGTTGCCAACATATTTTACATACTTTGTTGAATTCAAAGCTGTAAAGATGACACCGGTTCACAACATAGGTTAGCTTTAAAAGTTCTTCATACTCTTTCCCTGAAGCGGGAAAGACTGGCCTCCCATACTATGTCACTGATATTTTTATTATATTGTTTAATCAGTGTGTCTCTGTGTGTTTGACTATTGTCTTAGTTCTGATCTTGTGTATATTGTAAATAATTTGTTCTCAGGTCTCTCTTGGAAAAGAGAGCAAAAGATCTTACAGACTCGCTGAATAAAAACAATAACTAACTAAAGTATTGCTGTATTGTGAGGACTTTTTTTTTTTTTTTTTTTTTTACATTTTTAGTCACAATTTAAGAGTTTTTTCACATACTTCACTAGATGAGATGTCCGAAACTCTGAGACCACACTTGTCAGGACTTTTCAGTCATGCCTAGTGGGGTAAACAATCTTCCACTGCTCCAATATACCCATTTAGATTACAAATTATTTAGCTGGCATATGAAACACCTGCTTTGTATTTTTGTCAGTCTGTAATCATCTGTCTTGACGTCTGCACTGTATATATACTGCAGTCTGTACTGTGAATAGAATCAATCACTGACAGACATTAAGACTTTTCCTGTCACATAAAGAAACAGTTGCTTCATGCAATTATTCAGTTGACTGACATTCATCCACTGATATGTTTTAAATGCATACTTTTTTTTTATTTTGGCAAATTCTCTCATAAATGCATATTTACAAGTCAAATCATACCGTATGTAAAGCAAAACCGTCACAACAAGAAATGTCAACATAACATATACACTGTCAGCTATGTTACTTTATTTTTCATGCACTAGGAGCCATGTTAAAAGAGGCAAGAAAACACAAGTTGTACGCTTATGCTGTGTTAAATAAGATCCACTAGCACTCTCCTGCCTCCTCTACATCCTGCACTGATCCATCTCCACTACATGAGGAAAAATGTACAAAGTGATTGCAAGACAAAGTATGACAAAGAGAAATTTTCAATTTCCTGAAGGTACAAAATACAGCACCGATACACTTGAAGCATCAATGTGAAAAAGACAACTGACCTTGTTCTTTATTTGTACTAACAGATACAGTACAAGAAACAAAGAAGTCTGCTCAAAGGGTTTTTTTTTTTAACTCAATAAAGCAAATCATCTTATTGATGACCTTCTCTCTATGCTTTTTTCACTTTATTGATGTTAGCTGAATCATCACAGTTCCTCCATGAATAGGCGTTTTCAACTGAGAAGCAAAGTTTCTTCCATTGGAAAAAAAAAAACTTTTATGAACTTTTCAAATATGCAGGTATATTATAAAGGGTTAGAGGTGACTACTTACTGAGCTGCCATGGTTTTGATTTTTTCCTTACTGTACAAATTAGCAAAGCCATTCAAACCGTCAGAATGTTAAATGAAAGTTAAACCTCAGATGTTATGAAATGATTGGTTCCTAAATACCGTATTGGCCTGAATATAAGACGCCCCCCCCCCCCAAAAAATACTTTTTGAATATAACTTGCATCATAGCATAGTTACATAGTCACACACTCTCCTACCAGTCTCTTGGAAGCGGTCAAAAATTATTTTCTCCAGCAGTTAGCATTTATAAGACAGCCTGTTTGTCTTTTTGAGCTCCTTATCATCTGTGACAGTGGTATTTGGCAGCTTGACATATTCCATTTCTGCAATCGAGATGCTGGAAGACACTTTGGACTCATTTTCACTCCTCATAAATGTATTTCCTCCGTGGCAAAACACGTTACACAAGCCTTCAGAAACTCCTGCAGATTAAACTGGTCTAACAAAATACTTTTAGTGCTGACTGACTCTAACACACTAACTATACACAGACTTTAAGACACTCGCTAGCCTAGCAACATTAAGGCTACAAACAACCCAAAATGCAACACTCTGTGTAGGAGTCATTTTTACACCAGTATTTTATCCATTCAAAAAGAATATCTGATGTTGTGAATATGTAATTGTCTGGACCCCAAATATAAGACAATCCCACTTTTTCAGACGTATTTACAGGAAAAAAAAACATCGGATCACTGGATCAATACGGTAAACTTTTCAAATGCATTTATTCCTGTAGTAGTTTATTCTTTATAGCCTCTATATTTTAAATGTCTATCTTTATCGTTTATATCTCTAAATGTCTTAGCACGTCATTTGGCACGACATTCTTTATGTCAAGCCTGAGAGAATAACTAATGTCCCATCACTTGAGCCGCTCACTCAGCAGTGAAGCGGTGATTAGCTTGACTCTGGTGGGTGTGACGTGGGCGTGACGTGATTGCGTTACCGCAGTAATGCGGAAAACCCGACAGCTGTAGTGTGAACCAGTGCATAACATGATTGTTGATTGCATAACATGATGTAGATTGCCAGGTGTCACTGATAAGGGGGATAGTTAGCCAAAAACACAAAAATACTAGGAAAGTGGAGTGCATATGCACACAATCAAAGCTCAGTAGAAACTCAAATCTGACAACGTACAGTATACAGCACAGACCTTAATGTTTTACTGATACATGTCAGTCAGTGCTGCCTGTAGCAGAGCTCTGTTCTGTATGAGATCAACCATTGCAGAATAAGTGCGAGAGCAGTTACAGCTCACTGTGTGAGGGGAATACATCATTATGACAGAGAGAAATTGACCAAAAATATCTCACAGAAAGGCCTTCCCTCTGAAATAAGTTATGCCACTTTCACCACTTCTTTCTACAAAGATATAGAGAGGACGGGAATGATCTTGGTTTTAAGCAAATTACATGTTGCACAGTGACCAGAATGTAGATGAAATGGGATCAACCACGGTGTAATTACGTTAATTTATGAAAAGAGATCCCTACAGCCATGTCTATGTTTAATTGTTTTGGAACAGACTCTTCATTAACCTCATTCCAATCTGTATCTAGGTGTGTCTGTGGACAAGCAAATCGAGGCACACTGGTATGGTTTTGTAATTTCTTTTTCACTGTTAGTAAAACAGTATTTTTTTAAACAGTAAATCGTTTAAGGAAATTTAAGTGTGCACTTGTTCACCACCAATAACAAAAATAAATCCTTTTTCTTTCTTCATAAAATGTATAATTCATCCTTCAGGGAGTACAAAGAGACACACTTTTTCTTGTTGCTCAGCAAAATTCAACAAACAAAGGAGCTCTTCTTCTTGCTGTCATGAGGTCACCATCTTGTTTTCTGATGTGCATGTGTGTAACGCACATCCATGACACAGACCCCCGATTGTATGATGTATGTATGTCCAAATACATGTTCACAGCTGTCTGTGTCCATATTGAAGTATGAACACCGCTTTAGTGAGAGGTCAGGAAGGACGCAAACACTTAAAAGTTGACTTATTTCTGTCTGACATTTTGTAGCATGTAGTATTAAATGTAATTGTCAACTGTAGTCTATCTGTTGACTCTTGCAGGCATTTGAATACAATTTAAATGTTTACATTATGATGATTATCAACATATGGTGACACTTTAAGTGACAGGGGAGAAAAGAAAGAAAGGGCAACGCTGTTGTTTTGCTGGCATGAATATTCAGGAAAAGGCTAGTAGAATAAACACTGAGAGCTTTGGGCAGGACCCATGGTAGATACATAGTAAATTTTTATGTATAGTATACATTTTTAAAAGACTGTACATAAATGGCTCTTTGCCTTGTCAGCCACCATGAGAAGCTTTCTTGCATATTGCAAGACATGTCTGAGTCACCAAAAGTCACTGGAAATACTTATGACATAAAAATGATAAATGATGAATCAGACTTTGTTTTTTGTGATTCACTGAATCTCTCCAACATTTCTCTACAATATTTGGTTAAGAGAAAACATGATTGCACATTCAATGACATACAGTATCTCTGAATCCACTATCGATTGTGTTTAATCTGCAATGGTTAAACATTGTTTGTGGAAACTGAAGTTTACTAAATAATGCCATGGACTTGCTAGAAACTAGTTTGATTTATAAAAACTGCAAATCCCTGCAATATTTGTCTTGAAGTATGGACTGAAAAAAATCTTATGGTTGCAAATTTGAAAATTTCTGGAGGGAATGTTTCATTTTCAACACCAGCCTGGAGAGTTCCCTTGTCCTACTTAAGGCAAAGCTCACTGCGGTTTTGAGCTGTGCCTCAAACTGTTTCTTGAGTTTCACTGCGCTGAGAGCCAAGACTGTTGTAAGGTTAAACTATCTGACAGCTTCAGTTTCACTGTAAACAACACAAGTCCTCAGGCTGATTTTCTCATACAGTACTTAGAGGTGTGAATTTTCACATGCTCCATTTATGTTGATCACACATGATTACACTTGGTTATATTGTGTTTCCATTGCTAAGCACAAAAAGGAGTCGTTAGAGATTGTTCAGGAAACTGGGAGAGATGAAAAGAAACATGTAGGTGGGAGAAGGAGTGAATGTCTAAATATATGTGTTTTAATAGCCTCTGAATGTGCTTTGCCTCAGTCTTTGTTTGCGTGTATGTGAGTTCACATGAATGTTCAGCCTGGAGGATGTTAAGAGAGCCTGACATTTAAAACCACATGTGAAAGTAAATGTTGGCATTTCAGATACACTGTAGGTCCAGTATATATCTAAATATAAATACATGTAAATCTATACAAGTAAACAAAGAATCATATACAGTATTTTCATATCTTTGGACTTTATATGAACTTTATTTTGTATTGACCTAAACATATTTAAACACCACAGTGAAATAATATTATGGTTCTGAATAACTGAATAACCGCAAATGACATCATAATTGTTCAGCGGAGGAAGCTATGACAAAGCTTCATTCAAACTTTTTGGTCTTTTCCCCCTCTTCTCTCTCAGCTGTCTCTTTCTAAGCTGGAGCTGCAGCTGTGTCTGTGTGATTGAGCTAAAGTGATGTTATTAGTAACTGTGTCTTATTTCATGTTAGTACAGGGTAATCTTCAAAAAGAGGACATTCTGTTGTCCTATTTTCAGCCAATAGCAGTTACAGTAACCCCTTCCAGCGTCACAAGGTTATGTATTCTCTATCTTTTCCTCTGTATATCATGCTTGAGTGTGCGTATGTGTGGATTTAAAGCGATGGGAAAAGAGAAAAAAATAATAAGGTGCAGTCACAGGTCAAAACCTACTAAGGGCAGCATTACCACACTAAAAGATTAGCACAGGCAGAAGACTCCAGTTCTAGCCCCATTTTACAAATCCTCTCATGCAAATTAGGTCATCACCATGTCAGTATTCTCTGGGGGAGAGGAATGCACTTGAAAAACAGCATCAGGTGGAGGGAAAAGGCAAAAGAAAGACTTGTTATTACGCTTAATATGAGATAAGGCAAACTGCTGGGAAAGAAAATAGAATCATAGAAGCTAGTTTGGACCTCACGTAGTTTTGAAAAATGAATAACACACATCCCCCACGATTTACACACAGACATTAAATTTAATTAAAACTAGACCCAAGGTGAAGCAGTTATGGCTTTACAAAGTGCGTCTATCAGATCCAATCAGGCCAATAAGTGCAATTTTTTAATGCCAGAACACAGTGCCAAATTGTATCCGGGCTGTAGGACAGGGGTCTGCAACTTGGTTCGGCCATGGGCCAGCACGGTTCACTGGGGACCCAACATAGTTTACGTGGAGCGGAGGAGTGTGGTGGAGACACATGGTTGTTTTGATGGTTGGTTTGTTTGAATATAACTTTTGTAGCAATTTTTGAATAAAAGGAATCAATAAAAATGTTTGGTCGACTTTTGATATCTTGCCATTAAAACTTCGGTCCAAGTCTTGGCCTGTGTAATTGTCCAGAATGGACCTTGTTACTGCAGTATACCTACACTTAAAAGCTATGACAGATGGAGGGAGATAGGACATTATCTCTCTGAACGATTCATTAGGCCTCCCATTAAGGTAGACTACAGTCAAAGCCAATGTTCTGTGATAAAATACATCATGTATCTCTCAAAATTGTGTTAATGAAATTTGGATAATGAAAACTTCATTTCAGCATATACGCTAGAAGTTTTAATATGGACTAAAAAGGGTCAAAAAGTGAAAAGGTTAATGTATCTACTGTTGGGCGATGTATGATCAAGCTGTTTATTCAGATTATTCAGCATTATCCTGTAATCGTGTGCATTTGCAGCAGGCATTTAATTTGTGCTTGCTGATGGCAGACTCGGGGCCTCATTTCAACTAATTTAAACTGTGTGTAAGCACTTGTTTCTGCATGTAGAATCGAATTTACCAATTTATTCTCATTTGTCCAAACGTGCTTACATTTAGAACCACTGTGTTCACAGTGTTTATTACCTGATCCCCTGTTTTTTGGTTTGTTTGTTTTCACTGTATATTTTTTTTTTTTTATTTCTGTTTATATGAATCTCATTTAGCAGTACCTTAATATTATTAAACATTGTCTTCAGTTTTTTCCACACCTGCTACATTTTTTCGTAAGTTGTCCTAAATTTAGGCTACTAGATCTTTTTTAAAGGATGTTATTTACCATGTATGGCAAATTTCAGGTGTTTCCTTATGTAAATGACCCTGTTTCTGCACAAGCAGATGGCAGTAGAAAAATAGGATTTATCATTGTTCACTGAGTACACTGTGCGCATATGTTATATATGTTTGAGTAATACCAACTTCTGTGTGCATACAGGCAGGTCTTACTGAACACACAGATTTAGAACTTGTGTACTTTGAAAAATGAGGCCCTGTTCCTTGGACATCTATTCCAAGCACAAAATCAAAGAACCCAATTTTTACCAAAATACCAACACCTCATCTAGCAGATCCCATCTCATCTAGCAACTCCCACGCTGCATCCAAAATCACATACTATGCACCTCATACCCAGTATGTGTTCTATTGTTCAACATACTTTTGTGTGAATAAACAGTAGTATGTATCTTTTCATACACACACTTCAGCTGCAATTATCACATCACTTCCTGAGAGCCTCCTTGCTGGTTGGAGACGTGTAACCATGGTAGCCCGTGACAACCTCACCTCTACCAGCATACGTGTGACCAAACCATGATTTTAACTAATTTAAAAAATATATTACACCAGACAAAGTGAACTCAATACACTTAAATTAAAGCATTACTGACATTACACCAGAGCTGCCTTGATCACTTGTCATTGTTGTCACTACTGCACTGCATATCGGGATATTGATGCTGGCGTAGTGTCCAGTTCTTGCATACTTTAATATTTCCCTGTAAACGTACTGGTTTCATACTAAGGTTACGGACATAATAAAAAATCT
Source organism: Thunnus albacares (assembly GCF_914725855.1). NCBI lineage: Eukaryota > Metazoa > Chordata > Actinopteri > Scombriformes > Scombridae > Thunnus > Thunnus albacares. The sequence continues at coordinate 20,834,880 of NC_058108.1, read as the reverse complement.
CACATACAGTGTTAGCACACTGAATTGCATGTTACTATGGAATTTTGGATTCAGCCTCAGACAGACAAACAAAGAACATGCCAGGTCAGTAATTTACCAGTATGCTGCAGTCTATGTTGCCATAGAAATAGTGCTCTACTTGTGCTAACAGATTCTGTCTGCATCAGATCTCAACTTGTACCAGGTGACATATGTTCAAAAATGTTCAGTATGTAAATACTGAAATGCATACTAAGGTAAGCTTCAGCTCAAGAAGGCCTGACGGTATGCGGAATTCAAAGTATCTTAAATGTAGGACAATTGGACATTGGATTTTTGAAGAAGGTCCAAATAGGAGCAGAACATTATCACCTAAAAGTTCAGTGTGGGTTTAGTTCAATCACATAGATACTGTCTTGTTGCTTATCATAGAGCAGCCTTCAGCTTCATCGGAAAACTTTAACAATACATTTGGAATATAAAGTCAGCAGCTCTGTAGTGAGATTTACTGTAGCAATTATGCTACATATAGAATGAATTAGCAGAAAACTGATGATTTTTATTGAATTTTCTTTTTGTCTTTTGTGGACAAAATGATTACAATCCAATATTAAATCTAGTTTCCCAGACAGAAATTTCTTGTCTCTTTTTTAAATGAAATGATTGGTTCTTCTAAGGAAAACTAATAATACTAATATACTAATATTATATTGCAAATATGTTTTATTTATGTTCAGCTCTTTCATGATAATATTATTTACGTTGTGTTCAATTGTCATATTATTGTCATCTTATGTATCTGCTATGTTCAGGTTTCTCTTTTTCAAAAGACATGTATTAGACATGTATTCTATTGAACTATGCACTTAAACAAAGTAATGGGTCTCTGTGGTGGTTTTCAAATGATGGTGAGTGAGGAGCTTTGATTGGTGGGAGGCTACTTAGCAGTGTCTGGTGCTGTAGAAAATGATTTTAATGTATAAATAACTTCTTATAAGCAACACAAAGCACCAAAATCAATCAATTTTGTGTAAGGTATGAAACTGTGTGTGTGTGTGTGTGTGTGTGTGTGTGTGTGGGAGGGCTCTCTGGAGAATCCATTAGCAGCACAAATCAGACCAGAAGCCAGAAGACTATAGCTGGTAAACTAGTGCATGGAACAGGCTGGTTTCCCAAGATCTGTTCAAAACAATAGCATGTAGTAAAAGTTAAAGAAAAGAGAATGATAAAAGGATAAACCTGGTAAAATAAAAGGACAAATAAATAAATAATGATCAAGTCAATTAACCAGGAAGAAAATCGAGTCGATCAAAGTCTATCAAAAGCAAACTGTCAAAGCATCCTAATTCAGCAGAGCAATAATTCAAACCAATTTGTTACCAGCTAGTGTTGATTCTTGTCAAGCTTTGTTCTAAATTAACTTCAAAATACATAGTAAATCATAGAGATTTGATATAACAGAAAATAACTAATTTTTCATGTCCATCCTTCCCTAGAGATAAAAATGCAAGTGGGGTTTTTCTGGCCTTTAAATATAGTAATAAAGCTAACAAAAATCAATAATGCATTATAAAAGAACAGGCAAGAACTGGGTGTCTATAGAGTACATGATCTAACAGAACAACAATCTATTTCTTTAAAAGGTCAGTGAGCTATAAAGCTTGCTCAAACAGCACAACCCCCTCTCATTCTTCCTTAACACTACAGGCACTCATATTTTCCCAATATTTCAGAGAATTATCACCCAGAAGCCATGAAAAAGCATTTTAGACCTTTTCTCCGTCTAAGTAATCACTTTATTAGTGACACAAAGATGAGTTTGTGCTGTTATATGGATCCAGAGGGTGTAATGAAATTTGACTGCTGCAGAATAACAATATAATAAAAACGAGAGGGAGACCAAGAATCAATATAATACATGCTCCATCTGTTTGACTGCATTTCTCTATGAATATAATGAAGTTATGGGATAACTTTAAATTGATTAGTAATTGCTAAATAACAATGAATTAAGGGGATATTTCTTTATGTCTTCTAACTTAATAGACCCGATGTTAAATAAAACATGAAAAACATTTCATAAGCATTTCAATTCTAGCATATATTAGTAATGCAGCACATTTGAGCAAATTGTAGTTATTCTAATTGAAGGTCTAAGGATAGAGGATGTTTTATGCTGTACAGATTTTGAAGCCTCCTGAGGCAAGTTTGTGATTTGTAAAAATTAACATGACTTGACAGCAGAACAGAAACCACATATAAAAAATATGAGGGTGAAGGGCATGGAGGGCAATCAGCTTTTTGTGTAAGGGGTAAAGCTTTGTACTGGGGCACCACTACATTTCACATGAATGTTCAATCAAAGAAGGGAGGGCCGAGAGTTAAAAAGAGAGAAACTGAAAACATTGTGCTCCCCTGCTTACCTATGCTTACTGGACTCAGTGACAGAAATTCTTTTTACAATTTTTATTCACCTTAAAGAGTAGGGTTAGTGAATAAAAAACAGGGAACAAAACACTGACCTGACAAGTCTGTCTGATATGTAAACAAACCAGTCATTTGCCTTTTATGAATCAATTTTGCTTCAATTAGCATCTACTTGATAATGTGAAGGAGAAAAGAAAACCATCATGGAGAACAATATAAATGAGCTATTATTCTGTAGAGGTTTCATTAAAGGAGGTATTTTTTTTCCAAAACAATAATGTGTGCAAAAGTGCAAGTGTTGGTAAGATGTCCCTAACAGAATATTGACAAAAATGTAAAACTTATTTGATCAGCATAAAGTAAAGCAGAGACATGTGGTGAACTGCAGGACACCTTCAGTGGGAAATCAAACCGTTAGTTATATGGAAAAAAGTTCAGCTTAATCACAAACATAGTCTGAATAAATTTAATTTTGTTAAACATTGTTTAAATTGCAATAGATGGCTCAGTTAAGATTGTATGCCCTTTGCAAACTTGATGATTGTGGATGATGTGCAGCAACTACAATGTTGAATGTAGTGACTTGTGTTTCCATTTTTAACGACTTTAAACCCATTGGTATCAAAAAAGATGGTGTTTGAAACTTGGATGACTTATAATTAGAGTGATGAGATGGATTTCAGAGGGTCACCGTGAAAAAAGGTGGTACAGTTCTTGGAACAAATGGTGTATGAATAGTGTATGACCTGGCAAGTAGAGGATGACTAGACGCTATTTCATCAATTTTGCTCACTAATACGTAAGCATTTGGCAGTATTAGAGGGAATAGCAACCCACTTATTGGAATAGAATGTATTAGCACTCACTGCTACATGAGGATACCCTGTAAAACTAATCCCGTTCTCCTCAGAAACAGCTGTTGACAGATTGAGGGACATGTGCAGGTCTTAGCTTATTTACGTAAAACGAGGAAGTGTCTGCTCTGCAACAGAACACCAGGACTGACAATAATGCCTGATTAATGTAAAAAGCAGGCAAACACCAACAGGATTCGCATAAGCCTTTATATGTACATAAACATTCTTTTTTTTTTTTTTTTTTTTACACACACACACACACACACACACACATACACACATACACACACACACACATACATAGTAGCATACACCCAAAGGCACAAAGGTTATAGATACACACTTTTTTCTGCAAATTGTGGACTGCATGCTTGATTTCCCAATGCATTTAGTCCCTTGCATTCATAACCCTAACATATGTAGCAGCTAATACAGTTAGAGCCCAGGTCTTTGCTTCTATGTCTGCTCACTTAATGATATTAGGGTTGATTCTATAGTTTGATCCAGCTATCAATGCCAATCATGTTAGCGCTGCTCAAAGCAGCAAGCCCTTGAGGGGGATTGGCATTGGAGGGAGGGGGAGGAGAGGAGAAGGGCTGGCAGCTTTCTAATGCAATAGAGCTGCCAGATCTGAGAGCTTTTTATTACATTAATATGTTCCTGGATAATTCTATCTCATCTCCTAATATGACTTAGCCTAAAAACCCAATTAAAGTCTCATTTATCCGATCACCTCAATCGGAGATGGTGACATGAGGGCGTTCAGACAGCCATGTGCTGGTTGCTTGCTACCGCCTACAGAGGTTTCTGTTTCTTCTGCAGCCACAGAAGAAAGCATAATTGGAATGGAGAATATAGCAGACAGCATTCTCTAGCTGATATTATAGCTGCCATTTGTACACTTGGTAAGCACATAGACAAAACAAGAGACACATCTTGGGGCTTATTGTTATTGGATGTGTGTGGAGGTGTTACACAGATCACTTCATAGACTTGAAGGGATATAATAAACTATGTGATGCAGTGTTAAGATCCAAACAATAATTGATGTAAGCTGGACATTATTAGACCATGATTAAGTCCAAATGACCTTCAGATCAGTTCGTTCCCACTTGAAGGTCTTGATTACCACAGCATTGGGATTTATCTTTGGCCAACAATGCAAAATCATGCCAGATTCAATTGCTTTGATCAATCCATGTACAACTTTATCCTATACAGATGGTGAGGGAGTTGAAGGGTAGATCATTCACCCCTCAAAATGTTTGCCAGTATCTCTGCCCAGTGGCATGGACAAGGGTGGGTAGGTGGGATGAGACATATCTGTGGTGAACTCTATTCAACCCGGATATGTCTGTACCCTTGCATGCCTCCTTTTTGGTAAAATGACACACCAGTTCAACTAAATTGTTCCTCATGGTCAGCCCAAGGGCCCTTCTGGTAAACCCAAGTGTTGGCCTGGTTGACTGCAGAGCCTTAAATGCCGTTGTGGTCAACTGTCCCTATGGTTAGCCCAAGCTTCCTTCAAGTCCCAATCTGGTTGGCCCAGGTGCACCTCAAGTGCACTTCTGGTAAGCCAAAGTATCCCTTTTGATTGGCCAAAGTGCACCTCTGATTAGTTCCACTTTGGTATGACTTTAGGGCAAAAATTAACCCTTACCTTAAACTTTACACTAAACACTAAACCCTGCGCATGGTAAACATGTCTCTTTTTATTTTCAGACCTGCTCTTGAGAGAATTTGTATTGTGTGACCTCAGCATAGGTGTATCATCAGCATAGGCCTTACCAGAACTAATCAGACAGAGTAGTCACAACTGCAAATGAGCCAACTGTAATAAAAATAAAAATAACCCAGTGCTTTATTGATATAATTAGCATTGCTTTTCAATGTTTCTCCTACCATAGAAATTAGTGGGCAGACCACCCGGTAATGATAACCAAGTACCCACTAATCCCCATCAACAATCAGGCAACAGCGTTTGCCGTGCTATCCATCAGAGCTGTAATAATGTCTTCTGCTGTTAAGGTGCCACTCATGCAAAGCGAATACTTTCTGCAGTTGCCTGACTTTAAGAGCCTTTAATTGGTGAACCACTGGAAGACTTGTGAAACCAGTAAAGGAAGTCTCACCTTAGCCATTCAATTCAAAATTCATTTTTTGTCAGATAACCAGATTTTAATATTGGAAGGAAAAAAAAATGTTAAAAGAAGATGCAGCAACAGTCACCTAGTTAGATTACAAGCTGCAGGCAACAAGCATTTATTGTAGTTTGGGCAAACTCAAACCTAATCCATCATCAAGGTAAATAACACGTTTTCTCCTGCCGTTCCTGTTGTATAAAGAAAGAAGAAAAACTCACACCTTTCTAGCTTCACAGGCTTTGACCACAGTTGCTCATGGTACAGCACTGTGCACATAATTGACATATGAGGGGTACATGAAAACTAACGAAAATGAATTACCTCCTTTGGTGGTCTTTGGCAGGTCTGTGTGTGGAAACACCTCAATGACAGAGGTCAGAGGCACTTAAACCAGGATTATTCAAGGTAAAAGAAATGCCACATATATGCAAAAACCAATGTGAGGCGTAGAAGGGTTTCTGTATAGGCAGCTTGTCAAATTAAAGCTGATGGGTTGTAGCAGTGAAAGACCATGTCGGTTCCTACTCATGTCGGTTCGGACATAATCATCAAAACGGAATGATAGGCATTGAAGGGTAACTAGATGTCCTGATTAAATTGAGAAAGATTTTCAACCACTTGTCACAGTCTCTGTTGTGATAATAAGACTTTTTTTTTTTTTTTTTTTTTAGTTAGATTTTCAGAAAGTAACATTTTAAGAGCGACCTCTGCAAAATTGGAAAAATTTGAAGAACATGAACATGGCCACGGACTTTCTCTCTCTTTCTCCCTCCATCTGTCCTTCCTCATTCAATCTCTTGCTCTGTCTTCATCTTTCTTGCGTTATCTTGTCTCTCGAAAAACAGAGTGAATAGCAGAATAACCACTTGCCCTTTTTTGGCAAACATAAAGCTATATATTACCAACACTTTACAGCATATCAAAGCATTTTTGCTGATCCTTTCATGGCCTAGCATTTTTAAAACAAATATTAAAAGAGAGTTTTGGGAATTTGAAAGTAGTCTTCTAGTTTTACTACAATGGCCAGCACTGTCAGTACTATACTAAATCAATACTACTGAGTCAGCATTGACAAAAATATGGATATTAATCAAAAAAAACAAACAATCAAAAAAACATACTGCAGTACTAAATAGGTATACCTTAAAGTGACAAGTGAAAGCATGCTTCATCTGTAGTAAACCTCAGTTTATGCCTTTTTATATCTTATATAAAGCAATTTGAATTGCCTTAGTGCTATACAAATACACTTGCCTAGTAAGTAGTAAAAACGTTATAAACTTTACTGGAAGAATGAATAATTATAAATCATCATATAGTAAAACAAACTTTGAAAAATAGAGAGAACACATACAAGAGCTAAAAATCTGACTGCATGACAGCAGCATGGATAGCAAATTATCAGGAATATCATGGAATTATGAAATTCAGTGGACTGGAACCAAACTTAAATTGTGTTTGTCGAGGATTGTACAGAGGCTGCTCATGCCCTGGACAAAACTATTTGTCTTTGGTAGATAAAGTGCAATGTAATTTAACATAACAGACGTCCTATCTGTGTAGCTTCTGTTCAGGCTTTGGTAAAACTGTGTCAGAGAGGAGCTGCTTCAACTTCGTGGTAAGTTTGAGCTGTACGTTGATGTGTTGTTACACGATTAGAAAGATGCTACTGTTATTTTGTTCAAAGACATTAAAAAATACTTACAAATAATGCAATCCCACATACATAAATGAATGGAACTGAGTCTTGGCAAAGTTACAGATAAATGGATCCAAAACATTATGGGCTGTTTGGTGACTGTTTAACAGCAGGGAATCTCTTTGAGCTTTGGACCTTCTACAGGCAGGTAGCCTTGCTATCTCAGCAGAGGACATTCACTGTGGGTCAGTTGCTTCAGCTGTCTCCAACTCGCTCTCAGACTAAAGTGGTGGGAATAAAGGAGTCCTCTGAGCCTCCCAAGGGCCTTAAATAGACTTACAGTTTTTACCTGGGCCTTCTGGTCAATCCCCTTCAGAGGCTATGTCTCTGAGCCAGCCTTCAATGGCTGAGAAAGCGAAGTTGTTCAAAGTGAGTGGTTTGTTGGTGCACAGTGGATTGCAGCTTGTCGTGTGGTGCATTAGGTGTTGACAGATGGGAGGGAGGGCACGGGACGCTGTGGGGAACCAATGATTTATTGCTGGGCCTGGGACGTTTAACGGGGTGTAAGTGCTGAGTCTGGAGGGACCATGATGTGAGGACACTTGGAAAAAGAGAGGAATAAGCAAGGGGATAACAAAAAAGAGTGAGGAGGTACTGCAAATTTACACTGATCATTAAAGGAAGATTTTGATTAACTTGTATTAAAGCAGGGGCCAAATTACTATCATGTGGCTGGCTGTCACAAGGAAACAATGTGCTTCTCTTAGAATAACACAGAAACCAGTGAGCACTAGCGCCAATGATGTCAAATGAAGGGAAACAGAAATTATTGATGGGAATTTCGTTCAATGTTATTTGCATTTAAACAACACTCATGTAACCAACTACCTGACTGGAAATAAAAAGGAGGAGAGGTGTGTGACAGATAGACAGAGAGAGAGAGAGAGAGAGAGAGAGAGAGAGAGAGAGAGAGAGAGAGAGAGAGAGAGAGAGAGAGAGAGAGAGAGAGAGAGAGAGAGAGAGAGAGAGAGGAGAGTAAGCAACAAGCACAAAAAAGAGAGAGGGAGAGCATAGAGACACGGCAGGCACCAAAGTGTGCACGTAAAGATAATGGCAGGTCAACAATATAGCTCTGGGTATTGGTGGGTTCTCTCCTGCCACAGCACAAGTGGATGCTCATTATGCACATCTCTACTGGTGTGCTATTTGTATTGGTTATACCACCAGTGCTGCTGTGATGTAGGTTTGTAATAACAGCTTTTTTGACTATAATTTGATTATATCATTAATCTTTAAACTCCAGCAGAAAGATCGAGATATAATTGTACATTTGTGTACTGGCTAGTTTGTTAAAAGTACAAATTGTTGTGTGCCCCAGGTCTGTAAAATTCACATCACAGAAATTAAGTAACTCATCATTCCATTTTTAGTCTTACACTGGGATCATTTAAAAATAATAATTTGGTACTGAGAAAAGCATATATAGAATATCTCCTGGAAAACATGTTTGTTTCATAACAGGATTCATCATGTATACCATTAGTACTGTAAAGTGACGTCCAGGCTGGCACAAAAAGATTCAGTCTGATTTACTATCAGACTTTATTAGCTGGAATTTCCTTTCATATTTGTATAATGGCTGCAAACTTTCATACTAAATTGCTGGATGTGCACTGCTGCATAGAGTTTAGAACAACAATGCAAAGAAAATGTGGTTCAGCTTGCAAATACCAATGTGTCAAAAACAAAAAAGCAATGAACAGGATGAAAATTCAAGAGACTAATTATAACTTTTACAAACTATTGCCAAGCGAAAAGATATACAAAGACATCTTATTTATGGAAAATGTGTGCTGCCTGATTGTGTGGTGTTAATCAACATATTCTTTCTGCTATACCTGCATCACACATCTGATGAAAAGACCCTCTTAGTCATTTAGTTACTGTGCAGTTATACCATCATAAAAAGAGATATAAATGCTGGGAAATGAAGCGGAACACAACAATAACAAGAAAATTGTAGGTATTCAGTACATGCTCATGAATAAAACGAATGCACTTGAGAAAGAAACACACCCTTTCCCTTCTTTTACTGTGTGTGTCAGCTTGTAACTCCTCAGGCCTTTGTGTGGTGAGGTGAGGCTGTGTTCATTTTTATGGAATGACAAGAGCCTTATCCAAGACATGGACGCTGGATTTGCTGGATTTTCAGCAACCAATGAGAACATGAAAAAAAAAAAATAGAACAGACGGGTCATGTAATGAGCTGGGCAGGGTTGGTGGAGAGAAAAAAAAAAAAACAGATGGAAAAGTGGCACAGTTCCCTACAGTGTTCACTCTGACACTGTTTACATCCAACATTTTGTCAGAACGGCGCAGTGGCAAAGAAACTAGACAACTGACTTGATCAAGCATTATCTCTACATTCTCCAAGTGTCACAGTTATGTGTGCTCCATATCTTGCAAGTGTTGTTTTAGTTATACATTGGTTATACACCTTTTTATGTTAGTAATTTGAGGCTAATGCCATGCTTACTATAAACTCATTCTAGCCACAATTATACCATTAAACTACTGTTAAGCAATGTTTATTTTAGTACAGTTATTCTAGCTTGAAATGCTTTTGTTATTGTACTTATCACTTTCAGATTGACACAAGCCACAGCCAAGACCCAAAGTTAAAAGCCATGGATTGAATATTGTGACCCTATACCTAGTCCCCTGTGACAGAACTTATCAGTGCCATCATTCTTAATGACCCCTTAACACCCAATTAGCCTTAGAAAACCCTGTCAAGGTAAATTCAGCATTCTTGCATCTGTTACAGCTGTGCCCTTCAGCCAGCTTAGGGTGATAGACAGTGGAGCACATCAGAGGAGCTAGGGGACGGAAGATGTATTGATCAGGTCTTGAGACCAAAAAAAAAAAAAGAGAGAGATAGAGGTTAGATTTGTACTTTGCTTTGTGATCAATAAGTCATAACCAAAAAATATCAGGATACACTGCTTTGCAAAAATTAAAAAGCCTTTAATAAATGTGCTTAGCGCCTACGCATGTCAACTCACAGTCTTCTTCAGGGCCAGAAGAAGACACTTAGTATTTTTTTGGTTACGACTTATTGATCACAAAGCAAAGTACAAGACTAATCTCTCTCTCTTTTTTGTGGTCTCATGATACTGTATGTCCTTGGATCCAAAGAGCACCTGTTTTTTGATATCTGCATTCATGAAGTACCACTTCCAACAATCTACTGGCATTTGCTCTCTCTATTGATCAGGTCTGTTTTGTTCCGCTCTGTTCTTCACATTCAGACTTCAGTGACACTGAGATCACATTGCACTGTAAACAGAAGAATAATCCGCCGAGCAATAGCAGACCCGTTCTGTGTTTTGTGGTAGTGCCTTGGCAATGTCAGGTTGTGTTAGACAAAATTCCTTTGTGGAGGTTTCTAGACAATAAGAAGAGACAGTGTGGGCAACTGTTGGCTCTGTGTGGTTTCTCTGGCCAGACTGATGCTTCCTGTCTGAGACTATACAAAATGGTCACAGATGGGAAGAGGCCCCAATTCATGACATGATTTTATTTTTTAAAAGATAAAATCTCCATTTATCTTTATCTTGCAGAATTTATGCCAAACCCAATTAAGAAAACTTTTAGGGGTTCATCATTATTTTTTCCTCTCCAAAACTTTTTTATGTGCGATTCATCACCAAAAACAAACAGTGGCAAAAGTAGTAAAGCGGTCACAGTTGTTAGATTGTCAGTTTTGTTAAGTAATAAATAAATAAATAAATAAACAGATGAATAAATTAATGACACCTAACCATATCCAACGGTTGGAAAGGGATTTTTCACTGCTTCCAGATTGTCCAAACAACACTTCTTTTTAAGTATATAATGGCCATCAGCCCAGGAGCTCACTATTGATCACTGCTCACACCTTCCCTTCCCTGCACCTGTCAATGTTCAGTGTTCAGCAGCTTTGTCTGGTCTCACTATGTCTCCCTTTCATTCTTTGTACCAACACTCTCATTCTCACACTTAAGACAATGGCATGACAAGAAAGGAGAAGATATGATTTCATGGTGACAGCACAAGCACAGAGAAACACACACATTTTACAGTATGTGATCAGTCACCCCAATTGTTGATTGAGTGTTCTACGTGGCAACTCCCAGATGAGCTGTGTGAGCAAGAAGAGCCATCAGTCTCTCCCTAATGATCATCCTACCTCACAACCCCTGTTCAGTTTTATGTGTCACATCCAGCTAACAGTGAGATTAGTGCGCTTGCTATCACACTCCCTAAATCCTTCTCTATGCTGCTCACAGTCCTGCCGAGTTGCCCCTTTTCACCTGCCGTGGCTTCTGGCTATGGCTATATTCTGCCCAGGCTCCCTTGACCCAAGCTGGTAATGCATTACTCTCCAGATCAATTGATAGATTGGCCCTGTCGTAGCTGCCGTAACTAAATCAGCTGCTCCTGATGATTCAGCACCAGCCAGGGAGCCGGGCCTGCTGTCACCAATCACAGATCACCAGCAGCTGAGACAGGTATGGACATTCTCCTGTCACTTGAACCTAATTTATTGCCAGCTACCACATTGATTAACCTTGTGCTGTGGTTCAAGCTTCCTATAAAAATTTGTGTGTTGGTAGGGGGCAGGGGTGTGTGACTGAATGAAGAAGTCGGAAGAAACATAAAGGCAACTGGATGTTTACATTACTACAGTAAACTTTGGACGAAAGGACTTTCACTGTACAGCCACGAGCGACCTTGTCAAAGTGGCGGCTGGTAACATTCAGCTAGGGGATTATGTCTCAGAATTGGACTGTTACGGTGGTAAATAATGTTTTTAATTACACTGCAGATTGAGTGGGAAACTATTAGGGGTGGGTAAAAAAATTGATTCACTTAAGGATTGTGATTCTTATCTTCTACGATTCCGAATTGAATCACAAATGCCAAAAATTGATTTTCTAAATGTTAGTTAATAATGTTATGTTGACGGAACGAAAACGGCAGAACTCAACTGCAAGGGCAGTGCAGCACCAAGACAGTCTACAGTAGGCACATGCTAGAGATATTTTGTAGTTCACCTAGTAGTGAGACAAACATATTGTGAATAGTTTCTATGCCATCGACCAGAGATCAACATCAGCGGAGCGGAGGAGCGATCTCCAGCACTAACAAAAGAAACCGGCTGACCAACGCGCACTGCAGCATTAAACAACTTAAACCAATTCTGGTGCAAAGAAAAACAACTTTGTGCACAGTCTGTTTCACTTCAAAAACCCTGCACCCGTTCAGCATCTTGTACAACGATGGCTGTCCCGGGGCTAATGGTGCAGCAGAGAGGCTGCTCTCCACTGCTGGAAACATAACATTTATAACAACACAGCAGAGCAATCCACCCCCTTTACTCCAGAGCAAACACACCAACTTAACCCGTTAACTTAACCAGTGATATTGGTCAGTAAATTACAATTTCATTTCGTTATTCTAATACGGGCAGAATACTGTAGAATGCTTTCAAATAAATTAATTATGCAATTAACTTTTTAAAATCAAAAAGCTGCAGCACCATTTATAACTGCCAGTTTTGTTTTATATTACATCTCAGTGGACCAAGGGCACCAGTGAATGGTAAATTACAGAGGTCAACTTGTTCACATTTTGGTCTTTACTCATTTATTTCTGTTGGCCAATGTGTCTTCCTGGGTCTGTTAGAAAGCATGGCCACCACCATCAGTCTCTTGCCAGTTTAGTCTGTGTCTCTATTCTTGTTAAGATTTCTTAGTAGTACAAATGAACATCTGTGGATAGCAAATAGATGTCTCTTAAAATATCTTTCAATCTTTGCACAATCCACTGCAACTGAGCATGGAATGCATATTGTGCAGCATTTCCTTTACATAGGCTCTACTTGAGAAGCCCACCCAGGTAGATTAAGACCTGCCCAGGTTGCTTTTTTTTTTTTTCAACCAAGATGTGCAATAATCATTTCATAATGCACACTGATAATGAACCCACCCATCACACGCTGCACCACCCACCACCACAAGTACATTCTCAACCTGTGAGAAACACTGGTGTGCACATAATTATTATTAAGACTATAATTAGTATTATCACTTATTAATCTTTTGCATGAGTGTAGACAGCTATGATCAAACGTTATCCAGAGATGCTTATCTGGGTGATTTTTAACAGCAGTCAGTTTTAGGTAATGTTTAACATTTGACAGCTGTAAATTGCAAGCACAAAATTTGAATGTTATGCTGTATGTGGCACTGCAGTAATGAGATGATTCACAGATCCCATGGCGCCTGAACACTGCCAATTGCCATTTGAACCTAATTTTTATATTTCGGACTTGCAGTAAAACTATATAAAGTAAAATCTCAGCCAGGGTCAAAGTACTGCCTACAGTGAATTATATCATGTGACTGTAAGTCATCTCTGACAAACAGACTATTTGAGGATGTCTAAAATGTCTAAGGGGCAGATGCCTTAATAATTAAATAAATAAATATACATTTCTTTAAAAGAAAAGGAAAATATAGCATTCCTGTTGTGCTCTGTAGTGATCAGAGGTATCACTGTCTAAAACTGTACAACTTATGCTAAAGTAAAAACATAGAGTTAAGGTCATAAACAGTAGCAATTCTTGTTTCTCAGAGAGGGATTAGACTCAACAAAGCTTCAGTTTTTTATGTATTTACAGCTATTTTAAGCATTTGCAATATTTATTAAATATTATACTTTATGAGCAGGCTTGGTAATGATATCCTCCATATTCACTCTTGGATTTTGATTTACCCTCACTGGGGATGCTGAGCTGAAGAAGTAGAAGCATTTTGTTCTTTGTGTCTCTGTGATTTACTCTGTGTTCCTTGCTAGGACAGCCAGGGGCTGTCAACAATCTCCCAGCTGTAGCCTCTAAAACACAACTCATGGGTCTAATGAACCAAGGCACAATTACTTTAGCAAAAAGCTGCTGTGCCTTAAGAGGGGGAAAGGGCATCTGAGTGTTCATAAATGCACATGATTTTACTTTTTTTCATAAGTAAGTAAGAGGAGAAAATCTCTGTAGATTTAACACCATACTCTGAGTTATAGTAAGGATGGCCGCACATTCTTTGATGAAAGAGCTATATCTACATTTTATGTACATCGCAAAGTTGCAACAGCCTCTGCTTTGAACAAAAATCCCTTTTATGTTTGTTTATTGATTTTCTAGGCAGATCCTACCAATCCTGCAAAAAACTGTCTTCTATTGGGCTGTCTCATTAAGTGATTACAGAAATAAATGCCTAGATAAAGATAATGTTACTATAATTATAACCACAATTAAAAGGTCAGCTTTCCAAATTACAAAAAAGTGAAAAATACCTGTAGTGGTATCTATAGATGTAGTTCATTTTTATCTTTGTGAGGTTTTGGTCTTTCAGTGAGACTCTTGCCACCAAGACAACACAGCAGAGATGAATGATTTTGTTTATAAAATAATAATTGTGAGAAGCAGAGGCAAGACGCTGCAGTAATCATGACCAAAAACCTCACACCACAAGGACCGCTTCTTTCCGACTGCAGCTGGCGTCATCAACAAGGCTCAGGATCCCCACTGACACGGACTCTTATCCCGCCCATGGACACTGCATGTTACATTAACATGAAATCTCATTATTTGCACATCTGTAAACCCACCACATCTAATGGCACCTTACATTAACACACATTTTGAATTTTTATTATTTGCACATTTACACATCGCATATAATGTTTATGCTATGGACACTGAAGTAAACAACCACCCATGAAAATGTCTGCACATGTTTCTGCAGACTAATGAAGGAATAAGTCTTGAATGTAAAGCAAACTTGCTTTTAAGATGATAAAAGAAGATCAGACATTTAATAGATTTGACATTGAAAGTTTCAGAAATCTCATAGGCTCCAGTTTAATGGCAAAATTACAAAGACCAGCATTAAGAAAAGTCATTTCAGGTCAATAACTGTGTATCCAAAAGTTCCTAGTATTTTTGCTCATATATACCCAACTAGAGTACGCACAAAAGGGTCGGTTGAAGTAGACGTGTGGGATGATTAATCATCATCGTCGTCGTCTTGGCCAGTTTCTTACCTCTTTTACAGCTATGTGAATCACAGAAGAGCATAACAAAAATGGATCACCAAATGAAGAGGAAATGTCCAGACTGGCTTCTCCAAGTAAGAAAATACTATTGTTTAGAGTTGCAACATGCAAACATATGACATTACAAATATGTAGCCAGAGGCCCATTATGTGCCCTTTTAACTTGAATTTACATTTGTGGAGGTATTGAAAGTCCCTTCATGTCATGTTATGTCATGTTTTCCATGTGTAATGTCATGCTTTTTTTATGTTGCTTTACAGTGATCAAACCATTATTGCATGTCCAGTCAGTTCCTTTGATGTTTTTGTTTTTGGTTGCCTTTAGTTTACTTTGCTAAAATGATGTTTCATTTTATTAAATTCATGTTCATGTTTACATGAAAATCATCAAACAGTGATTATATACTATATGTATTCAGCACTGTTCTATACTGTAGTTTTACATTTCTGTCAAGTAGTTGCTTTGCATTTAGTGATGGGATCATGAAATTATCAACAGAGTATGTCAAGCTGAAAAGACACCTGGTCCTAGGACATCTACGCTCGGCACATCGAAGAGGTGATTTTCACCAAAGTACCAAGACCTCATCTTGCACTGTCTCATCTCCACTCACCTTTGCACCTTTGGAACAGATACACTTCTATTAAATCAATACAGCTGTCTACACAGGCCCTGTAACGGTTCAGGGTTCCCTTGTGCAAAAGTGCTTGTGTATTGGGTTTTGAGTGTTGGGCTCTAGAGCATGCAGGCGGCACTAAACACTGTGCCACATTTTGTGTAGACACACAGACAGACTAGCTGCTGCTCTGCTAATGTGCTGCTCATGCTACGTTTCCTGTGTAGACACGGTGTAACACTCAATGTTTGATGGGAGGTGACAGTATTAGAAGAGGAAATATTACTTGAAATAGCAGGGAGAGGTGTTTAGTTCTGCAATCCCACAAAAGAGAGAAAAAGATAAAATACAGAAGTGACCAGCAAATGTGTTGGCCATAGATTGTAAAAAAGAAAAAAAATAATGGACGTAGCCACTGTGATGTCACCCATTGATTTGTGGACTCCCGTAATGAAGCCTCAAGTTTGGCATTTTGACTGTTGCCATTTTGGATTTTTGGAGTCAGAAGTGACAATATTTGGACGAGAGGGTGTAGCTGACCCTAACGCTAGTTGCTAGCCGCTAGCAGCTAGCTTGGTTAGCATGGTGCATTTACAGTCTATGGTTAACTGTGATAATGCTAATGCTAATGCTAGTATTGTCGAACGAAAAACAGGCTTAAAACAAAATGTACTTACAGGATAAACTGATTAGCCAACTCCTTAGAAGATCTTTTAATACAGCTGAACGCTGAACAAGACTTTTTTAGGCAACCAGAATGTTACAATTAACTTTCATGAACTGAAAACACAATGAAATAGCTACACCTATACTCCTATTCAAATCTGGGGTTACGATATGTAATGTAAACAATGTTGTCGCAGTGGCAGCGACTTGTCAATCACAAAGTAGCCACACCTTAACGCATACTCTGCTTTATTATTTTACTCTAAATGGGACCATAATTTACAAAATGAACATCATGCTGTATTGAAGAAGACTTGAAACTAGCGATTGAGACCATAAACTCATTAGGAAACTGTTTACTGAAGTAATAAATCAAGTGAGAAGTAGGGTCATTTTCTGACAGACTTCTATACTTCTATACAGGCTTCTTTTTGCAATCAGTGTAGCTGACCATTAGAAAGAATGCAGGTTTAAGGCACCAAGCTACCCACTTGAGAAAGTGTAGTCAGGATTAAGTAGAAAAGTGAAAGGAAATGAGCAGCATGTGTGTCTGTGTGTGTGTGCGCTCAAGTAGGTGCATGCACACATCAGCACGTGTGCAGTTGCAACTAGGTAACGGTTATAAAATTATCAAAAGGAAACTCACATTGTTCATGTACTCGCTCAACAAGTCTTGGAGGGCCTGTCGAACAGCGTTGCACTCAGCCACAATGCGTTCTCGGCGGTCGTCACGTGTGCACGAAGAGTCAGCCATTAGTGCAGCACCACTGATGATGCTCTCCAAGCGCTCCTCAAGAGAGGGCCGGAAACGTGCCTCGCTGAATGTCAAAGGGTCCAGGATGATCTTGTTCTGTAAGGCAAAAAGACGAAAAGCAGGTCAGGACAATATCACAGGCTGAACAGTGGAAATGACCAGTGGAAGACTGAGGAACTGTATCCTGTGCAAAATAAAAGCTGTAAATTCAAATAGTATTACAGGCTATGGTTAAATATGTATTATGAAGACTACAGTTTGTACTTTATTTTGTTTTCATCATGTGAACATGAATTACTTATAAATAGTGATGTAATAGTTGATGAATTTAAGTAAATTTGTGACAGAGGACTTTGGCATTTGGTTGTAGAGAGCAATTTCTGAAGTAGATAGACAACAGCATCATCAACTGACCATATACAGCAAACAAAATATGCCAGAACCCTGCTAATCAGACACTGTACTCATTAAATGGTTAAACACTAATTAGGGAAGTACAGTGTTTCAAATAAATAGGACAATGTGCCTCTTTCTCCACTCTCTAATTAAAAGTGAAATGTTTCACTCTAAAAGCAGATTTACAGCATATGGAAAAACAACACATTATTTTAAGACACATTTAAACAAAATGAATACATGCTTGAAAAAAATCAAACATAGTATCAAATACCATTACGCTTTGCAACCATCTTAGACCTTCGTGAACAAAAGAGCTTTGAAATATTGAGTGAGAAATTTTAAGCTGCATTTCTCCCCCCAAAAGGGATAAAGTGTTTTGTAATAAATCCCTTCAAGGAGAAAATAGAAGTCAAACTGAAAAGCATCTTCTTGTCAAAAGCCCACAACTAAATAACTTTTCTCCCTTGCAACAAATTCTAATGACAAATGTGAACATCTGTCTAAGAAGTGCATATATTGTAAATTCATAATAGATTTATATTTGCTTAAAGAACATCAAATGCTTCCACAGAGTTTTCATACGTTAGCAAACAGCAGTCAAATATTTGCTACAGTTTGTTAATAAATTTATTAAGATGTATGCAAATTGTAGCTCTGAATGAGACTGAACTGTTACAACAATCAGCCACCATGACTAAGATACGCAAAACAAGGGTTACATGAACAAGGTCAAACACTGGGTTGCTTGACTTAGAGACAGTAAATTGATAAAGTGATACTCTATACAAAATATCTTTGAGTATAAAACATTCACTTCTTGTTGACTACAGGGCTGTCTGTTTAAGATAGTAACCAGATGCAAGGAAAAAAGAAGGAGACCTTAATGTTAACTCCACAGCTTTTCTAGCTCTACTAAATTCATGTCTCTCTTCACAGGCATGTCCCCCCTTCTACATAGTGCACATAAATGTGTGTGCTTGTTGTGTTCATTTTGACATAACCACTATGTTAATGATATTCACACAGGATCTGTGTCAAGAAGGTTAACACAAAGATGTCAAAACATGTGTAACACAAACACATTATGTTCTGTCCTCTGCTAGACACATTGTGTTAAAACGAAATATTAAAACCAACCAAACGTGTATATATGTACAGTACTGTGCAAAAGTTTTAGACACTTTGGATGTTGAGATTCTTATCCATTATGCAATACCATCAGGGAGGCATCTGATCAGTCCCAAATTTATTTTGCAGCTTGACAATGACTCCACACATACAGTCACAGACATAAAGAATTATCTTCAGTAACAAAAAGAACAAGGAGTCTTGCAGCAGATGGTGTGGCCTCCACAGAGCCTTGATCTCAACATCATGGAGTCAGTCTGGGATTACATGAAGAGACAGAAGCAACTGAGACATCTAAATCCACAGAAGAACTGTGGCAAGTTCTTCAAAATGCTTGGAACAACCAACCTGCACCGAAGTACCTTGAAAAACTGTGCAAGTGTACGAGGAAATTAGTTAGGATTAGTGCTGTTTTAACATTCAAGACCAGATTTGCTTGTATATCATTGACAGTATATAAATATGGACGACACATCGCCACTTCCTACCGCTATGCAGAAGTGAAGCCAACATATCTCCTTTGCAGGAACTGCAGTCTTGCTTTTGTGATGTCATTTGGAGCCAGAGTCTGCGCAGTAGGGTTGGGCGGCGGGATGACGGCCCGCGAACATGCCCCCTAAACCATCCTGCTGCCTGACGGAGGTTTGAGAGTGGCTGTCACAGCTGTCAATCATGATGCCCCCTTTTCATATTGTCAAATAACTAATTAAAAACAACCTTATCAGAAAAATTAGCACTTGCACAAACATCAGTGTGATAAGAACTACCTAAAATGACAGAAACCATATTTAGGAAATATTTGTTTGATGTGTACTTTGATTTTTTAGTTTGGCTCATGTCCCATCCACTAACATGGAAGGGGCAGGACTTATGACCTATACTGCAGCCAGCCACCAGGAGGCGATTGAGATGTAAAACAACTACATTTATACAACACAATTTGATTTAAAATTGGCATATGGCACAATAAATGTCCATTTTCATCACATTACCTCTATGTTAACCCTGCATACTGTTTAAAACATAACTCAGTGGGGTCAAAACACAAGTATATTATAGCATATCTTTATAATAATAATAAAATAATAATAAAATGTTAGCTCCTATCATCTCTTTCTCACTCTGATTCCAGTCTCACCTAGAGGCAAAATGCTTCTCTACATATGAATCTAACTGATAGAGTATTATAGAGGGCACAGTTGGACTTATAGGTTTAATCAAATAACCTGCATACTGTGGTAATGAAGCCATTTATTTTAATGCTCCCTTATCTTGTTTTGTTCAATTTGGAGACATAAGAATACCCATGGGTCAGTGAATAGAGACACCAATTCATGAAGCAGAGCAACAACATGTGCCTTGTAATTTACTGCAAACAGTGTTTTATCATATCTCCTTTCCATCTATTCACAGGGGGAAATTCACCTAATAGCAATTCAAGTTTAGTATTTCCATCCTAAGACTCAACAAAACCAGTTCCATAAAAAGCTTTTTTAGCTACAGTGCCCAGCCAAACAAAGGTTGCATTTCAGTGTTGTGTAAGCTGTAAACCAACTAAACATTCAACAATAACTCTGAGGGGGAACAGCCTTAAGATATGGCTCTGTGGCATACATGACGAGTCGCGCAAGTGTTGGGTAGTAGTTCGGAGCAAAGGTGCAGTGTTTGGTCTCTCCTCAGCCAGTCTAATCCTGGGGCAGGGTGACAGACTGTCAAATGATGCTTAATAACATGCAAGGTAAAAGAGGACTCCACCAAGCATAACCTACTTTTCATCTGCAGCTGGCAGGAAAAGTGTGTGTAGTAATACAAAAGAGAGTTTGGGGCTAAAGAAAAATAAATGGAGGTAGAAATAGAAGGGAAGAGAAATGCAGAAGATATAGAATTGATAATGGCTCAACATAAAAGACAAGCAATCCGACTCACTCGTTACCTTTTTTCTGTCCTGCTCTTTGCTAGGAGATGGCCCACACTGAGCAACAGCAGTATTCCCAATAGTAAATGATCTTGAAAAAATCATGACCTTCAATTATGCAGTTTCAAAAGTGTTCTTGCAAATTTACTCAAAAAGTAGAATAACACAAGCCTAAAACAATTCATGTGTAATTTATAGCCTTAATGTAACTTATTTCATGCGGGTTTTGAATAGTTATGAATTCTAAGAGCGCAATCATCGTATATTGACATTGACGCAACCAAATACAGAAATGCTGCAGGTGACACAGAACACAATGGAAATAAGTTACAAAACAACAGTGTTCTGTTTTTGTAGCACATTTCTGTATTTGGTTGTGTTTTCTGTATTTGCAGCGTTTTTTGTTTTTTTTTTCTAAATGCTGTGCATGTGTTGTCAAACTGATGATGTTTTCTTCATTTGCTTGTGTTTTGTCTATTTGCACATTTTCTTTAATTGCTGTGTGTTGAGCTCTCCTGTGGTAAAGTTCGGCCCATCCATCCACCCCAATCTCCTTCCCTCCGCGGACTTTGTCGTTCTATAATCATGTCACCTGTCGTCCTCCTTTGCTCCCAATGGACAGGAGTCATAATTACTAGAGCCACTCGAGGGCTTTGTCACTTGATTGTAAACATACGCATAATTTTGGGGCATTTGCTGAAACAACTTCATTCTTGATTCTTGAGGACAGTACAATGACAAAAAATTGTCAAAAAGAAAAAAACCTTATTATCATATTAAGACATATTTTAAAGAAAACGCTTGTTCAATTACGTATGTATGGTCAAATGCCTTAAACCAAGACAATAATAAAAGACAATTAAATCAGCTAGTGAGCTCATGGTCATGTCTTATTAAATGGCAACAACTATCATAATGTTTCTTTTATCATGAATGGAATTGTTTTCCATAATACAAAATAATTTTCTTATGAGTAAATATGTAAGTAATTTGATAAGTAGTATGAGATCCCAAGTCATTATTATGCAACACTAAGTCCTAACTGTAAGACTTGGATGTCATAATCACAAGAATATTTTGGGGGAAAAGCAAAACATTTCCATAGGACAAAAATATGTTTGTATTATTTGAAAATTTACGGAAATGCTGCGAGAAAAATCTACCATTGGGATGTCCCTGTTAAGTTGATCCGCTTGAAAAAAAATCCCTTGTTGCTTGTTTCATGCTTGTTGTGCAATGGCTATCCTTATGTTGAAATCTACATCAGAAATTAAAACTTTAAGACGGAAAAAAGGAACAGAACAAAGCCCAATACACTGAGGATCTCAACATGGAAAGATGCAAAGAAGAAAAGAACATAAAGGGAAACTGAGAACATTCCCTGAGGACTTTACTCGATTGTTATTCAAGCAGGATGTCAGGTTGCAATTATCACTGGGAGTTGGGAATAGGCAGAGTAGAAAGAGTAGCAAATGCTTGGTTGACAAAGGCTGGGAGGTTCTTTAGGTAATTGGCATTGGCTGAAGTCATCCTCCAAGAAGCTCACAAACGTGACTGATCAGTATCAGTTCTCTCAATGAGTTTCAGACTTTTTTTGTTCTGGAAGCTCATTATCAATTACTTGTGACTTGTTAAAACACACATTTTGCTGTAACAAAATTGAAGTCTATACAATTTCAGGCACCATTACATGCCTATTACATCCAGAAACAACCTTGTCTTTCATCACAGCCCCTCATCATAACTTTTTCCTTAGCAGATTATTCATTCAAAAATGTTATTCACATACAGTATATTCCATATTGTAAAACTACAACTCCATTTCACTGATATCCATCAGAATTTCTCACTCTATCCCTCTTCAGGAAATTCACAGAGCAAAGTCAGCTTATATGCAGCGTGTCTAGTGATGGGGATTCAGTGTTATGTTGGAGAATAATTCAGCACAGCAAATTTGCTGACACTGAACTTTGAAGCCTTCCAATACAGCATGTCAAAATATTAAAGCATCTCAAAATTCCTTGAAGAGTAAATTCATCTGAGCATGATGTTAAGTTGGATTTACTCTTTGCTTTTTCTTAATGCTGATATTTACTCTAAAACAATTACAATGTTAAAAAATATGCAATTTGGTTTTTGTTTTTTTCAGATATTTAAATGGTCTGGAAAAAATAGTTTTTATGATCAGATGTTTGTGGATGTTTGTGCCGAGCAGTTAGACAAATCTTACCTGCAGGCTGAGGAAAGAGTTAAGTTTTTTTTTCCTCTTTTCCTTCATTCTAGGCCAGGCTTTCAGTCTGTAATACTATTTGAATGTAGCGTTTGATTTCGACAGTGAATCAGGACCAGAGGCACCATTATGTTTGCCCCAGAGAGGGTGAGGTTATTAGTTTGACCCCACTTTGGGGCATCAACCAGTGAGACAGGGTACATGTCACATCAGCCTATGTCATGTGTGCCTTCAAGGACTTTCCAATATTTGATGACAAGTATATTGTCTAAGAGGGAAGTTGAGCAAAGTCTTGAACATACCACTTTATTGCCTAAGGTGGCCCTTTTCCAGGGTTCAAGGGCTGTTTGGTTGTGACTATTACTCTGTTTGACAAAGTTCTGCCCACACTGGCCCAGGAGCGGAATTAGTCATAACCCAGTCTCTGATTGATTAACCTAATGAAGAGCGCCTTACTCGGGGTTAGGGTTTGGCCCTCAATTGTCACAGAGTGGAAGGCAACTACACAACTTTGAAAAGGCCGATGTGTGTGGGAGCAGAAAATAACAGGGTTAGCACACTCACTTTAAAACTATTTATCTATCAACAATTTTTAAAAAAGTGGACATGTGGACTAATTTACACCTGTGATCATATGCCTAACAATATGAAAATAATAAAATTGAAGTTGTAGTTTTTTTAACTTTTGCTCTCAACATTGTATTATAACATCTAAAGCTAAAAAGTAATTTATATACATGAACCCTGACATATGGCTGCAGTGTTTCCCCGCTATTCATTCATTCTGCAGCGGTGCACCTCCGCTGCAGAATGAATATATGAATGAATTATGAGCTCCGCTGCTAAAATTTCACACGATCATTAATATCAATGGGCTACTAATGATTTTCACTGGAACACTGTGTGAGCATGATAACACCCTATGTTATCATGGTATTGTTTTGAGTCACTGACTAGTGCATCAAATCCCAGAATCCTCCCTCTCCTCATTCTTCGAGGTACATCTACTGTACGTGAAAGGTACCGTTATAAGAGTAGTGTAGCTCCTTTAAGGCAGTGCATAATGTGTGTGCGTAGCGAGCGTGTGATTGAGCGAGTAAAGCAAGCAGCAGAAAGTGACAGTGAATGTGAGGAAAAGGTTAGTAGTAAGTTGTCAGTCTAGCAGTAAATGTACAGTACAGGCTACAGTGTGTCAGTTAATAAATGCTGTTTCCCCACCTGCTGGACAATGGGTTTGCCTAACCTGACCAGCACTGACATTTAAGGTGGACCAGCTATTCTCATTTTAGTGTCCCCCTTCCCACTAACTCAAAGACAGGCAACCTAGGGGGAAACACTGGGCTGCGTCATAATATTTTCATCCATCCATTCATCCACCTGGCAGACCTCCTGGAGTAAGCTGAATATTTCAAGGCTAAGCTTTTACTCTGTTTTTATATTGTATAGTAAGCTAAACAGGGTAGTGCTGAATCTTTTATACACACAAACAGTAGGACACTTGAGCAAGGAGACCTCAATACATCTGTTCTTTACAGGATACCATCTACAAAACTATGCTGAATGTTTCATATAATACTAAAGAAAAAATGAATAGCACATGGATGATGAAAAGTGCTTTCAATAAGTCTCATGGGTCAAGAGACACAATGAGAGGAAAACACAACTGCAAATCTGTGGTTAAGCACTTCAACACAGCAACAGGCACAGGGACAGAAATTTTGAGCTGAAATTGTACAACTGTTTCACTGAGAGGATTAAAATGTTTTTTTTATTTGTGGTAATAATTTTAATCAAACTAACAAAGTCATGTTTTGATTGAAAATTCAAAGCAGCATATTGTTCTTTGTAACAGCTGGTGAAAGGTGGTCCACTATATACAGCCCATTGTTTGGGAACACAACAATCTTTAATTCATTTATTGATGAAAAGACAACCGGTATTTTCCTCAATAAAAACAGTATTTTTCTAAATTTGCTTTTTAACCACAAAATGTGAAAAATAAACATGATGATTAATTACTAAACAGGTAATCAGACCAAATACAGCCTGAAAATTATTTGGATTATGCAACCATGTGTAATTATGTTCAATCAGAAAAAAGGCCATCATAACTGGATAGCAATTATGACTGTGGGGGGAAAAAAATTGAGCCAACTGAACAATCAAGTAACTACCAACAGTGTCTTGATGGAATTCACTGTATTGTTGGTTTAAAAAAATAATAATAGTAACAAAATAAAAAAACTCATAGAACCCTTGAAGATGGAATCTTCAGAATTGTTTTGTTGGCTTTTTCCTTCATTACACAGTTCAAAGATAGACCAGAAAAGTTGGGTGGGGGCAACATGTGACAAAATTTCTAGTCTGGACTCAAACCCAGACATACAGTGGTAGATGCTTTAGTTTGACGCCTTTAGCACGTCCATTGTTTGGGGGACATTGACTGTTACATGTACAGCAAAATATACCACATTTATAGCAATTTTATGCACAGAAACTAAATTCCTGTTGGCCAGAGGAATCATATAATCTCTTTGTGCCTAATTAAACCAACAGATATTTTACAATTCATATCACAAACACCCATATATGATACTTCAGCTAAACAGAAAACTATTAACATCTAGTAGACAAGTAGTAACATAAATACTTTAAGCTGTTTTGTTCATTTTTAATTTACCATTAAAAACATGTAGAAAGAAGCTCAAAACTCAACTTTGGCCATGACAGGACAAATACTAGTATACTGCATTAGCTCTCAAGCCAGCAAATTTAGTATTGTTTTAATTTAATATGTTGATTATTATAAATTATAAGCCCAGATATCATAAATACATTTTCATTGGTGCACTGTACAGCAGCTTGACCTCAACAAAAATACTGTATAAAACTTTACTTTTCAAAAATATGGTCATGCCTGTAATTGTCTGCCCTTGGCCCTTGGAGAACTATATGAATTATTAAGTTGAGTGATATTGTCCTTTTTGTTGCAGCTACATGTTGTGCTGTAAACATATGTTGCTACGGGATGCAGTAAAGTGGCTCTTGAATGGTAAATATACCACACAAATATCACATCAGAAATCAAAAAGTAAAGCATTCTTAAATAATTAATGGGGGAAAAAAGAGGCGGCAATTAGAGCAGAGAAAGGGAAAGACACATGAATTAGTAAAATAGTGTAACCAGCAGGAAATGAAGCTAAAAGCGCAGTATTCCAAAAATAGTGAGTTTACGCCCCATTGAGCTCACTGCATCCAGTATGAATACATCTTCACCATGCATACAAAAGAAACGAATATCTCCCATAAAACACATGCTTGTTGAAGCTTAGATGAAAAATAAACAAGAGTGGAATTACTGTACAAATGTCAATTAGAACTGCACTTTGAAAAAAGACAATTTGCCAACAGTCATATTCACTCAACAATCTGACGCTATCTGATGATAGATGATCTGCTATCTATCTGATGTCCTCAGCGAGCTTGAATTGAATAACTGTATATGAATATTTTGACCAATGAATGAGGTGAAAGATGGGGGACTAATATAGAAAGACAGGCAAAAACACAAAATAGTTTTCCATTGTAAATGTACCACTTTTGCACACAAATTTAGAAGTGAGACAATTCCCAATGGTCAGGACATCTTGATTAATGATTGAAAGTGTGCCCTGCTGGTTTAATCATGTCAAATTTGAATGTGGCCTGCCTCATGTAGGCTATACCGAAGGGGAGATATCAAGGATCTGCATATAATCAACTTGATTAGGGAAAATAAATAACTTCAGTATAATCAACATTTTTAAATAACATTTTAACAAATTTAGTTCTCCGTGGGCAATTCTCACTTTAAATGTGCCGGAAACTCATATTCAGATGCATGTTATGTGAATGTTTATATCATTCGAGCTGTCAACATCCCTTCTTTGGTAACACTATCCCTGTCTCATTGAAAGTCTAACTCATTCCCTTGGGTTTGCATTACTTGACATCTCATTGCTTTTCCTCGTTTTTTGTCTTGCCTCGATACGTTTGCTCAAAAAAATGAAACAGTGATAGCAGACAAAATGATGTCCCAATTCACAGCAGTTTCAACTGGGGAGCAAGGATTTTTCTGTTTCCTCCTGGCTCAGACATATCTGCTGTGGCAGGTCTTAAAACAGAACTGAAGGCTGATATATGGTTGGTCGCTCAACACTTTTGATAGGTGTAGCTCGACAGAAATGCTGTATTTTCAACAAAAAGAAGTCTTGCTTGACACTTTCCTTTCATGTCGTGCACCTGGAGACTTATGTTATGTCGCAGACAAAGTCATATTTTGTTGCGCAATGTGATTGGGTAATGTTACTAACGTCACCATGGAGATTGTAGTTTTCACTGAACTTCCTTATTGATATTTTAGTCTGTAACTTTAGATAAATTGTAACGTCCTTGTTTAATTAGTCCTGGTTTTGGATCATATAATAATTAAACAAGCTGGCTGGAGGATAGCGGCTGGTTACCATGGAGACGACTGAAACCTTTTGCTGTAGCATAAATTGAAATTTGCAACTCTTTAATTTCAGTTGAGGGACCTTTATTGAGAGTGTCGAGCCACCTACCATAAATCAGCCTTAAGAAAGTGACTCTTTGTCTCATTGTCTGCATCTGGGCTTTGTTACCATGACAACTTCTGAATCAGTGTATCATAAAACAGAAAGATAAAGGCTTTTTTTTTTTGTTTTCTTTTGTTCTTTCCCCCATTTTCATTCTTTTTTTCAGGCACACTTAAGTACAAGCTGAAGGTCACCTGTCTTTGAACAAATGAATGGTCTTGCTATACGATAAGTAACACATTGGGCCTGAAAAGGCAATCACCAAAACTATGTACTCCAAACCAATATGATCCTCAGCAGTGATACTCATGATACTGAAGGTTTGATTTAGCTCGTATTCAAAACCGTGTAGGTTAAATTATGAGTGTGTGCCCAAATGTTTATTAATGTAGCAGATGCACATAGACAGAGTCATAAATCATACAGTACAGTAGCATAATAAGGCCAACAAGGCTCCTTGCTTGCCCAGGTAATGGTAGTTGGAGCAGTGCCCAGTCTTTCTGGCAGTAGACTGTGAATGTGGACCTAAAGAAAAGTGCAGCGGAGCATTAGGCGGGGTGGTTTTGGGTGGGAAACAGGGCTTTGGCTCATGGCAGGATGTACTAGAGGGTCTCCAACATTTCACTGTATTGGGTGATAGCATGGGAATATTGGAGTTTCAACTTTGACCTCTGAAAATATACAAATTTAGTCAAAAATGTCAGTTCTCATATATGGATTTTTTTTCCGGGTGGTCCTTGGTTTCATGTCTTATATATTTAATGCGAAAGACATTTTTATTTTATTAAATTAAGCATTACATTTTCAGTATTCCTGTTTTTTTAAACAACATTTCCCTCTACTCTAGAGTGACAAACTGCTCTTAAGGCGTTTTTTTATTTTTTTTTCCCCCAGAGTTCCCCTGGAGTGAAAGCCATTAACACATTAAGACCAGATAAAACATTTGCGTGTACATGTGCAAAATGCATGTCGAATGAAGCTTTTAGTGCAAGTTCAAGCAGCCAGACAATTATCATTCTAATTTTCTAATCACATCGGTTCTCTGCCTCTCAGTTATTATCCATTGAACTCAGTGGTTTAAGTTCATGAGCCTGTCTGTCAACCAGTGATCATCCTGGCTGAAGGGTATTTAACTACCTTACCTGTTGCATGTCTTTTTGTTATTTTACCACCACCAGTGTCAAGGGCTCATCCATTGCTCCCTGGGGGATCTCTGAAATGGCTGAACTTTAAAAGGCTTTACCTCCATTTGAACTGATTTAATCAGTGGGTCATTGACAGAGATCTTTTTGAGTTGAAATGATTCTCTACATTTTACTCAGTTGTGTGTCTTGTGGATTTTATGGATGGATTTTTTATAACTTGTTAAGTCTGTATAATAAGAAATTAATATGTATTTTTATAATTTTTAACAGACTGAATTCATTGTTTGAAAAAATGGTCCACAATCAAAATCTTTTTTCAAGTTATGCAGCTTCATATCATGAATGTCAAAAACATCATGTTGAAGAAAATTATCTAATAGAAAAGTAAAAGCCCTGAAATACTAATAATACTGCTGATACTATCAAACTAATTACTGAACTGGATCATGATGGCAAGACATCTAGTGTAACAACCCTGTTGACGGTCAAACTGCAAGCAAATAATCACAGGGCTGTTAAATAACACGCCAGTCTGGTGCCAATCACTAGCTGTGTGATGATCCTGCAGATGGTTATTTGAGAGCAATAACCAGTTGTTTAAAAGAGGACACATGCTGGGGTCATCAGCAAAGGCACATCTGCCATCTTCCCCACTAATCTCATTTGATGTGTTCGGGAGATAGGTGGAATCAATGTTTCTGGAAGTCAGTCTGTTCCGCTATACCTGGGAGTCCAGTAAATAAGGAGATAATGACGTCTTGGCAAGTTACAGAAAACAACAACAGATTTCTGAAAAATCATCATAAAAACAGAAACAATTAGCCAAACTGATGTTTATCAATGTGAGAAACAATTAGATAAATGAAGGTTATTGTGTTAATTAGAAATGCTATAAACCTTGATTTGCTTAACCCAAACTACCCCTCTTTAACAATACACATACAATACAATATGTAAAGAAGTACAAGTGGTTTGCTGATCATTTACTAACAGTTGAATTTTACTGTATTTTGAACCCATAAAAGGTAACAATTGAGTATTGCTATTATATTTACCTCACATTATACTGTACATTATTTTAATTACACTTTATTAAAGAAAGAAAATTGAAAGTCACATAGGCATTTACTTGAATATCTATGAACACAACTATTTTGTTGCAGACTGAAGATGAAGAAGGTGAAGATATTATTTTTAAGACCAGAGTATCACTTTCTGACATTTATTTAGATCTAATTGCTTTTTTTCCTTTGCTGCTAGCCTGTTTTATCAAAAACCTCCTTCACTAAGTTGCAAATTTTAAAACATCTCTACAGTTACCAAAGTAGGTAATCACTGGAAGCCGGATATAAGGGAAAATATATAACTATACTGTTAGAAAACAGCTGAGACATTGGTACCAGTCTCCAGGTTTTATGTCCCTATGAGGGACTCATTGCTCTAAGTGGTAGTGATTATGTCTGCCTTCCAACAACAAACAAAACTAAAAGCAATGAAGCACAAAGACACCTGCACATCAATCAGTCGTCTGAGATTCTTGGAGGCTGCAACAGTGCTCGAGGAGAAGAGACGATTAACTGACCTCAAGCCCAGGTTTAGTGAGTCTGTGTTACCCATAAGATCTTGTTACAGACAGAAATCCCCCCTTGCTCTCAGAATCAGTCTCTAAATACCTGTGACAGTGGCCTTCACAGTTTAGCCGAGGCCAAAATGTCAGTAAGTGAAAGTACTGATAGTCCCATACCTGCCCGCTACCTACTGCTTTCACAGCAAGAGAAGTGAGAAAAAGAAAAAAAAATGTAATATTGCATTTTCTGTTATCTCATGATCAGGTGTGACAGACCCACTCACACTCGCCTGCAGAAGAACACCTGAGTACTCATTTTCTATACTCTTCACACATTAACAATGCATATAAAGTGTTCCTTAGCATTTCTTTCATATGGGAACATATTCGCATTACACACACACAGTCGGTCAGTTACTTGCATGACATTACCCCCTCAGCCAGGGGGCTCCTCTGTACTGGTATTAACTCCAGGCTTTAACTGTCGACACCATCATGAGTGGAGAATTAGAGGGGATTGCATGATCTTGGAGTGAGGGGGGGTTGGGGGTAGGCAGTAGAATGCCCCCTGCCTCCAGCTGAGCACAACACACGAAACAGGCAGATGTTGAATTCTTGCACTCTGGTGATGCATATATATAGGCAACCATAGAAAAATAGGAGTGCAGGGGTAGTGGATGACATGGCAGTTTATCCCTGGCTGTGGCCCTGAGACCCTGTGGAGCTGTTGTGACTGCTAAAAGTAATAGCTAAGCTATTGGAACATGTCAGGAAAACTCAAGGAGATCCCATTTTTCAAGGACTACAAACTAGCTGCCACCCCACTTTCACAGTAATAGCAACATCCCACATCACCTCTAAGGTAACACAAAGACTTAAGAGAGAAGAGAAGAGAAATATGCCTCATGGCTCACCTGCTAATACCCATTCATTAACAACTGTTTACTGCAAGCACAACAAAAAACTAAAGGTAATTAGAAATTACAGGGATATAAAGATGCAATTAACTTTTAAATGTATGTTTCTTTGTCCTTCCCTTTGCTCTACGGGGGTTGAGGAGAAAAGGGTGGAGGGAAAAAAGGACTTTATTAATTACTCAGTAGGAACAGGAGTATAGACCCTCTCAAACGCTCTGTAGTAGTGTGTCAGACTAACGCCCCTGTATCTTAATGAAGATTAAGACCACTCATAACACTGCAAGGTGTCTGTACTTTCACAGTGACCAGGGGAAATTATGTTGCACAAGGCAGACACACTCTGTCTACATATCCAGAGGTGTTGCCATGACACCATATATCTCCTGGTGTGCTATCAGGCATGCAGACAAACAGTAACAACAGCATTTACATTCAGTGTAGCTGCCGCAGCACAACTGTGTACATGTATAACCGATGGACAGTTATGGGATAAGGCATCAGAGATTGATGTATTTGTGTCTATGTCTGACTCTCTGAGGACCTATGGGTGAAATGCTCATCAGATCACTGGCAACAGAGGTCTCTAGAGGTCAGGAGATAAAGTAGCTATGATGTAAATGTTCACTAAGATTTACAGGTAACTGAATCAAAACAAGTTGCACCACACAAACTACTTCCTATGTAGCATACCCAGGGGTGGAGTATCAATCTGGAGTACTAAAACTTTTCCTAGTGTGCTACTTCACCTGTGGGCTGGCAGTGAGTATGAGAACACACTTAAGAGAAAGATAAAATAATATCCAATGCTGTTTGATTCTTCATCATACAGGTATATGTAACATTTGTCTGTTGCAGGACCTTTTTTCATCACATCCTGCTAGTGGTCGATGGGCAAAGTACATTAATAAAATATAGCCGCAAGCGGCAATTTGCAGGTTCAGACCTTTTTGCGCCCAACAGAGGGAAGCAGCTCAATCGGCAAAATTAAAGTCGTAGCAAAGCAGCAACGAGTGGGTTTCAGGCTTCACGAAGGTGAGCAAAGTCACTTCAACTAGTTTAATTCTGTTTAAAGAAGGAGTGAGACCAATCACACACTTGTTTCATCATCACAAAGCCTGCAGCATTTCAATAATTGTGCATGCATCATAGAACACCATATGTATGAATCATATATCTTTATAATGTATTATTTATGGACCTGAAGAAGACCCATAGCGAGTCGAGACGTTGTCACATCCACGCGGAATTAAAGAAGATTTGGGAACAACTGAGCAATGTGTCTTTTGTTCTTTTGTGTATTTTTTTGTTACCCAGCACTTTTGTTGCCCACTGATAGTCATATTTATTTATGGAACATATATCCAAATTCTTCATCTACACTTCTATACATCTACACTGCCCAGCAATGCAAATACATACCTCTGACTGTGGGAGTGACACACAGAATACTTATGATGCTCAGTTTTGCAAAAGCATCGGGAGGCCCTGTCCAGTTTCCTTTGCCACAGATATAAATATACATATCCCTGATAATTGAAAACAGTGCCGGCATATGGGGACTTGTCTGCATTTGAATATGAATACAGTTCTCATTTCATTTTCTGCTTTTTCAAATTCCGTCTAGCAAAACGATAACCCCAAACCCCAGTCACCACCACCCCTTCAATAGAAATCATTCTGCTAGACATTGCCTCTGTCCCTCCCGATGACCCAGCCCCTCGTCACTCTTTCCCCTCTTTTCCAAATCAGCTGTGCTCTAAATCAGCACATACAATGGCAATACAATGGCTTCTGGGACTCCACAAAAGCGTTCCCTCCATAAATAAAATCTTGAGGACATGATTCTACTGCGTATGTGGAGGAAAAGAAAAGAAGTTGATGTAGCGAGTAGCTATAGGTCAGTTTAACTTTGTAGATGAGAGACAGTGAGTACAAATGCTCTGTTTGACAATAGAGTCCTATGAAGTGCAAACCTCAGAAGGGTTGTAAACAAGTCCAACTTTAACTCAGCTATTAAAAACAGATAACTAGATGTTTAAACGAAAGTGGACCTCTCATGCTATTACCCAAATACAACTGTCTTTCATGCTGCAGAGCCTCTCTTAGGGTTAACCCCCAGGATGACCTGAATGTCTGACTTTGGTGTGTTTACAGTAGGATGTGGGATGTGACCTGGCCAGTGCAACTGAGAGGTCATGCACAATGACAAGTCATGCAGACGGTCCAAAAAGGAAAAACAGGATCTTTGTTGTTGTTGAAAGAATTAGTTTAAGGCTTGTATTTTTTTGGCACCTTTTGACCCAAAACTTTTCCAGCAGGTTGTCACTAAAATGTGTTAGTGGGTAAAATGTTATGCTAACCTGTATATTTATTGTCCAAAACTATCACAACAAGATCTCCACACTGTATGGGGTATGCTGTATAAACTTGTTGTTTGTGGAGTGATAAAACTTTAGGATTGGTTGCTCTTTACTTAAGTCAGAATAAAGTGAAATGCCTAAAATAATAATGTAAAAAACTTAATTTTGTGTTTTAATTTTGTCTGACATGATCAGGCCCATTTGGATATAAGTAATAGGGCAATTAATCGGGTCTCCCTTTTGCCGGCATTTTGCTATAAGTGTATCTGTTCTCTCCCATGAATGCTTTTTATTGCTTTGCTCTTTTGTAATATTGTAATACTGTAATATGGAATCAAGCATGTAAATTTTGTGGCTCCCTATGACAAATGACATTTTATTAGATGAAAGGATAAAAAGTAGTCTTTTAGCTCTAATTTTTAAATGTTAATTTTAGAATATCTGTCAGATTCATTCACAATTTAAATTACTTTATACAGAACAGTTGAAGAACAAATGTTAAAAGAGCACACAGTGAGACAGCAGCACAACATGAAACATGGTCATTTCATTTGTAGAGTGAACTTCCAGGACGGCCCACTGAACTAGTGTTTAATAGAATTAAGGGTTGATGCATCGACAACACAAAAGAAAAGGTCTGGCAGTAAATTTGCGAACAATATTCTCTACATCACTCACATTCTCATTTGTTAAGCATGGAAAGCTTTAGGCAAGTAAATTCACACTGTTTTCACACCCGCAGATTGCATTTAACTCAATTATTTGTTTGATATTCAATCGTGTGTTTGGGTTTCACATGATTTCCTAAATAAGAAGGGATGTATCAGCAGAGCATGCCCCAAGGGAATTTGCAACTGGGTATTTACCTCTGTGTGGAAAGGCAATGGAGATGGACAAATGGCAGCCAGTGGTCTTGGCAAGGAGGGTGGATCATTTACAAAAGTTTCTCATTTAACTGGTGCAGCTTCTGCACGATAGTGTATATAAGATGTTCACAACCTTGAGCCATGACTTATTTGCTATTGGATATCATTGAGGCTGAAAGTGAGAGAACAACTACACACAATAGCGACGTACACACTGTGGATGCTTTAGTAGGAACCATTACAAGATTTAAAAGACCGGAAAAGGGATAAAGGCAAAAGATGTGGAACTAACAAGATGAAGACATAATGCCGGGAAAGCAAGAATATGAAAGAGAGCAGTCAATTCCACTGCTGCAAAAGAGGTCTTGACAATGAAAGCTATGCTGATGAGAGGAGAGGCGTCATCTGACTTTATGGTAAGTTATCATTCAAGGAGTATTTTCTTTCCAACTTGAGAGCTGAAAAGAATATACCTCTTAAATTCATTGTGTTAAACACTGTGATTATCAAAACATGAGTTTAATGAGAACTCAAATTTGGCATCTTGGTAATGGGAACATTCCTTTCTTCTTAGAGGTTAGGAAGTTGTGTTTTTGTCTGGTGAAGCAGGCTGCTTTAAACATTGCATTAAAAAGGGTCATACATTCATATAACTAATGACAGTGACTATAACTAATAACTAATGACTAATGACAGTGTCAAAAACTTACTGCCATTTGTTCTTAATAATTGGAAAACAAAATTTGTTCTGTGTAAGAAAAAAAACAGAAGAGAATAACTGGCTTTGGTTAGGATTTGGGAGAGCGGGGCTCTGGATCATTGCTGGATGTGGTTGTACTTACTGCCACAGAACACTCCATTATCTCAAAATGACAGCTAAATTGGCCTGTCAACAAAGCAACACTCATCTAAGCAACTTCACTGGTGGTTTAGTGCTTCCTTCAAACATAGATCAGGAATATGATGCATCTCTTCCATTCTGGAAGCCACAGGGGGAAATTAGAGCGTTTCTGAGTGCTGCACTATTCAAACATACATGCTTGGCTATTGGTTGGTTGGTTTCCTCTGCCTATCTAAATCTTAGCCAGGTGGCTTGAGTATTTTTATGACCTAAAGTTGAGGTGAAAAACAAAATGTAAGTCCATTGCATCAAGGAAAGTCCTGCTGACAACTGATGGTATGTTAATTCAAAGCCAGTACTCCCTCTGGCTGCTTCAACTTAAGCTTTGCTTGTTGCTCCAGTGATTTTTACTGGCTTTTAGTGTTAAGCAGCCACTCTTTCTGTCTTTCTATCCATCTATTCATCCATCTGTTTACGAATCCAGTAAACAATTGTCCTTAAGTTTCACATAACACACTGCATAATGTATTAGTTTTGTCCTGATCTCACAGCAACAATCATAATTATTCACAATGTAAGCAGGTGACTTGAGTCAGCCGGCTAAACCCAAACGAAGAACTGAAGTGTTACTGCCTTAATTTCCTGTGAATGAAATTTATTGAATGTGTGTCTGGTAAATCCCTATGGCGATGTCACTATCTCCGTTCCAGGCTTTGGAGGACTCATCCCCTGAGAGTCTGTACACCCCCTCTACTCCTCACGTTTATCAGTCTATAAAAAACACTGTCTTCTGTAAATTAATGCTTGCAAGACTACTAAACATAATCAAAAAGGATGCTACATGTGTGCTATAACATTTCACAGTCTAATGCTGGATGCATTACACATAGATGTGTCAAATTACAGAAAATTTGGCAGCTCTAATCAAGAGGATTTTGATAGTCTATTTACTTTGTTTGAGGTCCTCTTAAATGTTTATACCAGGGAATGTCTGTAGAATTTTGCCTAGAGAAACGAGTCTACTTTGCATTTCTATACAGTCAGACTTTGAGGCAGGGAGCTTAGCTTAGCAACATGGAGAGTGAAAATCAGACAAGCAGCTCATTTATAATCTTTTGGTTGGGTTTTGTCTCAAATCCACCAGGAGTTCCCTGCCAGATATATCCCTTTGCAGAAAAGATAGCCGCCATAACAGGACTGCTTGTGTGTATGTGTGTGCATGCCTATATTATTGTTCAGAGTACTGCTAGAATATGTGTGGGAGAGAATAGTGCATTGCAGAAAGTCATCAAAGCCTCACAAAGTACTGTGGCTTTGTGTGACTTGTTAGGACATTCAGATTGGCCCAAAGCAGAGGTACTGTAGTGTCTTCTACTAGCCTTCAGAGCCTTCTCTGTTTGTACATTTACCTGTAAAATATATGACAAATCTGGCCAGAGGATGGTTCATTCAAAACCTTAACCTTTGCTCCTATGGGTGAAATTGGACAATTCATACAGCTTGGTGTATGTGTCTATGTGCTTGCATACAATACATGTACTGTACGTGCAAGAGCCAGCATGCCCCCGCATCCATGAGATTGAACGAAGCTGAGTGGGCAAGCTGGAATGTGAGGCTCTTACAGAGAAGACCTTGACTTGGAGGCAAGATACCTTTAAAAAAAGTAATTTGCTGCACCCACTCAGAAATCAACTCCCAAGAGTTTTATGCTGAGAGAGGTCTGAAGATGCAGTGAGGTAATTCACTTCAGTTGCTGTTGCCATTTAATTTAGGGTTGCTGTCCATATATGGATAGAGTGGTTAGAATATACTCTTACCACTTCGTTAATCATTTCTTTCCTTCTAACTGGGGACATGAGCCAAAACACACAGTCTGAATTTTGCTTATGACAACATGCAATACTAACAGAGATAAATTAAAGCCGGCCTTGAAAACCAGGGAATTTTTGAGGACTTATTTTTAAGATAAACCATCTGATGCATTGTGATAAATGTCCTAAGTACTTTCACTACATTGTGAGCTGCAT
Source organism: Thunnus albacares (assembly GCF_914725855.1). Taxonomy (NCBI): domain Eukaryota; kingdom Metazoa; phylum Chordata; class Actinopteri; order Scombriformes; family Scombridae; genus Thunnus; species Thunnus albacares. The sequence goes on along the minus strand of NC_058108.1, from coordinate 20,797,650 downwards.
AGAGACGTGAATTCAAACTGCCAAAATGCCTTGGCAGAACATCTGTCAGTCTAATTTAACAAGACCAAATCTATAACTGGAGATAAACAAGAAGAGCTGACTGATTCCTGAAAGCTGCAAATTGAGCTTTATGGAGGAAGGAAGTAGAGGATAATCACAATGAACCTAAGGGCTATAAGCTCCAACTGTAACTACTATGGATCTCCGAATCCTGTTTACCAATGACCTCGATCTCTTTCTGCTACCTCCACAGCTCGCCCATGCCTTATTGCCATCAGGACAACATAGGCAGTGGCTAATTACTGTACAGCAACAAACAAACCAATACTTCTCTATCTCCCTGGTCATGTCCCATTACTTCAGCTTAGTCCCCCTATTCATATTTTTCTTGACAGGTGCATCTGTCCATGGAGAATGAGGCAGTGTAATAGGCAGGCAGAGGATGTCGTAATTAAGAGGTGTACCTCTGGGCTAACACGTGGCTCAGCCAAGGTGAAAATGACAGTGGGAGTGGAGTTTTATTGAACACAATGGGGTTCTTGTCAATAACACTGTCACTTGGCATTGTGTTCGATGCTGTTATTAATGCTTGGGGTTCGTGAGCATCTGTACACATTTGTGCATCTGTGCAAGTTTACGTTTGACCTTCTCCGGCAAGTATCAATGGGTGCGATGATCAGCATATACTCTTTCCACTCTGCCAGTTTCTCACAGGTAACTAAGGAATGCGTTGAGCACCCACATGTTCAAGCGCTGAATCAATGTGAGTCAAGGAGAGAGAAAAATCGGGGAAGGAAAGACAATGCAGACAGAGAAAGTGGAAGACTGTGTGTGTCTGCGTGTGTGTGTGTGTGTGTGTGTGTGTGTGCGTGTGTGCAAGAGAGGAAAAGAAAAGCGGGAGAGAAATAAGAGAGAGCCTGAAACGAGACAGCAGGGATAGGAGTGCACAGATTGATATAGCAATTACCAAGAAAGCTATCCCTCAGTTAGGAATACATCTACATACATTAGAGCCGGGTTGCTCCCCAGCCACTGTTTCTCTGAGGTTGGCACAGCGGCGTCTCATACACAAACGAAGCACGCGAAAAGGTCATCGCTGGGCAGTCACGGTGCATTCACCAACAATGAAGACCCCATCTATCGTGTATGTTGCTCATACTAACAGAGGAAGAAATCTATCTCATTGGCAAAGGAATAAAGAAAATAATCTCCCAAAAAGAAAAGCAGAAGTCTCTCTCTGTATATACTGGTAAATTGGACAAAAAAGAGTGAAGGATGGACAGAAAGAGAAAGATAAGTCTCTCCTTACTTGTCTGATGTCAATGACATTTTATTGCAAATCCCATATTATCTGTAAATCAAGGAGTGTCTCAATGCGTCATCCTATACACATAAATGTAGCCAATTACCTGTCAATGCACAGATGGACGCATGCAGCATTTGGAAAGCGACTTACACTTGGAGGCGATGCTTGCCACAGTGAGATTCAAAGGACTGGCTGTCATGCACACTTTCCCTGAGCTAGCAAGTAAATCCGGTTATAGTTAGCCCATAATGTATGCAGAGTGAGGACCAGCATATGCTTGTACAGTGTGGCTACAGGCCCTGCAGTATACAGGGAGAGAGTTTTGCATGAAAATACAATGCTGCAACCAAATGGGCTCAGAGTATGCATGTAAGCATGCTAGCATTTCAAACACCTCTGTTGGCTCTAGACACATCAGACGATAAGAACAAAGAGAGAAAGAGAGAGAGAGAGAGACAGAGGGGAAGGGAAACAAGGGGGAGTGAGAGAGATGTTTTGTAAATAACCCCCCAAAAAGTGAAAGAGGTAGAGGACAAGCAGATGGAAATAAAAACCATGGTAAAATGATCCTGTGCGACTTGGATCTCTGCCGCAGGCTCAAAGCAGTGCTCTGCCAGTGCATGCATGCCCGCACTGTGTGTGAATGAAATGCTCGTGCATGAGCGTGTGTGTGTGTGTGTGTGTGTGTGCTTGTGTGTGTGTGTGTGTGTGTGTGTGTGTGTGTGTGTGTGTACAGTACATATGCAGCAACTGAGCACCAGTCACAGTGTTTTTATGTCGGTAGCTGTACGTGACCAAGAGTTGCGATGACACAACAGCACTGGAATGGGAAGGGTATAGCACAGGAATAATAACTATGTTGTCTTCTTTTGCATGTGGAAGAGAAGAATGCAGTACTATCCAATGGACAATGGTTGAGGGGTCAAATTGGTAAGGCTGTATCTGGTGGCAATACTGAATTATTTTTGACAAAGCTCAGCTCAGCTAAGGCTCTACATGCATAAAAACATCTTAGCATCAGAAGATAGCTTCTAATTAATGCCACAAAACCATTAAGGTGATGCAGGCTCTTGCTCTGAGCAGAGCATGAGCCAGACTGAAAATCTCTGTTTCTAAGGACTTGCAGGAAAAAAGGATAAAAATGGAAAAGACAGAGAGAGAGGGTGGGGAATAAGAGAGGAAAAAGGACAGACAAGTGATGAACGTAATTAAACACTGCCCTCTGCTGGCCATGGTATGAACATACTGTAAGATTGTAGTCTGAAGATAATGCATTTGAACAGCTGCACCTTTGACCACCTGTTTGCATTGATCCATCCAAAGCAGATGTGACACACAAAGGACACAACGCAGGCCCAAACTTGACATACTAATGAGAAAAAAACTTCCAAATCCAAACAATGTAATAGTATATCCCTACTCAGAAAGAGGCAAATTTAATTTGCTGGTAGAAAGAGGAGAAGCAGCGCTGAGGACTAGGCAATCATTTTGATGCAATCACAATTATGTTAAAAAACACCATCCCCATCTTTTCCCCACTCCTCTTTGCTCATCTAATCGAAGGCAGCAGCTGCAGACGAATAAAAGGCATATCTTATATAACTCATACTCGAGCTGCCAGCGTTTTCCTAGCTCAGTTACATTACCTGAGTCATAGTGTATCTTGTATTTCTTCATACTCAAAAAGGTCTCTGTGTGAACTACTTACTTTGTTGCTGTTCACAAGCTGATGCCTTTATGTGACACTTCAAATAAGTGTGAGAGAGCAGGAGAGACCAACAGTGTCAAAATTTTAAAAGGCTGTATCAGGTGTTTCCTGCTTTGACTGCACAAAGATAAGGAGGCTCAAAGCAGGAGGGAGAAAGGTAGACAAAGAGGGATTTTTTTGCATATTAAAATGTGCACAGCAGTTAGTAGGGCAGAGGGAGAGAGTTGGAGTCTTATCTGTTTCCTGCCTGCATATAAATGCGCACATATACTGACCAGTTCTTAGAAACATGTACATGTGATACAAACAGCTTACAAAAGGTAGATATATTACCTAACCAGTAAAAGCTCATTGTACATCTGAATATTTCTACAACAAATTCATAACTCTACTGCTCTGGCATATTTTTGTGTTCTTTAAATCTAATAGGCTTGCTACACTGTGTATGTGTGCTGTGACCTAAAAATCCATGCCTGTGTGTGCTACAGTGTGTCTTTACCCACATACCCGTAGGGCCTTGACTCCATCTGTCCTCCTCCCACTGAGCTCAGATCCCCAAATAAAGACTTCCATTCCAACATGACCGGGCTTTTCCTGCATAGCGAATTTAAAGGTAGCCATCCTCAAATTCTGTGCTGCCTTTAGCAAAACCTGGCAATAGTAAATGCATTTCAACAGCGTTGTGTTGAAGGCCCTGAAAACGTATTTTCTCAATCAGCTTCTTACTATGAACAACGGATTGCTACGTGAACAGTTTTGTTCATTTCACATGAGAGATTTTTGTATACTTTTGTTTTTCCTCTGTGTGCTCTCCTTACTTCTTACTGGTCTGAAGTGGGCGGGGCTCAGTTAGAAAAAGGTCATTTCACATACTGTACTTCTGAGGATCAATAAGGATTTTGCCACATGTGAATCAAAATGACAGTTGTAGGTTTTTCTTATGTTACCAGCGCTGTCAATCAAATCTGATCAAACCACAACAACACATTCTTGATGAAGCGGATTAACTGAGTTTTTGTCATATATATTTAAAATAGATTCCTGAGATTTGAAGCCAGGTTTTCACAGGCTTTAAATCAATCACTTCAAACCGTTCTTGCTACAACTATATTAATCCAGGATGGTGCAAGGTCAATGGACAATGGATCTGGATGATACACAAACAAACAACACATAACAAATTATCACTGGCCATCACAAGTATGATTCATGTTAATAACAAAAAGAGGTAAATTTATGTGAAAAAGAGTGTAATGTCACTACTTCAACACTCAACATACATTGATCATTGATCAACATACAAATATCTCTATGTTTATATACATCTCTATACCGACTTATTTTCCCAGTGGGTGGTATTTGTGTAACAGATGGGTTGGTCTGTAAAAATTCTATGTAATAATTATTGTTTAAAGGCCTTTTTATTTTAAAGTGCCGTCATTATCTTTGTCATACTGTAAGTAGTATAATGCTCTCTGTAGGTATTGTAGGCAGATGGGGTAAAACATCTGCTTAGGATATTTATTTCTTTTTTCCTACTTAAAAAGGTCAATCGAGATTCAGCAGGTCAGAGTTGAAGTACCCCCTCATGAAAAACCCAAATCTTGATTTTCACCCTTTGAAACTACTGTCATTTTCTACAAAAAAACATAACCTTAACTTTTAAATTATGTGAGATATTAAATATTAACAGATACATTTTTCAAAGCAAACAATTCCCAACATGTTCAAAGCCTTCTGAAAATAAAACCCTTCCAATATATTTGATGAGGATCTTTTAAAGGTAAAAGGTGGAGAAGGGCTGCAGACCAAGATAGTGATATACCAAACAATGCTGGAATTGAGTGAATTTCAACTGATGCTGACCTCCCTTTTCTCTCTTAATAATCTTGTACCTCAGTGTCCTACGTTGACTCATTCCAAACTAATTCTGTGTGTCAGTAAAAAGAAGTATAGATGAGGTCATTCCCTCTTCCTTGCCTTATTCATAAGCTGCCCTTTCACTCCAGCTATAGACCTGCATCTGTGCACAGCATTTAAAAATCTTGTCTAACCTTTGTGTCATGGACAGTACATGTTCAGGAGCAGTTGAGGTAATGTGTTCAACATTGTTGCCGGTTTAATTTTAGTGGCATATGATCCAGAATCAACACTGAGAAACATACAGAATCCGCAGGATGTTTTTCCCTCTAATTAAAGAATCTAAATAGCACGCAATCTATATTTCTCACTGATTTGTCTGTGTTGTTGTGCTGTTTTTACAGATGATTGCACATTCTCGGCGTAGAGATAGAGGAGATGAAAGGTACTCTGTGTACTCCAGTCTACCCAAAAAGGAATACTTGTTTACAGTGTGATTAGGATTACTGATTCCCAAGTAAGTGCGAGACTGATATGAATTAAACATAAGAAAAAATTGTGCTTGTTTAGTCACCCAGCAATGCGGCTGAGTGACTAAATGTCCTGTAATATCTGAGTGAAAGGGGCTGGTGACAGAACCGAGAACAAAAGAGGAGTCAAAACCAATACTCAGGGCAAAATGATGACATCTGTCTGGTAGAGATAACAAGTTGTACATCCACTCATGTCCAGTACCATCATTACAGCTTTTTAACTAAAACAAAACATACAAAATACTGAAAAGTGCTCCAGTATTAAAAGCTTTTGTTCCTGGATAGGCTGTGTCTAACTGCGTCAGTGCAGCAGTCAGGTCTGCCATCCACGCATCCAACCATTGCAGAGGAGTCAAAGGATGAGAAACAGATCAAAGCTGACTTAGGACAGGGAGCAGTACTCCAAAACAGATAAAGGCAATCATCCAACTCTGCAGCATCCAGAGGAACTCCATTACCGAAAACAAAGCAAGCGTGCTTGTGAGTGCTCATGGGTTTGTGTGGAAGGAAAGAGAAACAGAGAGAAGAGAGACGGTTTGAGATTATTTGGAAAAAAAAAGTGTACAACTGCCCCCCTTGTATCACTGTATTACAATGACATACACACGCCATATTAGAGAAATATTGGGGGTATGTGCGTGACTGTTTGATGCCAGAAACAAATAAAGATACATGTGCACACACACACACACAAAATCCTGCTAGTGCCATGCATCCTAGTTTACTGTAGTATATCAGGTCATTACTATTCTGAGAGGATCTGACCATAGTCTGTGTCTGTGGTAAGTTAGGAATTAAACATGCACCAGCTTCAGGCAAGCACAGAGGGCCAAGCAAAGGGCAATTTGTCTCATTTAACTGTCTGTCGTCCTGTCTGCAGAATGGAATCAAATTATGCAGGTCTTTTGCTTTTCTAAAAGCCGTGCTGTTTTACATAAAAACAGTCGATGTGATTACTATAGGCCATGGCCTCATGCAAAAAAAAAAAAACAGGACAGCAGGTTCAGAAGGAACTAGAATTTAGTTCTCCTCAAAGCGTCTAGCCCCTTAGCTCTAAATATGTTTCAGTTTTATCTTTTATTCCTCTAATATGTCAGAGTCCATGTTTCATCCTAGAGGTCCAACATCTCTCCTCACAGTCAAATAGAGTCTACTTCCAATTTCCAACCATGACCACAAGGGGTCACTTATATAGTGTAAACTAGTAACATCAAGAACACTCTAAAACATTTTAATAAATTGCGTTCATCTTACACTAAAAAAAACAGGACAGTAAGGTTTGTAAATACATACTGCACAAAACAAGGCAGGGAAGAATAATTCCCCCATCCAAACCAATATACATTTGTTAGAATGGTTTTATATAATGACAGTATACCCAATTTTTTACTGGAGTGACCATGAAATCTACAAAGGTCACAAAAGAGTGCAGCATGAGGGGCACTAATGTGTAAAATACACATTTGATTCTATACTTCTTCAATGAACTTCAGTCAAAAATTTAGTTTTCTTTTTACATACAGGAGTACAGACAATATTCAGTTAAAACAATTGGAAATTATGGTTTGTTTATAAAGAATGGATGAATAAATGACTCTATTCTTAAAATGTTCAGAGTGTACTGATTATATCACATATACAGTATGTATATGTATATCACAGCAAATATGCCTTCACACTTATGAAACAAAAGAAACCCCTCTTTCCTTACAATTAGAAAATCCAGTGTGGCTGATCTCCTGTCATTTTCAGATTAAGTACCAAAACAACTTCTCTGTCATTGTACTTGAAAATTTGCACATCTTCTTTTAGTTCATGAAACAGGTCTATTGTGTCCAGTGGGAGTTCTGTCATCCAGAATTAGCCTATGAAAACACTGAATCAAAAGATTCATGGTTTATTCATCAAATCTGATTTTCACTACAAAAATCTAAATTATATTGGATCTAAAAATGTGTGTGTCTCATATTTAGTTTTCAAATAGGTTTGCTATAGTGTTAATACATAAACAAAAACAAAAACAGAATATTCTTTTGAGTATATTCTCTTGATTCTGCATCATTATGGAGGTGGCAATAAAAACTATCTTGCTCCTCAAAAATATTAAATATAAGGAGATCTATAAAGGAGCAAAATTGCAAAATAGAATCAAGACTATTACTGTTACAGCACTGGGTAAGGTACTATATAGCTATGTTCAGGTAAGCAGACTGTGTGACTTCCATCAATCTTCAATAACAAGGGCTGGGGTTGTAACAAATAGCCAGATTCTGTAGACGGATCCAGATTAGATGAGCAGGGAAAGATAAAATGATTGATCCCTGTGAGGAAATTAGGTAGTTGCAGTGTGTAGAAAGGGTAAAAAAATCAGACTGCTTCTGCTGCCAAGGCTAGACTAGTGAAGACAGGGCACTACTAAATATACTACTAAACTAAATATCACTACATGCAACTAGGGCACATTGAGTATGCTTTCTAATGATACAAAGCCTCTTTCACACATAAATAAATTACCTTTCAGGCACAGCTAGTGATTTTCACTTTCCACACATGCAGCTACATTCAGGAACATTTCCGTCTTGCGCTTTCTCATACATGCAATAGCAATGCCCGAATAGATGGGGCAAGGGAGCGGGGGGTGGGATGGGGTGGGGTGGGGTGGGGTGGGTTGGGGGGTTAGGTTAGGTTGTGTGTGTAGCGTGTGAGGTCGCGAGAGTGGGTGTGCAATGTGTGTGTACAGTTAAGGCTATTTGTCAGTGAATAAATGCTCCTACTGCAGCTACATTTAGAGATGTTTCTGGTGGAGCGGCATGTCCGCCCGTTGAGCCCCGTTAATCAGCAAGAGTGACGAGTGAATTTTAAATCCTTAATTACAAATCAGTTCAGTTCAAACCGCCTCTTTTCCATGGATCTGACACCCCTTTGTTCTCCATATGCCTGCTAACCAAAACTTTGCTCTGCGCTCCATAAGAGTAGTTAACATTATGGATATGATTTGGATTGTGATATTAAAGATAAGATGATGTCAAACAGAACATGACGCTGTGATATTTTCACACCAAGCACAAACACACAGACTTATAAAAGCGAGCTGTTGCTTGAATAGAGGAGACATTGCTATTTCTTGTGTTGTGTTTAAATATTTTAAATGAAATATTCACACTGTTTTATAAATGTTTATTCACATAACTAACTGTATTGCTTTCACGAAGCCATATCGATTATTTAAAGCTCCGTCAGATTGAAGATTTTGAATAATCAGCTTAAGTGTGCCTCAGCATCTGACGGAGCTTTGAATAATCGATATGGCTTTGTGAAAGCAATACAGATAAAGTTACATGAATAAACATTTACAAAAGAGTGTGAACATTTTATTTAAAATATTCAAACATTCAAAAAATGGCAATGTCTCCTCTATTTAGCGGAGTCTTGTGATTGGTTCGCTCACTCCATGTGAAAACGTTTTTCTTCAGACAGACGTTACACTTAACCTTCTCTTCCCTGCAATGTTACTGCTTTCATTCACAACACAGCCATACCAGCATTTTCTCTGATATGTTACTAGGTCTTGAGGTGAGAAATTGGTGTCACAGATTTCACTGAATATTGATCCCTGTTCCCATTCACACATGACTCCATGCAGGAAATGTTCCTGAACATTTCAGGGATAGATTGTATGTGTAAAAGGGGCTCAATATTGCATTGTCATTTTATGGTTGTAGATTTTAAGTTAATGTCATGTTTTCTGGGTTGTAGTGATTAAAGCATGCATACAATGAACAGCTAACAGTTAGCAAATCTACTGTATGAAAAATGTTCAGTGCAGTTAATAAAAAACTGTAAATTGCATTCATTGGCAATAAAGTGAGTTATTTGCTGCTTCTGTTTAGTGGATGCTTTACTTTATGTCTGAAAAATATGTCTAAAAATAAATACCACGTGACGTTATTAGGAAAAGTAGACTGCTATGTGTACTGCGTGCTGCTGTAATGTTGGAAGTCTAAACTGAAAAAGTGCAGCATTCATTTAAAGTTGCTCTGCAAGGGTCAACTAAATGTCTAAAATCTAAATTCAGATTATGTCTTGGCCTCATCAGTCATGATGCAAGCTCAAGAGTAAATTATGCATTACAATATTTGATACATGAATCAAAGTTCCACTTTTAGCCTGACACAGTGGTTCTAAAACCAGCTCCTTAAGGCCTAGTGAACTGCTGGTTTTCTATCCTGCCAGCTTTTTAATTGCATTCACAAGATGTCTCAATGAGGATGGATGTATTGAAAAAAAAAGAAGGGCTCAGCATCCTGATTCAACATCCAGAGCCACCTCAATGACCTGATCTGCAGACATGATCGCCTGAACTGCAAAAAGCTGAGTGCTTTACATGCCAAGAGTTCACTGTCAATGTATAACCACTAGATGGCAGCAGAGAATCATGGTACTGGAAAGTCAGTTTTGAGTCTCACTATGTTCAGTTTGTTGTGTCATTAATTTATCAGATTTAAATGAAGGGAAGGCAACTATCAAAGTTTCGGACTACCGCATGTTAGTGTGGTAATTTTTTGTTGTGTTGTTCAAAACTGTACTAATGATATAGCACTTGAAATTGGTCTCAGTCTTAAAACTGGAAAGATCAAATCTCATCAATCTTAATATGGCTTGCACTGTGACTGCCACATTATGGTATTGACACTACAAATAGCGTAAGAATTTCTCATACGCCAGTGATATTGACGTGCGTAACTGTCAGGTACATGAGTTATTTAGATACACATGCAATATCCATTAACATGCAGAGTTTAGATATATTATGGTTGATGAAATATTTTCATTTTTTTAATTTATTTTTTATTTGAAAAATACCACTTAAAACACCAAATAAAAGTAAGTACATACATGCAGAGACAGAGTAATATGCTGTAATACATGAAATAGGTATTGTGACACTGAATATTAATGTTTCAGACAGAAAGACTGGAAGCCTTCACAAAGTAGATGAGATAAGAAGTTCCTCTGATGTAACATGCTGTGTCTCTAATAATGTGTAATGAACACATCCTTGTAGATGTGCGTCTCTTTGTTAGCAGCGTCAGTATAGTCAGAAAAGGATATGACAGAATGAGAGCTATTCATCTTAGATATCAGGCTGGGAAATATCAGACCGTATTGATGCACCTACTGTACACCAAGCTGTACTGTTCTCACTGTTATGTAAAAGTACATGGCGCTGTAATGCATTCATGCAGCACATGTGCCACTCACAAAATAGTGTGGAAAAAAACAGTTACAGTCATAAAATAAAGATCTAGGTAAGTTCATTAGCGTAGGTCATTAATGTGCTATTAAAGTTGGGACATTCAAGAGTCATTCAAAGGCCGATATAACAATAGTTTTTAGCAGGAAAAAGCTGATAGCTGATTAATTATAAATACCTAAATAAATAGATCTGGATCACTGAATATCAAACTCAAAGTAATTAATAAATACATTTGGAACTGAGCATCAAACTAACAGTAAAATATCTAGTATGTAAAATAACTCAGTGTTTGGGGGCTATTTTTATTTTTTGAGGTATTTTTTTCCTTCAAAGTCAGTAATTCCAGTTGAGAAGCCTGATATGATAATGGAGGTAACAGAGCTTGTCTGCATTCTCTCCAGAAAGGCGGCTCCTTCGCTTGTATTTAATGCAGTATTAATGTCTGTGGATGTGTTGTACAGCTTCCGCCACCAGGTTGTGCCTTTGAGTAAGGTGAGAAAGTTTTGAAGCAGAAGTAGTAGAAGACAAACTTCCTCTGCTGTTGATGCTGTACGTTGCAGTACTTTGCATAAAGCTAGAGGGTTTTAACAGCAGAGAATATAAATATTCTGGCAGACTGTAAGCAACATATACTGCTTCATTGTGGCTGTGTAAATAAAGAAACTGCAAGTTATACCACAGCCCAGCATCAGCCTGAGTCTCTGGCTACAACATATTTTGGCCATATTTAGCCAAACTCTAATGACCGTGCTTGCTAGAAAATAGAGACAGCATGCCTTTGGCAGAGCAGCAGCAGATGTACACCCCTGCATGACCGGTGGAAGCTGCGCAGCCATCAGCCACTATTGGACCCAAGTTCTGCTGATATCGATAGTTTGTAAAACGTCCTATCAGCGACCTCTAATACACTCAGTTGCTCAGTTTTTTATTGGGTACACCTAGATAAAACTAATTCAGGCTAATGCAACAGCCCTGCAATAAATCATACCTTCAACAAGGTTATAATGTTCAGTTTTTGTTGAATTCGGTTTACAGAGGTGTTGATTTAACTGATTAGTGGAAAAGCTGAACATAGTACCTTGTATACGTCGATGATAGTGTTGCAGGGCTGTTGTAATGGATTAGTTTTCACATGTAAGCAGAGTGTTGTGCAGAGCGCGTATTTGAAAGAAGAACAATATGATAATGGGTGACTCACATCAAATTCATTGAGGGCAGCAGCCAGTTCTCCAATGCCAGCATGACCATGCTTCTCATCAGTGGGTGAGGTGGCCTGAGCAGCACTGGAAATGCCTCCAATGGCCTCCTGCACCTGCTTGAACACGTAGTCTCGGTTAGCACGTGTCGCTGCCACATCTGGGTGGCGCAGGAAGGCCTGTGAGGCCGTGTACAGCATGGTGGCGTTTTTCTTAAGGGCCCCGCGTGCAGCTGCCATTTCATCTCGACACTGAGGGTCTTTCAGTTCCTGTGAAGGTGACAAAAGGTTCTTAAGTGAGCACTATATAACCACTTGTAAAGAAAAAGCAGTGCATACTTAGGAATGAACTATTGTAATAAATGCAAAGGCAATACAGTGAATTTCTCACAATGTTGGAGTATTGCTTTAAGAGCATGTATTTCACAAAGATGTGGAGAATTCTGATGGCATCATCAGAAGAACAGAGCACAAACTAAACCCCAGTTCAAGAAATTTCTGGAAAACATAAGTTCATGTCCCCTCTGATCAATTGCAATTGTTCCAGCCGCACAACAGTAGGGCAGTGTCAGCATATCAGCAACCCTGGAGCTGAACGGCATTCGGTGTTTTACTCTGGGACAGTTCAGCAGGGTGGAAGCTTGCCAAGATAACAATTGTAGGAAAAGTCCTCCAAAAGCTTTCTGTCACACTCGGGGGCCATATTAGAAACAAATGTTCAAACACTTTCATGTCTTATCCTCCTGGGTCAAATAAGCGCTTTTGCTGATTTATTATTTTAAAGTCATTTCAAGTGCCACTGAAAAACAGGAATTTCTAGCATGCACTACTTTCTGTGAAATAAATTGTTACCTGTTATTAACAACTTAAAAATTCCATAAACATACAAGTAATCCCCAACTGTCTCACTCATTTCGTCTTGATAAATAAGGTCTGCTTTAAATGTGTTAGAATTATCAATGCAATGTTTATTGAGTCCAACAACTATTGAAAATATTTCCAAAAAGCAAATTTCCCCTACAGGAAAAAGTTTCATTTGTTTAACCTTCTTTAATCATTATCTCATGACTGTCCATAATGGCAGTGTGCATGTGTCTCTATGAAAGCAAGCCTAAAAGAGACAATGCCATTAATAAACAGCAGCTGCTATGTACTGACACCCCCCCCCCCCCCCCCCCACACACACACACACACACACACACACACCGAGAGCCTCTCATAGTAGAGCTGCTAGCTCAGCTACAACAAAGGTACCACCCAGAAACTTTTACAAAGGGCCATGAATGTGCTTCTAGTGACTGTCAAAAGTTCCAGCGGACTCTGTGTTGCCAGTGTGGACACAGAGAGTCTGACAGCAGCTGCTCATGGCTGGTCATTTTGCTTGCATTTCTTCGTTGTCACCTAAAATTGCCATCAATCTGTTCAGCACCTCCACAAGGATGCAGAGGGTAGTGGTGCTCTGGTAGTGGTAAGCCAAAGTAGCTGAATCAATTCTGAGCTGTCCTATGTTTAAAAGAAAAAGTATTGATACTTGGTGCCAGTGTATCAATAATGTATTGCGAGTGGAAATGTTGAGATATGTTGCAATAGATTTTTTTCCCCCATCCAGTTACCTGCTGTCTCCGGGCTGCCACATAATTAAGCTTCACCATCTCCTTCCCAAACTCCTTGAAGCGGTTGGCCAGGTCCTGCTCATTGGTCGCATTCTTCACTCCCTCCAGGGCCTCCTCCACCTGTCACACACACACACACACACACACACACACACACACAGAAATACATACTGGACGTGCCAAAAACTGAGTTGATGTGCTGAAAAATAGCCTACAAAGCCTTGAGCTATATATTTTAATGAAGTAATAAACCTAAAGCCATAAATGTTACAACATACTCTAAAATAAAATAAAAACAAAAAACTTGTATTTGGTCGAATGAATAAAAAATGATATTCCAACGGTGTATAATTACAACCAGGTTTAAAAAAAAACAATAACCATTAAGTTGTGCAGTTTTGATGGGTCTCATTTCAGCAATCTTCATCCATTTTGTGGGTACATTCTGATTCTAAACTCCTCTCTATCCCTAATGAAAGTGTTGCACAAGATGTAATGGAAAAGAGAGAAGAGAGAGAGAGATAACTTTTAAGTGGCCTTTGATGGCGAGGCTTATGCTGGCTTGAGTTAAGCTCCTCTGTGGGCCTCAAGAATGAAGCTAGAAAAAAGGACTATGAGTAGAGAGAGAGGGGGACAAAGTGAGTGAATGAAGTGGCATGCAGGCGTGAGTTTGTATCAGTTTCTACCAATTGCAAATTTTAGCGATCTGTAGTGTGCTGTGTGTAGAATTTAGTGGCATCTAGTGGAACTGACTTAGCAGAAATGGAATATAATATTCATAAGTATGTTTTAATTAGTGTATAATCACCTGAAAATAAGACTTGTTGTGTTTTCGTTACCTTAGAATGAGCCCTTTATATCTACATAGGGAGCAGGTCCTTTTCCACAGAGGCTCCCATGTTGCATTGCCATGTTTCTACAGTAGCCCAGAATGGACAAACCAATCACTGGCTCTAGAGAGGGCCTTTTGCGTTTTGAGTGGTATTCATTTGGTGGCAATCTCCAACCTCACTGCCACTACACACTGGTCCTTTAATTTCTCTTTCCAAACACTAAGCTACTTTCAAAATATGGGACAAAGAAACCTAAGTTCTTCAAATGACTCTGCAGTGAGTGAGAGGAATGGGTATGTGCACTTAATCACACCACACAATGGTACCATGATACCGTACAGTACATCAGATGTGTGCTCCCAGGATGCTCCTCCATCTCATTTATATGCTAATGTGAACAGAGGTTGTGATAAAAGCATAAATTGCTGCTGTAGACTACACAACACCAGGAAGTCCTTTCTTCAACATCCTTAAGTATACTGTGCGTGAAAGTCTAATTAATGCACTTGATTGTGTCACTGTGCAAAAACATCAAGACTTGTGGGGAGTCAGCCATTTAAAGACATGTTAGATATACTAACATATGTATTAATGTAGTGAAGTTCCAGCTCACAATTCTGATTGGAACTGTAACTCAAAATAAACAAAACCTGTGACATCGTAACTCTTAATCTAATATCAATCAACAACCACATTGTTGACATACTTTTTGTCTTAAAATAAGATTATGATCACACTTACAATTTTAAGGTGGGCCAGCAGCCTCATGACATCAGCCATGTCAGCGAGGATGAGCAGGCGGGTGACAGCAGAGAGCAGGGCGCGGGCGGCCCTCACCATGGTGCCACGTTTCACGGAGGAGCACGGGTCATCAGCAAACTCTGAGGAGGCAATACGCATTGTCTCTCCTGCAAGAAGTAATGAAGAAAACCATAAGTGGAAAAAGTGACATGACTATG
Source organism: Thunnus albacares (assembly GCF_914725855.1). Taxonomy (NCBI): domain Eukaryota; kingdom Metazoa; phylum Chordata; class Actinopteri; order Scombriformes; family Scombridae; genus Thunnus; species Thunnus albacares. Next base: position 20,782,386 of record NC_058108.1, on the reverse strand, counting down.
TTTACCTCAGAGTACACAATATATTATTATGTGTGCGTGTATGTGTATGCATTTTTATATACATAGTTTATCATCTGTAAAGTGAGCTTATGCAGTGGTATTAATACGTTGAGATGATGGCCCACTACTAACTTCCATCATCTAGTGCATAGCTTATAGAACCATGTTTGTTAGGAAATAGATGATTCAGAATTTGGCTTCAAAGAAGTCCCAGTTTGTTCAAACCCACACAGTCAAAGGGATTTAAGAGATCAGTGGGCTTGTAAACCTACATAAAGTGCTGCAAAGTGGCTTAGTTATTACCTCCCAACCATTTCACCTTTGTTCAAGTAACATTTTAATTCTGCATTGTCTCTGAGCAAAACTCATCCGCAACAGCTCCGACCCAAGACTCAAAATAACTGAGCAAACACAGCTGTTTGTTGTATGGTGATGTTAGTTATATGAGGCCTTAAAACTTGCAAAAATGTAATCATGTATAGAAAGCTTTTGCCATTTTTTAAAATTATTGTAATCAATATTACACAGCACACTCAATTACACTCGATAACTATCACTATATAGCATGCCACAAATACCATGATAGCATGCTAATGTTAAGCAGGTATAATGTTTACCATGTTCACCATTGTCTTTAAGTATGTGAGCATGCTAACATTTAATAATTAGCACAAAATACAAAGTAAAGCTGATGGGGATGTCATGGGTTTTGCAAGTATTTTCTCATCAATAAAAGTCAGACAAAGTTAGACAGGCAGGCAGACAGACCGACCGAACGTTAATGCCCTCCGTTAAATCATGCCGTTAGCATGGCTAAAATACAAACATAAGCCCAAAAGCTCATGAACACACATACACATACACACAAACACACACACACACACACACACACACAGTATTGCTTGTGGTGCCATTACTCTGTCTGGCTCAGTGATGAGCTTGTGAAGTGTGACAGTACAAAGGGCCTGATTACTGAACCTCTCTGTGGTCTGAAATCAGCATGTATAATTTAATCATGACAAAGTCTGACATGATGAGGTCACAGTGACATGATGCGGTGATGACAGATTTAAGGGTTTTCTACAATTCACAACAACCTCTACCTGCTCCTAAAGGTTTTGTATAAATGATATGTTCTTTAAGAATCTGCTAAATATGGTCAATATAGCATATTTTGGTGCTCATAATTCTAATGTTAATAATATAAAACTGTTTTCCTAGATGACCTGACATGTTATTATATCCAACCCAGCAAAAAAGTGGAGTTTAAAGAGACAATGAACAGAGAGCCCCATCATCAGCCCACTTCTGTGTTGAAGAGCTTTAGAGCATGCCCATCTTTTCATAATGGCAATAAAAGGTTAGGGGATGTGGAATGTTAACTTTCATCTCCTTTTCAAGTATTGGTCTTTGCTCAACTCATTTTTTTTTTTCATGGAAAAGACAAGGACTGAGTTTGATTTGTTTCCTTTTTACGAGGGCAGAACTTAAGCATCAAAAGCATGAGAAAGGTCAGTGTAATCATTAATGAGTACAAACGCAAACACTGATGCAAAAATGAACTACACCAGAACAAAAACACACCCTGAAGAGATAGAAGTTGTTTCACAAATTTTGTTAGTTTTCCTTTAGTATTGACTCACATGCCTAACAAGTAGAAGGATTGAGCTTATCGTTTCTGATGTCAGCTGTGGATATGACCTGTATGGCAACAGTCTATTTCACGCCTCAAAAGAGCTATGTGCGAACACAGTCAAGTCAGTGTTCAACAACACCAGTGGCCAAGTGGAGCTGACAGTGCAGGATGAGGTATACTGGTACAACACAACATATGCTGAGCTCCATTTGCTCTTTCTGCTGATGTAGTTATTGAACAGGGAATCCAATTCCATTCTGGGGACAAACATTTGATTCATATAAAGCCTCATTGACTTGCACTCAGTACAGAAAAGGAACTTTAGTGCACTACAAACAACTGTGCCATTGCCTCATCTGAGCGAGCGCTGCCAGAAAGACTGAGCACAATTTGTTGACGTGAAGGGTTTCTTCCATGCTGAGGTTTTATTATTAACAGATGTCTGAAATGTCTAAATTATTGCTAATGAGAATGGGCATCTACACTGTCTAAAAATTCTGCAAGGTTCCCCACCATCACAGACAGTCAAAGCTTTAACAATGCCTGACTTTAGAGTAAACAACTCCAGAATTAGGCTCAATACATTCCTATGGCAGCATGTGCCAAGTAAGGCCCATAAATAATGGATAATATTGTGATGTCTTATATGTAATGAATTTATTTTGACACTCTTAACTCTGCATCTTTCTACAGTTGTGTAGATATTTGACTTGCTCTGATATGCAGAGCACTTGTACTTTCCCCAAACGTTACAATATTTCAATCAATTACTGTTCTGCTAATCATTTCAGCTGAACAGAGAGTTAAATCTGTATTTGCTTGTTGTTCATTATGTCCCAAAAACACGTTGATACAGTAAATTCACTAAAAACAGTAGACAGGAAACTATACTGGAGCTGTAGATTACCTCAACATGAGGCATTAATAGCATTTTACATGATGTGTAAAGCATACATTTGTTATTACTTCTGCTATGTGTTAATTTTGTTTTATGATTTTGATAAGTCTATGATACCATTTTACTATGATATTTTCCTGCTGAATTATTGTACCTACCTCAAAACTATGAACACTCTCACTACTGCAATCTAGTCCCAACACTGTTACAAAGCCTCAAAAGTTACCATAGAACCTCTGAAGCTTTCAGTTGCTGGGCTGTTTTAATGAATTTCATTACACTGTACATGCGTCCATGCACCTTACAGCAGTGGGATCCAGGGACCCCCAGGGGTCCTTCAGGGGGTTCCAGGGATCCCCAGCAAAAAGGGGAATAATTTATTTTCACTATAATTCCATCTATAAGTAACACAGTGACAGAATGTATGACTATTTTGGTCATGGGTTTCATACACTTTCTGTAATTAAACATCTAAAAGTAAAAATCTTATCAGATGGGGGTCTATGGTCTAATTTGTGTCAGTTTAGGGGTCTTTGATGTGAAAAGGTTTGAGAACCACCGTCTTACAGTCCTGCCTTCAATGTGTGACTGTTCTGTAATATCAGTATTAAACTGAAAAAAATAGAAAAAAATAGAGAATGTTGCAACTGTTGTGAGATTGATAGCAAGGTATCAGTGTTGCAGATGTGGTCTGTTTTATTCCGAAAATGTAGTCTGTGACTTTAATTTTGTTTGGCCCATTTAGGGTTATTTTTTAATGTAGTCTATGCTGCCATTTAAGTAAATAAAAATGCTTTAAGTGGTTGTAAAGTCTCAGATTGGAGTTTTTTACTTCAAAATTGGATTTGAATAGGATTCTTGAAAAACACTAAAAATAAACAAATATTCAAGTGTGTCCTTTCCAAAGTCATATGGGGGGGAAAACAGATAAATCACAATCCCTTTTGGACATGGATGCAGTAAAAGCTTCAAACGGACTGACAACATGTGGGTAACCATTTACTGATGATGAATGATCAGACATTGTCCTTTGGGGGAGAAAAACAATAAAAATATTGCTGGAGGCAAGAAGGAAGCACTAAATGTCTGTCTGGTGGCAAAAAACAGACCGTTATCTGACCAATATCAAAGCAACATTCTTACAACAACTGTTAAAACACAAGTGCTGTGTCTCCATGAGAACAAGCTCACCTTGCTTACGAACATCCTCCACAGCAGCAATGAGCTCCTCCTTGAGATCCTGGCTGTCTTTGGCAATTTGCTCACCCTTCTCCAGAAAGTTCTGGGTAGCCTGCTCAACAGACACTGCCAGGACGTGGGCCTTCTTGGAGCGCCCCTTCTTCTTACTGGATGGCCCTTTGTTGCTGGTGTTTACCAGGGTAGTCACCTATGAAAAAAGGAGAGGGCATTACAGTTGGTTGAGTGAAATATGGTATGTACAAAGGATGCACAGAGGTCACAGATTGCCGAACTGGTAACAGTGTCATTGTAGGTGAAGAGGTTTGGGAAGAGACTACCACTTCAACTGAAAACTCAACTGAACAGTAATAAAATGACATAAAAAATCATTTTCATCATAGTTTTCAGTTTTTCAAGCTTTCAGTGCAGAATTATGTTGTCAAAATGGAAATAAAAGGTAAAAATAGTTGGACACACATAGAACATTTTACAGATGTTTACAGAAGATAAAAATTGCTCCAAACTGTTGCACGGTTTGTGAATGTCGATATGTGACAGTAAATAAATGAAGCATTATTAATAAAGTAATAAATATGATAATTTTTAAAATACTCATACTTTTACTTTTACTCAAACTTTTTCTAATATAAAATTTTCTGAAAACATTTACTTTTACAACATTTACATATACAATACATACCCTCATAATGGTGGGAGTACATTTTATCATGGTTTTGGAATGTATAGTGACACTACTTCAGAGAAAAGCTTTAAACTACAGCATGACAAGATGACAAATAATCATGTCTTAAGCTACATTATGAGCTTCCACAACTGTAATGAGGAAATTCATTCTAAACACTATTTCTGTATTTCTACAGAAAAATGCTAAATTGCACATAGCATCAATCAGGTACATTGCCTTGTGTTAGATGGGAACCACTGAAAATATTAATCCCTTAGTTTAAGTGGGAGTGCTATAAAGTACAGTCAGTCCATCAAGCTGTCCGTCTCATCACAAGAAAAATATAACTGAATTGAGCCTCAGGCAATCATTTCCTTGATCTCAGCTCTTTTGGATAGGCTACACTGCACAGAATCAATAGGATGATGTGTTACTGAATCCTACAAAATGAGCTCTTGATCTAATTGTATTAGTAAGAGTTCAGGACTGTTTCGCAGGAGAAATGTAATAAGATATGTTCCATTAAGAAAGCTCCTAGAACAGTCAAGAAGCTTTTGTGTATTGGACTAAAACTATTGATTTCTCCCCACAGCAGACAGTCAGTCAAGATGATGACATACTGTACAAAGGCAGAGGCCATGTTTAGTGCAGACATTATGTGTTGGTTCACGTTATTAATGCAATTTTGATGTCTAAGGGCCACAACAGAAAAAGCATCCATTTCAGACGAGCACTATGCCTGAAAGAAGTCACGAAATTACAAGGAACAGGCATCCTAACTAAAAGCTTTTAACTAATCAGCAATCACATTGTACAGTACACTCAAAAACATGAACCAGGCCTCAGGGTTGAAAAAATATCTGATAAGCACTCAAATAGAATCAGGACACGCAATGAACAACTGTGTTTCGTTTTTCTGCTTCAACAAACATGTTGCAGGGAAAAACTGGTTGTAAACTATCAATTTAAATTATATCGTGCTATTACAAGTGTGTCATTACCACCGAACCATAATGATCACCTCTCCTGAAAGAGAAATCTTTCAAAGTAATTAACAGAAGGCCACGTGACAAGCAATATATTAAACTTTGTCAGGACAGGATAGGACAGGCAACAAAGGAGCAAACAATCATTGCTGCCTGTCAATAATGAATTAAAGTGTGGTATTCTTTCCATGGATTGTATGCTGGTGACACCTTTTGCTGAACACAAAGACACATGTCTGTAACACATGGACAGAACAGCTCATTACACATTGCGGTCAGAGATAGCTTTAGAAGTATCAGTCTGACAGCAGCTGATCATGCACAGTGTGGTGATATGTTTGTGGAATATATAAGCTTCCACTCTGAAAAGCTACTAAGAGCAAAGTTATGTCCTGTCTTGGCTGCATTACTTAAGGGCTTCTAGACTGGAATAAGACCTTGAATGATGTATGTCCTCCTTCATGATTGAGCAAGGAATAGCAGTGCTGATATGTGACCATGTTCACCTTTTCTGTCACAAGTATTTTTGTATAAAAAGCAATACATGATTTAATAACAATCTTTTTATAATCTGTATTCATAGCTGCCTTGACCAAACTAACTTTGATACATCTGTTTACCATCAACTTATATGCTCAACCTCACCTTACACAGCTGCGAGAGTAATCATTATGATGTGCAATGGTGTGTTTATATAAATCTAAGACTGAATCAACAATTTATCATTATATTTTACACATGAAAGCACACACAAACCTGTGCACTCTAACTCCCTTTTCATACACAAACACATAAGCACTCATGCCGGCTGCCCACATACTGGCATTACAGCATAGATCCACCACCACCAACAGACAAACAAACAAACAAACAAGTGCAATTAATCACACACACACAGTCACACAGATAAACGTAGACTACCTTATTCTTTCAAGTTCTACCTCATATACCAAACTCTATATTGCTTGTGCTCATTGTTTAGAAAGTAAACTGACAGTAAGCTAACATGTCCAGCCTGATTTAAAAAGACCTATTGATGCAGACATGAGTTTGCCTCCTGCACAGAGCCTTCATTATTACCACCGCCTGTTCTATATATCTGATTAACATTGACATTTTATTATGCTTCAACCTTGTTATTAGATCTACCCATGACTAAGAGAAATACTCATTTCTGACTAGCTGACAGATGTCTGTTAAACTCATATATCAGGACAACTCAAATGCAGGCGACTGGTCAACAGTTATACCATCGATCTAAATCAGTATGCTAGATATATTACTGTAATACTAATGCTTCACATTATATTAACTGTCACAAGAGAAGCTCATTTAAATAATGTCAAAACTAACTTATAAAAAAGAACTGCATATTTGAATGTAGCTTAACTTTTTATGTGGCTGCGTTCACACGATGCATTATTTTCATACGTCAGGATATCTTGTCGGCTAACTTAACTGGTGCTATATAGATGTTTAAAAAGTGTTGCTTGTATAAGAGGAAGAAGCCCTGAAATTTGAGCATAGTTGTAAATACAACCACCTTACAAGGAGTCAGGTTTTAGCCTGGCACACTGTCATACATGTTCTGGTATATGTGTGTGTGGTGGGATGTTTGATGTGTTTTTATAGATTATTATGCTGTTTTTACCATGTTTCCATGAAGGTTCATTGTGAAGAAGTGGTGACTGGGAAGGCCACGGAGGGCAACCAACCTCATTCCTACAGTATGTTAATGAAAATACAATTTGTTTCACTGTGCATGCTGGCAATAACATCACATGGGAACAGTGTTTGCAGTGCACCTGGTCCTTTGGCATTACATTCTTAAACTTTTCTATATTCAAGCAGAGTAATAATTGGGGCTAATGACATCCACAAAGCGGCTGCCTTTACAATTATACAGTAGATCCACTGCCAGCTGGCAAAAGACACTGCAGATTAGAGGGAGCAATGTAAATATGTCTCTAGGAATAGGGATGAAAGACAAGTCATGAAAGCATATTACTGTTTTCAGCTGCTTGAGGTTAATGGTTCTGCTCCCTTATACCAGCTCACCAGTAACCTGATTACCTGGCATGTAACATGGTGTAACCAGTCATGAATTATAATTGTGTGTTAGTAAAAAAAAATGTTAAATATAAAAAAAAAGGTTGAAATATGTCTTCTTTGAAAGTTCAAGTGTTAATTAAATTCTCTATTGCTCCAGAGTGTCTCAGTTTGTAGCTGTGGGGCAATTATACAGTGATAAAATTAAGTAATGTCACAAAAGTAAGACAAATTGTATGGTAAGAATACTACAAACAAAAGATGACTACAAACTTTGGATGCTGTTTGTTGTGGCCACCGTTGTCCTCAGATACTGCGTGTTTGCTTAGAGATAGAGAGATAGTGGTCAAGTGTATAGATTTCGCTTTTATCTCAGCTGAGTCCTGAAGTTAATGAGATGTTTAGATTCTAAGTAATAGCCTATATAATGCCGTTTCCAACTCTGTCACGGAACAGAAGATGGGAATATACTGAGCCTTGGGTCCACACGATGCATCTGCACTTCAAACGTTCATTTATTCATTAACACAGGGCTGGGCTGTGGAATACACACAGATAAGGCTACCGCATGAGTCATGTAGCTTTCCGCTGGGACTGACTCAGTCGAAGTCAAAGCTTGTTGACGTTTTGTTCTGCAACAGTGACTTAAAAAGCTCAATGTATATTTAATTATGACCACAATAACTTCACAGCGTGCACTGAGGCTTAGTCAATTTATCTACCTTCATACAGATTTAACTGGTCTATTTTTATGAAAACATACTGCTGTCTCTGCACACAGATGCCTGAATATCCTGAGAATGAGCTTAAAGGAAATATAGACGATAGACAAAATAATACTAACACTTCATCAAATTTGACTTTTTGAAGTTGATAGATGACCATTTGCAGACAGTTACAAATGTGGGCAATATTAGACTGCTACAGTTAAAAGAATTTGCCAGACCCCTACTGAATGTACTGCTGGCCTGCAGTATATAGTTTCAACGAGGGACTGCTGTTCCTTTTTTGTCTGTGCGTTTTTTCTACATGTGACATATGCTGCCATAATTTTTGCGACTGTTTCCCTTAACATATTAAATACCAACAGCATCTGAAATGTGGGCATCTAAAGTGAAACCACACGGCGTGCTGTTAGTTAGCTTTAAAAACTCACACTGACTGACAGATCTCTTTTATTCTGCCGACTGACATGGACCAACTTTGTAGCAGTGTTGAGGTCACAACCTTTATATGCGCTATTACCTCAGCTAAAACTACTGCTTTTTGAAGACGGATAAGTTGAAAGGATGAAAAAAAGACAGGCTGGAGTGTACTTCCAGAAGCAAAGACAGAACTAATTTGAAGGACCAACATAAATGGGCAGCGAAGTTTACACTGATTAGATGAAGCGTGGAAATCAGATTTCACAAACATCCCTGACAGGGACAAACACTGCAGTGAGGAAAGACAGTGCTTTTATTTCAGGCTGAATAGCATCCTTAGACACCACCGCTTTTATTATGGCTGCTGAGGCATCCAAGTTTAATCACTGTCACTTTCACAGAGTCGCAGCATATGACAAATAGCCTGACTGTTTACCTTTTGGAGCAAATTCAGTACCGACAGCCGTCAAATTCATACTCAGCCTCAGAAAACCACGGAAAGAATGCTACAACATGATGTAAGCCTACAACACTGCAAGTAATGAGTATGTATGAAAGATGATGGCAATACCACCCAGCACACGGACACACACTCACAAGCTTAGAAACACAACAAAGACACTTTAAAAACACTGAATAATGCCGAGTATATCAGTAGTGCAATATACAACTTAATGTGAGTTCAATTTGTTTTTTTTTTTTGTTTTTTTTTAATATAGACAAACAAAATTTACTCTGAAGTTGACTTTTCTCTGGATGACCAATTTGAAAATAAAAATTGAAATGAATAAATAATATAAATATGGGATGGGACTAAGTAAAGAATGGAGGGATGGAGTTCAGGACATCTCAGTTTTAGTAGACTTGTTATTGTGCCTTTAGTAACTACAAAGCAGCAAGGTTTCAATTAGATAATGTGACATTTTTATCATAACATTATGCAACCTATATCATCTTCATAACCTCAAACATAGTGCTGTTCCCCTCTATGGTCACACATGGCCAGAGGTGAGGGAAGTACAAGATGTAACCTGCTCAGACCTCATATAACCACAAGGTGTTGTGCTCTGAAGTCTAATGTTAAATTGTGTCATAAAGGTAAGTTGTGCATGACATGACTTTAACACAAAAAAACCTCTGAATCCCTCAATACCTGTGGCAAGTACAAAATAAGAACTGAGCACACAGACTAATCAAATGGATTCCTAGGGGAATGAGGTAGAAACAAAACTAGTTTGCAAAAAGAAATGAAGTGGGCCACAGCAATGTTTGCCTGGTGCATCCAAATGTGGCCTAATACAAAACAAAATAAATTCAGTGTCAGGCAAGGCAGCCTTGCCCTTTTCTGCCAGCTGGTAATTGGCCCTAGGCAAGCCCATTTATCGTGTGTATTAGCAGCGCTGCCTGGATTTTATGCAAGACCACACTGGGCTTATTTCCATACAGCCACAACTTATGTCATTCTCTCAGCCATTATAGCCCAGATTCTTCAGACACAACAAGCTTTACTATGCAGTCTACAGTCCTCTATAACCTGTATAGAGTTGTGTTACATATCTTAAGCTTACAACTAATGACTTTTTCTTGTAGATTTGATAGAGAATTCAATTGAATACTGTTGTTTCACCACCCAGCAATCTTGAAAGGCAAAAAGCAAAGGATAGGAGTCTTAAATGTATATCACACGCTTTAAGAAGATGTAGATCTATCAGGTGACATGTGAAATGGTATGTGAAAAATGACAGGAGGCAGTGACTCGTGGAAGCACGAATGAATGAACTGACTGGTCACTATCATTTAAGCCAATTATACAATTGGTTTTCACTAAGCGTATAAAAGTATTAGCCAACAAACACAATCTTTACAACAGCCTGAAGACTAAAATGTAGAATGGTTTGACTGGACATATGTTGGTGGTTGAATGAAAAAGAGAAGGATGGGGAAATTATATGTGTGTGTGTGGTTCATCAGAACAGACGCTGCAACAGTATAAAATATTTAATTCTTTGCCAACTAAAGGAGTTTCTCGCCTGATTGTGTGCCGCCTGATGAGGAGAGAATTAAAATGTCTTTCTTGGGTGTGAAAGGAGACACACTCAACTGTTTGGCTCATTATGTTGTTACGTGCTGAACCACAGGGTTCCTCCTCACAGTCTCAGTAAATTATGCTTCTGTAACATACTATATTACATGCTGTGGTTCAATACACCAGAGGGCAGATGTAGACATGATAAATATGCACAAAAAACATGTTTACTGCATTTTCCACATGTTAACAAGTATTTCTAAAAGGAGAATGTGTGCTCAGGCCTATTACACACCATGTATACACATGCAAGCTCAGTGTGTAAAGTGGAAATGGAAATATAGAGACTTATATGTTAATTTTTTTTTTTTTTGCAGTCTACACACTTGGCAAATTAAATTAAGATAGTTAAATGTGCTTTATAAACTTAATTTTAACATGTGTGTTACTGTGTGCTAAATTGTCATACTCGCTTTATTTCTTCTCCCTTTGGTATTTTATCTTTATTCTTATTTGTGTATATTAAAAGATGACAATACACACCCTGCACAACCACACAGGTGTTTCAACCTTTTGAGGTTAATTAGACCTCTGCTAAGGCTGAAGTTGGGCAGAGCTGTTATGCTGTAATTACGAGCCAAAAAGAAAAAGATGAAGGTGAAACCTCAGTTGCAATAAAACCAATCAGCGTCACACAAATTCCAATCAAGCATTTCTGAACACGCCTACACAGTCCTCTAACGAGGTCTAATTAGGCAAATAACTGAAAAACACCTGTGCTGGTGGGCCATGGGTGTGTTGGGCCATCACATTGGCAATGTATGATTTCCAACAAATGATGTAAATTTTAACAACACTAAATTCAACACCAGTGCCTGGGGAGGGGCCCGAGGAATATTTCCAGATGTTCACAAAAAATGATCAAGGAAGGAGACATACACGCACGTAGCAATGACCACAGCGAGACATCAAGAAATGGTCATTTTGGCAAGAAAGACACAGGACCACAGAGACTCAATGAGAACAAATCCTCAAATAATGCTGAGCCATACTCAAGCAAACACAACAACACATTTGTACAGGACTCTCATGCCGATTTGGGTCGGCAGAAGAGCAATGATCTAGAAAAAGGGGAAAAGAACAACTACATTGATCAGCTTGTATTTAATTAGCAGTGCGTTATTTGTGGAACTCATGAGATATATTACCGTGTTTACTTTTTATTAATTTTCATTCCATGGGCACTAAAAGTATAAAGTTAGTGCTTGTGGACTGGAAATGGTCAACTATGGCAGACTTCCGAATTCTGTCATTTGTCTGAATTAACATTACATGCTGCTGCAATACTGTAAATTCTTCAAACACATGGTGAACACATGAGAAACAGGCTTAGCGGGGTTCATCGAGTTTGTGGCAGCATGTTTTTAGCTGTTTCTTAACCTCAATCCAACCATGTCCAACTCCATTTATTTCTCACACCTTTGTCATCAGCAGTCATGTCTCTGCCAGAATTCATTAACTTAGCCTCCACTTTTAAATCCTACATATGCAGGATTTTACACAGCAACCCAGACATGGAAGCTCACTCCTGATTGGATAACAAACATTCACACATCGTTGGACACAGAAATGTTGTGCAAACAAACAACAACCCATGTCAAGTTGTTACCACACCCTTTGCATACAGATTCTATTTTATTTATCTAAAATGGACATACACTGGACATTCAGTGTAGTTCTTTTTTTCTTAAGCAAGCAATGAGATATCAAAGCATTCCTATTATCCTACAAGATATGGATAAATTTGGAGCCATTTATTCAGCAAATCAGTTGGAAATAGTGCAGGGAGGAATAGTACAAGCAGAAAGAGCCACAGTGAGATGTTTGATGAAGAGCTGCAGACGACCAGCACAACTCCAACAGGTAAACAACTTATTTTACTTTGCCCGCTGTGTAATGGAAAAACACTCACAGCATGCCGGCTCGACTCAAGTCACGGCTCAGGTGACAACCCCCAAAACAATGGAAAATCACCATAATGTTAGCAGAGCAGAGCAGTGAACTCACGTGCTGTGCGTGGAGCACTGTATAAAGAAATCTGTCTCGAGCAAACTTTGGCTTGGGCTGAAATTAGAAAAAAATGTTGGAAACCGAGCGTTCAGAACAGTCTGAAGCTGGTGCTTTTTGCTTACAGGAATTACTTCTACATACGTTTACCTCATTATTTGACACTTTGGCCACATTTAATATGAACATCCGACATTGTAACATTATATATATATGACTGAAAATAAGGAAAGCATAATGGGTCTCCTTTAACAGGTAATACATAAGTGATTATGCTGCAGCAGTGGTAAGGCTAACCTTTCTTTCAAGTCTAAGGAACTGCTGTGCCTTGCCCTCCCATTTTATTGCTGATCAATAGTATTAAATGCCATGCGGCCTTTCCTCTCCAGAGCACTGGCCACTGGACTCTCCGCTCAGTAGTAAATCCCTGTGGGTCTGCGTAGCCGTTCAATTTTCCGCCTTCAGCCTCTGAGACTCGCATCCAACAGATGAGTGATGCGCTGTAATTGTTGAACATTAGGGAAGGGTGTGTGCATGTGTGTACACATGAAGCCAACCACACACATGCATGATCACGTACACGCATATAGAGCTCCTGAGCGATATGGTTAACCTTTTGCACCCTCCTACGGCTAGTGATATACATAACGTTCCCTGTTAAATAATTGATGAGACCATTTATGCCAATGTGTAAAGTGTATAATGTGTGCAAAAGCTCAGGGGACAAAAGCAAGAGGGGGCCCTATACATGTTTCCAAGTGTGCAAATCAGTCACATAGGTGTAAGAAGGACTATATAGAAACCTGCTTGCACAAGGTGGTGGCTTCAGGCCATGTTACACACTAGGTGTTCACCAAATGGGTAGCTGTAGAAACAATACATACCACTGACTGCCTATTCCCCTGTAAACTGTACATCCATCCACATGTAAACTATGTACAGTCAAGACAAATTAAATACAAATGCAGAGCACTACACACACTTGTTATACTCATTTACAAAAACATAAGCAAACATATTATATGTCCACACCTATAATTTCCTGAACATGTATGAGCCTTAACTGTTACGAACACTACAACCCTGCCTGTGAATCCTGCAGAGGCGAATATAAAAACCTATTTTACTCACTTTGTGTCATTCCCTGTTATTTAAAATGTCTTTAAAAGTTAACAAGTGCTGAAGTGCAAAGCAGTGAGGATTAGCGAGCAATAAAATTGGTACCTGAATGGTTCTCAGCAGAAAGTGTCACATCGCAGGGGTGTCGGCCTCTGACACTCTAACAATGAAGCTTGGGTCGCAAACATCCTCATAAAACCTCCTAGAAGTGTGCTTAAAAAATTTAGTGGATGTCAAATATTTTCATACTTCTTTTGTTTATTTGTCTTACTTTAATAGATTTTCATAGTAAATTCAGATATTTCTAAACTGTCAGGTTTATCTAATTACCTGCATTTTTTTTCAACTTGTTCTAGCATTTCACACTAACATCACAAGATGTTTCACATTACTTACTCTAAGTTATGAACACTCACAGTATGTAACAAATACTGCAAAGAAAACATGATTGAGTAGAAAAGCAGAGTCAGTGGTGTGATCTGCAGTAATGATTCTCACATTTTGCAAGTGGAACTTCTAAAAGTGTGCAATAGACTTTCAGACTCCTGATAATCTTTCCTCATTAGTAACCCTCTTAGCCCATGTTCCTATACTCTGTTTGATCCTCCCACTCCCTCATTATTATTCTCACCACGGATTCTTTCCCCTATCACCGAGGTAACTTCATTCACATTTTTTGATACATTTGATAGGGCTAGACAGAGTGGGTCGATAAATTCTAGCCGCACTTTTCAGGTGGACATTCTTGTTGGTGTTTTTGGAAGGACAATTTTGCACATATTTCAAAATCATCCCACAGCTTCCATAGAGCCCAAAGCAGGAGTCAAACTCTGGATCCAAATATGTGCTGGGGAACATTGTTCATTGTAGAGAGAAAAATGAGCATACCTAAGGAAAAAAAGAGAAAAAAAACCAAAGAAACAAAATAAAACCAACTTGTTTGGATGCCAAAAACTACCTAAAAATACCGTTCATCTCATCTGTATGGAAAAAAGCCAATGATTAGTCCTACGGGAACTAATCTAAGAAAAACAAAACAACAGCCGCACAAGAGAGTGGGTTTTGAAATCAATGTGCAACACTGGCCAATTAGAAAATTTCAGAAACAATGCATTTTTTTTAACTCTCAAACCTCCCACCTCTACTTATAGATGTGAACAGAAAGTTTGTGTTAAAATTACACATTTCTTTGGTAAAGATCCCAAAGAGTCCTCATTTAACCTGGATTTAATTTTTTTCATGACATGCCTCCAGGTTTTTTACATAATCTTCATAACAAATGGCAGAATATATGCCGCTCACTTCAAAGACAAACCACATAAAAGCTTTCTCAAATCTCATTCTGACATGGCTGTTTCAAGTGTGCGGTATGGTCACCTCCATCGGTGTCAAAGAAATCGGTACAGCGATCTACAGAAAAAGTGGCTTCATGGAGTGTGTGAGAATAGCATTATAGCACTGGAGTTAAGATGAGATGATACAGTATAGTAGCATCAGAGGACACACATACCTTAGTAGCAGGCCAACTCCCGCAAATTAATTAGGGGAGTTAAACTACTGCCATGTTATTACCATGCAGGCATCTTGTTATCACACAACTCCATGAGCCTCCCACATCTAGTAATCCAATTATTTGTGTTTTGCCACTAAACCTCTACCACCCACATCCCCAAAGCACATCAAAATCAAACCTACCCTGAACATGCCCCTTCCAAAACAAATTGTTCATAAAGTGAGACTCAGCCTCTGTAAGGGAGGTCAGAGGTGAGCAAAACATTTCACTTCATCTGTAATCTTTCCAACTACCTTCACACAAACACTTTCTATGTGCTTGAAAATACAGAGATGCCCACATCAAATTCTGCTGCTGTCAGAACGAGTACCAAATTCTGTGCCAATCCATGATTTAGATGTTGAGATATCTCACAGGGTAAGTGAAAAAATTTGCCTGCTGGTGGCACTAGAGGAAAAGTCAGGGAATCACCAACATCAATAGTATTCATCCTCTGGGGACCATGAATGTTCGTGCAAAATTCCATGATTGTCCATCTAATAGTTATTTCAGTGACTTACGTGGTGGACCGACCACTAGCATGGCAAAAAATTGAGATTGTGTTTTCTCCCAAATGGTTGGTAATATACATCATTTTCACATGAGGTTTTGAGGTAAAGGAGGAAGATTTTGAAAATGACCACAAGAGAGCACATGTAGTAAATGGACTGCACTTATATAGTGATTTAAATTTCATAGGAAAAAGCACTTTACAGCACACTGATGACAGCAGGGGAAGGTGGTGGTTTGACCACTGGGAACAACAGGAGCTGGGGTTCAAGCTGCTGACCCCACTATTAAAGGAAAACCAGCTCTACCTCTTGAGCCACAGTCGCCCCAATCAACTGGCTGATATATTACAGCTGTCAATGCAGCTGAAATATCAGCTTGTCTTGTTAGGTGATAAAGGCAACTAAATACCAGAGATACAGCATTCTTTTGCAGCCCAACTGCCTTTAATAAATTACTAAAGCGTATGCATACAGGCTCCCTGAGCTCTGCAGCAAGAGGAGCCCCTTGAACAGCTCACATAAACACTTCACTTCAGCCTCCACCCAACACAACTGTCTACACAAGCACACAGTCACACTTCTCTGTCTGCAGACAATCGTTTCCTGTAAGATAATCAATAACAATTTCCATATATGGTGTCATGCCTCTCTTGTACAGCTTCCAGTTCTTGCATTTAGTTCCCCTTTTCCAGCGATCACTTCTTTAGAATCAGGGTCACCGTGTATCATGCACTTCAGATAACACTTTGTATTTCTTCTTTCCTAACAGACGAGACATTCATTTCGTCTGCACATGCAAAGTGTGAGACATCTCGGCGAGACATCTTACTTGAAACAGAACAACGTGTTTGCAACATATAAAAGGTCAATAGCACACTTCTAATATCATTTTTTCCTCCACACAGTTAATTTTTATACAAACACCTTCACATGCTTCAATTGCTTGGTGCCAGCTTGGTATTAAAGTGGTTTATTTGTGCAGATGATAGTTTTACTTCCCAAAATCATTAGAAAAACAGAATTTAAATAGGTTTTTGGGTAACACAATGGACTTGTGTGCACATTCTATCTTTACAAATTGATATGTGATTTCCAGTCTTCCTTTCTCTGCAAAGGGGTTTAATAATTTAGTTACCACTGTGCACAGATGAGATATTTACGAC
Organism: Thunnus albacares; assembly: GCF_914725855.1. Taxonomy (NCBI): domain Eukaryota; kingdom Metazoa; phylum Chordata; class Actinopteri; order Scombriformes; family Scombridae; genus Thunnus; species Thunnus albacares. The sequence goes on along the minus strand of NC_058108.1, from coordinate 20,765,369 downwards.
AATAATGCGACTGATGATGCAATTTCCTACAGAATTTACCCAACGATGGAACCATAGCAAAAGTTTTATATTGAACACTATCTCTGCCTCTAAGTAAATACAAAACTCAGAAAAGTATGAGGGAACTAGTGGGACAGCTGCAGACCAAAGCAGTGTAGCAGTTGAGTTTTGGTGAGTAAATTATTCATGTTTTGTGTGAAATAATAGGATGGCATACATGAAATTAACCCGGTTTTACAGATCATAGGGGGAAACGATGGTTGTCTAGGTGAAGTAACGCAGAAAGAATATTTAAAAAGCACAAATACATATAAAAGAATGGATAGAGAAACAACAGGCAGACTTATTTTTGGCTATCCAGACTCATTTAGATTACATCTGCACTGATCTAGCTCCCAGCCAAATAAGCAGACAATCAGAATCTCAGATTATCCATCCACTCCTTTCCCTTTCATCCTCCTCCTCTCTGCCTCTCTCTTACACACATACAGCAGAAGAGAGGAGGTAAGACCACTGCTGGCTCACTGTCAGAGTCCTTTGAAGATCCCAAATGGATCAGCTGTATTCCGCCTGTAGATCTGCTCAGCATCTTTACAGCAAAGGCTGCAGCATTATGTCAGTGTCTTCTCAGTCCAGTGCACTAGTGTACAAGTAAGTGTGTGTCTGTGTTGGGGGGCTTATAACACCACTATAATTCACAGGTTCACAGATTGCCAAACATTGCAAGGCATACAGTACTGTAACACAGAGTTTCCCCTGCCTATCTAACCCAGAGGCAGGCTGCCTTTGTATTACTGGCCGATACTTTTGTTGAATGTGATGTTGACAGAACAAAAAAAGCGGAACTCAACTGCGAGGGCAGTGCAGCACCCGGACAGTCTACTACGTGCACACGCTAGAGTTATATTGTAATTCATCATCAAAAAAGGCAGCGGTTGCAAGCATGTTTTGATTTAATGACTAAATAATTACCTTTGTGAGACGAACATGACGTATATTGTGAACTTTCTACGCCATCACTCAGAGACTAACGTTAGCGGAGCGGAGCAGCGATCAGCAAATCAACAAATAAGACCGGCCAACCAACACACACTGCAGTATTAAACAACTTAACCCAACTCTGAGGTATAGAAAATAACTTGAAGCTCAGTCTGTTTCACATCAAAAACCCTGCGCCCACTCAGCGTCTTGGACGATGGCTTTCCCCAGAGCTAACAGTGCAGCAGAGAGGCTGCTCTTTACTGCTCAAAACATGAGCAGTCCTCTTCTCCCTCATTTTGTTATTCTCATACAGGCAGGAGACTGTAAGATGCTTTCAAATTAATTAATTCATTAATTAATGCAGTTAACTTTTTAAAATAAAAAGGCTGTGGACCATTTATCTTATCTGCCAGTTATGTTTCATATCGTATTTCAATGGACTAAGGACACCAATGAATGGTTTGGTACACAGTATACTGGAGCAAGAGACTGAAAATTTTCTATTTATTCAATCAAGAATAGATTCTGAATCGAATCGGCACCCAAGTATCATGATAGTATTGAATCAGGAGATAAGCATATAGTGTTTATAAGCACAATAAACACTCATTCATCACAACCTTTATTTTTCATCTTTTTTGTTCCATCTTGGTATAAAATTTAAATCCCTACGGTCACTTTCGTCTTTCGATTTGGACATTCACGCACAAACTGTGTAGGCGCTCCATGCACATTCTCCAGCCTTTGCCACCTTTGTCTCAAAAAATCCAGGGAAAACTCTGTAACGGGATGACCTTGAACTCTCCTCTGCTGCTCCCATAGCTCTCAGGCTCGAGAAAGGCAATATTCAATATGTCAAATGTAAAAACAGACTTCTGTGTGAGTGTGTGTGTGTATTGTATTTAAGATACTTTTTAAATACAGTTTTTTTTTCTTGCAGAAGGAATATGTGCTTTTGACATGGTACATGATATCAAGTAGTACAATGAAAACTCCAGCCTTGAAAGTGAAGCTGTTAACTGAAAAGAGATAGAAAGAGGAGATAGTGCAGAGAACGAAACAAAGAATAAAAGAATGCAACCAACAGTTTTAAATGCTTGATGAAATTCAACAAGATTCAAAGATTTCAAAACCAAAAAGATTTGGGGATATACACAGTACAAGTAGTCTTTCTTGCAGTTGGTGTACAATGTGTATTTTATGAGCAATAGAATACTTTTGTCAAATGAAAAAGACAAGGTCTGGAGTTTACTGGTAATATGGTTCTGGCTAAACAAGAACTAATACCAATTTAAGACCAGTCCTCGGTACCCATTCAATTAATTAATCATTGAAAAAGTACAGTTGACTCACATTTACTATGATTGTCAACACTATGAACATGTGTCCATATGTGGCACAGGGTCTTCAGTAGCTTAGGCCATGAGTAATTTTCTCTATTAGCTACTGTCTCATTAAATAACTTTTATAACTTGTCTCAGCGAGAACATACAGTGTCTACCTAAGTTTGAGCTTGTGAAAGTAATGATACACCCAAGGGTTGTGTTTCTGATGCAATCTGTTCTGGTGTGGTGTATTTTCTATGGTAGAAAAAGCAGGGAGGCAGCGGACAACCAGCATCTGTGCATGGCTGCTGTTCAGAACCCTGGGGCGAGCCATATGCTGACATAGCAAGGTGTCAGAAGATACAGCCCGAAGACAGATGAAAGTGTGTTTCACAAGATCCAGGACTGACCCTAAGGCATTGGCAGAAGTAATGAGAAGACAGAAGCTAACAGGGGCACTCTGCATAATGACACAGCTGTCATCCTAATCAAACTACTATTTAAAAAAGTATTACTTACTATTATCACCTTTCTTAGGCCATCAGTTTCAATGTAGTGTGTTTGTATGTGTGTGTATCTGTGTGTGTTGAGAGCTTGGTGTATACAGAAGGGAAAGAAAGAGAGAGAATGTAGTAGCTGTATGACCTAGTAAGAGATACACAAAATATGAAAGTAAGAGATAAAGAAAGTGCAAGAGGATGTGCAAGTAAATCCATGCATTGTACCTGTGTGTGCCTGTGTATGTGACTTCAAGGGGGTATGTGTTGAACTGAACGGGCACAACATTGCATTGATTTTCAATGAAATTGAAATGAATGCACTGATCTGATGCAATATTTTCAATTACGAGGGTATTGTGACCAAGGCTTTTCTTTTCCAAGAGAAAATACAGCAAAGGCAGAAAGAAGGCTCTGCATACTGTGTATGGTTGTAGTTCCCAAGGTTCAAGAGAAAATAACAAACAGACATGAGATTTTTGAAGTAAAATTGAAAAATCCTAATGCTTTGTCACTGCACTAGATTTTGATTTTGAAGTATCAAAATCAAATCAATTTACAGGCTTTCATACACAAGATGTGCATTACACAACATAGTGTCTGCATGCAGTCATGATTGTGAGAACTTGCTGTGAATCAAAAATACTTTCAAGGTTTTGTCAAAAAGCATGTAGGACAAAAAAATCCAACAAAGATAAGGCCACAAAAATCTTGGGGGTAGCAGGTGTGTGAGTCAGCAGAAACAACTGAGAACTGAGATAATGTCACACGATCATGGGAGGCAGGAGGACCAACTACGCCAACACTCAAGGAGCCCAGATGTGTCAGAGATTGTTACATAATGATATAAAAAAGTGGAATAAAGCACCAACTTAAAATGTTACTTTTTTAGTTATTTACTGTGTCTGCAGGGGAAATTCAAATTCATTCTCAGTAGCGTTTTTCTATAATGGTTTAGGATGGATTTCACATTATTGCAAAGTAGCTTCAGGACCAAGTCAGACCTGTTATGTTATTGTGGAAAACAACATCTTGAATCATCATTGTTAACCCACTGGTATCAAATTTTATTTAATCCATACTCTGGCCTTGACAAGATGTCACCATTTTCCCAGCCATCCACTTAATTTCCCTGTTTTCTCCTCTAAACCTAAATGAAGGATTGCCGTCTGTAACATGGCAAATGTCCGATGGGTAGCATGCCAAGAAGCAAGGGTTCCAGACTGACTTTGAACATCACTGCCTCTCACAGGAGTCAAAGCCTCTCAGAAATACTGTCATCTAAATTCAAACTAGAGATAGAAAAGAGTACAAAGAGTGGAGGCCTTCACATGTCCAAATCCCGTGAGCCTTTTTCCCTTCTTTTTCCGTACTTTGCATTCAAAAATTAAGCAGAAGAAGTGCTAGACCCATTTCTTCAGTGCCTTCAACATCCAGACAGTACTTTATAATATCTGAATATGGCTCATCTGCAATCTGACAGAGGATTATTTTCAAATACAATAAAAATGGATGTGCTTCAAAAGCAGATACCTCAATTAGCTCATGGTAGCATAAAGGTTTTTCTGAAACAACCCCAGTCATTAAACGAAATCATATTTCCTAAAATTGTTGTTTTTTCCTAAAATGCTACTGTTGTCGACAAGCTGTCATCATATTCCTAAAATTATTATTATCTACTCTCCAAACTTAGTTCATCTTCAGTAGCAGTGCCCAATATTACTCAACTTTGAGAGCGACTGCTCTGTGGTTTCAATGAAAACTCTGAGGAGAAGTATAGCATCCCTTCCCTCCTCCGAAAAGTGTCTGTTTGAGGTCCAGGCTTCCTCCTTTTCCGCTAGCTTAATGGATTATGACAGTGATGCAGCATGAAGCCTTAATCCCCTTGCCGCCATCGTCTCCCCTCCCTTTATGTTAAGCCCCTTGACTACAGCGTGCGTGTATGTGTGTCAGGTGCCAACCGGTACTCATAGCCAAACCTTGAGTTGGATGACATACAAAAACAAAGGGGGTTAAAGCATCCATTGCTGACGGCCAACTCTACCCTTCAGGTGCACAGCTAGCCCATCACTAGGTTGTGAAGTCAAATATGCCAATATGCCGAGGAAAAATAGCTTTCAACTTGATGACCCATAAAACAAAAATAAACAAGGATACATCCACAACAATACTTTTTGCTACGTGCCCCAAACGACACTAATTAATGATTCATGTGAATATCGACGGGCAGCAACACAAACAATGTCTTCTTCTTTTTGTCTGTTAATTCACCATGTTCAATAAGCTCACTCTTTCATCCTGAGTTCCTGTCTATCTTCAAAGAAGAACTTCTTTCTAAAGGCCTTCATTATCAAGCCAGTGTTCACCTTTACTCATGTGACAATGAGAGAGAACCAAAGAACTACAGTTGATGCAGAATTACCAGTGTATACACGCAGTAATAGTTCAGTAATTATTCCTGATTAATCGGTTATTTGCATTTGAAGAAATTCACACAGTGTTGGACCAGAATCAGCTATGTTTGTAGCTTATACCACCACCCAGTTCTATTAAGACACAGAGTTAATACATAAGAGATGACCTCTGAGATTAAACATTCATTAAGAGCAACACGTTGTGCTGACAAGGCTGGAGTGAGTACTCACCATGAATGAATCCATGTTAAGAGTATCAAAAGCAACCAGGGGACTCAGAGGCCCCTGATGAAAGAAACCATAACTAGGAAATGGTTTGATAGCTCTCTCTGATCTGGCAAACCGGACAGTACAGCAGAGAGACTCTTCTCTATGTCACATGAAGGCAGAATGTCATGTCAACGACCAAAACATCCCAATGGTGGAAATCCCATCCAAGAGGCGGAATTAGGGCGGAGAGATCAGGAGGTAAATCCACTTTGTTTTGCACAAGTGGTACTCATGTCATCTTTTAACCCTGTAAGGGCTAACACTTTTCGTGTTTGGTTTACCAGGTATGTCTGGCTGAGTGATAGAAAAAGTACTGACCAGGAGATAACTAATGTATTAAATACAAAAATTAAACAGGAATCGAAATCCAAGTCAGGCTAAGTTGGCTAAAGAAAACTGACTTTTGCACTTCCCCCACCCAATTTTCTTGTTGAAACATATTCTTTCAACAGGAAATGTGTTTATCATTGTATTAATTTAAAGCCCCAAACAGCTGTTCTTAAGAAGAATTGGAGGACTGTAACCTGACTAATATTAAAGAAATAAGAAGGCAACTCCTACTGAAGAGATAATTAAAAACGTCTGCTGGCTGCCTGTTTGTTGTTGTAAATAGGATATTTATAGTTGTCCTTGTCAGTTGTTCCTCGAAAGGGAAGACCAATGAGCAAACACAACAAATAACGCACAGATAAACAAAGCATTACTTTTGTGTATATTACCAGTAAAGATGAAATGGAATGGGTGAACAAGAAGTGGAAGCAAAGACTAAATAAACATACAAAGATATGAGAAGATTAAAATAGATTCAGTGTGTTTGAGAGACAGAGAGAGAGAGAGAGAGAGAGAGAGAGAGAGAGAGAGAGAGAGAGAGAGAGAGAGAGAGGGGGGGGGGGGGGGATAGAGAGAGAGAGAGAGAGAGAGAGAGAGAGAGAGAGAGAGAGAGAGAGAGAGAGAGAGAGAGAGAGAGGTGAAAAAAAAAATTCTCTGATGAAATAGTGTTTGACAGTAGAAATTGCAAGCTTTGATGAAGCCCCTATACACCTCTCACCCTGAATGTTTAGGTTGGAGAGTTTTTACCTCATTAGTAGCTCCTGCTGTGAAATGATAACAGGAAACACATTACAACATGTGAGACTTAGTTCTAGGATCAGCACACTTGTATTTACCAGAAGTGCAAATCTAAATCCACTGTATCAGCAGGACAAGCGCTAGGACACATTGAATGGCAAGGCTCACTTTTGTTTAATTATCACTGTCAGTGCACAGTAATGAACTGACATGGAGTCAATATGAGGCTGTAGAGCACAGTTTGTCCCTTTGTAAATTGAATTTAAAATGTCTGCAGACAAATTCACAACACGTCCTGTCCAGTGATGTGTTTTTTTTTTTAAGAAAATGTCTATTCTGTGATCATTAAAGTGATAGTCTTTCCTTTTTCTTTTTACTAAAATGTAAACTTTTTCAGTCATATTTGGACACAATTATCTGCACAAGTCATGTTAAATAATGCAACAATGACTTTAATGTCCTCATAATTAAACACTGACTTCATTTCAGATTCCCCTGCACTGTATTTAAGGGCACATAATGAAGAAGCTTTGAAGACATGTATCATTACCCAAATGTTTGTCTTTAAATTCACTGGCCAGATAGAAATTAATCTATCAGTAATATTGGAGCAAAGAATCGTGGAACAGCACTATCTTCTCCTATCATCAATATAAAAGGCACAGAAAGCGAGCACTGCAACACATTTCTTTATAATTTAGCATATTAAATGTTGCCTTTTAACAATCAAGACCATGCATAAATAAAATGCCTGTCATGAGTCAGCAGCTGACCCCCATTTCCCAAAAGCCAAGACCTATTGCCTGGGTCAAGACCTCTGAATCCGCCCATTCCACTGAGTCGAGTTGACTGATTCTGTTGGTCTGGCATCATGAAATGAAACAGTGGTTTCTCGGTTGAAAAAGCAATCGATCCAATGAGCGCTGCAGGCGGGACTAACGCCGTTGTCAAGCTGTTGTCAAGCTGTTGTCAAGCTGTTGTCAAGCTGTGCACCAGAACCAAAGAGGAGTAAAACTAGGTAGTGCTGATCAAATATGAATCAATATTCTGTTATTGCATTGCCTATTTCTTACCTTAAATGTTTTCAGTAACATATTTTAGTGTACTGTTCAGCTGCAATATGAGAAAGTTTGTGACCTGGCCACCATGTTGGAAACGGACGAGCCAAAACCAAGCAATGTCAGACTGAAGATGGAAACGGAGTGTAACAAGTTGACATTTCTGTCTGATATCAGGCAACAAGAACTATGTCTTGCAAAGTTGAATGAAGGCATTATGTTATCATTTTCTATGGTTGTATTAAAACCTGCAAACTTTATCCAGCCATGTTTACCATTCTGGCCAGTTGGTTCCTGTTCTTGGTCCTACGTTTCCATATCAAGATACTGTGCATATCTAGTACCTGTTTTTTTGTTGTTGTTTTTTTAAACCACCTGGCTCTCAAGGCTATTTTCCCATAATTTTTTCAAAAAATATTGCTATCGCCTGCAGTATAAAAATGTTTACTATATCAGAGGCATGTTGACTTCATATGGAGTGATAAAGTACGCCCCTCAGTATTATTAGCTATAGACTTGCCCAGGAATCTAGCGGTGGTAAGAGAGGCTTGTTCATGATAAATGAGCCTGCTATCTCAAGCAATGTCAGGGTGAGCCTGTTTGTCTATTCTCCTGAGGCAACCTTTTATTCTATCCAAGCACACTGAATCATCCAAATTGACAGGAAAAACAATCATAGTCTCTCGTTCATATCCGAAAATGCTCCACACTTCCAATGCAATTGCAGAAAAGATGAACTACCATAGTTGGCTATTGTGCTTATTCCCATTGGTGTGCACATTTTGCTAGAATAGCATCTTTGTTGCAGCATATAACTTTTATTGTGCAGTAGAGTAGATGATGACAAATCATTAACTGTAATATCTATCAATTCAGAAAGGTGGCAATTAGATGGAAGGAGCAAATCAAGTTACAGATCATTTAGTAAAAAGGATAATGACAAACAGAACACGACACAAAATCTCAATTTAATGTCACTGTCAAGAAACTTCTAGTAAATATCCACTAGACCATAACAGGTTCCAGATATTATTGTTATTTGACCATTCTGACAACAGACCTACATCTGAACTCTTTCTTATTTGGCTAAATCAATAAGCATTATGTTAGGGACTTCACACACTGAGAATAAAGCTGTCTGAATTCATTCAGGGATCACTGCAGCAAAAGTCAATTTCAATAAAAAGAAATGAAGATGTCATGGGGGAGACACATCATTTTCAAAATAAAAAAAGTTTGGCAGTCAGACACATAATTTGCTGTTAGGGCAGTCAGGCATTGCTAGATAGCAATTAATAATCATCACTATGTGTTCAGAGAGGAAGCTCATCAGCCTTTCATCCTCCTAACATTAAGCAATTACCTACTTGTCACTCTGATGGCCACTCGTGAGAACAAACATAGGATGTGGCTGACAGGCAATACAAACACAAAATACACTCAATGTAAATCTACATGGAAGCCATCTGGGTTTAAAAAATGTCTACCTGCAGATAATTTCCACTAAAGCCAACCTAAAATTGAAGCATATATTTTAGTATGTTTTTTTTTTCAGATGGGTGATGCGAATGCTTTTCAAACTAGGGTGACGATGCCAGTTGAAAAACGCATGTCTGGGTCCTTTTCCAAGATGGCGGTTCATTGGAAGTTATAATATAATCCAATTAAAGCTAATTAGCCCAAAACCCATGAAGTTACACAGGTCGAGATAAGGAGACAGATGGTGATGTCTGATGTCCAACAATTACTAAACCTTAAAATTCTATAAAAATAAACAGGAGTAAAACATATTCCCAACTCATGCACAAACTCAGCCACCTCTTTCCGTTATGAATACATAGGATGACTGGATACAATAAAATCATATCACCTATTTATTGGTAAACTCATTTGGAATTACTGAAAGTCTCTATTGGCATGATTACGCAGTTTCTTTGGCTGCAAATATTATTTTCTTCCCTGACTGTATTTTGGTGGCTTGCCATGAACTTGACTCTACCCATGAGAAAGGAGAGGCACAATGGGAGTTGTTCCAGGAATAATCAATCACTGTAGTAAAGTTTTGATGCAAAGATAATCAGAATTTGCACTTATGTTGCAATGTCTGTTCAGTGGTTAAAACAATGCAGGAACACACACTGTGACATTCAGTGCTCTTTTTGTGGATTCAACAAGAAATGTCTACTTGCACAGATCATATTCAAAAGCTTCCCAACTCTTTTTATGGTTACGGTTGCCCATTTGTTATCGATATGAGAACTGTAACACTGAGGAGAATTTATCCCCCAAGGCTGCATCACTGTGGTGTGACGCATAACATTTATCACCAGGCAAAAAAACAAGAAAATTCAATGAGAAGCTTGGACTTGAGAGCCTCATATGACTTGAATCTGAGTCAGACTTAAGTCACAAATGTTACAATTTCAATACAATTTGACAATATCAACAAGGGGTGCAATTCAGCTTGGACATTGTACACCAATGATCTGTGACTTTATTTGGATTTGAGCCATATAACTTCAAAGACGTATTACCCTCCCAAACCACAGCGTGGAGGATTCTTCTATGGAATAAAAGCTTGCAAAGACATTTTATTTCATGAGAATAAGATAAGATTTTTATTGTTGAGTTCAGCACTTTCATCTCTTATTTTCAAAACAGCCTATACCTCGTTTCATCATCTGCACAACAACCTTTTGTATTTTTTGTTTACTGAAGTGTCTCAAGGCTATTCATGTACTACCATGAAAGACTGAAAAAGAAATAACAGCATTCATGTGCTACTCTCATTCGATAAACCTCCAACAATTACCCTGTTGGTGCTCAGATGTAATTTGCTGAAGAATGTATTATGACTTGTTTAGGACTCTGGACTTGAATGTGAAGACTTGAGACTAAACAATGACTTAGTCCCACTTCTGAGTCAAATATAATGACTATATAATGAAAACAAGTGGGTATATGAGGGTTTTGTGTGGAAGTTCAGATTAATCCAGACACTTTGAGTCCCTTGTCTCCAACAGTAAGCAATCATAAGAAGTAGGCAATAGGAGATAAAAGGGCTGTGTATTGCTGCTGTTACAGGTGAAGCTGGCAAAAAGTCTGCAATCAATACTTAAACATTCTCTAGGGCACCAAAGAGTAAACAGGCTAGATTCTGAGTCCCAGGCTGTGGGTAAATCTAGCCTTTCCAAATCCAGTATCTGCAAAATCAGTGGGTCAACCATACTTGCAATGAGGAAGCTTTATTTAGGTATACTGAAGAAATTGGGTAGTTACCAGTCTTTCTGAAATAAATAGGTACACTCTCACCTAGAGTCTATGTTAATTTTGCAATTACTATGCGTCTGCTTGATTTTGTAGTGGATTTCTGGAAAAACGAGGGCAAGATGCATATTCTGTTATTCTATCACCGTGCTAACACTTGCATCAGAATGTGAAAACTCCAATTCACATTAAGTAAAATGGAGTCTGGACAGTTTTGTTGGTTTATAAATCCAATTAACCTCAATAAATGTAAAGACTCAGTTAAAATGAACTGTATGGATGGAAGCACACATCACCAACATTGATGGCAAACTGATTTCTCAGTGACTGCTGTAGTTATTGTTAGGGGACAAACTGTAGTATTAGGGTCAGTTAAGGCTTTGGTTTAGTCAGCAACAGCACTCAGCATGTCATTACATGTTTAACAATCTCCAGATCTGGCCCACAATTGTTGGAACAGCTTGTCAGGAGTCAGGAGACATCTCATACAACTGTGGCATTTCTCTCAAAACCGTGGATTCTGTCTTTACACCGACACGGGCTGAAAATTTTGTTGTCAGACCGGGGCTGGACTCAGGCTTTTTCACAGTGGGACTTTTTGAGTTGTCATAGTAGGAAAAGCAAAGGTGTTACTAATAACATTAACAATGGCTCCATTCTATTCATGTGTCCAAGTTAAAGCCATGACAGTGTGACAGTGAGCCAGCATGCACAATACCAGGACCCTGAAAACATAGTGGAATGACAAAATAACTTGAAAAGTGAAAAGTGAAAGAAGAAATGTAGAAATTGAGGCAATACACAGCGTCACTAAAAACATACTGTTTTGCAGAAGCAGTAAAAGAATTACAGCTCCACCAAAAACTGAGATCACAGAGAGGATGACTGCTATGACAGCATTGGGGTGACCATGCATTAAGTTAAAAGAATGGGATTTTATTAAAAAATGTTAAACAAAAAGTACACTGCAGCCAGCCAAAGAACATCAGACCACAGGAGGCGGCTGCTTGTACACTGATTACATCAGTGCCATCGCTGCGGCTGTGCCTGCCTCTGGTCTTACTCCAGATGGGGACAGTGACATCAGGTCCAACAGTTAAAATTCTTGCCTGTGATTTTCTCAAGGGAATAGAGTTACATCCATACTGACTATTTCCCACAGCAGACAAAATATTTTAAGATTTCTTAAATGTATGTTCTTCCTGGAGTATCTTTCAGGCGGACAAAAGTTTCTGTTCATGTCAGCAACGTATGAAAATAAACCTGCAGAGATTGAAAGTTACTTGAGATATGGTGTGGATACCACCTCATGCCAGAAAACAGAACATTACAGACTGTGTAAGCTAGTTGTGGGAGCATGCCTCAACCATCCTGCAGTTAATGTGCTCCTTTATGTAATTTGATAGAGGCAACACGAACTTTAAAGTCTTGTAGAATTGAACTCAGTCAATTCTACAAATATTGTCATTATTCATTATCCATTGGCAGACAATATTGTAAACACTAACCTACACTCAGGACAGTAGTTATGGCAAAGTTTAATTACTGCATTCTTGCAACAAAGGCGCATATATTGCTCAAGCAACAACAATATTCAGCTCAAGAAGAAAGACTATTCTGTTTATTCAAACTTGTTACCAAGAACAATCACTGAATATGTTTCCATTTATGAAAAATTACTGTGTATACGGACTTCAATTCTCACTATATGTAAAACGTACATCTGAAATAAAGTGCATTTTATTAAAAGAATATGACAATAATCTGAAACAAGATTCTGACAAAACCAGATTCAAATAACAAATTCAGAATCTCAATCTGAATCTTCAAAATCTAAGCGATATCCAACTCTTGTCAGACTTGGTAAACCAGGGTGACTAAAGTCATGTTCAGCCATCTGTTCAGCTTGGAAGCCACACAAAGTGGGTGGCAATGAGCCAAAGTTCTTGGCTGTAACCCAATACAGTTTAACATCTTTGTAACAAGTAATCCAGCCAAGGAGTAACCAGAAAGTAATCCATTTTGCTCTTATACTAAGCTATAACAAGCTACTTATGTGTATTAGGCCTTTACCATTGACGGCATCGACTTTAGAAAACTTCTGCATCAGAAAACATCAACTTGGATTTTGTTCTTTCTCAATCAATATGTTGCATTTTTTTAATCTTTATTTTGTTATGTTTGCATCACAGAGTTAATAGAACTACCTGTGTGACCAGGGGCTCCAGAAGCCTCTCCACAGTCAGGGTGCGGATTTCAAGACTCTTGGGGTCCCATTTCAACAAGATGGGGGAGGTGGCGGTCGTCATGGTCTCTGTTGGAAATAAAAGCAAATCAATACTTAGAAGAATGTTTAGCAGTGAAAAGTGGCTCATTAACACACACAACAGTTGGAGAGTTTACATCGCACAGCATGTCTTCCTCAGAGGACAGGGTGTTCTGAGCTGGTCACAAAGTTTGGAGGCAGTGTTCAGCTGTGTAATAGCCCTTAACCAAACTTTCTGAAACAAGGTGTACAGGCGTAAATGTTAATGTTAGGGCTGGGAAATTGATTGAAAAGTTACCAAACTAACATTATGACTCTTACTGAGGTAACTTCAGTCACATTGGTTTGTTTGATACATTAACTCCTTCATACAGGGTGCTGCCTACCCATTAAAAGCACAATAAAAAAATTAAATCACCATTATTAATCTAACCAATTAGGCCTAAATACACAACCAGTCAGAATGGGCTGTGTGGGTTCACTTCATAAGTGGAGTTGGCATTGTTCCACCTGGCGATTAGAAGTAACTGCCACAATAATTAACCAGTGTCCAGTCTAATTTGAATAGACAAAACAGCCGGAGAAAAGCAGATAAGGGCAGGTTCAGATAAGAAAGCTGTTACAGACGAAAAGATGTCATGTCAGTTGTGTGGGCAAAATCTGGCTTCAGTCAACACAATACAGAACAGAACTAAGCTAAAAGTAGACATAAAAAAAACTACTTTGGGAGCACTAAGTGTGGCGTGTGGTGACCATCAGAACGGAGTCAGGTCAACAGTAAACCGTGAGAGTAACAGTAAATGTTAAGTATGGGCTACAATTTGTCAGAAAATAAATGTTACAGAGTGTTCCCAAATTTTGATTACCAGCAACTCAGTAAGGTGATGGGGGTTAAAAGATAGCTACAACTTCAGGGGTAAGTAGAACCCCCCCGCACTACCAGACTACAGACTGAAGGCTAAAGCAGGTTGTTTTACACCCAGCAGTGAATTACACAAGCATTAAAATACTGTCACTCCATACTCTAAAACATCTCGCTGATGGACTAATGAGAGAACAGAGGCCATAAATGTGTTGTTCAAATTTATTTGTAGTATGACTCATTTTGATAGTCACACTCACAGAGATGTGAAATAGAGTGGACCTCGAGGTCCACTTCAACTGAGATGGAGTGACTAACTCAGAATCCTGTGCACAGGTGTCTTTAATAAGATATTGCTTCATTAATCATTACCAAGATAAATGTGAGAATCAGTCATCATATTGATTTTAGGTGATATTGGCCAACCCCAGATAACGTAATGCATGTCAGATGCACGGAGACAACAGGTGGTTTCAGACTTGGTCGGGTTTTTGATGATTTGGAAGACTTTCTAGGGAAGCACTGTGTTGTAGATCACTGAGGAGGTGATTGTGTCCCTATGAGGTTCTTTGCTGTCTTGCTGACCGACTGTTCACTGAATGTATTCTGTGATGCACTAATTCAAGTTCACCAACAGTTGGTCAGCCAGGTTATTTCTCCTCAGTTTTCTAAAGTGATATGGGCACTTCTGTAAACAGGAGGTGTCAGATGAGCATGAGACATCATCTGTATAGTTCACTCTGAAACAGAAGACCAAACCACATTACCTTTTATGTACACTCAGTTATACTTCTGGTCTTCCTTGAGTCAACAATAAGTTGTCTTAGGTTTCAGAACTGTTTTTAGAGATCAGTCCTTGTGTCATCTGTCATCTGCAATAATTATGGTATTATAGGCACCCACACTTACTGGCTGAAGATGGCATGAAGAAGCACACACCCTTATAAAGGTGCCAGTGCTCGGGACCAGGGGTGAAAGGTAACTGCCTAACCTAAAAGCCTGCAAAGGACTGGTCAAAAAGTTCAGGCACCAGTTGCACGATGCTGTATTGAGGTCATGGAGTTCTGAGACATCCACTTGAAACATAATGTTTATTTAAAAGCTTGACAAAGTGTCAACACATTTCTAAGACTATGTTGTCCCGAATTTGGCCATGGTATGTACAGAATAAACCACTGCTGTTATGAAAACAGAGCTCTTCGCAAAGGCAATTCCTCTCTTTGTCAAGAGGTCATAAGCTGTAATGTCATAAGTAGTTTATTTAAATAAGCAAAGAAACTGTCATGGATTACTTTGTTTGTGCCATCACTCAACTGTCATAGATATTTCAGCAAAATTCCACAAAATATTATGTGGCTTGGACCAAAATTACCGGCCCCAAAACAAGGTTTTCATGGATGTCTGGTAACTGTTTACAGTAATCAAATTCCAGCTCTGAGCATCAGAATTGGAATCAGATTTATTACCAAGTAAGTTTTCACATACAATGAACTTGTCTTGGTGTAGTGGTGCATAACAATCAAAAAATAGAAGGTAAGTGAAAAAACAAGTATCTATACAAAATGAGAAAAATACAACTACCATAAAAGACAGTTATTATAAACATATAAATACAATTTTATGATAAAAAATAAGTAAAAATTATGTTTTAAGTGAAGAGAGCTGTAGAGATTAAAAAGTATAATGCATAAAATATTGACTGGGAATGTCCAAATGTTCACAGTATAAACAGTATATGTAATCTGCAACTGTAATAATACGAAGAATTCAAGTAATTGCATTAATGTAACACGACGTGTTAGATGTGATGAGTTCACATATGTGCAATCTAAGATTATACATTTCACATTAATATGACATGTAGTGTCTGAGTGGGATAGAGTCCATGTCAGTGGAGGTCCCGGGCCTTGTTGATGAGGCCAGCTGCAGTTGGGAAGAAACTGTTCTTCTGGCATTGGTCAAGATAGATGTCAGCCTCTTGCTGGAGGGCAGTATTCAAAAAAGTTTACGTCCAAGGTGGGAGGGGTCAGCCATCATCTTTCCCGCTCGCTTCAGTGTCCTGGAGGCAAGCAGGTCCTGGAGGGATGCCAGGCTGCAGCCAATCACCCTCTCAGCAGAGCAAATCATACGCTCCAGTCTGCCCTTGTCCTTGGCAGTGGCAGCAGTGTACCAGATGGTGATGGAGGAGGTGAGGATGGACTCAATGATGGCGTTGTATTAGTGCACCATCACTGACTTTGGCAGGTTGAACTTCTTCAGCTGTTGCAGGAGGTACATCCTCTGCTGTGCCTTCCTTTTGAGGGAGTTGATGTTCTGCTCCCACATGAGGTCCTGGGTGATGATGGTTCCCAGTAAGCAGAAGGATTCCACAGTGTCGACTTGGGAATCACACAGGATGATGGGGATGGGTGAGGCTGAGTTCTTTCTGAAGTCCACAACCATCTCCACTGTCTTTAGAGCGTTAAACTCCAAGTTGTTTTGTCTGCACCAAGTCATCAGATGGTCAAGCTCCCACCTGTAGGCAGTCTCATCCCCACCAGAGATGTGCCCAATGAGTGCTGTGTCATCCGCGAAGTTCAGGAGCTTGACTGACTGGTGACTGGAGGTGCAGCTGTTTGTATACAGGGAGAAGAGTAAAGGGGAACGGACACAGCCTTGAGGGGAACCGGTGCAGATGGTCCAGGAATCAGGGACGTGTTTTCCCAGCTTCACATGCTGCTTCCTGTCAGACAGGAAGTCAGTGATCCACCTGCAGATGGAGTCAGGCACATGCAGCTGGGAGAGCTTATCCTGCAGCAGAGCCTGGGTGACTGTGTTAAAGGCGGAGCTGAAGTCCACAAACAGGATCCTGGCGTAGGTTCCTGCAGAGTCCAGGTGCTGGAGGATGCACCTGAAGGAGGTGCAGGGCCATCATAGCATTGTCCACAGACCTGTTGGCTCTGTAGGCGAACTTCAGGGGGTCCAGTGGGTCTGTAATGGATTTGAGGTGGGACAGCACAAGGCACTCAAAGGACTTCCTCACCAGAAATGACAGGGCGACAAGTCTGTAGTCTTCTGTGCGCCTTTTTTTGGGGGGGACAGGGATGACGGTGGAGGATTTGAAGCTGGATGGCATGTGGCATGTCTCCAATGAGGTGTTAAAGATGTCTGTGAAGACTGGAGACAGCTGGTCAGCACAACCCTTCAAGGTAGAGGGAGAGACAGAGTCTTTTGCTTTGCAGGGGTTCTGTGTCTTGAACAGCCTGTTAACGTCCCTCTCCAGGATGGAGAGAGTAGTTGTTGTGGTTTTCAGAAAAGAGGAGGAACTCAGAGGTGGCCAGTTGTGCAGTGGCCCGGCCCCCTGCTGAGGTGGGAGAGCTGGAGATAATAGCTTGAGTCAGGGGGCATGTATCAGGACTGTCCTATTGTCTTTCAAATCGACAGTAGACCTCATTCAGGTTGTTGACCAGGCGTGAATTGTTACTGAAGTGGGGGACTTTTGGTTTGAAGTTGGTGATCCATCTGAAGCCCTTCCAGACAGAGACCGAGTTGTTATCTGAGAACTGCTGTTGAAGTTTCTCAGAGTACAGTCAGAGTACAGTCATTTAGTATCTCTTACCTAAACCTGTATTTAGACTCTTTAAATCGGTCCTTGTCCCCACTCCTAAATGCTTCCTCCTTTTCCAACCTTAGCTGTCTGAATTTAGCTGTAAACCACGGTATGTTGTTGTAACTAACCCTGGTGCATGATGGTACACAGCTGTCCTTACAGAAGCTGATGTATGACATCATAGCCTCTGTGTACTTATCCAGACTGTTGGTAGCATTCTTGAAAAGATCCCAGTCAGTACAGTCCAAACATGCACAAAGATCCTCCATAGCTTCACTGGTTCACTTCTTAGATGTCCTCAAAACAGGTTTAGACATCAAATAAAACAAAGTACAGTCAACAATTCCAGCGAACCATAAATTAACAGCTGGCTAACCCCCTAACCTTAATTAGCTCCATTACAATATATCTCTCCAAAGCTGGAACTTATTGAGTAAGGCTGCAGTAAATTCAGGGAGAATTGTACAGTTTATCTTCATTTGTATAGCTGGTTATTAGCTGCAGTTTTGGCCCAGATTTGTCAACAATGCTTTTGAGAGAGTCAGAGCAGCATTCTGATTAGGCCTATTTAAAATTATTCAGGTACAAACTTTGCATTATACTGTAGTGTTGCACAATAAGAGCACCCAAGAAAAAGGAGACAAAAGGAGAGGTAAAAAAAACAGGAGAAAGGTTCCAGATAAAATTAACCTGATGTTCAACTCATTCAGCTAATCCAACTACATTCTGAAGAGCCTCATCTCTGCAGAAAATGCTGAAACCAGACGTCACATAAGTAAAAAATAAAAACAGGCGAACTCTACAAAATGAGTCTAAACTGTACAGTTCTTTAGACAATCTGCTGCTCTTTAACTCTGAATATTTTTTCATTACAGTTTTTTTAAAACCCTTAAGCTCACTGAGGTTATATTAGGTGAATGTGAGGACTAAACAGCTGGCATAGGGGGTAGCAGTCTGTTGTTACTGTGGGGATGTGTTTCTACAGTAAGCAATTTTAGAATGGGCCAGCTGGGACCGGCCCAGTCTACTGCCAATGTCAATGAGGCAGAAGGGACTAAAGAATGTGAATAAGAATGACAGATCTGGGCCAGAGGCCCCTAATACTACACACAGTGGGTTAAGATGAACAGTAGGAAATCTGGCAACTTGGCACTAATGATGAAACTACAACTCAGTTATTACCTGTACAGTTCAGCATAGGCCTCTATATTTTAAAAAAATGCACCTCACTTATGCTGGTGTCATTAGATTTTCGTCCCCCACAAGAAAATCTGGGAAGGGGCAATAAATTAGACCTTATGTGTCTGTCAACCCATCAATCAATCATACACAGTAGTTTCACAAAACCTCAGGGAATGATGCATGTAATTTCTCAGTTTGTTCTGACATTTTCACAATCATATCAATATTGGTTTGAGGCTACCCCTGAAACCAAGGAGAAGAGTGGGATTGGCTATAGTGTTACAGTGTCTGTTTATTTAGTTTTGGCAAAACCTGAACACTTGCACTATGCATGTAATAGAAAATCTTCATACATCACAAATTATACATTCACAAGCTCACATTTGTGCTAAAAATTTCTGTAAGGAACATATTTATAGAGAAAATGTTTACATTCAGTGTCTAAATATATGCAAAAATACAAAGTTGTGGCTATTGTCTGATGAATGCACTCTTCTAGTCAGTGTGTGGTTAATTTATGTTGAGTTTCCCAGAGAAAGAAACTCCATTCAATTCATTTTGGAATTTGTTGTTGGCATTTGACAGTGGACTGTGTCTTTTTACTGTTCAGAAAGACTGGCAAAGCAGTCAGCAGGGATTAAAGCAAGAAAAGATTTGTGAGCCTGAAAAGTTATCCAGGAGGAAATGTGTACAATGTATTGAATTAAGTATTGTATGAAGTTAAAGCTGCTCTATATCTGAAATTATGCATGGTGCCTGAAGATTTTTTAACCCCCGAGTCAGTCTTTATATGCTAACAGTCTAGCTGGCATAAATTTCAGACACCTTACATTAGCAACCAGCTAGTTAGGTACTAGTTGAGTGTAACTTGATGACTATGATAGCCTCTCTTTTTAAAGACTAATTGGACAGCTTTCCTGATAATAACACTTTCCGGGCAGAACATAATATGTAGGGTGAAAAGCAGGAGTGATGAAAATGCTTTGGGCAAAAGAACATGCCACTGATGAGGAAACAGCAGTGCTATGAAAAATACCAGAGTGCAACTGTAATGTAATAAACAGAGTTTACTGGTATATGGTACAGTGTAACTTCTCAAACACCAGGGTTGAAACTATTCTTGACACATTATGTAACCAAAACAATAATAGAAAGCAGTTTGTCAAGAAATAAGTGATGAGTTATTGTAGGTGTGTCAGTTATAAGTAAACTGTAAATGTTTGAAAGTTGAAAGAAACTGCAACTGCCTGCACTAACCTACAGTGCATGATTACCATATCATACAAATGATGCTTCTTGTCATTGTCATCAGTAATAAAAGGACTTGAACATCTGTTAAAATTGATGCTGATAATGGTGCAGTTTAGTATATCTTTAAAGAGTCTAAATCTAGAATATGCACATCCTAAGGAGAAAAGTAAAGGAGACATGACTCTCCCAATAAAATATAAATGCTGTCATTACAATGGAGGCTCATCTGAAAGACAGAAGACTGCAAGTTAAGTGTGAAAATCACAGCACACCACTGTATTATATTACTGCGACTGAAAGCAAATGTACTGGTGACTCATGTGGTGCAGTTTATTGTTGGTGGAGATTTCTGTAAATGTCATGACCCTGTCAATGAGTGCACTTCACATCTTTTATTTGTAAATTTGGGAAGTTTTCTCACTGCACACCACATAAAGTTCATTGACATACAAAGCGTTTGTAATGTAGTCACATTAAAAAAGCCAATTTTCAAAACCTTTCAAAACAGGCAGGGATACAGATGATAAGCAGGGAAGCAAAATAACATCAGGTCAAGTTTTTTACATTAGGGTATTTCACACAAAGCTAGAATTAAATCAGCTGAGAGGCCATCAACTGTCAAAGAGACTGTCAACTGTAATGTCAATATTCAGCACATTCAGCACTGATTAAGATCAAATGTGATGATACAGAGTGATTTAAATTTATTCTGAAAATAAATTTAAAAAATCTCCCCCATGAGAACACAGCCACTGGTCTAATAGAAGAGTCGAACTTTACTATCTCACATTACTATTTCACAAACAAATACAAGTGCAACACATTAGATATTAGGCCATAACCATTTCTTATAGTTTACAGAACAAAGTAGATAACACTCCATTTGAGCAACCGAGATCGCACCATCAAATACGCACATCCCGACTTCATCACACATCACTGTTGTCCAGGAAATTAGAAAAATAAACAAAATATGATCTGTTAGTTTGGTGAGTGACATGCATTCTGTTCCCCAGTTTTGACGAGTTGGCCTCACACCAGCCAGCATTGGAAAAAGGAAAAACACATCCACCAAAGTAAAAGAAGAAGAGAATTCTCACTGATTCCAAAGTAATGACACAAATCCAAAGAACATCATCCTAAACAGCAGTTAACCCAAGTAAAGTAAAGGTAAACAAGCAATGTGGGGAGGTGTTTCAATTACTTGTATGTTTAATTGTGTGTCCTCCTTTGTCCATTTGTCACTTGTGTCTCCATATTCCATACACACAGGGGTCTAAATGATCTGAACTCTATCCTTTTATACAGATTCCACACCAACAAGTGAGCATTTTCTTAAGGGGGATAAAACCTCTCTTCCCTCAGATCTGTTTGTTCAACCAACATGTTTTGGTGAAGAGCATGAGTCATATTTCAGTTGTTGTAATTTGTTAGATGTCCCGCCATCTGCTGTGTACAACTGTGTGTGACTGATGCATGAGAGGAGCAAAAGAAGACAGAGCAGTAAATGATTTATTTAATGCATGAGTAAAATGAAATTCAAATACCTATAAAGCGAGTTCAGACGCTTTTATATATGCAACTGGCAGGTAACCCAGGTAGTTTTTTTGTGTTTGTTTTTGCATAGTATTATAACTAGAAAATCCCAATATTATTGGTATAGGCACTTCTACTTTGTTGTGTGCATGTTTTGAAAAGGAGTTTTGTGTGTTTTTGCTTGTAGATGTACTGTACTGTAAATGTATATGTAAATAATATAAAATAATAAATATGTATACCTGCTTTTTCTGTGTACAGCTGATGCAAGCATTGTTTACTTTTACATTCCTATCAATATTTCTGGGATAAATCTGTTTCCTACTGTACCAGGACAGGCTTCTGGGGAAGGATGGCAATGTTTCAGGGGTTTAGAATAACACAATGCACATGGAGGAAAATTGGCCATCTGCTAGAGTTTTTAGGATTTTCTGGAAAAGAAAGTATGGCACAAGCATTCACATTAACACTATTCCTCTAGGTTATACACTGATATATAGGCAAAAATCCAAGCAGTTTTGAAATAAAGTGAGAGTGTGCACAACTGTAGAGCATATTTTACTGTTTTCAGCAGCTTTTTCTTTCATTATTTTATCAAGAATGATGCAAATGGTGCAAATTATTCTACTATAATCAACAAAGTATGTATTTGATTCCATGACTGAAGTGTTCTCTACAGAAGAGTAAAATCGACTGTTATGTTTTTAGGTTTTGTCTCTTTGGGAACTTTCTAGCTTGAATTGGGAAGTGTGATCCTGACTGCAAGATTAGTCTGTATGCTAGTGCCAGGTGAGTTGAGTTCTGCAGTGGTACGAACTGTTTCCAGTTAATTAAGCCTCTTTGTCTGAGTCCAACAACAGCTCTTTCTAGCTGGTTGCACTAGAGGCTTCTGTACATTACCAAACTAACTACTCACTAAGTTTTTATAATGGATGCATTACAGCCTTAAATCAGTGTAGACTCACTTTATATTATATGAGTTACTGTGGCAAAGTTCATCCTTACATTATATTGAGAAGTGTTTCTAATATTCTGCCCCCTTCATGTATGTAAAATGAAACACCTCTGAATGCATCATTTCACAGGTGCTAGATGGACTGAGGGCTGTGGTTCAGTGAATGGTTTAGGTGCTGGAAAGCAGCATAACACTGCTCAATTCATCGCAGCCTGCAGATAATGTGCCTACTACTGTGTTTGGCAAGGCATGCTCGCCAAATTGTCGCTTTGTTGTTAATTAGGTTTCTTTGTTTTGTGTGTTAACACTTCAAATACTACAAAATTCTCTAGTGTTTGTATATTTTTCTCTGTTTTCTGGAAGAAAGACGTAATGAAAAAAGTGCAAACAGTGCGATTTTAAACATGAAGAAATAACACTCCATAATTAGCGAGATAAAAGATACAGATAAAACTATTGTGGTGTATAATAATGAACATTAATCAACAAACAGTGACTGTGGCTCAGAAGGTAGAGTTAATCAGAGTCCACTAATCAGAAGATCAGTGGTTCGATGTCCGCGCTTCTCCAGTCCGCATGTCGAAGTGTCCTTGGGCAAGATACTGAACCCCAAATTGCTCCCAATGGCTGCGCCAGCGGTGTGTGAATGTGTGTGTGTGAATGTGCATTAGATTAGATGCTGATGAGCAGGCATCTTGCATTGCAGCCTCTGCCATCAGTGTATGAATGTGTGTGTGAATGGGTGAATTTTGACATGTATTGTAAAGCGCTTTGAGCGGTCGGAAGACCAGAGAGGTGCTCTTTAAGTGCAGTCCAATACAATAATGAAGTATTTAACTGCCTTACTTCCTATTAGCAGCAAATTGGTATGTCATGTAGTTGACTAAAAGGTGCACAACACTTTTGGAACAAGACTCGAAAACATGCAAATCTTTTCAATTATATTCATTCATATCATTTATTGGTACTAACTGTAAATACTCTGGACAAACATTTTAACAAGTAATTAGAAATTCCTGGGATTATAAAGTACTGGTTTGCCATGGAACTATGCTGTACGTATAAACCTCACAGAGTACCCATCATACTCTGCTCCTTTGTTTTTCAGGTTTTCTCCAGAGCAACTAAAATATGCACATAAAATAAAAACATCTTGATTAAGGCCATTATATTGTTGCTCATGTGAATTATTGCATGGAAACACTTTCTAATGGAATAACCACACAGATGGGCAGCACAGATGCTTGGCGTATAGCACTGCAGGCCTGTGTGCCATGTCAATATCTCTCCCTTAAACAAGTGGGTTTACTTCAGGTGCTTCTGTTTTCCCCACAGTCTGAAGCTACACACTGTGGTTTAGGTTGACTGGAGATTCTAAATTGGCTCTCTTAATATTGTATGTATGAATATGTAAGTCTGTGAGTTAGCTCTGAAACAAACCGTCTAGTCCAGTGTGTTTACCTTCAATTTGTCTGATGATGGGTAAACAGAAACTGAAGACTGATTGTGTTTTAGATGCACTTTGAAAGCAAAATAAAAAAACATGTACTCAGAAATGGCCTAAAACAACAAACTAAGTGCTGAGGAACCATACAACCTTGTATGTTGTATTAGAGAAATAATCTTTTTCTTATACTTATCTGGCCTCAAACACCTTTTCCCAAATTAGCAACTTCAAAGCTGCATTGCTATTCTGCCCCCTCTGACCTAGCGCTGGTGTTGAATTTTGCACAACTGTGATAAAGTATGTAAGCAAGTCACTGCTAAGAGTTGAGAAGGGTGAGA
This sequence comes from Thunnus albacares, assembly GCF_914725855.1. Taxonomy (NCBI): domain Eukaryota; kingdom Metazoa; phylum Chordata; class Actinopteri; order Scombriformes; family Scombridae; genus Thunnus; species Thunnus albacares. The sequence continues at coordinate 20,741,063 of NC_058108.1, read as the reverse complement.
TATTAAACTTTTTAACCACCACCTTTCACAACCATCCAAACAATTCTTGTTGCTGTACTGGCTTTCAGTGACTTTGATTCTGTTTCCTCAAAACTAAATTTATCTAAATATCTAAATAAATAAATATCTGAATGTATCCAAACATCCATTAAGGGATTTAAACTGTTAATGCTGACAAGAGATAGTGTTATCTAGGGGCACCAGGACACTGCTAAATTAATGACATACCGTATGTTTCATAATCAGAATTGTAAGAGTGGCAATCATAGTCTCGGGAAGTAAGGTTGCTGGGGGTGCTGCAGCACTCCCACCCCAAGGTGCGGCACTCCTGCCTCCAGGTGGCTGGCAACCTATGGGCCCAGTTCTTGCAATAATTTCTTTTTTTCTGTCGTCTGCGAGCTAGTCTGGCAAAAATAGACCCTGCGTGTAAAGATAACGGAGTGGGGAAAAGAACATGAACCCTTGTTGACACATGCCGGTTAGAATTGTCTCTGGCAGCCCAACAGAGCCGGAACGCGACACAGCCGTTTTTTGTGGACATTACACTCCACCTCTACCAGTCCCTGTAGGCTATATTGCTTTTTAAATTATGTCGAGCAGCGCGAGCTTTCCAGGTGATTTCTTTATAGAGTGTTGTATTGATGTATGAGTGTTTTTTTCAACAATTCACTTCAAAGATTAGAGAGGCTGCTTTCAGTAATTGTAGCCTAAAGGTTTCCATGCGCACAACTAAAAACTGTAGTTATAAACTTGACAGGACAGTGGAAACTCTCCAGGGGAAACAGAATTAAACTTTAAGCTTCTGAAATAAAACTTTTTAGACAGCTCTGATGAAGCTCAGGATTTATCAAGACAATGGCTGCTTTACTCCAAGCATTTTCACTGTATGAACCTGGACTGCGTGTGTGTAACAGCTGACCTTTTGGATGTATAGTAAAACTCCTGTTCCCATGGATATCGTGGCAATAGTGTAGGTGTGGTAACAATGGCATCCGTAGCTCACCACATGCTGCCGTTTCATACAAGTCAGCTCATTTGTCACTTAGTAGATGGTCAGTTATAATCTCAAAGATTTTTATTTAAATCAATTTAAGTCACTATCTACCGCCGAATGAAGTCACACAAAGGTGACTGAGTTTATGGCCCACTGATGAAAGCCCTTGCAGTCACAGTATCACGAATTGGGTGTCGGTGGCGACATTCCCGGAAAAAAAAAAAAAAAAACGGCACACAGTTAGTTACGCATTTTCCATCACCCAGCAGTGGTTGGCCAAAGAGGGCAGGCAGAGCTAACACAACAGTATCACTCTTCAACCATGGATGTATTATGACAGCTGGATACTCGACCAAAAATGGCGCACATTCAGTCCAATGAGAATTGCTTGGCTGGTGCATACACCAAAAAAAGTTTCTAGTTTCCGGGTTTGCTTCTGTGTTGTGCGGCCAACTGAATAGTAATTCCCCGCGCCCCCGTCTGTGAGTTCCTGCTCGGCCCATAGACTTTACATTGTGATGACGTCACAGATTTTTGAATCGCTCTTCTCGGCTCAAAGAAAGTTTTACTATATAAAACTTCCATTGCTCAAAAATCCATAATAGAAAGAGCCATAATTGACCTTGTTTGCAGTTCAAGGTGTCCTGTTAACAGTTTTATAGACGTCTCTTTTACAATGGTGGTCTATGGGGAAAATGCTTTTGGGCTGCAAGGGGATTTTTCGCTGCAATCCCGTGAGTGACCACTGGGAAAAATTGGCTGCAAGGCTGAGCGGAAGCGCCCTATCCATATCTTATAATACATCCATGTCTTCAACTCACTTGTGTGTGAAGCGGTGTACTGTTTTTTCCAGTCTCTGCTAGTGTTGCAAGTAAATGGTTACTGATGTCATACAGGCGACACTACTTGGATATCTGGGAAGTGAGGTCCAAAAACACAACTGCAATTACTGCTTATCACCATAGGTGCAGCCAAAGAGAACGAAACAGATCTTTAAGATTGTTACTTTAATGTAGGGTCTTCTTGATACTGTTTTTTTTTTATTGCCTATTAAACAATATTATTACCTTAGGTTTTGCTAATGTCAGCTCTTCCCTGAAACGCTGATGACATGGCACAGAGACAGCTAACAGCTGTAAAGTAATTACCTCAGTCGACCAGGTGTTAACTGAGCTTAGTGTGTGTGTTTGGTATGTGTGTGGGTCTGAGTTTTTCTATTAATGCTTCTACTGTCAAATCTCCTTATGGTTTTATTACAGTCCGAGCTTAGAAAACACTTTAAATGACAAGAGTCTAGACATCCTTTTATACACTGAGATGAAGAATGATTTAGGTCCACTGGAATTCTGCACTGTAATTTTCTATTTTACCAAAGAAGTAGTGTACACCCTTAGCCAGAATGATAGCTCTTTTTAATTTGGATTCTACTTCATAACCTCCTGTTCAGATTGCTAGACTTCAAAAGCACATTCAAGTGACTGAGATCAACTTAGTTGATTGATCTTCATGGATTTACCTTACTGATCTGAGCAGGTTCACTGCAGCATTTCCATTAACATGAATTTAGCTGTCATGAATGCTTATGTTGCTAGGCCCTGTGGTATCCAATCCAACATGAGCTTCTACATTTCGACATTAGAATTTGATGCTTAAATATCTAGAACTGAAGATCTAATTAAGAAAGTGGCCAGGCCAAATTCAACTGCGCTAATAACAGGTAGCACAGACAGATGCAGGCAATCTCTGACAGACTACACTGAACACCAGCAACATCTCAACGACTCATGGATTAAGTCTTGTCAGGTACAGATTCATTCACACCTAAGTGACATTTTGATTAATGTCATATCAAATGATACACCTTACACACCCAAGGGACATCTTGCAGACAATCAAGCAGGAAGGTTCTATTATCAACTCAATACAAGTGCTCTGACAAAGAAATCTGGCACAGGCTACATCCTGGAAAGGGGTGTACCAGGGTTACCTTTTTGACATGACCTGCACCCTTGAGTGAACTCACTGCTGAGTACAAATCCAAAATCTCCAGGGGAAAGATGGGCTTTTAAGACCACAAAGAGCATTTCTGTTAAGAACCAGTGATCCAGAAATTGGATTTCCATGAATACTGAAAAGAAAACTCTGACATCTAAGAAGTCCAAATCTTGTGAACCTTAATACCCCAAATTAGAGATTCAGAGAGTAACAAAATCCCAAATTTGCAATTACATTTCAGTTCTACAGTCCATTCTGTGTTCCTTGTAATTTCCCACTTGGGGGATATTTTTGCTTATTTCGTAATTATACAGCTACCTACTGTGTTCCTGGCACATCATTTGCTGCCAGAAGTTCCTCTTCAACTAGGTTACTTCCTATATTCAGATTTTTAAAAAAGACAATGTGACACTTCTAAGGTTAATGGCAGTGCTCTTATAGTGTTCTTTGCTGTTGCTGGATCTTACTTCTGTGATTGGAACTGAGCTTGGGTAAATCCATATTGGATTGCTTGCATTGTTGTTGTTCCTGCATTGTTTTGTCAAAAATGAGGGATGAATGGTGCATATAGTCTTGATGGAAGTAAATAAAAACAATCTCAATACTCTCTCTCCTTTACATACAGTACTTTGGTGTTGAAGACACCCAACTGCTGAAAGCTGTGGCAGGATGATCGGTGCATCTAGACAAAGCAGGCAAACACAACGGTGACAGTTAAGACAGATAGTCTGCTGAGTCAGAGCTCTGTTCCTGTGTGTGTATTGATTAAGCACCTCTCATATAGAGCTACTCTATCCAGCGGTCTATTGGCAATACCAAAGAAAACAGATGGCAGTGACTAGTACTCTTCAACACTGTTGGCCATACTAATACAAACAGATATTCCCTGCTGTCCTTGCTTCATGTAATGCCTGTGGTTTTGGTGTTATATATTTGGAAAAATATCATCAGTCATAAAGTGTCCCATATGACTTGCTGTGGATTTGGCAATAAAGGAATAGAGTGAGCTTGTGTATTCTGATGAGTCTTCCTGTGTGTTTAAATTGAAAAACATTTCACACTAATATGTTATTCATTTAATCTCTAGTTTTGTTCAATTGACTGAGGAAGTATACACCAGAATAATGTATTTATATATGTTTGCATTTGTCTACATGGGTGTAGTGTTCAAGTAATGCACACAAATGTATGCACTGATATTCTGAATACAGTACGTTCCTTCAATGATGTAAATAATACAAAACACATTTAATGGAGTTTATGCTAAAAATCAAAAGACTTAAGCAATTAAAGACTTGTAATTTTTTGTCTTATCACCACACCAACATACCATAAAAGTCCATAAAAGCTGCAAGAAGAGTCTCTCTTCCATCTACTAACTAAAAACACACTCTGTTGCACCCTACCAAATGTTCCTCCCATGGAGAAGCCTGTCCTCTGCCACTGCTCCATCTGCGACTTCACCATGCTCACAGTTGCTAACAGGAAGTCAGATACACATAGATTCAAAGGTCAGCGAATTTTCCAATTCTAACCTGACAGACCTTAACTCACATCTTCTCGCATGAAAAGCTTTCATTAAAGTACACAACCATGAAAACCACTTCAACTTTTGTTTGCTCCCGCAGTTCAAAGACAAGCAGGTGAGGTGAACTGGAAACTCTAAACTCCCTGTACGTGTGTGCATGTGGCTGTCTGTGTGTTTTAACCCTGACAGTTTGTACCTGACCTGTCCCGGCTGTACCCTGCCTCTCACAACCACTGCACGTTGGGTCGGTCTCTAGCACCCTCCCACACACAAGCACGGAAAGGATAATCAGATAAAAATGGATGAGTGGATAGATGGATTTATACAGTCTTCGGAATTAACCACATGCCATTAACTATAGAGCCATCATTACCTCTGTCAAAGGGATTATGTATGTGGTCCTGTATGTTTGTCTGTTACTTAGTAGCTATCTAAAAAATCTGTGACAGTGATATTTGGTGGAAATTCAATGTAATGTTGATGGACCAAAGAACTGTGAATAAATTTCCTTGGTTCAAGACAACTATATCAGTAGAGGCAATATCAATTTTCTTATGATCAGACTGTCTGCTTGAGTGTGGAGGTTCATTCTCTACTGCACCTTGAGAAGACATATACCCACTAATTTGAATTAATTCACCATCATTCCCACAAATTGCATCCAATCTTCACCAATGTAGGTACATATTTGGATGAGAAGTCAACCAATAAACTGGCCAGCTGATAAGTTAAAAAAAAGTTGCTGTATAAAAATGCCAAAGATATGTTTGAGGTAATTTTGAAACAAGTGTCACCACTAAATACTTTGTCAGAGAGCACTGTTGAACTTTATTTTCAACAGTAACACATCCCACTCAATAAATATCTTTCATTAAATATTACAAATTCTGTGATAACCAAATCAGCTGCTATATCAATATTGGTATTGGCCTCGATGGGGCTCTAATTTGGATGATCTTGACAAAAGGTCTTAATTTGTCTTGTTAGACATGCCATACCATTATAATTGTTTGGCAAAGTTTTCTAGGTATGGGCTATTTTATATTAACCCGACGCGCCAGATGGTTTGTTACACAGAACCATCTGAGAAGTCGTCCTTGGAAACTCTTTGGAAAAGGGTAGGCACTTTCAAAAAAATTCTTGGCAGGCGATTGCATGAACCATCTGGTGGTTCGGACACAAGCGCTTAACTTGAAGCCTGACAAGATGGATTCTTGCGTGATCTTGTGATCTTGCAAATCCAGCTGTCTGGCAAGGTAAATTTTATATTACCTGCCATAAGTCTTGAATGCATTGAGTAATTGCAATCAAATTTAGGTAAACAATGGGCATAATAGCTCTGAGCAATCCTGAAAAATACATTTTTCCTTTAGATGAGACTTCAAAATTATAAATTTAAATGACCATAACTCAGCGGCCATTAGTGTGACTGACTTAAAAATGTGCAAGACATCCTTGCACAAAGCCCTAACACTATGGACAGACTTTAGGTATCCAAAAAACATGGAGCATATTTAAGGCTCAGTAACAGTACTACAGTATTATTTCATTTCACTTCTTTGGGGTCACATCCTGAGGTCTGACAGGCAGAAACTAAATAAGGCTCCTCCTTCTGTGAGTCCACATTGACATGGATTAACTTTACTGCCATGAATGTATTAACAAATGAGGTTAATACATGATAAGCATTCAGGGAGCAAAGAGCTAAGGTCAAATCAAGTTCTAAAACAACCAGAGTTTAGTATATTTAATACTATTTGGACAATAAAGAGAATAAAGTTGCAATTACAAGGGTAATGGCAAAACATACTATTTTTGTAATTGAACAGAAAAAGCCTATAAGATTCACAGAAAGTAATTTTAAGATTGGGGCACATAGTGTTCCTATGGAAACCTTGTGTTGAGTTCTGCTTGAGATTTCTACCTGTTAAAGGGAAGTTTACCGCTGTCGCCAAGTGCTTGCTCATGGGGGAATTGTTGGCTCTCTGTAAATTAAAGAGTATGGTCTAGACCTCCTCTATGTGAAAAGTGCCCTGCGATGACTTTTTGTTGTGATTTGGTGCTATATAAATAAAAAATTGATTGATTGATTGATTGATTGATAAGGGAAGCAATGTCATCATAGAATAGTTCTGAACAAAAAACAAGAATTTTTAAAAAAAAGATATTTTTTCATGCCAGCAATTCTAAGCAAGATAGGCCTTGAGGGTATTGTTGTTAATATTTATTAATATTTTTGACTTTTAACACTTAAATGGAAAACTTCTCCACCCTCATAGATACAGACATTGGCAGACTGCTACAACATAAAATGCTAAAAGAGAGTATCAATGAAGATATAGTATGTTAAGCTGATTCTTTGTCTCATGACAGCATCAGGGTAAAACGCTTTCAAAATCGTGGGTTCTCAGAAAGAAATAATTCTTTTTTTAAGAATATTCCTAGCCCTGGAGTTTTGCAAATACATGCATATCTGTCACAGATAAAAATATTCAAAAGTTTAAACTCTGCTTGCACTGCATAAAATGGGCATCAGAGCCTCTTCACTATACGACACTAACTTTGTGACTACAATCCCTGTCATTTGTCATTATGGAAAGCTAATATGCCGACACTGCACTGACCCAGATTCAGAGCAGAGTTAAGCACATACACACACTTGCATGGAGCAGTGGGGGAGTCTCTAAAAGCAGAAGTCAAGACTCAACCTGTCATATCGCTGCTCTCCAGAGCTATGTTCTCAGAGCGGCCAAAATAGGCTGATCAAAGTAGAGCACAACCTGTGAAATTCTCAGCAGTCATGTTCTCCTAGGAATACAAAACCCATCTTTAAAAACATAATGCACTCGCTGCAAAGTTGAATAAATGCTCTGAAAACACCACTGAAAATACCAGCCCCTGATTGGCTGGAGAGTGACCATAAAAATCCCATATTAGGACACCTCATTGTCTGTCAGATCATGTATTTTAACAGTCTTTTAAAAACACCTGTCCTATCCTCCTTCATCTAATGGATACAGCCCATCCTAGCACAAAGGTAAATATTGATTTCTTACTATAAATGATAGGCCTGAGTTGAGTATAACATACTCATCAGGTTCTGTGAAAAAGACAAGCCTCAAAACTAGTGAATATTATCAGAAGGGAAACTTTTTTTTATTTTCTCAAGATTCACGGTGCTTCACACATCTGAAACTTTAGTGTAAGTTGTTGAACAGCATTTTATTCACAAGTTTTGGCTTTGTTATAAGAACATAAACCGAAAAGAAAAACATGACAAAAACAAAGAATACATGCATGTCATCATCAAAAAGAAATGTTTTTCATTAAAAAGGTTGCTGTTCATGTCAAGTTGAGGAAGTTGTAAGTTCCCACAAAACATGAACACAATACAGTACAACTAGGACAAAACAACTAGTGTGACACTTCTTCTTTTTGCCATGTAGCCAAGTAATAAGCAGCCCCAGTATAGGAAACAGCTAACACTATTTGCTACATACTGTACATATTCCATACATGTATATGTATACATACACGTTATTCACTTGCAATATGTTTCTCGATTTGTAACTTTGCTGAACTATGTGGACAAATGACATTCATTAGAATTAATTAATGAATTAATTTCCTATGTTGTCATCAAAAGATATTCAAAACATTTAGTCATGCTGGAGCCTCAGTGAGTTGTGGATTAATTATGAAACAGTGTTAATAAATAGCAAGGCTTACATGAATTTGGTGGTAACATGGTTATTAGAAAACGTAGAAGAGAATAAATAATGGGATTGACTATGAGGGCTTCAACATTTGAAATAACCCATTATGGTAATACTGACATATATCCAACCTTACATTAAACTTAGCTAGTACTTGTTACCAGGCTACCTTTTGTACCTTTAACAGTTAAGTTATCAATTCTGTACATATTCCAGGTGGTTTGTTATGGACTATACCTCAGCTGCACTTTAGCACCTTCACTACAAGCTGCAAGAATATTGTTTTTATATTTGTGTTTCTATCATTCTTGTCTTCATTCATTCAACTTTTACGCTGTGTTTAAGTGAACATAGCTGTGATTGTGATAGGCTGATAAAAATAAGGTTCAGACAAAGTCTGAATGCAAACGATGGGAATCTCAAAGCAGAAGATGAATGTACACCGGGTGGAGTGTTCTGGTGGCAGTCAAAGCGTACACTTGGGTAGCTCCCAACTAATTCCCAAGATGAACTCTTAAATGCGTGGCTATGCACTGTCAGAGCAAATATCATTCAAAGTTCCCTTTGGAAAGCTATTAAAGGTAAATCCCTCTTGTACCGCAACTATACAGCAATGTATCTGTGTCAAGATAAAATGCCAAAGAGGAAGGAAGGTTTGCTTTCCACTGTAATCACATTTTTGTGCCAAACTGATCAGGTTTAAAATAATTGTGTTAATTACTTAGGGAAACAAAATTCCCAACCTTGCAGGAATCTTATCAAATGTTCTCCCACTCTTATTTTACATATCCAACTAGAGAGTAAGAGCAGGAACAAGGTGTTAAAGGTACCCTATGGAATTTTTAACCACTTGGAGAGCTATGGAGCACTGTTTTTATAAGTGGGTTCTCATTTTATATCTATAGTGTAAGTATACAAGAACACACATGCACACACATATGCACACCATTCTACTGATTAGGGATGACATGGTGAGAAATTTTCCCACCCGTTAATAAACTTGTAACACCAGTGTTACCAGTTACACCAGACATTTTACAAGATGAGATATTCATCAATTATTCTCAATATCTGTAGAGCACTTACTTTGATTTTTTTACATTAGATTTTTAGTTTAGATCTTCCCCTTACTTAAGCGTTAGTGACAGAGGGCTTAAAGCTGCTGCCAGTGGGTCATCCTCCATATACAGCCATGCTGCAGCACACACAGACGCGGGGACGAGCCAGAGGACGACCGCCACTTAGAACCAGAACCGGAGCAGCCCTCCTGCCATCTGGCGAGAGAAACAAGCACCGAGACCTGGGGAGACATGACAGTAGCTGCTCGCTAACAGCTATGTGTGTTTACAACAGAGAGCAGGAGGGAGGACAGACATCTCACCCCACTACTCTGTGCTGAAACTGCTGCTGCAGATGGTAACGGAGCAGACACTTTCAGTTTATAATTATAGCATCCATCGTCCGACTAAATATTGATAACAAGATTAGTATTTTACAAATGAGAGATTTCTTATTTGATGAATGTGGGCACTGATACATGAAAATTAACTAAATGGGTTTTGACCTAGCTTTGCAGACCTGCTCTCAGCCAGGTTTTAACTCAGCTGACAATGCTCAGATTTGATTTAAGTGAACACAGGTTTTTTTTTCAGTAGCTATACAATTAGTCACACTAGAATGATTATAGGATTGCTAGTCTTACAGTGGATACTGACAGTGACTTATAACTCTCTTAACCATAAATTCTGTTCTTCTAAATCTCACAGATAATTGAATATGATTGCATTAAATCTCCATAAGTTGACCAATAAAAGAAAAAGTATAAAATTACACCACTTAGCTCACTCACCCGCTATATTAAATCTCCACTGTAAACAATCACTACAGCCAGCACATACACGGAAATTAATTTCTGCAACTGTTTCGCAAATATATCTATGGTCTGAGATAATAATCACTTTGAGATTCACTGTGAATGAAAAGCACAGTACGAATTATATGGATAATAATAATAATTATTATTATTATTATTATTATTATTATTATTATTATTATTATTATTATTATTATTATTATTATTATTACTGTGGTTTATACTGTAAGTAAACCAAAAAATGTGTATGGAACTATATTCCAAGCTTGGGTCTTATCACTGAATATTGTCATGGGAGTAACCAATGACAGTATAATGATGAATTAAACAGACTAGTGTCCTGGGATTAACCCATGACTGTAGTCTAAATAAATAAGTGGGTCAAGCAACGGTTGAATACATGCTTATAATCCCGCATCAGACACAGGGATTTGTGTGTGAAAGGGGCATACGGTTATACAGTATAAAGGATGTACACAAACATGCATACACACACAAAAATCAGAGGCATTTATAGTTCTGTCAAATATGTATATTTTTGACAGAATGCCTCTGTTCCCGTTCATGGATATCCAAAATGTAAAAGCCCTCTCATGCAAATTTGTTATTTTGGGCTATATAAAAAGCTTAACTTGACTTAAAACTCCTTTTGTTGCTGCTGCTTGCTACAGAAAATCAGAGCAGCCATCTGCTGTCTTGTAGCATGTACTGTATTTCAAACATGAATGTGAACATAAAAAATATGAACCACAGCTGTGTTGGGTGCCTTTTGGGAGGTAAGTTCAAATCATAGAAAAAGAAATGTCTGATCATTTTTAAATTAAACAAGTGCTATTATTATTTAATTTTTAAGTTAAACAAGTGCTACGCTGAGTTTATTATGTCCTCTCCAAATCAGCTTCATGATATGGCATAGGTATACAGAGCCCATAATAGAAGCCTGTAGCTGTAACTACAGAAGCCATATTTACAGAGTGAGGAAGAGATTGTATCTGCAAATTTTAGAGGCAGTGCAATTGCATACAAAGTCAATGGAAAGATGCAAGTACACACAAATTTGACAGGGACTGCGCAAATTGACCAGTTCCATCTTAGCTAAAAATTTGCACATATCCCAACAAGTCAGAGACTGAGCTAAACACAAACACACAGGCAAACTCCAACAGCCACGGTCGGTGCATCTGTTGCTAGTTAACTTACAGCTAACGTCTCTACAGTTGGAACATTGGCTGTTTAGGGCGAATAAACACAAAGAGTCCAGTAGTTACATTCGCACAAATAACACAAAGAGAAAATTCGCTTTACTACACCTAAAGAGATAGAAGCAAATGAGAGACTACATTCAATAAATGTCTTTCACGGATGTTTAACATGTCCCGGGCATGTCCTCATACCATGAGTGTCTTTAGCAGAGCCTAACATATTGTATTAGTGTACATTCTAGGGGTAGTGTGTGTTGGCTTAAGGAAAACAAAGGTGGAAAGATGATTATAAAAGAGCTTATTGGGGTCCAAGGTACCAATAAGCTAACTTTTCATTGGTCAGCATAGAGTCATCACTCCATGAGACACATAATACAACAGTCATAATTTCACAATTTCAGGCACAAGATAGGTTAATATTGTACATTTTCCTGAGATAGATTTAAGAATATAGAGCGAAACCATGGACACAACCTCTCAGCTGAGTGCACGCACACACACATTCATATAGAGCATGTGGGGGCGGGACTGATACAGACAGATAGTCACGTTTCTCTATCATCATGCTCACATTGTTTTGAAGCTTAGGCTAGCGGTTGTAAATGTACACACATAGCAAATCACAACTTGTTAATCAAAACTACTTTATTAGAATCAAAAAGGAATGTAATAAAATAGCTGGCTGGACTTAAATAAGAATCAAGTAAGTCTGGTGTCGTGCTCATTGACAGCTGTTTGCCCAGCTGAAGAAGCAACCGAGGCGATGCATTCAGATAGAAAGGGAGAACATAGAATATGAGAAGGTACATGACACAAACATATGTGGATAATTCCTGAGAAACTGGTTAAAGACACTGAAAAATGGATGCATTCATTGCACTGTGAGGCATTTCTAGGGAAAGCAGGAAGCAGCTGGCACATAGTAAGCCTTTAACACCCTAGTTTTTGATTTATTTATAGAAAAGATCTATCTTATCTTGACTCAATAGGTTCGTTTTAAATCGTACGAAACTTATGGATTTAACTTTTGAATAAAAAAAAAATAGCCATGAAAGAATATGTCTCCAGCCCCCCACTCCACACTTCTAGGCTAAGCCCCGGATGTCAAATTCTAGAATCGCCCCTGGTCAGCATATAGATTTTCTGTAAGAGGAGAGAAGAAAAGCAGTCACCTAACAATAGAAAAGTTAATGCACCAAGACAGAGCACACACACTGTGGGGGAGGGGCTGGGATAGTGCTTGGGGCCCATACTGGTCCCAGATGTAGCCTGTGGTGGGGGTGACGAGAGACAGAGTTTGGGAGAGACAAATGAGGCTTCGGGAGGACAGAACAACTCAGATAAAGAGAGACTTAAATGCGCTCTAGCAAGACTCTCTGCACAGATTTGTTTTTGATAGAATCACAACAATAAGGTGCCACAATAGAGGATAAAGACATAGCAGAAGTGCAGAGAAAATGTTCTACTACCAGGAGTGTGTTAACATGACCTCTCATAGCTAGAGATACAATGGCCGTGCAAGTGATGACCATGAATGTTTGCACACAAATTACGCACAGTTCACCAAACTGCATTGTTAGTGCCCATTCATTAATGCCTACATGCTACATCTACAAAATTCACCAAATGCCTCTTTCTATTGAAGTGAGACCTTGCTGTTGAGGCAGACATAAACTACTTTATGAGCTATGGTCTTGTCCACTTTTACACCGTGACTGACAATCTGCATCAACTCTTACTATCCTAATGGGTAAAATAAAAATCTATTTTGTAGTAAATGGGGATCAAGACAGGCACATTTTTCATATCACAATCACAATTATACCAGAATAATATTGAGTCCTGAGTAATTTACATACAATCTGAACTCATTAATATAGATTTACCATAATATCAATTTATTTAAAATACAATGTTAAGTATAACTTAAACATAGTATTTAAGCATAGTGAATATCCTGAAAAGGGCGTATTGGTGTTGAGGCAGACATTACAGCATTAATGTTACAGCAGCATTCATGACTTATTTTACTGTGATGTTTTACTTTGATGTTTTTACTGTTTCTACTTCGTCATTGTTACATTTGTCTACTTTTGTCTTTGATTGAGCCAAGTAAAAGAGGAATATCTGTTACATTGTGACGGACAATAAAGATTCTTGAATCTTTAATCTTGAATAAAATTAGTAAAACTAGTTTTGATTATGAAAGCTGACAATAACAAAGTCTCATCATACTGGACCACTAACAAACCCCAAAGCGAGTCCATGTCTCACCATGACTACCATACTTAAAAGGGACTTGGACATGACATTCCAACTTTAAAAAGACTCACAAAACAGTTCAGGCCATCCTCATCTGCATGAATAACATGAATTCTTAGTGAGGCATACCCACGTATAAAGGCAATGAACTAATCCACATCAGCTGGATAAATTCTGGGAATTAGCCAAGGTGCTTCTGCCTGAACTAGTGAACAAAGGCTGTGCTGACACTTCAGACAGTAAGAACTAATAGGGCCATCAACAAACAGACGAAAAATACTATTAACAATTCAATCTTGTCAAAATCAGTAACTTTTCCCCGGAGAGTATGACATCTGTGGGAGGCTGCAGAAGAATCATTAAAACAGTAGTGAAAAATCTTGGCAGTGGCAGTTCAGTTACAACATCTCACTGAGAAAAGGTGCTGTCTGCTCGCTGACAAATTTTACTCTTTCAATTCTGAACTCCTTCTGCTCTCTCTCTGTACATGTTTTCCACTGATAAGACTCGCACTTTATCCAAGGTAATTTCTCCCTTTAATTAAAGTTGTTATCAAAGAACAACTTTAATTTTGTAAAGGGAGGTTCTTGGTTTGCATGCTTTGCTATTTTAAAAGATTTCCAACAATAACTGATCAACAAGAATATCCAAGTTAAATAAGGAACTGCAGCTACTGCCATATGTCCTAAAGATCCTATTTTCCCTTAACATGACAAACAAATGTCCATGCCTCTACTATGTTAATTAATTAATAATAATAATTAATAATAAAGTGTTTAATATGATCAATTTAACCCTATATGACCGTCTATAATCATAAACCCTTGAACTGCAATTAGCCCAGACCTTAACCAAGTGGTTAAGGTTGCCTGACCTTAGCCATCTTAGTCCCATATCCTTATCTGATCCTAACTTTAACCTTGGTAACATAGGACCTAGGAAATATGTTGATGACAACAACATACTCTCGCCTTGCACTTTAAAAGAACAGCTTATAAAAAAGGGACATTTCTAAATAGGGGTAAACCAATTATCGGCCTGGCTGATTATCGGATCCGATATTCAGTATTTCTACAATTATCAGAATCTTTTTTTTTTTTTCTTCAATATTCACTACTTTGGCTCTGATGCAGCTGCCTCCCTCTGTCTGTAGTCACTACTCTGTGATCTCGGGCAATGTCCTCCCCACAGCACTATCTGACTGGTTATACATCATGCGTAATAGCCTATAATAGTGAAGGGTGTGCATGCTGCTGTACCACAGACGGCATAGAGAAACATCTGCAGGTTGCAGCAGCTCCAGCGAGTGAGCAGAGCTTTGTTTTCGAAGGTAAAGCAGCAGATATTGCTGAAGTTGCAATAAACATCACCATCCTCTATGCTGAAGTTTTAAACACCACAATCTAGTGATCTATTTCTATGATGACAAGCATGCCCAGTTTCCCAGTTACACTGCTGAAAATGCCCAAATTATACACTTTGTTGCAGTGATATAACGTAAGATAATGTTGAGTCTCGTAGAGCTTACTTGAATGCGATGGCGAATGTCAGTAAGTTCATTTGGTGAGCCATAATTTAGCCACCTGATTACAGCAAAAAAATTGATAGGCTATAATGACATTTCTTGCACGTCACTTACCAGAGCTGATCATACTCTAAGTCTCAACATATGACTAATAGCAACGTTACTGAAGTGTGTCCTGAAGCTGTCTTTGACTAGAGACTTTAGACATAATGAAACTGCATCTATGGCCTGTGTTAATCCATAAACGGACTGTATAGATGGTGTACAATTGTCAGAGTTGAATAGTCACTTCTATAGCTATTGTACATATTCAGCTATAGTAATCATTAGTAATGAAATAGCCTAGTTTTGAATGACAGGTTCCCTGCTATCACATGTTGTTAATATAACATTTAAACAGTGGTGGAGGAAGTACTCAGATCCTTTACTCAAGTAAAAGTATCAATACCATAATGTAAAAATACTCCATTACAAGTAAAAGTCCTGCATTTAAACCATACTTAAGTAAAAGTATAGAAGTATTATCACCTAAATGTACCTAAAGTGTTAAAGTAAAAGTACTTGTTTTGCATAAAATCGGGCTGTGACTGATAGTTTAAATAGATTTAACAAAGTACATTAATAGTACTGATAAATCAATGCATCAGCAGCATTTTTTTGTTGTAGCTGCTTGAGGTGGAGCTAGTTTGAACTGCTTTGTAAGGTTCAAGAGATAAATCTGAGGGTTCTTGAGATGATAGATTTGGAAGGAAAGAATAAGAAACATAGTTCTGCTACAAAAAAAGAATTTGGATTAATTTTTCAGAAGAATTTTTAATCTTTGCATTTTTGTGAAATATTGGAGAGTTTAACCCCGTTTAACCTTAAACAGTTATTTATTTGAAACCATGTGAGGGGAAATGTCTCTTTTGTGTAACTGCAAACAACTCAAAGACATCTGAAACATGACAAAGAGACACAAATACAGACTGATTTTGTGTGCTTGACGGTCCACAAGCAAAAAAAGGAACCACTGGTTTAATCTTTAACAATGTATTGTAATTTATGAACTCATAATTACGTTATTTTATGTGAAATTTTAATCCTAAAAGTAACTAGTAACTAAAGCTGTCAAATAAATGTAACAGAGTAGAAAGTACAATATTTCCCTGTGTGATGTAGTGGAATGGAAATATAAAGTAATATCAAATGAAAATACTAAAATTAAGTACAATTACCTTTAAATTGTACTTAAGTACAGCACTTGAGTATATGTACTTAGTTACTTTCCACCACTGCATTTATAATCGTATATGTATATCATTTTCAATATCAGTTATCGTTCTCCTTGATTACTAATAATAGGTATCGGCCCTGACAAAAACCATATCGGTCAACCCCTACTTTTAAAGTAAGAATAGTAACATTTGAACAGCTAGCTTTCTAAACACTCCCTGCAGATAAATATTTAATAAAACTAAATTTATATGCACAAACATGCCAAGAATAAGGTTTTCATGGCACAAAAAGGCCTGGGAAAGTCAACTTAAGTCACTACGGTATACAGTGAGGTAAGGGACTACATGGTTTCCACCCTTTCTCTGAATGTTATGAGTTCAGATGGGTAGATTTTATAGAGCTGCTGCGAATTGAATGTTTGCTTTACCTTCTCTACTTCTCTGGGGGTGTGAGACAAAATCTCTGGCCACCAAGAGTTTTTCTCATTTTATCCAGTTCAACCATCACATGAAACTGACCACCTTGTTTAGAGGTGCTGGCTACAGACCAAGCCATATTATATGACATAATTAACCAAACCATAAATAATGCAGTACAGACTAACTACAGGTAGCTACATGACAATAATCAAAGACATACAGAAGATCAAAATTCATGACATCACATCCTAAATGAACAAGTGAACCTCACATTCCAATTTGAATCCACTGCACAACACAAAATCTGCCAATTATCGGCATATGTTGGTCAAAAGGGCAAAATTTCTACAGCTATGAAGTGCTGTTAAAAATTTAGCTGTAACCTGAATAGCAGATCAGCAGCATAAGATATTAAATTTTGATTAAATTTTTCCACAGAAGTCAAGTTGTGATACAAAGGGGTACACGTACGTTTTTGCACACCCTACTTTTAATTTATTTATATTTTATTAACTTCATAAAAACAGACAGAATATCAGCCTGACTTCTAATGCCTTTCAATGCTTTGTGAGCAGAGTCTTGATGAAATGTTTTTCAACCACACCCATCCACACACTACAGAGTAATGGATGGATGGATGGATTGATTGATTTTTTTAATGATAGTCCCGTAGAGAATAAAGCGATGACAATATAAACTTAAACAGCCCTTCTGCTGAGCCTTGTGGGCGTGGTTGTGGCAGACTTACAGACATGAAAAGGATCTTAACAATATAACCTCATTCTTTCTAGCTGCACCAATCTGCTGCTGACACTATACTTTCAAGCATTGCTGGATCATCTATTTTATTGTCCCCCCTGAAACAATAAAGTGCTCTTTTCTTTTTTTCTTAATAGTCCAATGTGGATACATAAACAGTTAGGAAAACAGCAAATTAATCTAGTAAATGTAACTTATGACTACGTCACATGCTGTCCCACATAGAGACAAATAATACTATAAAAACACACAATATATTGCTTTAAAAAAAACATTATCAAAAACACACACTCAGAAAATGTTTGCTGTCGGTTCAGTGCAGTTCCCCAATGCAGCATAGGGTAATACAAACCCTGGGGTTAGGAGAGTTAAAATTGATGTGGTAGACAAGCGTGGCACAGCTATTGATTGTTCTGTGTTGTTTCTATCGCCTCATCTCTCATCTCTTAAACAGTATCAAACATTTGTGCAAGGGCTGGAGTGAAAGAAGGCCTAAGAGGAGAGGCAATCCTGTTCCAGTTAGCGAGGGTACCATGGCTACCTTAAAGCTCTGCTCTGTACAACAACAGGGGGGGTTCCACGGTGTTCAGCCAATATCGCTTCCTCTCCCAGGAGACGGGGAACACAATGCACTCCTGACTGCCATTGATTGCATAGTCTCACCCATGAATTATGGCTTTCCCTTATCCATGGTAACACAAACAGGCTTTATACTGAAAATGACATACAGTATCTGAACCCAGACATTCAGATCATTGCATACAGGTGGCTGTCAAACCCTGTAATCTAGTAATCTGAAATGGAGAATGAGGAATAAGAGATGTGCTACACAGTGTATGAACTGAAAACTGGAAAAAATTGTCTCAAAACGAGCTAATTTTACAGTCAGTGAAGAAAGTGGGTATTCACATTTTCAGTCAGGCTAACAACAATATGCACAAAGCTCAATAAGTGAATGTAGTGTACTATAAAATGACAGAAAAATTATCCTAAAGCTTAAACAAATAAGCTTTGCATAAAAGATGGTCTTAAGCAGATGGTTAGACAGCGATACACATATGTAGTTATTTCCCAAAGGGCAGAAGAGTCTGTCCATGCTTGGCAGCCTGGAATCACAGCTCTTGCCTTGTCTTTGTCTATTCAAAATTTGCCATATGATATTTGTAGTGTATAGTGTTTTTAATCAAGCAAAATTACAAAGATAAAATTTCTCACTTATCAGGTTACTTTTTCTGCTAAGTCAAAGATGGGAAATAGGGGAAAAATAATGAGTAATGTTGTCATAATCTATTAATCAATTAGACAATCAACAGAAAATTGAGTAACAACAATTTTGATAATTAATTAATTCTATAAGTCCTTTTACAAGCAAAAATGCCAAAAAAAATAGCTTGTGTCAGCTCCTCAAATGTGATTTTTTTTTTATTTCCCCCCTTGTATTTAATTGTAAATTGAATATCTATTAACATTTTTTAGACTAAATGATTGATCTATTACTGATCGACAGATTAATCAAATGTAAAAAAATAACCATTAGTTGCAGCCTTAAACAGAACTTTTTTCGTTGTATAGTGATGGATGTTGAGTGATATTACTGCATAGCTGTTTTTGCACATATGAACTCATGTCAGACGTGTTGTCACCTACTGGAAACACTCCAATTAGTTTAGGCGAGGGGTGCAGGAGGCAGGACATGACGCAAAAAGTACGCCGCGGCTGTAATTCAGCGTTTCTAAGCTTTTCATCAGAAATAAAACGCCGTTTATTTCACAAGAAATCACAGGAATTCCTCTCTCCCATTAGCACTAGCTTCACAGCAGATCGTTCAGGCACAGTAAAAACAATGCAGCTTAGGTGACCCGCTGCGTTTATCCAGCACCAGTCACATGTGTAAAATAGTGGCTGTGGATGAGAGGGCTGCAGTTGACTGCTGGAAGTTAAAGACGTTCTATTTAAGTTTATGTTCTGCTTGTTCAACAGTTGTTTGATAAATTGCCCATACCATCTCCCTTACTGCCGGATTTTGTTGCACTTTCGGCAGTGAGCAGCTGTAGCCCACTCACTTGCTGTGAATTCTCCAGAGAATCCACCACTGTATTCACACATAGGCTCAATCGGACATAACACTGACTTTGAACTAGAGAACTGGCAGGGGAAAGTCTGTTTAATGTTCAGTCTGACAGATTCAGACATTTGCATTCACACATAAGGCTCCTGCGGGTAATGTCTGGAAAATTTCAGGATTGCAGTGCATGTGTGAAAGGGGCTTATGACTGAAAGCAAATAACATCTGTTGTTGTCTTGGGGGAGCTCACCCATATTATATTTCTTTGTGATTGCTTTACTCTAAATTCTTCACTAAAACTCAAGTGCCCAAAGATGCAGCACGCAAGACAACAAGATAAGATCATATTTTTTCCACTAAAATGATTTTGTCTCATCTGTTGCAAGCTGTGCATTCTGCCTAATGAAAGGACAAGGGAAACATATGGAGCAAAAGACAAGACAACCACACAGCCCATGCCAGTGAAGTCTGAACATGCCCCCCTGCCAATCAAAAGTTCAGATTCTAAATACAGCCACTATGTGACCCCTACAGGCCTCTGGGATTACATATCTCCAGTTACAAGAAGGGAGTGTGGCAAACTGCACTGGGTCACAAGCGCTTTGGTCTGACTCCTGCTGTAGAGTATGCAGAGTAGACTGAATGATGCATGTATGTAAACAAGCCCACTTAGTCCACTACAACACACAGGAACTGTATTGATTATTTACAATTCTGCAGCAGCTAATGAATAAGGGGAACATGTTAATCATGAGCCAAATGAACCAAGAGTAAGCTGCAGAGTATAATATACAAGACACTCACCTAGGCTATGAATGAACAACCGGCCAGGCTTTGGCTGATTATGTTCACTCTGAATCCACTTCTTTTTTTT
Source organism: Thunnus albacares (assembly GCF_914725855.1). NCBI lineage: Eukaryota > Metazoa > Chordata > Actinopteri > Scombriformes > Scombridae > Thunnus > Thunnus albacares. The sequence goes on along the minus strand of NC_058108.1, from coordinate 20,720,633 downwards.
TCTTCTTTTTTTGCCGTGATGGCGCAGTAGATGTAATTGTTAAGCTTGAGTTGCTGTGTTTTTTACGCAGCCTGCCAGTTTACTTAAACTAATTACACTCATTGTTAAACGACCTAATAGATACTTTACTATAAAGTAACGTTGCACTTACAGGGTGAGGCAAGACAGTGCTGTGTACTTCGCTATTAAAAAAAAACAAGTTGAGCAAGAAGATGTAATTACGAATCCCTAATCATTAGCGGAAGAATAATAATATAGTCAACGTGTAATTCAATGGCAGTAGAAAACGAAAGGGGAGTTTACTTAAACCGCTCGTGAGAATGACAATTAAACAAAGAAGCAAAATTACCACACAAAGAGATTTAAGAGCGCTGCAAATATGCGAAGAGACGGCGCTTGGCGGTCCTTACATCAGTGAAGACGTTTCAGCTTTACTACCGAGCCCATGAATGTTTGAACAGCCGTTAATGCAGATGTGTTACGGTTATTTTTACTAGCATAGAAGTGGCCGGTGTCAGTTAGCTTAGCCTCTAAACTAGCATAGCAGCCTAGCTTGTCTCTGCCCGAGAGGCTCGCGTTAAGTCGGTCGGGGCAGGCTTTCAGCACCGGGCTCACTGGATAGCAGGGCTCGGTGTGCGGTTAACATAACGTTAGCAAAGTGGGCGACACTGAGATTTTAGCTATCAAGAGTAGCCCTGCTCAGAAAATAAACGCTGTGGACGCCTGTTGTGGTGAAATGACTGTAAAGTGTTTCGCTGAATAGATTTATTTATTTTAAGCTAAAGCACAATGATGAATGAAAAGCCGGACCTCGCCTAAGCTAATGTTAGCAGCACAGCGGTGTAAGTCAGTGCAGCAAGTGTAAATGCTACCAGGCTGCTAGCAAAAAACACATCACCCAGATGGCAAACCACAGCATCCAACTAAACTAACGTTACGCACCTTTAAACCGTTGGAGTTGACACCTCTTGCAGGTCCACAAAGTGTGTGTTGAGCGCTTGGCTTAACTGTGTATTCCCCAAAAAAATGGTGTCCCTCCTCTTTAGTTAACCCACAGCGAACAGTGAAAATCGACTCAGTCCGGACGCTTTCCTCAATCCTGTGGTGCTGAATCTGAGGCTACACGCTTTTCTGTCGGTGTCTCGGAAATGCCTCCTCCTCCTCCTCCTCCCACAGTTCCCCCTGCGAAATAATGACCCCTCCCAGCGCTCCAACCACAACAACAGAGTAAGCAGGTGCAGACGATGGTGCGCTAGTGACGGGGAAGCCTTGCGATATAGTGGGCTGTGTGGTAGATGCCAGGGTTGTCAAATCAGAGCGTCTCCGGCGTTTGACGCATGCGTGATTCCCGGTCGGAGGATGCGCTCTGTCAGTGAACACATTGTAGGGAGGATTTCTGAGCTTTGCCATATTTCTTTGCAGGGTGCCTGCCAATTTCAGCTATAGTAATAGTAATATAAATATAGTATAGCTAATATCTGTCTTACAAAGACAGAATATTACAGCAAAACTACGGTCACGAAGACTGTATTTGCTGTAGAGATAAAACTAGGTTTATTTAGCCAAGTATGAAAAGGAGAGAATATAAAGTTACAACTGAATATCACAGACGTGACTGGTGCAAATTTGATATGCCTTTTATTTGGTATGAGGTGGACCAACACTGGATGTTGATACATAAAGTGGTGGTGTTTTTGTTTGTGTTCAATATTATTGCATAAAAATAGCGAAATAAAAAGAACCCTTGGTAAAAGTATTTTTAACGATATAAGAATCTGATTTTAAAAATCAAATCATAATGTCCTCTTTGGAGTCAGTGCGTTCTGTGCAATTGAAAAGAAGTCTATCACTGAAAAAACTACTGAGACAATCATTTTCTCTCCTGCATACCTACTAAATTTTGTCAAGTTCCTTCAGTCACTGATATTGTAACAAATAAAAGCAACATTTATCAGTTTAAGCAACTGAGTAAAAGCCCCAGTTAAACACTTTTAAATTGGGTTTGGGGTGCTATGGTCTATTTTGACACAAATCATCAAGTAAGTTAATCCTTTTTCAAAAGCATGCAGCAAGATTTATTTTCTTCATCTCTTCAACTGTACCCTTCATTGTTTACAAGTTGAACACGGTTTCTTTAACTGGATCACATTCTAATAATATTTATCACATTTATTATCCCAAAAGTTTACAAGGAAAATACATAATAAGTGTCATTATTTTAAAAAAGAAAGGAGTAAAAAGTCATGAGCATGAGAGGCTTTCTGCCAACAGGCCTTTCTGACAGCAGACATTTACTTGGGTATGGGTGAAAGCACAAACAAGCAACATTAATGGCAAATGCTTTCTCAGCAACTTCTGCAGTCATAGTAGCAAACAAACTGTAGTATTAAGGGACAGAAAAGGTATTGGTTTAGCTGGCAACACCACTCAGCATGTCATTACATGTGTTACATTCTCTATATCTAGTCCAGAAGTGTTGGAACAGCTTGTCAGGAGTCATGATAAATCTGATTCATCTGATGGAACAGTAGCATTTATCTCTTGAGAGTGGGGTGGGATTGCTCTAAAACAGTGTCTTCAGACTGTAGACAGGTTCAGGCTGGAAATTTTGTTAGCTGTCAGGTCTGGACTGAATGAATATGTCAGCAGACACATTTGACTTTGACTATAAGCCATGGCAATGTGACAGCAAGTCTGAAACTGAAGCAGCTAAATGCGAATTCAGCCTTCATTCAATTTATTATTTACAGTTGTGCCTCCTTTGCTTTTATATGTCAAAATGTTGCCTGTGCCTAATGCAAGGGTCAAAACAAAGAACTTGACATGAGCCTGATGGGTAAGGGATTACCTACTCTTTCTATTCTTCCTGAGAAACACAAGGAAAAGTTAATAATCGAGGTAATATAACTTACTCCACAATACTATTGCAAACAGATCCCTAAGAATTCTACAAATTAAAATAAATAAACTCCATATCAAGTTAAATATATCCATTAACTGTAACTAAACCTACTTGCCCATCATTTAATCAAGCCCACAGTTTCACAGTCACTCAATTAGGCTAATGTGCTTTGTTGCTTTTACTTTTAGGCATTGTTGTGAATGTGAAAACAATGATACTGCAGGAATAATAATGGTTCTTCTCTGAGCCAAAATACGCCTCTACGCACGACTTAATTAGCTGCAGAGAAAGCCTTTCAAACACACAAGTAAGTGATGAGGCAATCCTGAGAAAGACGAGTGCACAGCTGCTGTTGTTTGAGGTGTGAGACAATGCAGGTCACTGGACAAGAACAGCAGGTAAACAGCTCCTACCCTGTCAGATCAAACAGCAGAATACAGCTACAAGGTCTTTCTACTCTACAGAACAATAAAACTCAGACATCTACATACTTACCATAAACATGTTTGTTTTTTATTACCTACACTTATAAAACACGACTTAGTCAGTGAAGCAGAAAACAAGTGTGAGTTCTCTTCTCTGTGATAAAACCAACTGTGAGGAAAGAGAAATTACACCAGGTAATTATTGCCCCTTTTGCACCACTGATCACAGACTTGCTAAATACTCCTACAAACATTAGAATGATTTTATATGAAGGAATTAACAGTATTTATTGACTGGAGGCATTTCTTATAACCACAAAGAAAGTTCTAAAATTACATTACTTGTTTTGTAACCTTTGTTAGGTCTGTGTTTTGCATCACTTCCTATATAAGCATATAAAAGAATGTACCATGAATGCTGTCATATGTACAAGTTTCACTTGAACCAGACGAACCAACCTTCCTCCCATCTAGCTGCAGATACAGTTCTTGCAGTCATCTTATACCACCACAAGCTGTTTCAGGAACATTACAACCTATACTTAGAAAAACACAATTGCACCAAATTAATACATTAACCTACACATGTCCATCCATCCTTCAGCTTTCCACTGCTCATCTGGGTCTGGGTCACAGTGGCAGCAGGCTGTGCAAGGTAGTCTGCTGTATCCTCTAGCTCTTCCTGAGGGATCCCAAGGTTTTATACAGTATGTCAGTGGGGATATGTCATAAATCCTGCATGTTCTGGGTCTGCCCCAGGATTTTCTCCTAATTGGGCATGCCCAGAATATGTCTACAGGGAAGTATCCTAATCAGATGTCCGAATAACCTCAATTGGGCCATTTTAATGAGAAAGAGGTACAGGTCAGCTTCATATCTGAGCTGCTCACCCTGTCCCTAAGGGTGAGCCTAGATGCACTATGAAGGAAACTCATTTCGGCCACTGCCCTGAGCTCAAGACCATAAGTGATGTTTGGATTGATATAATCATGAAGTTTGCCTTTAGGCTCAGCTCCCTCCTCACCTTGATTTTCCAGTACAGGGCCTGCATGACCATAGATGCTGAACCAGCCTGCCTGTCAATCTCCTGCTCCATCTTTACCTCACTTCTGTACAAGACCCTGTAATACTTGAATTCACCTCACTACCAACCCCATGACACCATGCTGTTTATGTCTCCGTTCTGAAAAGTGGAGGCTTGGTGAATGGGTCTTAAGGAGAAACTCTTAACTAGAATTTTTTACTGCTAGTTCTTTTGTAAATATTGCCCCTGGGCTTTAGAGCACAGAGCACTGATTCAAGGCTAAAGAAGAAAATAGTATTGCTGAAATCACAAGAGCATTTCATAGTACTGTATACATGACCTGTGAGTAAATGGTCATGTGTCAAATGTTTAAGCATGCTGTAAGCCCTTATAATATAATAAACTGTAATAGACCTAACCAGGGCCAATTGGCATGATATGAAGAGACACCTACTATAAATGATTTAAAAGATTTTCCTCCTTACAGAAATGCATAAATGTAATTTATCCATGATACATGACGACTTAAAGACTTTCTCACCCTTTATACAGTACATTATCACCATATTCCTATTAAAACCACCTAATGAAACCATTATATGGAGCTACTTATTAATACAGTATATTTACAATCACTATAATAATCACTTAATTGTGGTAGAGAACCCTATTAATTACTCCTACATATATCACTATATCAGCTCACAGGACAGGCTTAAAGAGGAGACACATTACGTTATTTTCAGGCTTAGTCTGTTGAACTTCAGGACAGTTACAGAGTCTGAAATGAGTAGGTAATCACTGAAAGCCAGAAGTTATGTCTTCCAAGGAAATTAGATTACACGGCGTTCCTGCCAACATATTAGGTCAGTAAGACACTGCTGAATTAGATGGACCTTTGATGCTATGCAGCTGTGGCAGATGAACTCTTGCTAAGCATTAACACGCTTGGAGTGAAACAGTCACATTAACAATACAACAACACTATCTCCAATTCAAGATTACATGAAAGAGGCATAGACTTTTTAAAGTGGAGACTTTAACTTTTTGTTAAAAGCAAAAAATGAAACCAGGGCAGTCTGAAAGTGATGGTCACTAATGGTGAATCATTTTTTCCATGAGTTAACATTGTGATAACCAGTTGTGTGCATTGTCTTTAGCCCCAACATTTCTTTGTTCTCCTGGGAGAAGAAAAGACCATGCAGGAACAGCAGCCCATTGTCTCCCATCTGCTTGTGTTTTAAGTGCATGGCAGCAACCCAGTACAACACGTTATCAAGTCAGATAGGGGACCGTGACTATGGAGTTACTGTAGAGTTGTCTCACAGCATATCCTAGCCTTTTACTAACTGGTTCATTGGCTTGATCCATCTGGAGCAAGGCTACACTGGGAATAAACCTATCTTTGAGTTTGAGGAGTTGTCAACTACTTTATTATATTTAGATCAAGGCAAGCACTATAAAGCAGTACATGATGACAAGCTCACACAACTCCACACCAAGATTTCCTGTGGGATTTTAACATACAGCTGCTCATCCAGTGTGTATGCACTATGCTATATGTGTATGTATACACATATGCCCAAATAACAAGTCTTATCCATACGCTTGGCTTACATAAAACCCCATCTGTTTAAAACACAAATTCACATTGCACCTCAGTGTCCAGCTGGGCCCTCCCCTCCACCCAGAGGCCAGGCACTCCAGGGACTGCAATCAGAAAATGTCCCTGGACTGGGTTCTACTGCTCTCTTAACATAATGAGGTCACTACACCCAGCCCACTGTACTTTGGGACAGAATAATAAAATTTTGTAGTCTCTTGGCTCACTAAACCCCAAGCTTTATCCTATGAGTCAAACACATGAGAATGCAGTGAACAGGAAAGAGGGGATGGAGCTGCAGAAGTTAATATTCTCATGAGGAGAATAGCCTTGTTTTTCCTTTTTTGTTTTATTAATCCCTCTTTTGTGACATGAGGGTCATTCACATCTGTTGTGAACAGAACAGCAGTCAAGAGCCATTTCATTTTCAAATGCCAGAGTCATGAATGAGCATGGACAGAGTAAGTCTGAATGAGCTTTGCAGCCACCTTTTTGACTCTGTAAGCCGGGTCAGAAGAGTGTCAAAAACATTGTCTCTACTAGTAATAATGAGAAAACCATTTAAAGGTAGGTCACATAATTGTAGCATTTAAATAACATTTATTTAAAAAGTAAAAGCTATAAGCATTTTTTATGCATTACGACTTAACCAGTTACTTAAGCAGTACAATTATCTTACAAAGGCAGCTCAAAGATATATTTTACAATGCGGGATCCTTCATGCCGCCTTAAAAAGGAAGAACACCTCACTTTTCAATGTTGCTGCAAACACACAATGTCACAATTGTTACAAGAAGAATTAATCTCGTCTGAGAAATCTATGTGTTCTTAAATTTGAGATCAAATTAAATGATATGGCTGGAAATTTTTAAAATATTTTTCTTATTGTCAACAAATCTCCTGTGCAGAGCCAAACCAACAATGAACTCATCCTACTTGCAAGTATTGTGTGTGTATCCAAAGTCTGACATGTCTTATTCCTCTGTGCCATAAACCCCTGTTGTTGTCCAAAAACTATTGGAATACGTCAATGAGTCACACCGTTGCACTGGGTGACATGTTCCTTTGCCCCAAAGACTACAGTTATGGTAGTTTGTTTAGCTCCAAAGACTAATAACAACGATCACATTTTCAGTCTTAGAAGAGTAGTTTTGTGTAAGGCAGACACCACAGTGCATGCACAGGAGCACAATTCCGTTTACAGAGCTTTGCTAAGTCATTGTGCTACATATTGACTTTGTGCTACATTATTCATTTCTCAGAGAACTTCAGTACAAAGTCAAGAGCTAGCAAAGCTCTGTAAACAGTAGTTTTTGGATGGAGGTCTACGGCACAGTGGAATAAGATATATCAGGCTTTGGATACACACACAATACTTGTAAGTAGGATCACTTCATTGTTGTTTTGGCTCTGTACATGAGATTTGCTGACAATAAGAAAAATAAGAATAAGAAAAAAAGATCATCAAAATGCACTGTCACAACCAGTCATGAGTATCATAGCACTTCACAGACTGTATGTCCATTTTAGGGTATCCCAGCTAAACTCATATTCTTTGTCTGTACCATAAAGGCTGTTCAGTAAATCCGGACCAGGATTTGCCTTTTGATAGTTTTATGAGCCAAGACAAGTTTTCCTTCTGTTGACTGTAGTCCTGGAAGAGACTTGTCTTCATTATTGCTAACTTGTTCTGGCATCTTTTCATCCAGTGCGATATAATCAAAGTAGCAATCACCATATCATTTCTTTTGACTCTATTCTCTTCATCGTGCTCGTTATCATTATCCTCACATCAACACAAATGTACTCACTTGGTGTGGGGGTATTATTCAAACTGTTCACCCTCTATCTAAATAGATTTGAGAGGGGGAGAAAAATCTTGTTCAATGTGACAATCAGATATGCTATCTAAAAACGGGTTGTGTCAGATTGCCTTTCAAATGCGGAGCACAAGATTGAGAATGATTACATTTAAATGAGCACCCCACTTTACATGATGATTTTTGTGAGGATACGCTCACAATTACTTTAGCGATTTCAATCAGGGAGACTAAAAATAGGAGAATTCTTTTGGAGTTAAACATCTTATTGGAAATGACGTCTAAGCTTGTTGCCTTGTTAACCCGATCAGGGCCTGATCTGCTGGTTTGGAAACCTTCCCACACATTGGTTGGTTTTCTTGCAGAACCTTTGATATGTGACAAGGAGAAGTATTCCTTAGTAGTTAAACATAATGTGTTCTATTTTTTGCTGTTAGCCTCTGTAGCATCCCGGGTCATGAATTAAAGATTGTTCATGATTTAATACATGAGATGAAATTAATCATTTAGACTCCTGTCAGACATGATATATTATTGGGTAGGATTTAATGGCTATCTTTAATCCTTTGGAGAGTGTGTGAAATTATTTTGTAGTAAATGTTCCGAGGTCCATGGATCATGAATGAGTCGAATATTTACTGCAACAATACACCATTACCTTCCTTCACTGCTTACATCACTCTTTGGCTGTTGACAATAACATCATGGCAAACACTACATTATCTATGTAATATGTTTTTTACCTCTCATGTTGCTGCTGAAATACTCATCTGCTGAGGGTCAGCATGCTCAAGGGCATGGTTGTATAATGTGTGAATGTGCATATATTCATAATTTTGAGGGCTGAAATATAAGCATATAATAATGTTAGATCTTTTTTTTTAACTTACTTTACTGTGCCTCTCCGCCAATCCAATAAAATGCTTGAAGGGACAGTTTCTACTCCAGTAAAAAAGCAGTTATGTTTGTGAAACTCACTGTGGATTATTATGCACTCAGGGAGGAGGTGGCATATTTGTGATCATGTTGCCATTTCCCCGTAGCCCAGCGGCTTGCTTTGTTAGCATCCAAGGTTGTTAGGAGTGTGCTGACTAGATAAGCTTGTGTGGCATCTCACAGTGATGCGCACATTACAATGGGATTTAATGTGAGAATGAAAAAGCGTCTGCCTGTCATTTTGTCTGTCTGCGTGTTTGTGAATACAAAGCTTCAATCCCAAACATAACCCTCAGAGAACCCAGTTATGCCAATTTATACAAGAATATATTGTGAATTTCAAGACAGGATAGGAACGTTCTGGTAGCAATTCAGAAAATAATTTTACAGACAGGTAGTATAAACCAAAGCATTTCATGAGGTGAGCAGGGTTTAACTTATAAATCTGAAAGCGACCTTCATACAGTATATTCAGGCATGTCTTATCTTCGAGCCAAATGAGCTGAAGGGTTGTCAATTAGTGGCACTGCAGTACAGGTTCCTTTGTAAGTTCTGTACCAGTAAACAACCTTCAAGGGAGGTTCCCAGCTCTCTTTAGCATTTCTGTTTCACTTCAGCACATCTGTAAGCGCCCTATGAATGAAAAAATATCCCCTTTAAAGCAAAATACATGCATTATTATGTATAATTTTCTACCAGTCTTATCAAATAAAATTCATGTATTCATTAATGTAAAAAATAAGCTTAGTAACGAATTCTTTATGTTCTTTCTGTTGTGATATTGCATACAAATGGTCACATCAAGTGAACAAAGTGCTTTACAGAGACATAACGACCAGATAAAAACACAAACATAATTATGAAAATCAATAAGTACATTCATAAAAGCATAAGAATCAATAATTTTGGACAATGTTATGAAAACACAACAGGCTTATTGCACCAGTCAATAATAAAAAGAGTGTGACCAGTCTGCATGATGATAATTAGAAGGCTAAAGAATGATTTGATTAAACACCCTGTTGGCAAGTACTGTATATAGTATATAGTATTTATTTAAAGTGAAATAGCTCTATTCTGTTCAACAGCCTGCAGCATTTGTTTTTATTGTACATCACCAATACTTTTTTATAATGACTGAAACAGGGTCTCTGCACTGGGTTTCACTGTCATACATCTGCAGTCATGATGATCAGTTTGTTTACATTATTGTCTCTGTTTTGGATGTTCACCCTAGCATTCATATGTGTGTGTATATTCTGTAAGATCTGTTTGTCTTCCATGTTGTTATCAATGTTTAATGATTTTTTTCTCCTCAGCAACAACCTGCTCAGGAGCGTGATCCCTGTAGAAAGTAACATTAGGAGTTGTGGTCCTCTAAACAGATAAGAGGGCATCAGTGTAAGAAACACAGTGGTGTGAAAGGTCATTGAAGTCTATAAATTTAAATTTAATCATCACTTTCACTGCAAGTCTCATCATCACATTACATACAGTGCAAACACATGTTTTTATGAAGCCGCCGATTCAAACACACATGCAGAGCTGCTGTAGCATGAATGATTCATGTTTTGTCATTGCTCCAGTTCCCTGAAAAGCTGCATGATGATGTCATACAGGATCTTTCACAGACAGAAAACCCCTCCAAAGAACTGGAGACCCTTAGAGCCCACAGAAGAAGATGAGATGCACTTTGTACTTGAAAATGTTAATGACCTTTCTTGAGAAAGGCAAGAACAACCATAGTACAAACTAACTTGGTTCCTCAAAGCTGTTGGTAACTAGAGAACATTGCAGAGCACAATGAATGAAGGACTGAAGGAAAAAGGGACAGTAAAAGACAAAGAGGCATCAATTATTCATACTTCCTGCGTATGTGTTTGGAGGATGCGACAGTATATTCAAAATAGAAATAAGCCTTAGCAAATGTTGGGCGTTTCTAGGCACAGATTTATTTCCACAGAGAGTTTTTTTTCACTTCTCAGACTTAAAATTCATCCTACAGTACTTTCAGTAAATGTACCAACAAGGCCTTAAGGGGAGGGGGTTGTAATTACCTCTCTGGCTTTTGTCCAGGAAATACAGCTAATTTTCATTGTGGAAGCCTTAAAATAGGAGGAAAGACAGAATTGTCTCCATTTAATCAATACACAGCAGAACACAAGCATTTGTCCATTTTACTTACATAAGGAAATCATAGGCTACAAATATGCCTCAACTAAATATAAATAAAACTCTAAATATATGTGTAACACTACATTGCTAAAGTTTCAGTGTAAGATAGTGTTGATTTATATACGCTAATGATAAATTGCTCTCAGTGTTGTGTATGTGAATGCAAGTTTCAGTGTGTTGAAATGAAAAATACACATGTTTACTGATGTCACTAAACATCTGCTTCTTTTTGCAATTTGTGTCCTGCAATGCACGACCCGCCTTCAGTGCAGATTTTGTATACCATTCATCATAACATTACTGGCAATAGTTATTTCATGTTATTAAACCTGATTCCATATAACTGTGAAATTTGTTTGAGTTTTTCTTATAACAATATACTACACTTTACATTAAAATAATCTATACATTAGCAATTGTTTTGCTTCTTCTACAAATAGGCTGATTGTTTGTCTCTCTTTTGGTCCATCATGTAATTAGAGAATCCTTTTTTGCTGGCAACAATAAATAGATCACAATTGTTGCTAAACATTTTTTTGAAGCACTATTCCTTACACATTACAGCTTTACCCAGAGCATTATTTCATTGCAGTGGAATAGACTTAAATTAATGGTGCAACCATGTGTGCAGCAATACTGTGATTCAACAGAGGGTGAAAAGCCCCCCCACTGAGAAGATGATTGTATTACATGATTGCACTGTATATGCACTGCTCCCCTCGCTGCAGGTGGGCCACGGAGGAGATAATGCAAACCAAAAATCATGTTTACTTTTAAAATGAAATTGAGAATGGCACTTGACAGGAAGAAAAAAAAATCTAATTTTAAAACTTTTTATACAGGGTATTTCTGTAACAGTAGTTGTCGTGAACAAGCTTGACTGTGTTCAACTCAGCAGTGCATTTTCCACTGCAGGCTAGAAGTGTATTCACATATATAGATTTTTAAGGAATACAATTATTTCTAGAAGACAGTTGCAAACTTGACAAATGAAAAGTTGATTTTTAAGCACATGATTACTTACTACAAAACCTCTAGAATTATCAGCATGACATTATGCTTGTCCGCCTACCTTCTAGTGGGTAACTCTAAACATGAACTGGCAATAAAGGCTTCCTTTGACAGTCCCCGTAAGCATCAATCACAATTGTCTTTACTCAGGGCTCCTGTGTGGCTGAAATGATGAGAGGCAGATGCATTCACTAGGTGTTGCCAACTTGCCAGTCTGGCAGTAGTTCAAGACAACAAGGACCCTCTGGGAGACAGCTACCCTCAATTGATGATGTTGCACTGGTCATCATTTGTCTTTGGCGGAGCATCTGCAACAATATGGGGAGAAGATTAGCTACATGACCTCACAATCTTGATTTATAGAAGTCATTTGGCTCACACAATGAATCTCAGGCTTACTGAGCCACCTCAAAACCATTAAGAAGAAGCACTTACTTTGTGAAAGGCTTTAACAAGTCGATGAACAATTTCTGCAAGCGTGTGTCTACGTGTCATAAATATGTTTCTTTTCCTTTTCTTTGGCAGGTTTATATAGAGTTTAGTTTAAAAAATCAGGGTCACCTTTAAAAAATACCTCTTAAAACACATTTGCAAATCACCATAAAATTAATGATTCTCATATTCTTCAGCATTTAACATGTTTATTTTTTATTGACCTCATTTGCCTTTATGCTGTTTGAAAAGAGGAATATACTGCCATTAGGGTTACTCATGTTAAAGAAGAGTTGAAGTCTGCATTTGATGGAATGATACATTTAAAGCACGAGATCGATAATAAGATGCAACATATCCATGACTGAAACTGAGCCAAAGCCAAGCACATTTTCATTAGATTTACCACTGAAAACACATCACTTACACTCCTATAACTGATTAAATGTCAAGCATTTCATTCGATGCTTGTATTGCTTAGGTTTTTGCTGCACTGCCTAATAAAGTCAGAGGCAAATAAAAACTGAAGGACAAAGACTATGCAAGCAGACAGCCAACCAGCTACACAACCTTGAGTGCTGGCTGTTTTATGGTGTGTGTTCTGTCATAGGATCTGAAATATACACTTGTTACCAAGTCCTATTCAGTGACTCTTATCCATTTATAAACAGATCTCCAGGGAGGTCTCAAAGCAAATGCTTTGCTCAGAGTGCAGTCCCACTGGTTTATACTGAAACTCCAGACAGTTTAACTGCTAACCAGAGGGCCACTGTGCTTCCCTTGCAAAATAATACTGCGGTGCTATTACTATATGAGAACAATAAATGTCTTTGGAGCAAGATGCATTTTGTTACATGAGATTGTAAAATGTATTCGTTAATGAGCAGCAAAAATGGAAAATTCCTTGAATCCCTCATTCTTGATGTTCTTATGCGGAAAGGCTCAGAAATTATAAACAGTATCTCCTCTACATAACACCAGTGGGAACAAGGTAAAGCTTTATGTTTTTTTTTGGTTCTTGTTTTTTTTTTTTTTGCTTCCATCGCTATAAAGCAAGAGGGAGATTATTCAGAAAGATAAATCCCCTACCTTGATGTATTTTTCTCTCTTCAGTCAACAATACAGTTATATACAAATGCAGATAGATTATGCTGCAGCAACACTGAATGGCAGAACTCTTGATCACTGTATTGGAGAAACAGCAAGAGATGACGTGTTTGAAATATTACTGGAAAAACAGCACACTATGTGATAGATGCATTTCCTTTATCCTGGGGAAAATACTTTTCACCAGTACAAAAAAAGATAGATAGATAGATAGATAGATAGATAGATAGATAGATAGATACAAAAAGTACGGTTAGGACAAAACCCTCAGCAAAAGGCATAAAATAAAATAAAACCAAAAAGGACAGTGTAAAGCTGAAGGAGAGAAAGGTAAATGTTACTATGCTGAATATCCTCCATTTTAACCAAGAACTGTGAAAGTTCAAGGATGATTTACAACAACTGGGGGAAGCCATGTAAAAAAGTCCGTTGGCATATCCGTGACTTCAGAGAGACGAAGAAAAGGGGACAAAGATCAGGAGGACATTTCCTTAACAAAGGTGGAAAAACCAAAGAAAACCCCCACACAAAACCTATTATACACCCAAACATCACTTAACACATACTGTAGAAAGTTGTATTTGTCTTACAAACAGCTTGCAGAGGATGATGAAGCTTCGTTTTCAACCATTTTGGCTGTCATGAGTAAGAGGTGAGTGGTCAGTTTAGTGCTGGTAAAACAATAGCCTCCATGATTTCTCAGAGAACACGGTTGTATATTACTGCTGGCAGCATACCCAACATTGCAAATCAGGAATGAAGTATTATTTTTCACCGAAACAGAAAAATGGAAGCAACCTGCGATGATTCAGTGTTTTTGTGTACATGTGAGAGAGAAGATTAAAGATACTTAACAGCAGTCCAAAAGTACACATCACTTTGTCCAATTGATTTGTCAACTTGACATTGGCTTAATGTATGTTTGCAACTAAAGCAATGAGTCCTTGTTGTTGAATGTGTCTGATTGTCACAGAGAGAGTGGAATGGAGGGGAAAATCAACAGCATTGGTCACTTATTCAAAAACTTTTAAAATGACCTGATAGGAAAATGCCAGATAAAAACAAACAAACAATCAAAAAAAACTTGTCATTTTGGTTGACTGACTTTTGGCGACCAAGATACCTAATCACTCTAGTCCCTTATGGTTCAGTCATCAGGACTTGTGGTTTTTACCCTGGTCTTCTGGGTTCAGGTCCCACCATTGGAAATGATCAGAATGAACAGCTGAAGGCCACTTTGTGTGGATGAATTTTCTGGGTCTTTTTGATGTTGAGATCAAACACTTCATCAGTGAGGTGTCTTGGGAATTTCTTGTTAGTTCAATACCAAATACCAAAGATCTTCTCATTCTGTTCGTAATATCTGGTTTTCACCCAGATGGACTACTGAGGGGAAAAAAGTTCTACTGAGTAAAAGGATGTGATGTTAAATGTAAATGGAGCCTTTAAACTCCTTCCCCTTTTATACAAATATGTATAAATTCAGGAAACAATAATAGTGAATTATTAATACACTTTTAAGCACAGCAAAAACACACTGTGATAACTATATATTTATACTATACTAATTTAGTAGCCAAACGTATCCCAAAACACATAAAAGTATAGTTTCAATATACTCAAGTACAACTTTAATACATTAGTACATGTTAAGTGGCCTCAATTTAATTAACACTACTTTAGTGCATACAGTATGGTATGCATATAAAAAGAGAATGCTTTTTCATACTTGGGATGCTTATTTTGTCAGTTTCTCCTGGTTCATTTGTAGCGTGGGTGTTGAACCATGCGTTAGATAACTTGACTCTTTTGAGACGGAGCAACAGTAGAAAATTGACTGATGAGCAGTTCATTTGATTCATCAAATGAAAAAAGTGAATGAGTTTGAGAATAAAAAAATCGTAAACTAAAGGAGTTTTGTAAGCCCCTCTGTCCGCACGGCTGAATCGTTTTGTTCATTGAAGACACAACAAATGAGCTATAAAATCGTGCTCCAACAACAGACCTGCTGAGAAAAGGCAGAAAATGCTGACAAGTATACTGTTTTTTGACCTAAATCTGCTACTGCTTATACAACTGAGGAGTTTTAATAAAAAAGAAGACTAATTTTCATTTTCAGTATGGATGTTTTCATTTGGCAATACAAAACATCGTCTGAAACAGCAATGACTTGATGTCAATAGAACAAGTGCATATGTGTATTAGAGCTGGCTGGAAAAAACAGTATGCATGACACACAGTAATGCTCTACTTTGAGAAGCCTTTCCACACCCCAGCAAGAAAATCCACTCAAGCAATCAATTATTTACATCTTTCCTTGGTCATGCCGGGAAATTCCTGTGAGCATATAAAATAAATAAACTGTAGAAAGAGAGACAGGTGAGGAGTTTGTGTGTGTGTATGTGTGTGTGTGTGTGTGTGTGTGTTTGAGGTCAGAACCTAAGAAGGAAATTAGGAACACAGTTATCCACGATTGCTGCTAAGTGATATCTTTAGTTTGTCGAAGCTAATGTTTCTGAAAAGCACTGATCTTTGTTCTCGTAACACTGTCTGCAAAAACTGTCTTTGCTGCAGCAAACAGCTTTAAGAAAAATAATTCAGAGACATGAAACTGAAAGAGGACAGAGAAGGTTAAAAACTCAGACATGGAAAACAAAAAAAGTAAAGTAAAGACTTGCTCAATGGCATTTAGACAACTGAGAATGCTGTTTTTTGTAAAAGATCATATATTGTCTTTTTGTGGTTGTTATTGCTCTATCGGATTACATCCTTTAACGGCGGACTTGTCATCTCTGCCCTCAGGGAGCTCTTTACCTTACAAGAAACAAGACATGGCAGCTGCCTCCTTTGTAGCACCTTCACATCACAGCATCAGCACAAGGTGAGAAAAGAAAAAAGCTGTTATGTCTTTAAAAAATATTCACTTCTGTAATAGAGAACCACTGTCTTAATATGTATGTGTTTTATCAGTATTCCCACAATGACACCACATTCACATGGATCCATTTGCATAAGAAATACTTGAGCAGCTGAGGGAAAACCTCTGTGTGTCCAGAGCAATTTTCTGAGCTTTTCGAGTGCCACCTTGTCCTGTTGTCATGGTGATGTTGTCACCCAGTATGTTAGAGGGAGATATGCACAGACACGGGGATGTTTTGTCTAATTATTGCTCAAAGACAGGTTACTGTGGAAACCAAAATGTCACCAGTAAGGTGGGCTTTTGTGGAATATGTTTTTTAATGGATTTGCATATAAATTGAAGAATAACAAATATACAGTACAGGCAAACCTCACATCAGTAGGGGTTTGGATGTCAATATAACATAAAAGGAAATAGGTAGCACAGTGTAATAATGCTGCGTGAGCTGTTTGGAGTGAATGTATGGTCGTTCTATGACATCCTGGCCACAAGTCTGCTGTTTTGTCAAGTAGGGGGGAATAAAGCAACAAGTAACTTACTTTAAGTTACAATACAGTATTTTACAAACTTCTCCAATGTTTTGACTGACAATGAGGATAAGAAGGCAATGGTGCTGTACTAATCTAAATGCTGCTGTCTTGCCCCATGTGTTTTCCTGCTTTTCACCCTGTGCATGCTGGGATAGGTTCCAGCCTCTAATGACACTGGATGGAATTAAACAGTTATTGAGAGCAGATGGATGGTTGAATCCATGCAGATTCAGTTTTATGATAATGGTTGTATAAATGCACATTTGCAAAGAAATGTCTTTATGCATCCCATATTCCTTCAGTAAATAGAAAAAAATCATCATAAGAGCCAGATATCATATTCTTATTCTTTATGTGGATCCCCATTAGCTGCCACTAAGGTAGTAGCTTCTCTTCCTGGGGTCCAAACACAACAAAAACATAACATATATAATAAGACATATAACAAATGTAACAAATCTCAATAGAACATGTTCAAGAGAGGGAAAAGTCAAGTAAAAAAAACAAATCACAACACATCAAATTGCATTCCATCGTGGTTGTTCAGGTCGGTTAATTAACGTTAGGGTTATTGTTAATATGTTTTTTTAAGTAGTCTCTTAAAACTTTCCATACTGGGTGCTTCAGTGATCATCATTGGTAACTTGTTCCACATTGTGATGGCCCTATACATTACAGATCTGCACACTGCATCTATTCTGGGTTTTGGTTTAACTAGATAACTCCTAGTAGCCTGCCTGGTAGTGTAATTATGCGGCTCTCTCACATAATTTATTTGTGAGTACAGACAATTTGTTTGTTTACTATAACAGATATTCCTAATGAAAGCCATTAGGTTGCATGCCAACCTCTCCTCTACTCTGAGCCATGATAGACTGGCATGCATTCTCTCTGTACTCTGCTTCACACCTGTCGCACGGACAGGGCAGTATGAGCCTTGCAGCTTTATTCTGAGCTATCTGGAGCTTAGACAGATCTTTTTTGGCTGCACCCAACCAGACTGCAGAGCAGTAATCAAGGTGAGATAAAACTAGTGCCTGTTTCACTAGCACGCTAGGGGCAGGTATGTGATATTCCTCTACACGTTTTTCAATGTTTCTCCCATAATAGCGGCCCATCAAGAATGACACCAAGCAAATTTGCCTCTTGAACCTGTTCAATATCTGAGCCGCTGAGTGATAGACACAACTGATTATCATTATTAGTGACATGTTTGGCCCTGAACATCATACTCTTGGTTTTTGCATTCAAAACAAGTCTATTCTCACACATCCCATCAGGTAATAATTAGAGTTCAGATTGAAGTGTGTTCCTTAAGTCAGTTATGTTATTTGATACAAAATATATAGTTGTATCATCTGCAAATAGAGTAGCACTGCACTTATCCAAAACATAAGGCATATCATTGGTAAATTGGTAAATTGAGAAGAGCAGTGGCCTAAGGCAAGTCCCCTTGGGCACACTGCACTGTAAGCAGGTAGGTGGAGAAAAACTACCATTAAAAAACACAGATTGCATCCTATTGGATAAGTAGCAATTCATCCAATTGATTGCTGTTGGACTAAACCCATATGCAGTTAGTTTCTTTAATAATAACAACCTATGATCGACAATATCAAATACTGCGCTAAAGTCAAGTAATACAGTTCCAACCATCATTTTCATGTCAGTATAAGATAACCATTTGTCAGTCATCTCTGTCAGTTCTGTACACGTATGGTGATCTGCCTTATAGGCATGCTGGAAATCAGAGTTTAATTTATTGAGTGAAAGATAGTGTAGTATCTGTTCAAGAACAACTTTTCCATGAGCTTGCTCAAAATTGGAAGAATACTAATGAGTCAGCTATTGGCAGCTGAGAAACTCTCCCATTTCCAAACCTGGGGGAATCACCCCTCCTTCAGACTCAAGCAAAAAATATGACATATTGGCAATGAAATTATATTCGAAACAACTTCAAGTAACTGTCCATCCAGACAATCCATACCAGCTGGTTTATCATGGTTTAGCCCAGGAAGTAGTTTTTCCACCTTTCCAATTTCTATTGGTTGAAACTCAAAAATTCATTGTTTGTTTCTCAGGATAGAATCAGTTATTATTTGAAATGACATACCGCCCCCACTAGGGAAGCCTATTTCCCTTCTTTACTCATCAAATTTGTCCGCAAAATGCTCATTGAAATGGTTTGTAATGTCCTTTGCTTTAGAAAATTCCAGTAACCTATATGAAAGAAGGTGCCTTATTTTTGGCTTTACCCATTATTTCATTCAATGTTTTCCAAAGTTTGTTACCATCATTCTTCCTCTCCCGAATCTTGTTTTGATAATATGCTTTTTCTTTCTTTCTGTTTAACTTTGTAACTTCATTTCTCGTTACACAGTACATTTGCCTCTTTTCAGTTTCACATCTCTTTTACGCATACACTCCATAAGTTCATCAATCACTGATGCTTTATTAGATCTTACTGTAAATTATCTTAGTGGGACATGTTGTTCAGTAAATAACTTGAGGGCTTTTTCCACCTCATTTAATGCCAACACTTGGTTCCACTCAACATTGTCTATATCTCCAACAAAATCATTTTCACAAAACATTGTTTATGAGCTTTTATACAGTACTTTAGGCCAAGCCTTAGGAGTTATGGTTTTTCTTACTACAGCCACAATATTATGATTGCTAAACCCCAGAGGGACAGATGCTGCTTAGAGTATAATTCGCTGTTTTTAATAGATATGTGGTCAATACAGGCTGCAGTTGTTTGCCCAACATAATTGCAATACACTCTGGTTGACTTGTTCCCTGTCTGAGTTTAAATTACAAATGAGTGCAGTGCTGTTCAACTTTTTTCTCAATGGGCATGAATCCGGCAGCCAATCTATATAAAAGTCACCAAGGACAAATATTTCTTTACTGATATCTGTTGCCTTCATCAGCACAGAACATAATTCTTGAACATATTGCACACTTGCACTTGGGGGCCTATAGGTGCAGCCAACAAAAATCTGTTTACAGTGAGCGAGATGGACCTCCAACCAAAGAGCCTTAATACTAGAAACCGTCAGGTTCAGTTTAACCTTGGTGGGAATATAGCTTTGTATATATATTGCTACGCCTCCCCCCCAAAAAAACATTCCTATCATTTCTAAAAATGTTATAGCCTGATATGGTTACCCTCATGTCTGTTATCAAGTGGTCTAAATGTGTTTCCAAGGCAGTAAGTACATAAATATTTTCACTGTTAATTAATCTAGATATTTCATCAACTTTTTTCATAAACTCCCAACATTAATATAAGCTAGTCTTAGCCCTTTTTTCTGTAGGTTCAGTACTATGCTTTTCCCAGTTCATATCGTCCAACATATCGTTGATTGGGGGCCTTCTCTTTGCTCAGTCACTGCTCCTTGGCCTCACAATTAGGTGGTCGTAACTGATGATAGCATGATCTCTTCTCCCTTTTTTCCTCCCTCATTGTGGGTAATAGCTCAGCTCTTGTCTTCCTCACTCGTTCAGAAAAGTTCTCTTGAGGTTAGATGTCGCCCTGGCCAGGATTAGCTGTTTGTCCTTAAAACGCAACAGCTTGATCACCATTGATCTCGGCTTTTCACTGTCACCTCTGAACTTTCCATTCCTGTGAGTTCTCTCAATTTCCACAGAGGCATCTGGATTAAGTTTTGTGGTGAACAGTTCTTGTACTTTGGATTCCATTTCAACCCAGGTTTCATCAGCTTTATCCAGTCCAAGTCCATTAATCACAAGATTATTTCTCCTGCATTGATTCTGTAGGTAATCCATCTGCTCATATTATCCCTTTGCAGCTTGTCCTGATTTCAGTTCATAAACCTGCTTGGATATGTCCTTAGACTCACTTTGTTGGGCCTTTTAGTGTTTCTTTAGATCATCATTGTCATTTTGAAAGTAATTCAGACTCACCTTGAGTTCTTGTAACTCACCCAACATTGAGTCCACTCTTTTGTTGGCTGAGTCCAGGATCATTTGAGAGAAAATGTGAAATGCAGTCTCCTACCTCTTCAACAGACCCTCATAAAAGCTCTTCTGCTGATCCAGTAATTCCTTAAGAGTGTCCATTGTCACATACTCAGGATCGTCATTCAGAGTTGCTTTGTTTGCATTTCTGTTGTGACCCGCCATGATGTAGCAGTTCCAATTCTTTCCAAATCCTCCAATGCTTTGTGGAAATTAATGCAGCAGATTTTCTTACCAAGATGTATTAGTATGGTGGTTGTTTGCATGGCTTTCTCAGATATTGCTGTGTAGTGGGCTGAAATCATCCTTCAAATATCTTTGACTATAGAAACAATTCACAATGTTTAACTGTATGGTAGTAGGTCTATTCAAATACACTACCAATGTCATGCAAAATGTTCATTAATTCCTTGCCAGAAATCAAATAACTATTCAGTTCACATATGTCAAACAAACAGTGTCAAAACGTTAGCAGCCATCTTAGATGATCATGGGTGGTCATCTCATCATCATCATCATATCTGATTAGCAAGAGCAGACAGGGAGTCTGTGGTGTATAGTCCTGCACTGATCACTCAATTTATCAGTTAGTCAATAGACAGAAAATTAATTGGCAACTATTTTGATAATCAATTAGTAGTTTTGAGTCCTTTTTAAAGACAAAATGCTAAAATTCTTCGGTTCCAGTTTCTTAAATGTGAGTATTTTCTCGTTTCTTTAGTCTTCTGTGATATTAAACTAAATATCATTTGGTTGTGGACTGTTGGTCGGGATATAAGAAGACATTTTAAGACACGTCACCTTGGGCTTTGGGAAACAGTGATCAACATTTTTCACCATTTTCTGACATTTTATAGACCAAACGATTATACCATATATATATATATATATTGTGCATTATTTATATATAATCAGAAGATTAATTGATAATGAAAATAACTGTTAGTTGCAGCAGCCTTAGTGGTGTTTACTATTGTGTTGTTACGACACAGGCTGTACTGATAACATGATTTGTTGTTAGGTCTAGGGGATTTAATTATCACTAAGCTTTCTGGCTGTGCAGCTACTAACAGGCCACGACATAAACTGAAGGCCTACAGTTGCCAACAACAAAAAAGGGATGCTTACCTGAACACAGGTCCACCAACTGTGGACTCTTTGGTTTTATATCACGTAAGTTAACAAATAGATTGAGACAGAAACTAAATCAAAATACTTCAGCGATGAGGTTTATCATTTATTGTTCATCACGGTTACAAAAAAATGCTCCCACACCTCTCACATTTGTCCATATCTCTATTCACCTCGAGGAGGCTGCTATTCACAGGATCATATGAGATAAGCCCTTCCTACTTGAAGCTTGGAAACCGATCAAAAATGACAAACCTCAATGACAGTTTTGTTCTTTTGCTGTTGCACTGTGGTTTGTAGTAGGCTTAGTAGTCACCAATTAGCTCAGTGGGAGTTAATATGTGTGGAGATGGTTTTACTTAATAATCAGAGCCTTAGCCATTCATTAATCACAGCTTAAAAGAAAAGGCTTACTGGATTTTTAGTAAGTGAGGAATGCTGAATTTATGGTATAAACAAGATTAAAAACATACAGCTGAGGTTGCCCTGTCATGGCGCCCATATGATCATGATCAAGATTTTAAGATCACTTCTTAAATAGAAATGAAGAGTGAAGGAGTTTGGTCTGGTGGGGTTTGACAAGGTCGGAAATAATTAAATTTTTTAATATACATTTACATGGCATACTGTAGGATAATGGCACCGCTCAGTAAAATTGAGTGTGTCCTCCCAATTAGTTTTTTCAGCACATGCCCCACAACAACATGTTACGTTCAAGTGACAAAGCCCTAGCGGCCAATGGAATTATGACTCTTGTCCATCAGGAACATGATTTTTCCCTTACCTTAATATAGTACTTATTTTAATTAAAATCAATTACCTTTTTAAGGGGCGGTTACAAACAACATATTTTGTGCTTGGAGGTCTATCTCTACCTGTCTTTACTGCTCTTCATTGAGTACATGTTGCTATAACGTTTTTCATTTATGTATCCAAATAATTTGAAACCACAGGGATTCCAGATACACTTAAAATAAACCTTAACTTGACTTAATTTTTGTCTTAAATGCACCACTTTTTTGTTTTGTTGCCAATCCACTTTACATGACAACTGTGAGAAGTGTACACTTTAGGGAGTTTATTATGCTCCAAGCTATGAGGGGGAGAATTTGTGAGAGGGAAAACTGTGTCACACTGTGTTGTTTTGGAGAGTGTGATTGAAAATTATTTCAGTATTTGGATCATTAGCTTAATACATGTAAGCGGATTTCAAAAGAGCCTGGGAAGATAGGCTAAATCCACCTGGAGAGGTTTCTAACTGTCTGAGAGTGAAATGACTTCTCCATTAGCATGAACCTCGCTGTTAATCCTCTAGCTCATTAGGTAGGGTTATAATTGTATGCGTCCTCTCAGTGAAGTATTAACCCCCCCAAAAAAGTTGCTTGCAAGTCCAGATTCCCTGTATCTCATCAGTTAAACAACAATAAGTGTTATATGCTTTTACAACAACTTTCAGTCAGCTCATGAGCAGTTTTCTTCCGTCAGCTCTCTCAGTTCTTTATTTGTCACTGCAGCTCACGGGAGCCTTCCAAGACTAAATGATAATGCAGGAAAATGCAAAAATCTCTGTTGCTCATATTCAATAAACATACAGAAACACTGCAAAAATTTCAACTCTACGGGAAAAGCATATTTGAAAATGATTACGTTGGCCTGGGATGTATGTATGGATGGGGATGTGGAATATGATCAGAGAAACTGAAATGTATCAGCGAAGAACAGCAGCGCCCATGCACAGCCTTGTGGGAGGAACGAGCCAATCCTATCTGCTCTACACACACACACGCACACACATAGATGCCCTCGCTGTCCCTCTTGCATACACATACACAGAGTTGTTCAAAAATACCAAGAGACTTGTGCTGATGTTATTTGTCATTGGTGTGGCTGCCAGCACAAGCACTCACATGTGCTGGTATTTTCTTGAGATCTAAAAATTAAATGATGCAACCAATGCATCAAGTTTAATTTACAGTGGAGTTAAAATCTCTTGCATCATGAATTTTTTTTATTGTTGTGTTATTGTTTAGATTGTGTGAAATAGTTATAATGAGGAAACCAATGTGGAGGAAAGAAAGTTCAGCTTTTCTTGATATTTTTGTTATAACTGATTGCATCTTTTTGCATTACTATGTAATCTTTTATCACTGTTATAGAAAAGGTACATTTTTTTTCAAAGGTACAATTTATTCCTACTTTTAAATTATGATAATCAATATTTCACCTATTATTGTGTGGCTGTGATGTTGCTGAAGTGAAGAAGAATGTGGTCTGAAACAGCCTGTAATTTGCTTTAAGCCTGGCTGAAGTGTTTTTTGTTGTTTTTGTTGTTGTTGTTGTGAGAGACAACATCCATTTGACTCTAGGGGGATATAGTTTGCCTGGCACATGAAGAAGTAACCTTTGAAAATCTCTGTTATTTTGTTCCAAGTATGTGTTTTGGCCTGTGGAGAAGCTGCATATATACGCGCACAACTCAGGTGAAAAGCTCCCCTCACTCAACCACAACTCCCATGATTCCCATATTTTGTCCTAGATTTTCTTCTTGTCATTGTATTTTTGTCTTAATAATAAGGATTCAGTGTAACTGACTTCTTAACAGGGCTTGCTGTGGGAAATCTGTTAACTTGCTGTTAATTTTTCAAAGTCTGATGACAAGTGAGAACAGATGGTGTTTGTTTATCTAATGCTTGTTATTATTATTATGTTTTAAAAGAGAGTTTACTTCTTAAACTTACAGAGTGCTAGCTGAGAATGAAAACCTTGACAGACTGGGAGCAATATTGTCTATAAGTGCTAGTGCTTTTCTGTTATACGGGTGGCAGATTTTAACCCTCACCATAGAAACTTGTGGTTTATCGCAGCCTTTGAACAAACTTTACTGCCTGGAGATGGAAATGTTTTGGGCAAAGCTTTACAGTACAAAGTCCCTTTTGAGTGATGTCACATATAGATCCTTTTGTGGGCATTTTCCCCAAATCACAGAACCTATTGATATCTGGACTATTAGTGACACAGATTTACTGAAGGATGTAAAGTGACTGTTGCACCAGACTTTGAAAGATTTAGATTTAGCCTTCTCCTTTAGCCCAGAAATAAGGTGTAACTTGCAAATTTCAGTGTTGTGATCATTCTGAAAATAACTCAGAACAGGTGACCAGATCAAAAACTTTGTTCAGTTATTGTTGGTGTTAAATTATAGTACTAGCACCTCCCTTATGACTGTTCTTTCATTCGTATTAGCAGTGGAAACTATAATATATGCTGCAGTGTTACTGAGGCACAACAGAGATAGTCAGCTATCAGAGCCTCAAGTCTGTGTAAAGCTACACAACATAGTTTAGATAATTCGCCAGTACACCAGCCTTGTTGGTCATGACTGTGATTGTGAATTAATGTCATTGTTTAAAAGTGTGTGTGTGTGAAATGGTCTGCAGCATCATTGAAATCTTCATAGAGTCATTTGCTGTAGTAATCACATGGTGTGTATCTCAGCAGATAATGTGACAATAACATTATGAGAAAAGAACCCATAAGAAAGATGTCATAAGAAAGGGTTTGACACAAGAAAAGCATATTTATGCTTAAAATGTAACTTTTTTTTCTCCATGAGATGAATGAAATAAACCTCTGTGAGATCAGTCTTTGAGAGATTTAGAAATGCATAATCTGTTGCAATTTGGAATTTGCACCGAAAATGACTAAATAACTGTAATAATGAGAGTTCATAGTATTCAGGAAACACAAATGTGTGACATTATATCAGAATTGTATCTTTTAAAAAATTACTATGTTAGTGATTTATTGAAACTATGTTCGTCAAAACGAAGAACAAACAGGTGACATTGTGGTTGGACAAAGTGTCAATATCTCCCCACTGATACACATATCAGCTGATTTCAGATGAGGAAAGACTAGTGAACACTCACTCACTGATTTGCAGCCTTTTTAATAGTGCAAACAGACCAACATTGTGTCTTTATTAGAATTCACAAATATCAGCTGACTTCCTATATTTATTTGGGATTTTATGTGAACACGTTTGAATGTATTTGTAGGAGTACATGAACAATATTGACATCGTTGTGAGTGATCTTAAAATGTATGTAAAGTTGTTCCTAATTCAGAATTTCAGTATGGATAAAGTGCCTCCTCTGTAAAGCAGGACATTGAGTTTGACAACCAGAGTGTTATAAACATCATGACCGCACTGAGATTAAAAGCCAAATCATTCACTCTGCAGAAGTGTCTCATTAATAGTGAGTGGCTGAGTAATGAAGAAAGAGAAACTGTGTTTGTGTATAGTATGTCTATAAACTGAGTGCTTGGTTGACTGTTCTTTAATTTGTTTGTTTTACTTTGTGTTTGTTGTTCTTGAGGTACCGACAGCACATTGTGTAGGCACGTGTTTGAGGAGAGTGACAGCGAGCCAGAGAATAAAGCCAATAAGCAGATAAACAGGATAACACTTCAGACTCTCTCCTGACCAAATTACAGATAGACTGATTGCCTCTGGGATGCTTTTAATTGCATTTTCAACACTTTGCAGTACAGAGGTATTTTGGTGTTATGATTTTATTAATGCAAGACTCTGACAGCGTTCTTTATCATTCAGGCTCAGAACAAAATTACAGATATCATGACAAGGGCTTAAAATATACAAAGCAAATGAAAAGAAAACAAAGCAAGTAGAATTTTATTTCTTCTAACTGGGGTGTCCTGAAAGCTAAATGGTTTAGGTGCATAACATAACTGCAATGGGACCTTTGTTGCATGTCATACCTGCTCTCTCCCCTTGTTGACTATATACTGTCCTATCTAATAAAGGCCAAAAATGCCACAAAAAATCTTTAATTTCTTCTATTTACATTTTCCTGAATGTATTTTAATGAAAGGAAGACGAGAAACAACAGTATAAGCCACTTCTCAGTTAGGTCCCTTCATTGTATCAGTGATGTTTAGATACCTAACATAGTAGAGTGATAATGATGATACACATAGGCAGGGAAAAATCAGTCTGTACATAATTCAGAGCTGGTTCATGCTCATTACTGTATTTTCACCAGCAGAATGAAAATTAAGACATTGGCAACATCTTTTTTTTTTCATATTAAGAAGAAATATAAAGGTAAGTACTTGATGTTGGATACAAATAGAGGAGAAATTTCAAGCTGTTTAATAACTCAATATACCCTCTGGTGTACAGGGTGTATATAGAAACTGTTACATTAAGTCATCAGGCATATATCTTAATATAGGAACTACATTAAGGTGGAATATTTATACATCTACATCCCCTGGCCCATTAGCTTTCTTTGCACAAGTAGTGTAAATATTATACAACTACAGAGAAGTGTCAAGCTATATTCTACATACAAGATATCAGTATAACAGAGAGTATTATTCAAACAAGCATGGAAATGTCCTCCTACATGTAACTGTAATCTGTCATCATGAGAAGAACTTCATTACTAAGCCCACAATGAGACCCCTTCCTATACGCTCACATAGGACTCTGAAGACTAGTGTGTAGGTATACACTAGTGCCACTAGGTGGTAGACTATAATCACAAACTTTTCCACTGTTAAACATCACCTGACATTGCATTTGCCACTTTGTACACTCCTAGGAAACTGTCTGTTGACATAAAATAGATGTAAAATTAATTGAAATTGATTTTATAATGATTTCTTGGTGTAACATGGATTTAAAATTCAAATCCTGACTGTGGAGCATGGTACACTTAAGTTTATCACACACAAAATGTCTAATTTAAGGAAGTTTGTCTGAAATTTCTGTTGTAATCTAACTTTTTGCCGAATTCAACAGCAGCCACATATAGTTGGAGTCTTAAAGTGTCACAAGAAGGGCTTTACCATACCAGTAATTTATTGATTTCAAGAGCAGTCTTCATTACATACATCAATGAGTTTGGTCTTGACTCAGACTTAAATTGATTTGGTCTTATCTTGGACTTAAGTCCTTTGTAATGAGTAATTAATCATCTGAATGGTGACCATCGCGAGGTTGAGCATGACGGATTAAACAGCAAAGAGGATGATACAGTTTTACATCATGTGTATTACACAAGGGGGCAGGAGAGCTTTACCAAAGAGTACATGGTGGCAAATGAAGGGATATGAAAGGGAATATAATTAGGAAATGTGCTTTCCTCTTGAGAGGAAATCTGTATGTGTAATTCTATTTCATTAATATGTTAACAGACTTGTATTAACTACCTATGTTATTGGTAAAAGAACACAATTTTACCACATACCACATGGGTATACATTATATTACCATTGTTCCTAAGTATAGCATACCATAGAAATGAGCCCATCCTCCCAAGAAAAACAACACTATAGGTCCCAATGTCAGTCGCCAAAAATGACCTATAGTTACATTTGAGTGACAGACGCCAGCTAGCAGCTGTAGTAATTATGACCCGTAGAAGCAACACAGTTCAGATGATGTCTATATAAGGTGACAAATTTCCATTATAATACATCAATGGCTCAGAGGTTGTGGGTTGGGTGGCTGGTTAGATCCTAACCTGGAAAAAGTGGACTTTGGACTTTGCTGCCGGAGACCACTGTCCGCTTCCCGCTTCCAACCATGAGTGTCATGTTTTCAACCGCGAGGCGGGACAGTTTTTTAAAAACTATAGGATGTAGTAGTGTTCACTGTTGCCATGATGATGAAGGTTGCCTAACTTTAAGGAGGTGGTAACATTAACTCACACTACGCCTAACCCTTACCCTAACAAAGTGTTTTTCTTTTCTAAACCTAACCAGTCCTTAACCACAGTGCTGTCATACCATAAAACATCATTATATTTTAAATGTTCCTATGTGACATATTTGGTCTTTTAATATAGAGGACTTGTTCAAAGAAATTCAGCTTTCATCTGAAGTCAAGTGAAAGGAGGCAGGTAAACAGAATTGACCTCAGATGACTCCTCCAATCAGACACACAGCTGACATTGCACTTGCTTTTTTGATAAAATTATTCATGTGAATGTAACAAGAAGGGTAAAAAAAAAACTTAGAGCAATAACTATGGTAATCAGTGCAACCAGTAGCAATCTTTCTAACATCAAATACACATACCCATGTTATTTATGTAAAGTGAGTCCTCTGTCTGCGCTGCAGTAAGTTAAAGAGAGATGTTCTTTGTAGACTACATCCTTATCACTGACGATCATATTCCATCTTTATTGTTAGAATAGACAGACTTTAACAAAGTATCCCACTGAGATTTTATCCCAGACTTAAAATATCACCTTTCATTAGCAAATGTTTTTCCAGCAAATGTTCCCACATAGTTTTAATATGTATGGTATCTAACCTGCCATGCGTGATACATGAAATAAAAAGAAAACAGCGAATGAATGCTGGCTAGAGTTGTTTCTCATAAAAATGACACTCACGTGTAACTATTTTATCAACAAAATATGACAGGGTATTGAAAGGCAAATAGAAATACCGCCTCGTTATATGCCTCCGCCAACCAGCCATGTCTCTCCAGACTCATATAATATTTGTAGTGAAGACTTTGAAGAAATTTAATAAAAGGTATTAGGGGTATTTTCCTCATATGTGCTCACATTCTTGGCCAATAAAACTGATTCTGATAGGACACAAAGTTGTAGCCATGACAGTAGACGATGCTTCAGATATGGATGTTGCTGCAAAGAAGCTATAAATTCTAAAACGTGGATGCTTCACATACATCTTCAACCTGGCAGCATAGAAGATCTATACAATCACCACAGTTTCAAGGTGGACACCCAAGATTAGAGTCACCAGTTCAGTATCTGACCAAATGTGGAATATGGTCATAATCTCCCTTCTGTTTCCTGAGTTATGGAGTTGAATAATGGCCAGAAAAGTATTTTTGCAGAACATTATGATGTCACAGTGAAGCTGACCTTTAAACTTTGGGATACAAACTGTCATCACTTCATCATTTTATCCTATTAAACATTTGTGTGAAACTTTGTCATAATTAGTGTATGAATTCTTGAGTTATGGCCAAAAACATGTTTTGTGAGGTCACAGTGACCTTTGACCTTTGACCTTCAAATTCTGATCATTTCATCCTTGAGTCCAAGTGGACGCATATGCCAAATTTGAAGAAATTCCCTCAGGGCGCTCCTAAGATATCATGTTCACGAGAATGGGATGGACAGATGGACAACCTGAAAACACGATGCCTGCAGCCACTGCTGTCACCAGTGTTGAAATAAAAGAAAACTTTCACAGTGAACATTTTAGAGATTCATTCAATATGAACCCATCTGCAAAATGTTCATTGTTAGTGTTTTTGGTGAAACTTTAAGTGTTTATGTACGTATGTATTTGTCAAGAACTATAACTCCTCCTGTGGGCTCCATCAATGGAGTTGTATTAAAATACAATCGTAATAATGAATAATTTTGGTTGAGAAATACTGTACATTAATAAAACACTTAAAATATCCTTAAATCTGCTTATAACCAGGGTTGAAAATGTATTATAAGATGGCTTTTACTTAAGTGTATTGTGTAAGACAACAAAAATGTAACCTTAGAAAAGAAAATGGGGAAACCAAGATTTTTAGCATCATATAAGTGTCCTCTGCTCAGTGTATTTTTAAAGAAAAACTTCCTTTTCATTAAGCAAATCCAGGCAGTAGCCTGTAGACCCACAATCAAAGTGCACAACACATGATGTGCAACACAGAGAACATTCTCAGGGAAAGCCTCTGATGAAACAACACTTGGCCCACTGGCTGTGTGAGGCTATCACACAGGAATACTGTATGTCGCAGCGGGGGAAGACCCCCCGCCGGGTATTGGTGCCCACTCTGCGAGAGCTTTGTTCTCCTCCACAGCTCTTCTCAGAGGAATGGCAGTAACAGACATACTGTATGTGCAGCAGCATCATGGGCTTCACCGTGTCATTTTATTCGGTTCTATCTGTGTGATACGTCTGAGTTTTCTCTAACTCATTCAGTATTGGAAGTCCTTGACGACAAGTGACACACTGTCAGCTCCGGGCACGTTACGCACGAACAGTCATCTCGGTGGAGAGCCATTATGTACGCTGCAAGCTGTCACATACTCAAGCTCTCTTTTAACGTATTTGTACGAGTCTTTGGGACTACCACTGTGCGTAACGACCGTCCCTGCACGCTCTTAAATTCACTGTGTATGAAGTGTGTGTACGTGCACCCGCTGCGCGCACCTGCGCGCGCCATGTGGTATCATCCTCTACTCACACCACCCTGGATCAGTGAGTTATTCCGCCCTCTTGTTCTTGCTCTGCTTACGTTTGGGACTTTTACAGCAAATAGTATTATATCCGTCTTTATTTTAAAATGTCTTTTAAAATTATAATCCTGCTAATGATTCCATTTTTACTAAATGTATCGTTAATCTGATTGGGTCTTTTTTTCCTGTAACGGAATACAGGTACCTTTTTTTGTATCCTAATTATGTAACGCAACTCCATGTATTCCGTTACTCCACAAACTGCTGTACAACTACTAAAGTTTTATTTATCATGTTGTTTTTGCAAATGTGTTCATTCTGAATACATCTGCAAAATGTTCATGTATGTTTTCCTTTTCATTTTCTTACAAAATCTACAATGTAAAATATTTCTTGTAGCAACTAAAGCATGATTAAGGCATTTATGATTACATTTGGCAGTTAAAAACTCTTAGTAGTAGAAAGTAGTAGTGAAATACTGTCAACAACACTTATTTTTGTATTTACATTTTAAATTACAAAAAAAACAAACAAGAAAAACAGACCAAATATAAACAACATAAATACACAACTCAAGGACAGAATGTGAGAGGTTACAGACAAAAAACAAAAAAGGAAATCATTACATCACCAGTCCTTCTTGACAGAACTTCTGTCATTAAGGACAGGAAATAGTGATTCATCTTAGACAGAACACAAACTTAACAAACACAGATGTTTATGGTGAACACTTTGGACATCCATTCACTACCCTGACCTACACTGTGTGAAAGTCACACTACTTCCTGCACTGACAATAAATGCTCCCAGTGAATGTAAATTGAAAGTCAGCTGCATATGAACATTCCTCGAACACAGGTTTGGACTTAGAATCAAGGTTTATGCTGTAATAATGTAATCCATCTCCTTAGGGAAAGCACCCACTGTTGACAATTTTCAAAACAACCCTCATCCCACCGAGGCGCCACGAGCGCAGAATCACTGTGACCTCCTCAGAATCAGCGGCTCCCCTCAAACAGCAGAGGAACACAAAAAATATCTGTTATAACCAACCTGTGTTATTTAGGGCTGCACAGTTGTGACTTTTGGAACCTGACTTTCACAGATAATAGGAAACAAAACTCCCATCTGAGGATAAACAAGTTTGTTCTGTCAATTTTGTGACTGAAAGAATTAAGAATAATGGGACATCAAATCATTACTGAATGGAAAAGACAGGTGTAAAAGTTAGAGTCTACAATTCCCCTTCAAATTCAACTCAGGACGTTTTAGCCCTTTGCCTCAGGGAGTTATTACAGAAAAAAAACTGAACTCTAACAATTTCTTTCCAAAAACAGCCAGACAACCTCTTATTACATAACCTAAGTATGAAAACAGCTTGGCCTGACAAGACATGACAACAAAATAATCATTCCTCTAATATTAGTCTTAGTTATTGATTGATTAATAAAACCTGCTCCTATCATGTAGCCTGAATTACAGTACTCTCTGCATCCAAATGTCTCAGACAATCTTCATGCCAATAATTGTCTCTTCTTAAAACTGTGAGACAAATTAACATTTAAAATAAGAATAATTTAAGATTAAACATGTAGGACACACTCCACTGTGCTTTTAAAAGCTGGAGGAACCACACAGCTATTATTATATAGCATATTGGCATTATATATAGCATTGCATTACGTTACTGCCGCCTCTAATAATAGTGTCATATGCATCATTCCTCTCATGTTTAAGTGGCTGTTCACAAAACACTAGTCAAAAGACTTATGCTTAAACTGACTCTTGCCAGGAGCTCTCAGCCAGTCTTTGTTTACATATGAACTGATGATTTAATGCTCACTTAAAATTGTATCTGGTAGAATGAGAAATTACAAGAAAAAAATATGTTTCTAAACTATCGTCTCTGCGCTCAGGACTTTCTTTTGGCCTGACCTCCCCTGTATTGCAACTAAGTCTTCTTATTTTTCATGCCAAAGGTCTCTCAGTGGGCCAGTAATCTGGTCTGATAATATACTGCCTCAGGAACCTCTCATCTGAAAATACTTAATTATAGTAGATATGATAAAATGCACAATTATTTTGTTCCTCAATCCAGAATTTCTTGTCAGAATGAATTTTCCATGTAAACTGCAGAAAGGCTCAGTTTGGGTTCTGCTGCATTTCAGTCTTTATACCAACAGAGGTAATCATCAGCAAACACAACGCAGTTTCTAATTGTTAAACAAACAGCTTATTCCAAACCTTATATAGCAGTTATTCCAGAAATTCTCAGCTGTCTGATTGACTAAAGAATTGCATTTAGTATGGCTGAACACAACATGTTCCCCCCATTATCCAGACAAAGGGTTTTCTAATTTGTTCACAACAAAAAAGAAAAAAAGTGAGCTCATGACTAATGCAATATTACAGCATACTACAAATTACGATAATTAGTGTAATCTGCAGAGCTCACTGTTGAACCGCTTGACTGAAGAAATAGATCCTATAATAAAACTATGACCAGGGAGGTCTTTATCAAAAAGAAGCAGAACAATATTTATGAAGAGACATTGTTTAGTTTTTCAAGTGTAATTTTTTCAATGGTTTTCGCACCACAAAAACAATTTCATAACACTGAAACTGAATCTGAATGGCCAGATACCACTAAGGGGTATGTGAGAAAACATGTTTTTTAATGATTTGGAAAAACTGATCATTAATTACCCCGTGTGGGAATGATAACATTTATTTATTCTTATCTGCAGGCTACTATGAGCCAAGAAATTAGTATACTGGTCATGGATGCCTGATGATAAGTCATTAAACAGAAGTATACACCCAAACAAGCAATATTTCCAGCATTCAGAGGAGATTTTAGCTCAGTTTACTAACCAATTCTGAGCTCTGTCATCAGTATCAGACTGCTTGAGGGGCTCAGAGGGAGAAATAGTGCGTCAGTACGTTTGTAAAATTTGGCTACACATGAAAGTTTGTCACAGTGTTTCCAACAGTTCCATAGAGTGAGTTTGCCGTGACTGAAATAAGTGTGAAACGCTTCCATTGCAATCACTGGCAGTGTGTAGCTATATGGAAGCCATTTGTCTTGGTGTAGATTACAGAGAGAGAGAGCTTGTTTGTGTCAATGGGCAATGAGAGGCAACTTACCGGGTGTGCTGTCAGACTGTCAGAGTAGAAAGTTTGATTTTCTGGAAGTAGTTCATACTGCACACTGTAAACATTATGTCTACAATGATGAAGCTACCTATGCCTTTCTGGGAAAATGTCTCTCTGGATCTGAGGAAAGTCACATCAGGTGAAGAACTTAAAACTCAAAACTCTCTTTTTCAGGTTTGTTTGGGTTTAGTTATCTTTAAGGTATTGTGGGGAGTTTTTGACCACTTGTCATTTTTTGAAGTTGTAGAAGTTTTGTTGGTGACGTAGTAAATATTCCTGCGAATGGTTTCACACTATTCCACTGATCTACAGGAGGCGGTAACACACAAAGAAACACAATTTTTAGGAAATGAATAAGCAGTACAATATTTTCCTAGAATAACAACTCACACTATGTCTGTGTATTTTTTGTTGCTTTACAACCAAATACAAGGAACTTTGACTGATTGAGCATGAGATTAAACGAAGAGGGAACTGATGCAAATGGCCTTCGGCAGGCTAATTTGATTGGCTAACCACATCCTAGTCAGGAGGCTTTTATACTGTCAGTAGTACTCTGGAAAAACAACATTGCAGTGGTGTGGGCGTGTTGCTACAGGGTACAGTTAAGTGACATGAAACGTGTGAGATATGAACTTTTGAGTACAGTTTGCAGGCTTACAGGATGCCAACACAGCATGCAGTGTGGTCTGTACTCCTCTCAGGATGGTTTCACTGTGCAACTGTAAAAAGTTAATCATGGCACAAATTACTTTCTCCTCCATCTCGGTGCCTGTGAGGTAATAGCAAACCAGTACCATGCTGAAAAATACCAAAGTAAACTGTACAAAGTAAACTGGGAAAAAAAGATTTTTTCTTGTACTGCAACACTACCCTATAACAGAGTCTGCAATTCCTTCATTGGAATTGTCTCATCGAAATGAATGAGGAACATGAGTTTTTACAGCATTACTCATTGAAAAAAGTAACTACATTACTATTTACAGCAATAAAGAGCTACATTACTTTTGTTACTCATCTTAACTCGGTCAAAGTTGCCTTAAAAAGACTCCAAAACCTGAACACCAACATGTCTCATTGTGTGAAAAAAACAAAAAACCCCCCCAGACATTACGGTTTAAAAGGCAGCAAGCATATGGTTTGAAGGTAATTACTGACCATCAGTAACTAATGATAGCTTAGCCCTGGTGACTGCATGCAGAGCACTCAAATTTCTGTCCTCACAGGAAAGTTGTGGGGTTTCACACACTCGCTGAAGTAAACAGGATTTCTGAATTAAGGCTTACCAGTGGCTAAGCTACCTAAGAAGGTGTAACATATAAGTAAAATAATTTAGACGTTATTGTCGAATTTCATCTCTTTTTGTTGGGGGCTAACCTTTGCGCCAAGATAACACATTTCCTAACCAGTCTCTCCACTGCAGCCAGAGAGATCTGACATCAACCCTCCATCAAACTCCTGGTAAGACAACAAACAAACCAAGCGCCAACGTGTCAAAGTGATGAGGCATTATACTTATTTGTAATTGTGATCCCTTACACTACTTGTTTCTGAAAAATAAGTAATCTTATTACTGTAGTGTGTTACAATGTCCAGTAATGTGTTAATGCCCCACAATGGCCTGTCCCCAAGGCTTAGGCCATTGTGCCTTTGTTTTGTACAGCAGTCTGCCCTCACTGCAGAGAGGTAAAGCCATGATTGAGAAAGGTCTGCAGTAAAACCTCTCAGTCACAGCACCTGCAAATTCTTGCAAGATTTAAAACCTTATGACAAAAGTAATGAAAGAGACACATTTTCATATCTATTAATGCTACTATTAATGTCCTATTCTGCCAAAATTAGATGGAGTTCAGAATTGGGAGTTGAATATTTGTCATCTAG
The DNA here is from genome assembly GCF_914725855.1 of Thunnus albacares. NCBI lineage: Eukaryota > Metazoa > Chordata > Actinopteri > Scombriformes > Scombridae > Thunnus > Thunnus albacares. The sequence continues at coordinate 20,684,342 of NC_058108.1, read as the reverse complement.
CCGTGGCCTCAGCGTGGATTCATACATCAGTGTGCATGTGCTTGGATGATTTGCATCCCAGGCAGAGAGCTCAGCTGTTCACTAAATTTCATTTTAACTTGATTATGCATATGCAGGCTTGAAATTTTATGCCAACTCTGGTGTATGTCAAACCTATTTTGCACTCATTTGCAATCAGGTCACTCTGACATGCAAATACGCCAGAAGTTAAGGTTTTAAATATGTCAAACATCCATTTTGTGTTTCCTTTTAAATTATACCATGCCAACTTGGAGACAATGCAACATTGGTGCCATGAATGATAATAATATAATAATATGACAATATTGCATAAATACTCTTGATTATACCAATGTTTATTCTCTCTTTTAGATTACTTGCACAAATAGTACCTACATGGTCCAAAAAGACGATGGGCATTAATATGCTGCCATAACAACCTTCTGGGAAGGAGTTCCACAATATTTTGGAACCGGGTTGCAGAAATTTGCTTCCATTTAGCAACAACACCATTAGTGAGATTGGACAGTGATGTTGCATGATAAGGTGCGACTCAAAGTCAGTGTTCAACATGGCTGAGGTGTCAGTGCAGGACAGTCAAGTTGCTTCATACCAAACTCGGATAACTATTTATTTACAGACCTCACTTTGTGCTCAGGCACACTGTCATGTTGTAACAGAAAGGGGTCCAACTATTGCCACAAAGTTGGAAGTACACTATTGTCTAAAGATCATCGGGCCTCATGCAAGAACATTGTTGCATTTTTATCTTAAAACTCTGATTTTTCTCTGTGAGGTTTGCTTGTACAAGTGTTCCAAGTCGGATTCAACAAACTCTCTTAACTGCCTGAATTGGCATAAATTGCTTGTTTCAGCCTGATGAATGTCAGGTGCACATTCGTGAGATGTGATTATTAGCATAATCCACGCCCCTAAAATTGTCCTATAAGGCTCCATGTTTCGCTCTGTTTGTGGGTGAGTTTCATTCACAAAAAGTTCCTAAAGAGTAAAAACACTGCACAACTTCAAATCATAAGACAAACACGTCACAAATTTAGGAGTGTCAGTAGTAGGAGACCCGAAACAATTAGACAATATGAATCCAGCCGACATGTCATCAGAGCAGCTCTGCACTGTGACAGAAATAAAGGCGGAATGATTTGACATGAAGTTAGATGCTAAAAAACATCTTTCTAAAGCAGAGCACTCCATGATGGGGGGCCATTTTACAGTCACAGAGGTATTAGAGGAGAATATTACAGTCTACAAGTGATGTTACACTGTCAGCTGCAACACAACATGATACCAGACAGAGACATGCAGAGACACAGAGGCAGCTGTCAAAGTGAGAAGCTTCAACAACTACTGATATGTAGAAGCTGCTGTGCCTAAATATGCTGATAAAAATGATAAATTCTAAAAAAAAACAACCTTTCAGTAAATTGGCAGCCATAATGACGACAATATGGTAAACAGAACATAAAATTTTGATTAAATTTTTTTGTTAATTTGGTATCATATTTAAACTCCAAATTAATTCAGATTAGGACATTATAATTGTAAGTCAAACAAGTGTTTCTCCCCAGCAAAGAAAGGCAGAGATGATCTATTCATTCAACAAGTCTGGAGCACTTGTAAATTTCATTTGTGCCTTAGACAAAATTCTGAGTAGCTATGAGAAAATTGATGAATGCCACAAATATTCTTAAATCACTTGTACGTGCATTTTAAGAACAAATCTGTTTGTATAAATGCTTCTTGCATGAGGCGCATTTTTGCTGGAGCGTGACTGTATGTAACATTAACATTTATGTTTTTTGTTATTTGATTTTTCTTTGTTAACAATATACTTTAGTAAGAATCAGATTAGGAATACAAGCAGAGAAAATGTAATGCATTCAAATATTACCCAGACTTCTTGCAGTAATTGACACATTGCTTTAATACTGTTACAATAAGAAAGCAACATGTTGTGAGAAAAGAGGAGCTTACATCTTTGACATCGCACACCCTGAAACTCCCAGCATGCTATGTGCTGTACTCTCTGTGCCACTTCTTGCATCTGATTTCCGGCCTATTTACCCCTTAGCTTTGCTTTCTCTGTCTCATCTCTCTCTCTGCGTGGTTCATTCTTTAGCTACAGTTTGAAATTCACTTTGGGTCAAAAGGCTGAGAGATTTGCAACGCAGAAACTTATGAAAGACAGTGATGATAAAAGATCTAAGATGGAAACCTTAGAATATAAGGACACAAACCTAGATATGGCAGAAAATGAGATATTAAAGGGCCAGTTCACCCAAGTAATAACAGATTTCACACTCTAACCCGTCTGCTGCCACTTGAATTTCATTTGTGGTACTGAAGCACTGAAGAAGTACAAAATCAGGATAATCCAAAGAATAGAGTGATTGTAAATTATATTTCATATGCACTACATCTTTGATCGATGTATATGTGTAGTTCACATCCCCTCCTTACTAGTCTAACTCAAAGTGATACAAAAACCAATGTTGAAGTCCATTGAGGCTTTCAGGTTTTTAGAAAGATTTTGTAGATAATTGACTCCCTCGAAAAGAACTAATTTTCACAGTGAAAAAGATTAAATGAAAGCCTCCCTAAATAAACACAGCAATCATACACTTGACTGGAAATCAGTACAAATACTTTTTGCTCATTGACAACATAAACCAGCCAGTGTTTTTCTGTTATAAATCATTACATGTCTGCACCGCTCCTCATTATGCAATACAGCTGTAACCATAGCTTACACTAATTAATACAGATGCCCATAAAAAAGAGGGAAGTGAGAGCAGCACAAAGACAAAGAGAGTTTCCTGTGATGCCAGTGGCGATTTAGTATCGATTTGCCATTTGACACAGACGCAGTAATTGAAACTAATGGAGGCCCTTCAAGGGGACACAAGAGAAAAGAAGAAAGGAAAGGTGAAGAGGAGAAAATTGCCTTCGCTGTTGGAAAGCAGAGAAGAAAGTTGGATTTCATGTGGTGCCCTTTTATGATGGTCTGGTGGAGTTTGCTGTGTTTTCACCTGTTGCAGTTAATTGCTGAAACAGAGCTTCTGGCAGTAAGAAATAGCTCTTTTTTGTTTGGAACTGTAAAATCAAACATTTACTGTTTAATTCAAGGTGGAGTCTGTCTTCACATGCATATGCAATATATCACATTGATGAATAGTATCAGCTCTTATTTTTGATTAAGCACATGAAACTGTACATATTTAGCTGTTTCTCAACAAGCTCACGGAGCCAAACCCATTTTGTTTTGCACAGTGTTGTGGAGATTGTCCTCACCAGAGAAACAACAGCATTGGTCATTAAGTCAAACACTTACAAAGACCTATATTTACGTCTTCTGATGTCTTGTGGTCAGGCAAATAATAACTATAGTCTTTCAAATGCAAAGGTGAAAGTGGTGTCACATGTTTTGGAGGAAATGTAATGCCTGAATTCTATTTTTTTATCAACATAATAATGAAATGTTGTTAATCAATGAAATCGAATCTGGCACAAAATTTTGATACTGAAAATATCAGTAAAATGCTTACTGACAACATATTTCATTTGTTTTCCACTAAAATATTTGCTCTTGTAATACAGTATCTGCTCATAGCAACTAAATGTGAAAACTGTGCTGTATTTACTTCATTACTTTAATCTTTTCCTAACCTTAAGTTTTATTGCCCAAAGCTTGAGAAAGTCATAAACTCTGGTCACTAGTGTCAGAGTCTTGCACTCTGTATTTCCACCGTCCACTCCAACCACCTCACTATGATTTCTGTGAAGAGGAAAGAAAGTTCTGTGAACATAATCCAGGCAGAAATTGCATATCCTACCACAGGGCTAGAAAAGAATAAATGTCATAATAAAATACCACTGAAATGAAAAAAACATAAAACATAACATAAAACAAGTAACAGTATAAAGTACACTATTAAAAAATTGTGCGCTCTGTGATAGTGTCTGGGTTGGATGCCTGACTGCAAAATCCCACCTCCTAAGAACAGTCAACATTATTTTCTTTAATCCATGACCACAATCTCTCCCTTACCTTAACCAAGTAGTTGCCCCAATTAAACCAAATGGATGGATTACCTTGGATGATGAGAAAATACTCATGTGTAATGTAATTTTTGTGATGTTACATTCTGCCACCAGCAGTTGCTTTCAGTCAATCTGTTGCTAGTAGCAACTGTTACTGGCACAGGTTAGTTACATCAGTCATTGTTACATCATTATTAACAGGCGTCTCCTGCGAAAATGTCCTTGTTGGAGCATTATCTTACAGAGCACCCCTGGGGTCACATGGTAGAAAAAACCCCACATCCACCCAGTAAATTCAATTTTATCTGGATATAACTGCAGATTTAGCAATAGTGAAATCAGTTAAATTGATTTAGCTTTGTGTTTTTGAAGTTTCACAGCCTTCATGTGTACAAACATACAAACACAAAGCTAAATCAATTCAACTGATTTCACTATCGTTAAATCCAGATAAAATTGAATTGTGGTCACTGCAGTCTGTGCAAGGCAGGTCCATTCACTGAAGAACAGAAGAGAACATGTAACCTGCACACATAGATTGTGAATCTGTGGACACGGTTTAGAAGTCCGTGCACACAGTTTACAAATCCATTCACACATATTTATACATTGAGATTTTTTCTCAATGTCTTTTCTTTTTCTCAATAATTTTTACAGACCAATTATGTAAAATGTATAATGTATAATCACTATCATTGAATTTGTTGTGTTTTATCAAATAATGTGACTGTGAAAGCCGCTACCAGTATCTAGCTCCACTAAATACTGTGGATATTTATTGCTGTTCTCACAGAGCAACTTTAAAGGGCAACACCTGTCTTCAACGTTTATTGGAAATGTGCTTTGCTTGCTGCACCTTTATGCAAATAGTGAGGCCACAAGAGTCATACAGGCCATTTTGGAAGGTACTGACAAACAACATATTTGTTCGTCTTAAGGTATGTTGCTACTACTAAGGACTTGTTGCTACTATGAATAAATTGTAAAGACTTTTAAGTTTGTGTAGTTATTATAAGAAATAGGTCATGCTGTTTGGGTCATCGGCCACATTGAGAAGCTGCTACATAATTATAGTGTAAAAGTGTTTGCTTATAAAAAAAAAAAAGATGCAACTCTCAAATCCCTCCAAAATACAAACTTAGTTGGTACACTTATTCTTGGAGTGTATTGTAAAGATTTTACATTTAGACCAACAGAGTTTTCTTTTTTGCACAACACAACAAAATGAAAAAAAAAACAAAAAACAAAGCAACATCTTGTCCATGTATGTGGGGTGGGGGTGGCGGGGGTGGGTGGGGGGGGGGATTGAAGGTTAGACAGAAAAGGTTGGGGCCATATTTCATTCACAGTTGGTCCCTGGGTCTGATTGATTAAAGGGAATTTTTTATTACATAACCACCTTAACAAGGCCTTGCAGCTGTTGTTGCTGTGAATTGAAAGAAAAAAACTTTTTGGCCATAACCATAAAATACACTTCAAAGACATGGACTACAGTTCTTTTTTTGGGTTTTATAAGTTTTGAGCAACATTGTAAATCAAAGCAGAACAGAGTGCACAAACCACAAACCTCTTGCTGCTGATAATGTGCAAATACTATAATAGACAAAGTGCAGAAGATGTGAATACAGCTTAAATATTACATTTATTTACAAACATCTCTCATATCAGAATGATATGCTGGTGACATTGTGATGTGAGGATAATGAAAAATGTTCAAAACAGTCGGAGCAATGAACGGGCCTCTGGACAGTGCAGACATAACCGGGGAAGGTTATAAAGCCAAGTCAGGACAGCAGAATAGCGATGAGTGGAGTACACTGAATAAATCATATTTTATGGACAGGCTGAACTGAGCTCAGCAGGAAAACAGTCCTTGAGTGAAAATACAGTAAATCTCCTGCGAAAATGAGCCTTTCGCTGAACCTGACATAACACAAACCCAGGCAGAATATGAATGACACTGTTGTTCCTGAACTTCCCTGAGCTACAGTACACATGCACATTCAGATAACCTTTAGAAAACAATACAGTGCAATATTAATAATTCATAACCTCTCCTTTTGAAGTCATAGTTGTATATGATATATGATGACGTGTTTTTCATCAGTTTGCAGATTCATGTTTGTGTTCTGCAGAATCAGAGTTAGCCAGAAACAGAATTAATAAAGAGACCTGCCTCTTAAACCTACATCTGAAACCCTGTTATCGTCCATACAATGACTTGCAGCTGTTTGCACATTCTACAGTTTATAACCTTCCAGTTCTCAAAATACAATACCATATCAAAGGTTTGGCCACCAGTTCTCATTCAGTGGTTTTTCTTTATCTCTATTATTTTCTTCATTGTAGATTGATACTGAAGATATCAAAACAATGAAATAACATATAGAATTATGTAGAAAGCAAACCCTCTCCCCTAAAAAAAAACAAAATATATTTTAAATTTTATATTCTCCAAAGCAGCCACCTTTTGCTTTGATGACAGTTTTGCACACTCTTGGCATTCTGCCCACCAGTTTCATGAGGTAGTCACCTAGGTGGTTTTCAGTGAACAGGTATGCCTTGTCAAAAGTTAATTGACTGAATTTCTTGCCTTCTTAATGTGTTTGAGACCATCAGTTGTGTTGTCCTGAGGCAGTGATGGTATAAAGCAAAAATACAGTCCTATTCAACTACTGTAACAATCCATATTATAGCAAGAACCACTCAACTAAGTAAAGAGAAATGACAGTCAATCATAACTTCAAGATGTCAGTCAATCCGGAAAATTTCAAGAGCTTCCTGAAATTTTCTTGATGTGTAGTGACAAAAGTCATCCAATCCTATGATGAAACTGGCTCTCATGAGGACCAACCCAGGAAAGGAAGACCAAGAGTTACCTCTGCTGCAGAGGATAAGTTCAGTAAAGTTACAAGCCTCAGAAATGGACAATTAATAGCACCACAATGCTTTCCAGGGTTCAAGTAGCAGACACATCTCAACATCAACTGTTCGGAGGAGACCGCATGAATCAGGCCATCATGGTTGTTAAATCATGTGTCCACCCGACCTGCCTCAATACTCTGGGTGCATCCATGTTTACCTCATTTGTGTCTTTTCCTTGCGTCTTAGTCTCTCCCACCGTGGATGCATTCGAGACACAAGGAACCCATGCGAGAAGAGAGGAAACGAGGACATTTGTTTTTATGAGACTTACTTTGCTCTGAAGCGTCACATGAAGTGACGTCTGTTTCTGATGACGGCGACAGCTGATCACAGCTGGATCAGCTGTAATGACTTCTGATGGAGTTTGTGTCTGCACATGTGCACTGTGCTAATACAAATAAAGACAGTTATCACTGCCAGAGCAGCTGTTTTCTCTCTGCAGCCAGTTGCCTGTTTGACAAACACCTGCACATGAATAAAAACCTGCAGTCTGTATTTATACTGTGTCCTGCTCAAAGGCACATGAAATATTTCTACTGGCAGAATGCATTTATATTATTTATTCATTATTATTGATGTCCTGATAGTGAATTCATTATTTAACAACCCATAATATGGTCACGGTGTCTTTTGAACACTGGAAATTATTTACTAGGCTAAATATTTCAGGGAAAAGTGAAATTATGTAACTCCTATAAAACCCAATGCTCAGGAATTTTCAGCCTTGCATGTGACTGAATGGAAATGACGATAAATGATGTAAAATATAAATGTGTTTAAACTGTGTTTCTTGCTGACAGACAGACTCTCCCTGACTTTAATTTTATCCATAATAAAAGTTAATGGGGGAAATAACAGATCATGAAAAGAAAAAGCTTTCTAATAAATGAAGAAAGTCGTTTATGGTTCTTTTGTTGATCAGACCGACAACACAGATTAACAGATCATCTAGATTAACTAGATGATGAATCAGAAAACAAATAAAATATAAAACTTGGGAGTGATACACTTGAGTTTAGTCTGTTATTTGACTTCACTCCAGTATGAAACTGCAGTGATGTTGTGATGTATCAGATCAGTCCGATCAGCTACAGCATCCAATCAATAACTGCTATCCAATAAGTGGGTGTGTCCGCTGGTAAAAGACTTCTGTGAAGGCTGCTCTCATGTATCCTCGCTTTTCGGAGCAGAAAAAAGAAACTTGGGACAGTCTTCAAAATGGTGGACCAGAACAACTTCCGGTTCAAGCAAGGATTGAGGAGTGAAGAAATATCAAATAAGAGACTTTGGATGTACCCACAGACTGCCATTCCTGACTAGACCCTCCTACAAGGTTACATAACTCCACATTTCAGGCCTGTGACTCCCCTTTTATCTCTCCAAACCATACAACCACAAAGAAAAAACTGATATTTCTGCGTTCAGTCCAATGTTAAGTAAGGAGACGAGAAATGCCAGATTGTGGATGCATTAATAATATATATAATATATATATAATATATATATATATATATATATATATATATATATATATATATATATATATATTTTTTTTTTTTTTTTTGTGGCGATCCTGTGTTTAAATGTGCACCACATCATATGTTCTGTGAGACAACGCCACCACTATCATTATAGTTTTCTCAGTGGTCGAACTACTGCCAAAAACCACCACTGAGGGAGACCAATAATAAGATGAGAATTGCTTGGGTCAAGAAACATCAGGAATAGACATTAGACCAGTGGGAATCTGTACTTTGGTCTGATGAGTCAAAATTAAAGATTTTTGGTTCCAACCTCTGTGTCTTTGTGAGACACGCCATCCCATCTGGTTTGAGCTTAGTGGGACCATCTTGTGTTTTTCAACAGGACGGTGACCCAAAACACACCTCCAGGCTATGTAAGGGCTTATTGCCCAAGAAGGAGAGTGATGGAGTGCTACATCAGATGACCTGGCCTTCACAATTACCTGACCTAAACCCAATAGAGATGGTCTGGGATGAGTTGCACAATTAAGGAGAAGCAGCCAACAAGTACTCAGCATATGTGGGAACTCCTTCAAGACTGTTGGAAAAGCATTCCAGGTAACTAATTTATGAAGCTGGTTGAGAGAATTCCAAGAGTGTGCAAAGCTGTCATCAGAGCAAAAGGTGGCTACTTTGAAGAACTTAAAATATGAAAAATTTTGCATGTTTATACTTTTTTTGCTTTCTACATAATTCCATAGTTTTGATGTCTTTGTTATTAATTTATTATGTAGAAAATAATAGAAATAAAGAAAAACCAGTGTAGGATACCGAACCCAGGAAAAGGAGAAAAGTTTAGTTCTTCCAAAAACATTATGATTCCTTTTGGCCTAACAGTCTGTCTGTGTAGGTGCAGGGGCATGCACACACACACACACACACACGGACCCAATGACCTCTGACCTAAAGGCATGAGGATGTCAAGGAAACATTGGACAGGACTAAAAAAAAACCCCCAGCCTTCTCACCACCAGCCACAAGAGAAAATGGACAGTTTTGGAAATTAATGACTTTGTTTTTCTTTTCAGACACAAACAGACTGCCCAACCTGGTTGGACCACCCTCCCTTTTTCTGCTGGCCAACTATCTCTTAAGTTGTAAATTTGACAGAAGCCCACATTCCTCTCTGAGTGTCCCTCACCTCCTCTCCTTTTTCTTTAATGCACAGTAAGTGTCTGAATTGATCAGAAAATGCTACTAAATGTGTAAATATATATATAGTGTCTTTCCTTGTCTAACAAATGTTAACTTGATTTTAACTCCCATGACCAATTTAATTAGTTTGATATTATGGAAATTCAAACTCAAGCTTCAAAAGTTGTTCATTTTAAGTCATCCATATTATTGCATTTGATTTATTTCATATTAACCAGTGTGAGTGTCTTATTTAGCTATGGTTCGATTGCTAGGATAATGCTTTCTTAATAGATTTAATCACAGATTAGGAAATGAAGGTTTATTGACTTTATTCTGTATTTGATTTAGTTAATCAATATTACAGCTTCTAAGTGTTTTCTCACTGTTTCATGGTGTGTTGATGATACTGATGACAGAACAAGTGAGTATTCAATTTGCAAGTGCGTAATTTTCAAATATCCAATAGGAATAAAATTGTTCCCCTTTAAAGTTGGAGGCCAGTTTTCTCTCCACACAAAGGAATTAATTAGTAATCAATGCAGTCCCCGAAAACCGAGCCAAGGATCCTTTTTCTCCAAAAACAAGCCTCCTAGCTATAAGAAGTTTTACAACTCTTTGTCTGCTTCTTCTTCTCTCATGCCCTTTTACTTGTTGCTCCTCTTCTGCTTTTTGCCTTGTGGACTGCTGCCACTTCCTCTGTGTTTCTTTTGGCCCTGCAGCAGGGAAGGCCTTGCATTTCAGGATTTGTTTTTTTCTATGACTGAGAGCTGAGAGCTCCAGAAAGAGACTCAACTAAGAAGCAAAAGACTGCAAAGATGCCTAAGCCACAAGCCAAGTACCATTTGTCATTGCATGCCGTTTGACATTTAAATAATCTATTATTTTTGTAATCTCCTGTTTTTATCATGTAGTTTAACTTTTTTAAAGACTTTTCCAAGGACTCTTCTGATTAGTTTAGAGCTCCATGCAGCCTGCCACTGAATGTACTGTGACTGGGACACCTCCCTGCTGTGTGTGTGTCCACTACATGGCCTCAGCTAGACTGAGACTGGTTTCATCCTCCTGAGAAGCAGTGAACCAAAGCTGTTTCACTGAACCTACTGCAACGATTCTCACCTTACTGTCACTCTGGCTGACCCAAGGATAACTGAGTGTGCTTCACCTTGCTCAGCACTTTCTGGGAAGCTCATCATCAGCCCTTCATCACCAAGGTGACAGTAGTAAAACCATCTATCATGTTTCTGTCTCTGAACTGATGCAAGAGCTATTCAAAAATTGATTTTTTATTGGCTGTAGTTCGAGTCTTGGCCCCTCATTGCGTTTTTGACTCGTTTTTGATAACATTCATTCATTAAGTCGTTCATTCTGTCAGCAATAACTCATTAATTTAATTTACCCATTCATTCATGCATCTATTCATCCATTCATTTTAGTTGTATATATGTATATATGTTTAGTGTTTCCCTATTCATCCCTATTCCTTAGTAGTTGAATAAATATCTTGATTTATCACCAAGTCGTTGTATTTGTATTCCTTTGTATCAGAAGATGGAAGTCACTGTATTCAGAGTTCATGACTTTCAGGTATAAGACTGATTAATTTGATTTAATTATTTTTCTTCCTAATGAATTAATCAATTATGTATGAATCAATTAATCAATGGAGGTGGTGCCCCTTATGAGTGCATAATATTAATTTCAGGTGTAGTGTTATTTCTATTCCACTGAATGAGAAGGTGTGTCCAAACTTTTGACTGGTATTGTAAACAATTTTCTCTGTGTGCTAGGTGTAATCACAGAAAGATGGCTCTGGGAACGCTACTCATGCTGACTAAAATCGTCTGCACTGTGAGGCAAGTCAACACCACTTAAAAGCTGTGAAAAGATGAATTTGAAGTTGACCACAGCATCTACCTACACCACTACTGCTGCTGTTTATCAGCTGAGAGAGATTTAGTGCCATACACTTCGGATGCCGCCTGCACTTCATTTAAGCAAGGTCGATGACATCGTCAATATCCCAGCATAGCTCTGTGTAACTTCAGCCTGACTAGAAGCGTAATCAGCCAGGGTCATTGAATGCACCTATCATAAACCTTGGCTTTAACTTATGCAAACTCCTAATTCAGGGACATTTACTGTAAAAAGTTTATAAGAGCAAGAGGACTGCATATATACAAACTGTGTCACAATCAATATCAGTAAGATCAACCTGACTGGGCACATTTCTGCAGATTTAAAATGTCAGTGTTTCCTCTTGACATTTTTTGCAGTGGAGATAATATCCCAACTAACCTTTACTACATTCCATTTATCATGGATCGCTTTGCCAGCGTGTTTGACGTGAATGGATCCAGCAAATGTACAGCTTCCGGGAAAGACAATGACTTTGATTGAAAAGAGCGACACATTAGTATCATTCATCAATGCAAAGGGCAAAGATCAAGATCAGTAGGTTGGCTGAACGTGGCTCAGAGGAGATATAGTAAATAGAGCGGAGAACACGCATTTCTCCCCCATGTTCCTGTAAAAATGTCCTAAACAATCTTGAATTAAATATTTTTGAATAGAGAATGATGTACACAGAAAGGGGTGTGCAGGTCAGGCAAGATGGGATGAGAGAGAGAGAGAGAGAGAGGGGGGGGGGGGGGGGGGGGGTGCAAAATAAACATACGGCACAGCGTGCCAAGGTTTCATGGCAACAAATATATTTGATGCTATGAATACACTTGTGCTGACCTGGTGAGTCTGGAAACGACTGACCTCTTTTTTCATGTAGCTACTTTATGGCGGTATTTACAACATCTTTCCTGTAATTTCTTTTTGGACTCAGGATCAAGCAATAAAAAAAACAACTTTTAGAAAGAGACAGATTTTTAGAAAGAGTGATCCCTGCTTAGCTGGCCAAGGCTAATTGAAAAGAGGCTAGCTTGAAAAATTAGGCAGAACTGCAGCTCTATGTTCCTCCAGCAGTGTAAAGATACCAGGTAAAATGGGTAGAAAACTGATCATCACTCATTCTTTTCAGGGCCTGCTATGATATTTTTAGCTGGGTCAGCTGTATAATGATGGCTTAATTGAGTTCTGTGTTTTAATGCAGCCTCAGAATTATCAGTGTGCCCCTTAGTGCTAAGTGCTGCCATCTGTGGCATCATGTTGATGACTAAATAGCCTTCTAATGAGCCATCCATCCAGCCAAACAGGTGCCATAATCTCACAAACAATACTCAATCAAGACCAAAAAATGCTGTCACCATTCTTGATAAAAATTCTGTGACCCTTATTTGGGATGCAAACTAGGAGGGAAAGGAAAACTGAGAAAAAAGGTAAGAGAGAGTTTTAGAGAGGAGGACTGTATTAGACTGGTGGTAAACACAAAAAGGCACAATGGAACCGTAAAGCCTTTTTGTCAGAGAGATGGAACAGATTCATTCGATAAGGCTTCAGTTTGACCCCTTTTACACTGAGTCAGTGAGCCAACACAGGATGTTGATGTTGAGTAATTGTACAATCAGAACACTACATTTTTGCTTTTGAGATAGAAAAAGGGATAAGCACTTGAATATTAGGATGCAAAACACATCTTTTTCAAATCAAATGTATAAAAGACACACTTTGTGTTTCTTATTCAATACTCCATTCAAAACAAATTTCTTGTTATTTTCATTGATCAAGGTGTGTATGTGTGTAAACCTTACCAATGCAAACGGTGACAGTGGAAGACATGAGGGATGAGAAATCAATAGTATGGGAATATTGTTATATCTAAATTATTTGCAAATGTGTGTGGAGTGTCAATTGGCTGTCTTTTTACATGTGATTTTTTACATGAGATCTGCAAATGCGTGTGGAGATTTGTCTGTAACTTCTTTGCCCTGAGGTCAGGCTCACAGCTTCACGCTGCCAGGCTGACGCTCCCATAGACTGTAAAAAAAAAAAAAAAAAATGGACGTAGTCACCGTGACGTCACCCATTGGTTTGTTGACTGCCGTTCTGAAGCCTTGAGTTTAATGATTTGACTGTCACCATCTTGCATTTTGACCATCGCTATCTTTGATTTTTTGAGCCAGAAGTGACCATATTTGGAGGAAAGGGTAGAGTTGACCCTAGTGCTAGCTGCTAGCTTGGTTAGCACCGGTTAGCATGGTGCAGTCTGGTTAAGTATGATAATGCTAATGCTAATTTTCGCTAGCGAAAAAAAGGTTTAAAACCATTAAAACAAAATGTACTTACCGGAAAAACTGAACAGCTGACTCCCTTAGAAGGTCTTTTAGGGCATCCAAATGCTGAACAAGACTTTCTTTAGGTGACCAAATGTTAAAATTAACTTTCATGAACTGAAAACACACTGTGAAATAGCGCTAGCTACGCCATGGTTACGTGACTGTAATGAATATTGCCGCCATGGTAACGACTTCGTCAATCACAAGGTAGCCACACCCTAAAGCATACCCTGCTTTATCATCTATTTTACTCTAAATGGGAGCATAATTTACAAAATGAACATCATGCTGTATCAAGGAGGACTTGAAACTAGCGGTTGAGACCATAAACTCATCAGGAAAGTGTTTACTGTGGTAATAAATCAAGTGAGAAGTAGGGTCATTTTCTCAAAGACTTCTTTTTGCAGCCAGTGGAGTCACCCTTTGCTGGCCATTAGAGAGAATGCAGGTTTAAGGCATTTCGGCATTGGCTTCACTTTTCAGACAGGGAGCTACCTGCTTGGACGCTCCTCACAAAACAACTTGCGCTGCTAACACAGACATCTTAAGGAAACTCTCACAGCTGAGTCACCAAAACAACATGGCAGGATGTTATGCAGCCACAAAAGTCATTGTACTGTTCTCCACTGCTTTAACAACAAGCAGAAACAGGCGCACTTTCGGTTCCATGGCTTTCCACCTTGGTTAAAGAGTCACTCTTCAGAATTGCTAACGATGGAGCCTGAGAATCTTAGGGCTGGGCTGACCAAAATAAAAATCTCATATCCCAATATAGGTCATTTTGAGTGTAGTTGTCATCAACTCAAGTACCTCACCTGGTTCACTGTCTATCCTGTGTGTGCAGGCAGCACACACAGAGGGCTAAGCCCCACCTGCAGTGACCCATGAAGAGCAGAGACTACATTCATAAATAAACCATAAATGATAGCAAAATGCAGCAGTGACTCTCACACTGAGATGAAATTAAACGAGTGCACATAAATTTGGTAAATAACGTAAAGACAGTCTCTACTGCGTTTTGTTGGCATTTATAGTCACCGTCTCGCTGCTTCTCTCCTCTTCACTGCTCTTTCTCGGTGCAGGTGGGGCTGCGCCCTCTGTGTGTGTGCAGCACAGAAGAGGAGAGACAGACAGCAATGAAGAGTTGGAGAATTGATGACAAATAAACTAGTTAGCTTTGTGAGTAAAAAGTCAAGAAGAGTAATCAATGTAATCTGTGCAAAAGACGGACAGACTCCAAACGATGAAAAATACTGTCGTAAAGAGTGTGGTTTTTTCTTTTGTCACACGATACATATTGTCATACTGCACAGCCCTAGAGAACCTGTAATGTTTCAGCCTCACTATAAACTGCTAGCACAGGCTATCGTTAGCTAACAGATGGAGCAGTACTGCTGCAGTGTTTCCCCTGAGACAACCTCAACCGTAAGTAAACACTAATGTCATGTATAAGATATTCTGTTTGTGGCATTATTACAATGGATGTGTACAATCTCATCTGTGTTTTATTGGTGGGGTTTGCTAGTGTTAGCTAGTCAGGTGAATGATTCCAGGAAATATGACAGTTAGTAAAGTAAATTTATATTTTGAGGGTGATAAGGTAAAACTTACACCAGTTACTTTTGCTATAGTGGTTGTATAAAGTTAGGACCTGAAACGTTCAGTAAACTTATCACCAAAGGCTTTTCTGTGTTGTATTTAGAGTGAACTACAAGGAGCCATGCTGTGTTTATCTGCTGTCATCTGATCACATCTGATCCTCTGTGCTGAACAGATTCCTTCATCTGCCACAGTGACTACGTTTACATGCGCAAAATATTCCGGTTTTTGCCCTTATTCTGAAAAAGACAATATTCCTACTAAGCTGTTTACATGGCTAATGAAAATGAATATTCCACTAATATTCCCATTTACATGCAGAGGGTTTTCAGGGTTTTCCTCTGCTCCAGTGGGAACGGGAATCACAAGGTCTCTACAGGCAGTGAAGTAAACCAGTGAGGTGAAAAACATTAGTGAGCTGCTGCCTGATATTTATATGACTGATATAAATTTATAGTTACAGTACCTAGGTTGTCCCATGATGTTTAAAACACTGCTGAGTCTTTTTGGTGCATCACACCGAGTCAGTTCATGGCTGCATGTCGAGATAGTCACCAATCCCCTCTGTCCTTGTCATGGAGAAGGCACGCTCTGTTTTTCCAGCCCACCCTGAACAGCTCTCCACTCTCCTCTCGTTCCCTTCCTCTGTCTGCTTTCCTGTTCCAGCATATGTCATCCTGCCTGTGCAGGGGTTAACAGGCAAGAGGGCCGTGTGTCGCAAACCGCGGTAAAACCCACAAACGAGACGCATATTCCGAATGCACTGTTTATGTCCAAAGAATGCTCCTAAAACCAGAATAATACCATCACATCCCACGTCTTAATTGGAAAATGCTACTTTCGGAATAAGGCCTAATTTGGAATATCGAGATGGAATATGCTGTTTACATGACCCGTATCAAATTCGGGATATTGTCATAGTCGGAATAATAGTGGAATATTAGTGTGCATGTAAATGTAGTCAGTGAGAGATACCAGTGTCTAACCCAGCAGGTAAGAATGTTGCTCTGACACAGAACACCACAGAAAAGCTAGTTAAGTTTTGCGGTGACAACAAGTGACAACAACAATGTCATGACAAGAAACCTGCAGAATGTTTCCTGACACTGAGTCAAAAAACCTAGGGTGTATTTGTTACTCATTCATTTGATATCAAAGTGTGTATCGAAGAGTATTAATTAGCAGAGGTTTACTGTATGTTAGAATCAAGATCTGGTTGGATATTAGTTTGTTACTCACGGACTATCCTTAACACAGTTACTCCTTTTATGCACATCAGTCATTTCTTTAAATATTGATCTCTGTCCTCACATTCAAATATGACAGTGTGAATTCACTCTCAGCTCAGTATTAAACCTCTGCATGTCCTTCTTTTATAACACTGTGACTCTGTGCACATTGATCAGACAGCTGTCTGGTTGTTACAGCAGCTCCTACACCGACATGTTTATAATCTGGTAATCTCCCCTAAATAAAAAAAGATTTAGACGCAGAAGATCAATAATAACCTCATATGTCTCATAATGTGATTGGTTGCACTGATGGACATTGCTGTCGAAGTTTTCATGTCATGTTGGAGATTATTAATATTTGTGAATGAGCAGGGTTGTGGTTCAGCTGCAGACTGCAAACTAAATGTAATTTGAAAGTGAGTGTTTAAATAGGCTTATATATAGTCTTAGCATGTTTTAACAGCATTTCAGTGACTATGTTTAAAAATGTACTACATTTACTTGCATTTGTTGAAGTATAGTCACTGAATACTGTTGAGACAAGATCCAAATAGACGTCTGAACAGTTTGAACCTTGACGCCTTTTCAACTGCAAATCCCCCAACTCATTATTTCTGGTGCAGACTGTGAGCTTACAATCATGTCTCTATGTGACATATCTATTATATGTTTTATCTCGCTATATCTTTCTAAACTTCAACTATGTTTTTCATCTTTAGTTGCTACCCCCTGTGTTTTGACCCCATCAGATTATAGCTGAATACATATATGTAAAAATGTAATGTAGGCTATAGCCTAATACACAGTAAGATTCCACCACTTTATCATCCATAAAGGAAATTCAAGTCTGGTAAATGATGGATGGACAACACTGAACAAAATTTGTGTTAACTTATCAACTCTTTTCCCCGCTCTGACTCAGGTTCTGTCATTGCTACCTTTTTTGAGATAAATGTTCACAGTCTGCACACACGCATTAATGTTTCTACCTCCACTGGATTAAAATGGAGGCTCTGCCTTTTATTTACCTGTCGCCATGGTGAATTGTAATATCGAGCTCCATTGATGGTGACTTTTTTCATTCACCACACACACACTTAACTCAGAGTGAACATTCTCAGAGTTGATTGAACAAATTCTGATCCGCTACTCTGGAAACAAAAACTCAGTTTCCCATCTCAGGGTTCATCAACTCAGAGTTCAGAGTTAGGCTCAGAGTTTCATAAACTGTCTGGAAAAGACCCCCGAAAGGAACGACTGAGAGAACTGTGAAGCCACATTTAGTCTGTTATAGTGTTTCATTACAACATAAAAAGACCTGTCATGATAAATGCACACCGAGTTCAAAGACGTGTCACCTACAGTGCATTTAGTTTGTTAAAATGAAGTAACAGCTGATCATTATGTTCTAAATTATTCAAGGATTAATTATCTGAACATAATGTGCAGCTATTTCTGCAGTTTAATATTTATACATTTTTAAAAATCTCCCTTCCCAGCAAACGATTACACTGGTGCATTACAAGATGAGACAAAGCAAGTTTATACACTATTCAACACCAAGAACAAGAAGAACTTTACATAAGACAAAAAAATACTGATGGGTGGATGGAGCCTCATTAATGGGGCCAGAACAGCAACAGTTAAATTTTGGCATCAAAAATAAAATTAGGCTTTCTGTTTTTACATTACCTGGGCCTACATTACCCAGTATGCCTTGCTAGATTGGATATCCAAGGGCGATGATATCACGGTGGAGATTTTGAGATTTTGTAATTTTCACTCTAGAAATGTTAATATGTCACTTTATTAAGGTTTAATATTTTTTCAGGCGAGAAAGTAACCATGTAGATTCCCAATATGTGGTCAGTTTATCCAAATAAGGCCTATTTGTGAATCTGCTGCAACATTTTTGGAGATGTGAAGAGCCGCTGGCTGGTTAAGACCAGCCGGTCATCTAGCAGCAGCAGCCCAAGTCCTGTGTCGTCTGTCTGTCTTTGGTGATTTACCACTGGCTCTAATGTCTTTGTAGCATTTTGATATTTGATATAATTCCTTTTGGAAGATAAATGTTGGTCTCACAGATGAAATTTAACAATTGTAGCTGCCACATTAGTTTGTCTGAATGTTAAGTGAAGCTTCATGTTTTTACTGGACAGAACAACAGTGCTGCCTCTTGGGCTCTATATGTACAGATATCAACATTTTTCGATAAATATAAATGTATTAAAATGAAAAGATCAGTCTATATTACATTTTCTCTTATTTTATTTTGTATTGATTAAATTAAATGTTAACAATTATTAACTAATATTAAATTATTGCCATGTTAACTTGTAAACAAACATCCTGCAGGTTTCTTGTCAACAGATTGATGTTGTCACTTCTGCAAAACTTAACTAGCTTTTCTGTGGTGTTCTGTGTCAGAACAATATTCTTACCTGCTGATATTGGTTAGATACTGGTGGCTCTCATTGTGGCAGATGAAGGAATCTGTTCAGCATGGATGATAAGATGTGATCAGATGACAGGAGACAAACACACACAGTCGTCACTTGTTAAATGAAATGGAAAGTCATGGAAACATAGGTGCGCCTGTTTCTACTTGTTAAAACAGTAGGGAACAGTACAGTGACTTTTGCAGCTGCGTTGCATCCTGTTGTGATGATTTGGTCGCTCAATTGATATGTCCATGTTGGTAGTGCAAGTTCTTTAGTGAGGAGTGTCAGTCTGGCAGCATGAGCCTGTAAGCGTGAGCTCAGAAGTTAAAGACAAATCTCCACATGCGTTTGCAGATCTCTGTCGCAGGAGAAGTGTAGAAGTGTAGTGTAAAAAGACTTTGAGAGGCGTATCTGAGCTGTAATGATGACTCGTCTGTATTTCCTACTCTTGGGGCAAAATACTTTTCAGCTATCAGACCCATTTATAGATTTGTTTACACATTCACAAATCTTTATACACTTGCAAATCTCAATACAGATTTGGAGATTTGTTTTACAGATTTGCAAATCTGATTACACATGTGGATTCTGATAACACATTTAATTTAGCTACAATAATATCCCCATATATTAGCTCAATAGAGCGTTTGTTATCAACAGGTATTGGTGAAGTAATAACTTTTCTTGGTTTATGACCTTTTGGCTGCCTTACTAGTCGCCCTTCCATTGTGTTTTTTTTAACTGCAAGGGATTTTGTGCTTAAAATAGATTTTGCGCTCTCTACACCAAGCAGTTCAACCACTTCTATTCATTCCAGACAGGTGACGTCTAAAAACAGTTCCTTCAGTCTGCTGGGTTCCAGTGATTCTTTGACTGACATGATTTTTAGGACTGTACAAATGAGTTTTGATTTCTTATAACCACAGTCCTGTTGTTATTCCAAAGGCAGGCCTTTTTTCTCGGAGCTTTTTAACACCCTGTTTTTGCTTTCCACTTTCTCCTGACATCATGAATTAATAATTATTGCTGCAATCGAAAAATCAGGCTTTGCATTCACATTTGATCATTACCAGATATCAACAAACCCTGTTGTAAATTGCAGGCTGATTGCGAAGTCAGTCATGCATTTTAATTTGTGCTGTGCATTGATAAATTGGTACTTTTATCATCTTCGAAGAAATGTGTTAGTGCTAATAGTGAAGTATAGCAACAATAAACACAACTATTTATTCAGAGTTAAAGAGATTGTAATATGAAAATGACAATAGTTTTCTGATGTAGCACTTGGTTAATGTTGAAGAGAAAAATATGTTCTTTCAGAAATTAATCATAAGATTTAGTGCAAGAGACGATCTTTAATACAAGAAAGATTAACAGGGATTTTAAAGAGAAGAAAAATAAGGAATACAACTTTTGATAAAGTTGCTATGATACAGGACAGTTTTGTTCTTGCTGAAGAATTGTAGCGAGAGGTACTCTTGAAACAAACTGTACATCAATATGAGATCATCAAGTATAAATCAAAGGAAAGAGAGCGAGGGAAGTACAGGAAAATTAAGCACTCTGACTACACGGATGCTTGATGAGCCCATTCAGGAGATAAATGACCCTGCAAATAAAGATGACTTGAATCTCTCGGTTATGTGACGTGGGCATGAGTTAAAGTCCCTTCTGTTGGGGTGATATGCAAATACAGCTTTTCTCAAAAAGGTAATAAAGTGCACCTGATTAACCCAAATGATTTGGAGGCTACTCTAACTAGTTGGTGAAGGGGTTTATATTTGACACATTTGGTTGCAAAACCTATTAATCAATTCTATTACCTGTCTAATGATATGAATTGTCAGACAGATATTTAAGCTTCCCATCCAATGCATTGCATTGGCTTCATCTGCATTGAAGCCAAAGCTTATCATATCACCAAATGAAAATGTTTTGGCTGAGTAACTTGTAACAGTGAAGCAACAAACATCACAGGTTTACATGTTTTAAAAGAAAAGAGAAAGTATTTTTAATGGTTGAGATAGTATTCGTCTGCCACAGCACAGCAATGAACATAGTCCCAGCAAACACTAAGAAGAGATTCTGTACCACAAGACATCAGTTAGGAAAAAAAATAGAGGGAGGAAATCATACCAAAAAACCCCCAAACAAATTAAAGATAATGACTACTAACAGTATTGCAACTAGATCTAAAATCCATAATTGGTTTATTTTTGACAAAAATTGTAGATTTTATTGTAATTAATGAATTAGATTTTCATATTTTGTTTGTTTTGTTTTGTTTCATTTTTTGTGTATACTACATTTCTGTTGTATGCTTTCAAAAATTCGTTGACAGGCACCAGTGCCATTTTGTTTTTCTTTCTTATCAACATGAGTATCATCATTCAGCAGAACTGTAAACTGTCTGCATTCCTCATAAACATCGGATCTCAGTTAAGGACACTGGAAATGACCCCGGTGTAAGCTGCATGGTGATCTGAGAGGAAGAGAATGCATTAGTAAAGATTAGTTCCCACAAGCTTTGACTTAGCCTCCGAACTTACCGGGTCCCATGGGCTTTCTGTGTGAGTAGGGCTGAGGCAGGACACAACACACTGACAGTGGAGCACATGCAAATGAGCGAGTCTATCTTTGTGCCTTTCAGATAAGCAAACATGAACCAGTGAAAACTGAGGAAGCAAAAGAGAAAAATGATGCATTTGCAGAAAAAAAGTGTCTTCCACAATCTTTATGTAAGAAATTACAATTTCATACGCAGATTGACTGCTAAGACAGCAGAAGCTACATGGAGGTCATTTTTAAAACCTTTTCTAGCAAAGAAGAACTTAAATGACAACCCAGGTTTTAAACCATGACTGAAGGTAATCCATTATGACCAGTGAACAAAACACACATGAAGGTCATTGGGGGAAGAGGGGTATAAGGATGCTTTGGCAGTCTTCATGCTTGAAAGATTAGAGTGAATCACATTGCCATGGATTCACAACAAAAAAAGCCTTTTCATTTATTAATTCATATTAAATTAAATCCATTTATATTATTAAATACAACTCCTTTTGATGCCTAATTTCACCAAACCAACACATCCTGCCTCTGATGTGTGCATGCTGTTTTTGGAGTATGAAACAAAGCTTGTGTTCTGCACATTACATTTTTTATTAATATTTTTGTACGCATCAAGTACAGTCAGGTAATACATGTAACAATTCTCATTAGATTAATTGAAAAGTTGACAGAATGACACAGACAAGGAGTCTGTATTATAGCTTTTTAAAAAATCTAACAAGACATAAAAAGAACAAAGGTGGTTTCCACTTCTTTTTATTTCCCTACAGGTTCTTCAACGGAAACTACTTCCAGGGTCATTAGTGTACACTTTGCAATTCATCCCAGCTCATGACACACTGCTGTCATCCCTTCAGTGTTATATGAATATATATTATACATTAACCTTTCAAATTGGCACAGTGACATCAGTCTCAGTGGCTTTTAGTAAGGTGTTTGATCCATGACTTTCAGTGCAAGTTTTACAAGTGGTATGCCCAAGTTTTACATGGAGAACTCAAATGCACAGAGATCAATGTGAGTGCTTGCATGCCGGCTCACTGGCATGGCTTACTGGTCCAGCTAAATGAAATGGAACCATCATTAACATTATTAGTTTCACCTGTGCATGTAGACAGAGATGCTGGCACGTTGTTTGTAATCTTGGCCTTCTTTGCTGCTTTGATTTGTCAACCTATTCATTATGAACCATTAAGAAAACAATGTCAAAGCTCCACTGGTCATTTAGTTAAAAACTCACCAACATAAACTCTTGATGTGAGAACAACACAAAGATAGAAAAAAAAAATGCTGATAATATGTTCTTCTAGCATGTACACAAGGACACACATTTACTTTTCAAGTCACACCATACCTTTCAAATCTTACATTTTACCTGTGAGTCTCACATTTAGCGTCTTTTGAGGTATCAGATTCCCATAGAGTAAAAAAAACCAAAACGCAGGAACTGTCCCTCTGTAAAGCTAAATTGAGTTTTTGTCGTAATCCTAGTTCAGTGTTCAGAGTTTTTTGGCTCACCTTGCACTACACAGAACTTCTATTTGCCATAGAGGCACATAAAGGCAGAAACAGACAAGAAAAGCCAGAGAAGACACTTTTAGTGCTGAGTGAATGAAGCAAAAATACAGAATGAAAATGTTTAAACATTGCAGAGGTTTTTCTTTTCTGAATCAAGCTGAAATCTGAGAGATTTTATACCAAGAGCAGGGTTAAGACTTGTTTGAGAGCTCTGATTCAGTACTTTGTTTGACTTCTCCGGATTCCCCGAATTAAAGGACCAGTGTGTAAGATTAAGTGGCATCAAATGGAGTGGACTTTGTGTATAACCACCTGAAAATAAGACTTGTGTTTTTGTTACCTTAGTTACCCTTTATATCTGCAGAGGGAGTGGGTCTTCTTCCACGGAACCTGCCATGTTGCACCGCCATGTTTCTACAGTAGCCCAGAACGGACAAACCAAACACTGGCTCTAGAGAGGGCCTTTTGTGGTTTTTGCAAGTTTTTTGGCCACCATAGGTTCTCTTACACAATTGAAAGGGGATCCTGAGGGGAGGTGTATTTATTTGGTTGCAATCTGCAACCTCACCACTAGATGCCACTAAATCTTACACACTAGTCCTTTAACATGTGATCTTGTTTTCTTAATGTGTAAGTATTGATTACTCTTTTTTGTGTGTTTAATGTCATATCTCCAATTATGTTTAACTCATGGATTACGTTCCATGTGTGAAGTGAGTGATGGTGGCATGGATTGTCATGAGTCATGGACATGACTGTCATATACCTAGTACCAAGTTTCTGAATACAGTCTCTGTTGCGGAAAGGAGAGGTGAGCGCTGGTCCATATGTGTTTGCTGCTGGCATCAACCGGCTTCTCTAGCTCCACACGCACACAAACACACACACACTCTACACACACTACACACACACACACACACACACACACGCACACACACACACCTCCATGCTCTCCATCATTACATAGCAACGGCATGTAATCATTTGGTATGAGTCATCACCCTCAGATACACACTCTCCCTCACTCGCCCTCAGCTCACAATCCCTGCCTGACTGTGCAGTGACACATTTCAACTTAATGGTATTTTTCCAGAGTTTTCACCTCTACCCTGATATCCACGTAGAAAGATAGGTAGGAGAAATGAGGTGAATTGAAACACCAGCCAAGGAAAGCAACCAGAAACATTTGCCTTAAATAATGAGATAATAAGAATGCTAAGGTCAGACGAGGTTAAAAACACAGTTACAAAAGGGAGAAATGCATTCAGTGTTGTAGATATGTATCTTACTCTACTCAGTACCAGGGTGTAACAGTAGAAGAATTTAGAGTTTCTGTATTTTACAGACATGCAGGATGATATAGGATGTCCATCTACATTTCTGGATAACGCTGTGTAAAAGATTAGATCCCTCAGTCCTTTATTTCTTAATCACACATTTATGATTTGACTTTCTTAATTATTATCAATTCATATATCTTTCCCTTTTCATGTCCTCTGCTTTGAATCTCTGCCTCTTCATCTGTTTCATCAGTGATTTCATTTCCTTTCCACTTTGAGCTTTCTTCTCTGGCTCACAGGAGCCTGCCTGTTTACAGTGTGTATGTGTGAGTATGAGGTCAGCAGTGATAGAGATAGTTGCTTTCCTCCATATTGCTGCTAATTGCTGATCAGGATCATTCACATGAGCGGACTCCAAAGAGGAAGCTCTTGTGAGCCAGAGACACTGTTGTGAAAGCCGGAGCTGAAGTGTTGGTGGCTTGTACTGGCAGGGGACAGGGAACTGGAACTGGGACACATTCAGCAAAAATGAAAAAGATATTCATCACGCATTTTTATGGTCAAAGTGCAATGCACTCACGTTTCTAATAAGGGTTAAAGAGTCATTAAGTGCATTTTGATGTGAATGCCAATGAATAGCCCAAATAATTCAAGCATGTAACAGATAAGGAAGTGCTGAGGGGAAGAAATACTTCTTTCATTTCCCTCTTTCAACTGGGCTGGTTGTGTTATAGTTGGACTGAAGAGTGTTGTAGTACAATCCCTAAATTAAGTTAACCAAATCCTTTATCATTGTTTGTACAGAGATGACTTGCAGTTTTGTAATTCACCTGATATTTTGTCATCATGTTGAGCGTAAGTGTTTTGAGTTCACAAAAACATTGAAGATTCGTTGTTTTATGTTGCAGAATACACGCATTGAGCAATATAATTGGATGCTTTTTATGATTGCAGATAGATCTGAATATGCTCAACATGGTATCTTCTGTTGAAAATGCTCATACAGGCAACCTCTGATGATTTTATTGTTGTGTTTTTGGCCTCCTGGAGCTCCTCAATTCTACCAGTGTAATGTGAATATAAGGTACAAAAAGACATTAAGAATGTATTTGTGTTTATGGAAACCTATATAAAAAATTATAGCTTGTAGTTTAAGCTTGTAGAAAAATGCAGTGTTCCCTCATCACATTGTTTTGACTTTACAGTTCACAACTTTACAGTTTGGTCTCACCACTTTTATTAAACTCCACCCACATTAGGTTTCTCTTTTCAGGGAAAAAACTGTAATAAAACCACTCCATGCTACCTCCCCAGCACCAAATGGCAGACAATCAGTAACTTACTGTAGCCGGTGAACATAGTGTAGCATATAGCAGCTAAAAATACATATATGTCCCTAGGGAGTTGTTGGAGACCAAAACTGAGCTAAAGGGAGAGAAAATATTGGACTTAGAGTTGTCAGGTGTCCAGAAACATGAGCGCAAATGAATGCTAATGTTTTTCCATGTCTGCTGGATGTGTAAATAGGCAACTGTTTGACAGCTTGTTCTTCATTTCAACCTTATAAGGTAATTTTATGTCAATGTTGTGTTTACAACTACTATAGTTGTGCTACCCCCAAGTGGCCAAAAAATGAACATGTTTAATACCTATCTTCGATCCTGATCTATTCTAATCGATCCTAGACCTACTTACAATGCTCAGTTTGTGTTGAGACTACTTCTGTAATTACTTGTGTGTAGGTTCAGTTCTGTGGCACGATTGTGGCACAATTTTGTGGTATTTCTTGTCCAGAATGACTAAGTCAAGAAAAATTGGACTTTTGGCTGAAAGGCAGAACATCTTCTTCAAGAATCTGAAACACGTCCAAGTGCCCTTGACTTAGCCTTTCTTCATGCTGTACTTTGTGGTGATGTAGTGTGTTGGACATTAAAATAATCTATATTCTTTAATATAACAATGTAACAAACTGACAGTGTGTAACGTCAGAGATTTATCAGCGACTTTGCAGCTCCCCTCGGCTTTACAGACTTTAATAGCTGAGTTTTTATAGTTTTTTAGCTGTCCGGCCCACAACTTTATTGTTTTGGTTCACTCTCACTGCTCTCATAGCGTCGTTTTCGGTCACAGCAGGCAACCGTTCTCAGGGAAAAAGCTCTAAAAACCCACTCTGCACAACCTGCCCAGCACCAAATGGCAAACAGACACAGTTAGCAACTAGCTGGTAAATGTAGTAGAGCACTTAGCAGCTAAAGAGCCAGATGTTTCCCTCAGGAGTTGGTAGAGAGCAAAAACAGAACTAAAAGAGAGTGACTATTGGACTTATTTTCAACAGGTGGTCAAAAAAAACTCCAAATGAATGATTAAATTGCTCCGTAACTGCTGGATGTTTAAATAACTGTTTGATAATTAGCTTGCCTTATCAACTCAAAAGGTCATGATATGATAATGTTGTGTTCGCATCTAGTTTCCGCTGCCCCCTAGTGGCTAAACAAATCAGTTAATGCAGATTTAAGATTCACAAATGAAGTATTTATTATAGATGTATATTATAAACTGTATTTATTATACAGTTTACAATAGTGTCTGTTTCTCTTGTCGTAGCACATAGTAACAGCATTGGATGGGGTGGGTGGTTAATGTCTTAATTGGTTGCCATGAGAGAAAATTTTAATTATATTGCCCTCATATTGTTCTAATAACAGCATCTGCATGCTTCATGTCTGATTGCTCAACAGGTGAACATAAAGCCTGAGAATTATTATTGTTCATCTAAAATGCAGATTTGCTGTAATGAGAGAAGTTTATTTTTGTTGTGAAGAGAAGAATTGGAGAGCAGAGGAGTGGAATAGTATGTGGCCACAAATGTACAGAGTGTGTTCATGCACATACATACACATCTGTCAGGCTAATGTAAACACCTCTCATCTGTCAGTTTCCAGGTATAAATTAGAATAATGTTCCTGTTAGCTTGCTATGATGCTGTCAGATGCTCATTCTATGGTACAATAGTATTAAATGAATCTGGCATCAACATAAAAAGACTATTGAAAGGTCCACCTTTTTAAACACCCATCCAAAATATTTAAATGCTATGTAGAATTGCACAAGAGTCTATTTTAAGCTTTGCACCTCCTGTTATCAGCACTGCATAACAATGCCACAGCTAACCACAACCAGTGCATATGTCATGTTACTGTCAGAATAACAGCACAGGAGGTGGTATAATAATAAACCCAGGAAAATATCTAATACAACACTACTGAGAACACAAGACACATTGGCATGTGTGCCACAGATAATGTAAGCCTCATACTCCCACTGCATGTTTCCAGGAAAATAACGGATCTGGTGGTGAGTCAGGATAACAGTCAATGTATCAATTGGTCTTTTAATTAATAAAGAGTATCTACATGCACAGAAATTGAAGTGTATTTTCTGATTGATTGTAGTATCGGATAATCTGACAGTTACAGCAGTTACTGGGCAAAAAAGATCCTCCTTTCAGCCAGTGTTTCTGTCGGACAGCTCCCTGCAGAAATGTCTATCATATTTTAAAGTTTCAAATTGAATCAGCAAGATGTAATCTACATTGATGTACTCCTGCATCGGTAACATGTTCAGGTTCATTGTGACTTGATGAATATGAATTTGACTCTCTCCTCAGCCTGAATGAAGAAGGATTACTTAAACATATGACAACAGGGCTCCACAAAGACTCAGTCTGTAATCCCTTTTTCAAAATGAGTCAGCCGTTTCAAGCAATGATCTTTACTCAATTAAGATACATTGCTGTAAAAGGTTGCTGGATTTATCTCAGCTCCCTGGATTCAATTTTACATCCAGATCCACAGAAACTGTGCTCACTGATGACATCAATAAGCAGTACAGTTTTAAAACCAACAAGAAATGTATATAAAACACTTTCATGTTGATTGTAAGAAATTATATGGTGAGTCTCATTTCTTATTTCATAGTCTTAAAGTCCTATTTTTTTCACATGATTTTTTTTGACTTACGTATGGCTGTCCTCTCTGATCAAACCAAGCAGATGCCAGCTGTTATTAAAATAGCTACTGAAAAGTTACATTGCCTTTTAAGGCCAAACAACTGCTTTTGCAACACATTACAAAACTACCTATCATGTGGCCTTTTGGGATCAAATGTTTTTTCTTCATTTTGAATCCATTTATACACATCAGCTGGGTGACTATCCTGAGAGAAAACATAGTAGAAATGTTATGAGATTGTTCCACTTGGTTGTACTTAATCGAATCCTAAATGGTCTAACTTCTTGTAACTTGTAGGCTCTATCTTACAGAACATTTTCCACAGCAAATGATCCACAGTGCAAAACATTTTATGAGCTTTTTGTTGATAAGCAGCAGTGTTTTTGGAACACAAGACATCCACGTGTTTGGGGAAACAGGAGAAAAGATAAGATACTCCACGCGAATCCCCAAGCAAGACCATGTGAGGGTATGAGTTTAAATAAAAAGCAGTTTTAACAACCATTTAAATAGGACATCTTGGCCAGTCAAATTTATTGTAGAAAGAACAGGTAATTTGACAGCTAAAATTGCTGCCATTTTCTGCAAACATTTAGCAATGTGTTACACAATTACGCACATAATGCTGTAATGGTAAGTGGAGTTAAGAGCAATTCGGGGTAATATTGAGAAGACTGCCAAGAGACACTGGCAAGGGTACTTTTAAAAAAAAAAAAATCTACATTCAGGTCAGGATTCAGCCGATCACAGAAAACAGCTGACGAGGAAAGAAATTATGCAAACATGTAACAGTGGTTCAGTATACGCAGTAAGTGCTGTAATAATCCAGAAGATTCATAGTGGAGTGAAACAAAAGGCTGGATTGTGCTGGAATTTCTTTCCAAATTGAACCTAATTGAAGCTTGGTAATTAAATAAGACTGGAAACAATGCTGTATTATTTGTAAGAAAGAGAAAAGTAATTGACTGGTGATTAGAGGAGGCCTGATTTTCTTTAGCTCTCTGAAGAATAACTGTAACAAGAGGCTAGGAAAAACTACATATCATATTCAGTATACTTCCCAATTTCATTATTTAAGGGAAGAAAATCTAATTAAAGGATTAATACACTGAACTCACAACACACACACACACACACACACACACACACACACACACACAAGTTATTTTTGCTGAGATAGATAATTTCCTGTCATTCCATGTAGATTTTAACTATTTTGTAAAGGAAACAAATTGCCAATAAGGTTTAGTATGTGGAGTGTTTTGTATGGGTGATGGCAGTCTTTATGGCAGATACTATGCCATAGCTATGGGCTGTAGATAGAAACCATGAGGGCTAAATTAGAAGAATACATTTTTGTAATTTTGGTGAACTCACCCTTTAACATAATGTTTTATTTACAGGAATATTTTTTCAATGTCATTTGGTTATTGAAGAGAGAGAGAGAGAGAGGCGGAGACTTATACTTGCATTAATTATATCAATACTGCTTTATATACTGCACAGCATAATAACTCCTAATGGAACTGCAGCAGCTACAGTGGAAGTAATAATCTTTCAGTTATGCCAAATTTAGGCAAACTATGAAGCTTTATTAAAACTACTTTGCTTTTGTAAGAGAATAATCTAATAGAGTCTTGTTTCAACCTCATCTCACAGTCCCCAGTCAGTTAATGGAGCTGGCTTAGGTTTTATTATGAGACCTAACATGAAATTGTGATCGTACATGGGTGGGATCATAACACCCATTTAAAGGATGGTGATTTGTGAAGGTCCTCTTTCTCCAGCTGTTCATTGACTTCTGACTTTGCCTTTCTTTTAAAAAACTCCTCTTAAAGAGGACATGTCATACTTTTTTTGATGATTTTCTGTTATGATGTTCGATGTCTGTGCTCCGTTTGTGAAGGTACCACTGCCAGTGTCTCTGATAACATCAGCTCGCTGAACATGCCCACTTTGTTGCTGAGGTTGTTCCATGTGTTGTTCACGTTGTCCGCTCTCAGATTTTGGATCGGATTTGGGCTCAAACGTGTACAGATGTATTTGAGAAGTTTCCATTTCCAGTAAAGAACGAAAAAAAGAAGTGAAATGCTACTACTTCTGTTTGTTTACGTTGCCCCTGGAGCTGCTGAGACCCAGCTTCTGGGAGCGAACCAATCAGAACAGAGTAGGTTCATTGGGACTAGGGCCTTAAAGAGACAGGAGCTAAAATGGCCTGTTTCAGACAGGCTGAACTAAAGAGGCTGTGTAAAAGGACCAATATAAGATAAATTAAAGCTGCAAGCAGCATTGGTCGGGACCTCGCACTCTGGCCGGGATCAGACCATTTTGCTTTTTAAAAATGAGGGATATTTCTTACAAGTGTGGTGTGCTTTAATTTTGAAAGTTTGATTGACAGGATGAGAATTTTCTGCAGGGTAAGACATGTCTGTCTTGCTCACACCTGTGGCATCAAAATTATACAAGTTTTGGGCCCTTTCACTTGGATTTCAATTAGTTTCACTAACTTAGACCACGCCATTTGTGTATAGTTTAAATAGTTCATTTGATCAGCAAGATGGTTCAGGAAGGAATAAGATGAGATGGAGACTCAGGGTGGGGGCACGTCTGGATGAGCAATTTTTTGCTTCATCATCCCCAAAAGTGCTTCATTGGACTAAGCGTGAATGGGCTCTCTGGATATCGTGGAGGTGGCTATGGGTGTAACTCTGGTATGCTTGAGAAGACCAGCGGCTGAGGATTTTTATGGTATGGTCCAGGATTCCTTGACTGGATGCGTTTGAAGCAGCTCCCACTCGGAAGGAGTGACCGGAGTATAGATCGGGTGAAATGCCTGACTTAGAGAGGACTTGACGGAGGTGGTAGTGAAACCAGAAGTGTGTGGCGACTCGGCCGGATTCTGTGATGAAGCTAATCTACGGTTAATGTATGTTTGGATGGGTTCGAAAGGGCTCAGGTATCAGTTTAATCGGAATAGAAAGATGGAGTGAGAAAGACCGAGCTGGTCGGTTTTGCTTCGTTTGAGGTTGAATCTGAGGATGTTTGTTGAGTGGGTGGAAATGTCAGAGAGGCTGGCATGCCATGAAGGGTTGTAATTGGACGTGGAGGTGGTGAATTTGGAGCAGAGTAGAAAACCAAAAAAGGCAAGGAGGAACATAGCTTCGAGGATTGAGTCGATGGATGGGGATAAATAACCTGCGCAAAGGGTTTGGTTGGTTTGGTTTGATGCATCGGGTGAGTAGGTCTGCGGTCAGGGGCAGATGTTTTGGTGCTAATGGAGGTTCTGCCTTTTTTAAGCCTTTTATTAACATGTTGACGTGGGTGTGGGAAATTGAAGGGGCTGGAACTCCAGAAATTAGTTTAACAAAAAACTTTATACCGCTCAGGTATGTTTGGATGGTGGATGCTCTGATTTTGAGAACAGAATGGGAGTAAGTAATGAAGCTGGTTAGGCTTAAGATGTCGATGGATAGAAATGGTAGCCTGTGTGCGGTATGGAAAGTTTTGAAGCAGCTCCATCCTGAGTAGTATGATGAGAGAGTACTGGGTGCTAAGCTATTTAGGATTACTTGTTGTGACATATTGACCAGATGGCGAAGCTGATGGTTTATGGGAAGATTGTGGAAACGAAGGGACTGGTGTTGGATGAAGGTCCGAATTGGGCGCCAAGGCTTTGAATTTCTGAAAAGAGAAACGAAAAAGGGAGTCAGTGATGGTGTTTTTGTAGCCGGGAACATGGGCGGCGCGGATGATAAATTGATGTTGGGCGGAGATTGGGCGTAGAAAAAGGACATGGAAAGGACAAGAGGAGAGGAAGACCCGCCACATGCGGAGTTCCATCTTACAGGTGGTGTCCAAGGTGACGAAATCATGGAGAGAAGGAATGGTGGCAGATATGGATAATAGGTGGGAGAGGAAGGAGCGTCCTTGGGGAATGATGCGGATAACGAAGTTAAGGTGGCCCAGGAGGGACAGAGGCTGGAGCTTTGTACAGCGGGAGGCTAGAAGGTAGTTGGAGATGTATAGAGAGATACGGTGGAGTTTTTCTGTTGCTAGGGCGGCTTGAAAGGTGAGTGAATCTAATGTGATACCGAGAAAGTCGAGAGATGTACTGGGTCCTGCTGTTTTTTCTGGGGAAAGGGGGACGCCGAGTTGGAGGAAGGCTGACTTGAGGGTGGAGGGACCGTGTGACGGGGGTGAGGCTGGTGGCGTAACTGTAAGGAAGTTGTCCAGAAGGTGGATGACGTATGGGAGTTTATGGTTGTTTAGCAGCAGCCAGCAGAGTGCCACGGACAGGGAATTGAATATTTTAGGGCTATTTTAGGACAGCAAAGTAGTAGTGGCCTTTCCATTGAACTCCGAAGAATCCCCAGTAATCTGGCCAGATGAGTGATGGTGATGTCGGTCTTGGCCAACGAGGTGCCACGGCCGGCGAGACGGATGAGGTTGGTGGCGTGTGTAATGGTTGAGTAGTGCATGGAAATGTCCGGACTGGGGATGAGGCTGTTGATACTGGGAGTAGCGGTGCCGTGGGGAGAAGAGAGATCAAGGATGAGTCTCTTTTTTCCAGAGTATTTTCTTGTGGCGATACCTAGGGGGCTAATGCGGTGGATCGGAAAAGGAAGGCTGGAAAAAGGACCAATCATGAAGCCGTCTGTGACTTCTTTGGCTAAGAGCATGTCAACAGTGGCGGGTTCTGCAAGGGCGGACTGGAGGTTGCAGTAAGTAAAGGATGATTCAGGGAGGGCTTCCATGCTAGGGTGGAAGCTGAAAGTGAGACCATGGATGAGGAAGTGGATGAACTGGAGGTCAGGGTGGTCCTTCAGGGCAGACTCTAGCATGTTAATGTGTATGGGAGTTTTGAGATATTGATAGTCAGGAAGTGTGCAAAGTGGGGTTGTGAGGGTAGGCATGCCTGGCGTGGGTGCCACCGCAGAAGGAACATGTGTGGAGAAAGCAGCAACTGGACGTGCTGCAAGCTAGGTTGTTGAAATTATTGCATATCATCCTGCCGCCCTGGTAGAGGAAGGGCCTTCCCTTTTTGTCGACTCCGCGGGGAATCGAACCACTGGCTAGTAGTGGCATGGTGGCAGGTGGGGGGTTGGGAGGTTTGGGGGTGACAGGGGGTGGAGGTGCGGTGGGACTGAGTCTTGAAAAGACTGAAGGAGGATGTGGGGGCGGGACAAGTGGGCGGGAAAATGGAGCAGCTATGACGCATTCGGAGGCTGGATGTGAAGGTGCACCACACAATTCGCAAGCCAGGGAGGAGCGAACCGCGAAGACACGGCAGTAGAGTTCTGTGTCAAGGACGCCCCAGTAGGTGCCCTGGTTAAACTGCTGGAGGCGACCTGCAGCCTGGGGGATGCAAAGAGAAAGTGGTATGTATAGAATCCGGTGCTGCCGAATTGCAGGACCAGATCTAAAATGGTGGACAGATAGTCGTCAAGCTCTGCCCTGCGGTTGGGGAAGACTGAACAGATGGTGTCTTGATATAAGGAAAATGCGAAGGCGAATTCTGTTGCTGTGAGTTCCCTGGTGTGGGATGGAAAAGGGTGCCTGAGATGGGCTGCACCATGAGTTGTGGAAAGCACCCTAGGATTATTTATATTGAAAGCGGAAGGCTGAAGGAGCTGAGTGAGGTCAACGTAATTACCTGAAAGTATCTGTTGACAGAAGGAGGGTGAAACGGGGGAGGGGCGTGCTGGTGGAGGGGGATAGACAGGTGGAATGGCGGAGGCCAGAGTGAAAGTGCTTACTAGAGACAGGCGGAGCAAGGAGACCGGTGACGTGGGGAGCTGAGGACACAGAAAAAACATTTGGGTGTTGGGGAAGGGAGGGGGAGGGAGGGGAACAGGGATAGCACAGTGGAAAATTGACTGGGCCCATTAGAAAGAGCGCCGTGGCTCTGTACAACTGTGGCCGAGTTAACAGCAGGACCGGAGGTAGTTGTGGAGACAGAGAGAGAGGAAAGAGCTGCTGAAGCGGGTGGGGCTGAAGCTGCAGCTGAAGGAAGGGAAGAGGAAAGGATGTGGGGATGTGGGGATGAGGGGATGCGTGTGCAAGGGTCAAATGTGCAGCCTGCGGACACAGGGATGAAAGAAAGGACGAAAATACATGAGAAAGATCAGACACAGGGGGAGATACGACCTGGCCCTGCAAAAGGGCTGGAGCAGTCGGCTGCGTTATGACATCATCGTCATGCCGTGTCCAAGTGACGCTGGGCGGGGAACCCGGAAATGACCGGCCATCCGTAGTGGTGGTGGAGGTGAAGGCAGAAAGTAGCTGGAAAAGCCTTGCCTTGTTGTCAGTCCGGCGAAACGGGACGTTCCTGTCCTTGAGGGCATGCTGGAGACGGGCGACTGTCCGATCCGATATGGTAGGACGGGTAGGAGCCGGAGTCAGGACATGTGCGGGGGCTGTGCTGTGGCGGCGGGTCGAGGGCAGGGAGATGGGTCGGTCGGGCGAGCTCCGTCTTGACGAGCGGCTGTCTCCGGAACGGCGGCAATGTCTACTGCGGCCTCTACGCTGGGGTGGAGGTGGAGGTGGAGGTGGAGATGGTGACCGGTTGGAGCTACTGGATGAGTAGTGGACAATGTTGTGTCGCGGAATGCGGACTGTGGAGCGTGGACGAGATGGTTGGGTGGTTGGCTGCCTGCATCCGGACGGGGTTGACCAGAGGTGGAGGAGATTCGGTGACCAAGGAATGGTCATTGAACAAGTCACTATCCGAAGCATCGAGGATCAACTCGTAATCCATGGTCGGTGAGCAATCTAAACTTGCTTGTTTTTCGAATCAACCGAATGCAATCGAACGAACGAGAGAACCAAGATGAACAGGAGAGGTGGAGGCTAGGTGTGCTTATATATGCGCACAGGTATGTGGCCTGGAGGCACAGGTGATTTGGGTTAACGACGCGCAGGTGTTGTGAATTGGTGAGAAGGAGCGGGGCGTGGTTTTGTTCCTGAACCTAGTTATTATAATAACTTTATAAATTGAAAACTCTTGATGAGTTTGTGTGTAAAACAAATTAATTTCCTAATTTTCATTTTGCTTGGGCCCTAATAAAGGAAAAACTGCAGTACAAAGCTACAAATTTTAGTTTTGATTTTATTTTTCTGATTTTTAGTGGCAGATTAATAAAGAAAGAAGAAAGAAAGAAACAGAACAGATACAAGAGGGTCTTTGCCCCTTTGGGGCTCTGGCCCTAACAATAGGGCCGTCGCCCTTAGGTGAGCCCAAAAGTCCTCTGCCTTTTGGGCTTGGTCCCTTATAAGGATTTTTTTGAACTGTAAATCATGCAAAGATATTCTAATAAAGCCCCAGAGTAAAAATATAGAAATGGAAATGTGCATGATATGTCCTCTTTAAATCATTAAACTCACTGTCACATAAGGCATTTGGGGGCTGTCTATCGGGCTAGGGCACAGTACATCATAGAGTGGCTCACCCAGATTCCTCTGCCCTCGGTGAATATGGGGAATGTCCAGTTCCTGAGGAACAAAGTGGATGAACTTTGGGGAAATGTTCATTTTCAGAGGGACTTCAGAGACTGCTGCGTCATGGCTTCCACTGAGACATGGTTCACTGAGCACAACCAGGACATCAACCTGTTTATCAATGATTCTGGAGCTCCATTTCATCTGGACTGAAAGGCTGAAGTGACGAGGAAAACACAAGGTGGTGGGGTATGTTTATACTCTAACAAATGACACTGTAGCTCTGTGACTGGCAGAGAAAGCATCTGTGTGCCAGATGTTGAACTTTTATCTGCATCGTTGTGTCCTTTCTATCTGTCCCGCGAGTTTCCACAACTTTTTTATAACAAGAGTATACATCCACCCGAAGGCAAATGCTGCCTCTGACTCCAGCACTTTCTTTGATGTAGTGCAAAAACTGCAGTCAATTTCACCTGATGCAACAAACTTCATACTGGGTCATTTTAACCATGTCTCCCTTTAAAAGACACAAACCTTTACCAATATGTCTCCTGTTCAACCAGGCAGGATAAGACAGCAGATCTTTCTAATAGGTCAGTAAAGGATGCTTATAAATCACTCCCACTACCCTCACTGGGCCCTGCAGATCATAACTGTGTGCATCTACTGCCCATATATAAAATGGTTTTAAAGAGAGAGAAGTCACAGACAAAGGACATAAAAGACTAGACAGAAGAATCTGTGCTCTGCCTGCAGATGTTATGATTGCACTGACTGGGACATGTTGAAACAGTTGTAGTGATGATTTAGACAAACTTGTTGATGTAACATGCACAAATGCTGCCTTTTGTAGGGACATGATCATTCCTAGTAAGCGAGCTAAAGTTTACACTAACAACAAACCATGGGTGACCAAATCCGTTAAGTCCGGCATGCAGAAAAAGAAACTTGTTTTTAAACAGAAAATAGCCTCTGATCTGCATGTAGCTGCCAAAGAGCTGAAAACAGAAATCTTTAAAAGCAAAACAGAACTATAAATCTGAACTAAAGAACAAGATGGCTGCAAACAACCTTGGCTCAGCCTGGTCTAGCATGAAAACTATAAACTATAAAAACCTCCAGAATCCAAAGAACAGCAGTCGTGTCACTTTGGATGGCTTCAATTATGATACTGAGTTTCCTAATGCCCTTAATGATTTTTATATTCATTTTGATACTTTTGATTTGAGTAATGAAATTCAGGAACTGAGTCACAAACTTGAAGACAATCTGCACTTTGACATAGACCAATAGGATGTTGAAAAGGCCTTGCTCACAGTAAGAGTAAATAAGAGTCCTGCACCTGACAACATCTATGGTCGCTTACCTAAATCTTGTACAAAAGAACTGAGTCCTGTATTTCACTACAAGTTGTTTGTTTCAATAATTTGTTGTAACTGTTTTAATAAGCAGGCACAGTATGTACCTAAGGTTTAGAAGGATGCTGTGGTAGTCCCTGTTCCCAAAGATCAGTTGCTCTCATATCAATTTTAATGAAAACCTTTGAAAAGCTGGTAAGATCAGAAATCTTAAGGAAAACTGAGAATGCACTTGATCTCTTGATAGGCCACGCAAAGGAGTAGAAGATGTTGCAGTTGCCTTGTTTAACTTACTTGTTAAACACTTGGATCTCATGTTAGACTTTATTTGTTAACTTTTCCTCTGTTTTTGACACAGTTCTACCCCATATTTTAACCAGCAGGCTTTTAGAACAATTTGGCTTAAATAACAATCTTGTGGACTGGATTCTTAACTTTTTAACTCATATGACACAAACAGTGAAGGTAAGTTTGCTCATCCACTGGCTCCCCACAAGGATGTGTGCTTTTGCGCCTACTATTTATCCTACACACATATATGTCAGAACAGGTGTGAAAATTGACCATTTTAAAGTATTCAGATGACTCTGTTATTGTTAGTTGTCTCCAGGATAATGAGACCAGCTACGGCCCAGTCATTGTCAACTTTGTCAAGTGGTGTGAGAAGTCATATCTTCAATTAAACAAATCTCAAACCAAAGACATGATAATTTATTTTAGAAGACTTACCCACACACATGAAGTCATATCAATTAAGGGTCAGACAGTGGAATATGTGTAATCCTACAAATATCTTGGGACAATTATTGACTCACAACTGAACTTTCAAGCAAATTGTGAAGCCGTGTGCAAAAAGGGGCACCAGCTTTTGTTGTTTGTTGTTTGTCTTATTTCTATATTGACAAAACCATGATGACCTTATTCTATAATGCTTTTACTGAACTGAGTTATTCTTCTTTGGTGTCATTGGTTTGGAAACCTATCTTTAAAGAACAGAAACTCTCTGAATCAAATTGTTAAACGGCCTAGATCAAGCCACACCTTAACCCAGATTCCCTGTACATCAGACAGTTACAGCGGATAACCAGCTCGATTTTAAATGACGATTCTCACCTTTTGCACAGTGAATTCCAGCTTCTTCCCTCTGGAGAGAGGTTTTCTAGTCCCAAGGTGTAGAACAAAGCGGTATAAAAATAGCTTTGTTCCAGCAGCCATCACTCAGATGAACAAGACGTAGCAACATTGCACAGATGCTATAGAAGTATTGTTTATTTATTTAATTTAACCTTGTATTTTACCTTATTTATTCTAGTGGTTATGTATTTTAGTGTGTTTTTATTGTTATTTTTCTCTTTTTAAGTCCTGATTATTGGAGCTTTGAGCACTTTATCATGTTTGTCTGCTGTCTGTGCTTTTTGTAAAATGCGTGTCAAGATTGATGCCTGTCTTCTCCTGCTGCAAACCAAATCTACCTACACGTACAAATAAAGTAACCCGAACCTGAAACTGAGGAATACAGACTATGGAATTATCAAATATAGAATCTACAAAATGTAATTTAAAATCTTGGATTGGTTATCCACAGCATCATCACACATGCATGTACAACAAAAGCCCATGTGTGTAAAATGAGCTGAATCATTGTGTTGTTAGAATTCCTCTTCTAACACAATTTAATACACTGACAGGAAGGCCCCTGTCTCAGCTCAGATGAGAAGCTACACAGTGACAAAACAACTTCTCCTTTTCATTCTGTTAATGAGTCTTCTCATCTGACACTGTGATTACCTCCCATTCACAGCTTTCACTCCCTCCTCGAGACACGTCTATCTTCCTTTCATCCACCTCCATCTCGCTGCCATTCAGACCCCATCATCAGTCAGTGGTAGACACCTCAGATGTCGACCTCCATCCTGACACACACACAATGACGCATGGTCTTGCTTTTATAGTCAGGTCGCACTCTGCCTTACATGACTCATGTCTTTGAAAATGCCACTCTCCATGTGCCACCGTCTGGTTACACATCTTCCAGAAGGCGAAAGAGCCTGTGTAGCTACCGAACACCATAGAGGAATCCTGATTGAAATGCTGCCCAGTGCAGCAACTGGGCAGCAGACTGTGATAGGAATAATGGCAGTAATGATCGAGATTGCTGGCCAGCACCTGGTTTGCTCTGAGTGCTCCCTGAATTGTGTTTAGAGTTCTTTAAGATCTTTTTTTTTTGCATAATCCTGTATAGTGAAAAACTAAGTGCAGCACAAAAAATGTTATAATATGTCTGTGGAAATATAGAATATGGAGACTGTGACCAGAATAAAAGAAATGATGATCCATCACAGGAGTAAAGCCAAGTCTAATACAGTAAGATTACAGCAAGAATATGAAGAACATGAAGTACCCGGAAAGCATGCTACTAAGGCTATAATCAACCCTATTTCTGAAGAAAACATTCCAGCTATCACTGTGTTTTTTCAGTGTTAGCAATGTTTCATTTATAATAGTAGCAAAACATCTTTTTGTTTCATTTTAGCATTTGGAAAATAATCAACGTTGATTTATAGCCAGGTGCAATAGCTAAAAGCACACACTTTGTCTTCGGTGTCACACTAATCACTGATTTGATTTCATGCATGGGGAACAGAGCCACTCATCAAAAGCCGAGCGGAAAATGTTTTGGAATGATCCTATTTGATATTATCCAGATGTTTAAACTTGGCTCTGTATATTTGAGTTAACAAGCGTCATATGGACAAGAACTTTTTTTTTTATTTGTTTGCTTGTAAATCTAATTAGCGTGATGGAGGATTACTGCTTTCATCTAATCCTTAAAACTCTTACAGCAAGGACTCAAGTCAAGGTTGGAATTTGGGCTGCATGAGGATCAAAACATCACTTTCAACCTATCAATCTGAAAACCAGTTCAATATTTCATCCGGATTCATAACAATGAAGAAAATGCATCAGACACTTGGTTTCTAAGGAATTTTTGGTTATGGCTCCTTCTGGAGCGAGTGGATTAATACTGTTTACAATCATCTTCCACAAGCTTATCTATTAAAACAGGTACATACACATTTATAACAGTACCTCCACTGCTTATTTTAAGTTGTGCCCTAAAACCTGCATACCTCAGAATACAATGTTGTGCCTGAAGATAAGAAAATGAAATGTTTCCAGGAAGAGCTTTGCTGGCTCCTTTATATCAACAGACAGAACATTTAATAATTCACAGCTTACAGTAATAACCATCATCTTGCAGCACAGAGTAGTCCTAAACTGTAATGAACAGAGGTTTACCACCAGTGCAGTTGATAAATCTGCCTCAAAGTTGTTGCATACATTATTGTCCACGTTGGAAAAGGAGAGATTTATGACAGAAATCACACACTGAGTCAATCTGAAATGACTATTTACCTCGTTAAGGATTCAAGCTCTGACACGTTCTCCAGTTTTAATTTTCTTGAAGCAAAATGTATTTGTGTCATTCAGCGCTTATCTTTTCTGCAGGTGAATTATTTTCTGCAATAAATGAAAACCACTAATGGCCCCAAGTTAAATAACTTACCATAAGCATAATAAACTGATACAGGTTTTAACATTTATATAATTTTCTGTCTCACCATCAACTTCCCAACTTCTTCTCTTTTGGTATCAATATGGGAGCCCTAAAGAACTATTAAAAAGAACATCACTTGCTGCTTTTCCCTCCAGAAATTTCTCATATTTAATTTCTTAAAGTAAGAATAAATGTTTGAAACAGCCCAAGCAATTGGAAGAAATGCTGTGCTTAGTGAAGACACTTTGTTATATAACAGAGCATCACTTTGGTAATTCAGTGATGATGATGATGATGTCTCATTTTCTGATCTGATGCACCTGTGACAGGAGGAGAATAAATAACTTTTATGAAATGCGATAATGCTATGTTTCAGGTTTGGTTAGAGTTAGGCACAAAAACAACTTTGTTTGGGTTAGAATAAGTGCCTCCTGAAGGTTGTGGTCATGGTTTAAAAAAAAACAAAAACAATGTTGACTTGTGGATTTCTAGTACTATCCAGTATTACCTCTTCACTATGTCAGACAATGTTAAACACTTTGTAAACAATGTTTTTAAATTTTACTGCATAAAGAAAACTAATTATTATTAGGTCGATTTTGTTGCTGTATAATCATGCCACCTGATGTCCTCCTTTGCTGCTGTCGTAATTACCACGACCACTAGAGGACATTGTCACTTGAATGTAGATATATTGTATATGTCATTTGGGGACATTTACTGAACCAACTGATTTTGTCATTTTTCATGCAAGCACAGTCAATTTTGGTCCTGCTATACAAAAATCAATACAGTTTACTTATATCAAATAGACAGATGGAGAGATATATACATACAGTGCATACAT
This sequence comes from Thunnus albacares, assembly GCF_914725855.1. Lineage (NCBI taxonomy): Eukaryota > Metazoa > Chordata > Actinopteri > Scombriformes > Scombridae > Thunnus > Thunnus albacares. The sequence continues at coordinate 20,642,623 of NC_058108.1, read as the reverse complement.
AGTTACATACAAAAACAAATCATTTTTATGCAAATACATACATACATATACCTAAAGAGGGAAAGTTTCACAAAAGTTAAAGTTGGCCATAGTTATACAGAAATGCAATACCGCTTAAAATAATTTCAAACAATTTAAACTCTGCACTTTTATGAACAGCTTACGAAACTAGATCTGCCCCGTAGAGTCCCCTCCTGATGTAGTCTGGGAAGCTGACTGCCAGCCCACCATGATTCTCATATTGCAGATTGTCAAGTGCAAGTCCCAGACAGGGTCCCAAGGGGTTTCTAGTAAATAAAGAATAGTTTAATTTCACAGTTATTGCATTTTCTCAGTGTAGGGGGCTGCGAAGGGAGTGTGTTACCATGAGTCCTGCAGGACTCAACACAGATGTTATAGATGCGGTCAGCGTCATGAGCGCAGGGTGACAAATAGACATCTACATGTAAAAATAACAGCATTTAAAATTAGATTCTGCTTATTTTGCAGCCTCCCCTGTTAGCTGGTGTAAGCATAATCCTAAAGCTCATATCCTGGGAGCCACTGCTTCCACTTATTTGAGAACCAGCTATTAATTTTTGTAGTGACTTTCTCACAAGAACCTCTGGTAATGGCTGTTTTTGCTTTTTAACCTATTTAAGAAGGATTGTTTTCTAAAGGATTATCTTTGCAGGCACATGGACAGTTTAATCAGTATAATATTTGTATTTAAAATTTTAAAAATGCTTAATGGCTTTATGTGTGTATTTTCATTTTAATTTGCCTATGCCACAGGCTGGCCTAACCAATAGCAGAATAGTCTTCAATTGATTATGGCTTATACTGCCCACATTTGAACATTTGATAGCATATTTGACACACAGTAATGTGTAAACTACATTTATTACAGGTCTTTAATAAGACAGTATCAGTATCAGAAGATTGCTATCAGATGTTTTGATGTGACTTGGATGCTCTAATAACATAATTTAATTTTCTGTAGTAAATGATGATTAATTTTCTTGACAGGATACATTTTGAGCATGTGGAAAAGGGGCATGTAATTATCTTCATTTAGGACACGCAGGATAAAAATTCAGGAAAACTTAACTGATAATTACTAACTAATTAGCCTATAGCGTATTTCTCCATCTTCCAACAGAAGCAGTTTGCCTTTTCATGTGGAGCACTGCTTTTTCTTTAGGAGAACTGGCTCCAGGAAAAACCTTAAGATCTCTGTGTAGCAATGAAAAAAAACCCTGAGCAGAGGATTTGTTGTCACATTACAGTTTAGTTTCTCTCTTGTGTATCCTGGCTCATGTTTTACCATATTTTGCTACTTTTCTTTTGTTTGAAAGAAAATTATTGCCATCTGAAACCTCTCAAGGTTGGCCAAGTCAAGTTCCCTGTGTTTGTGCTCTTTAGCATGCAGAAGGTCTTGGCGGGAACAGGCCACTCGGTTGCCTTGGCGATGTGCTGTAATCAGATAGGGCCTAATAGGCCGCTCTCTGTTAACTTGTATGGCAGCTTATTCAACATACACGCAACTTCAATATTTACTGTGTGATTAACTCATTATTAACTCATTTCAGGATCTAAGCCTGCTTTATAAAAATAGCCTCTTCCAAGGCTGTATGGAACGTCATGGAAAGTGGCAAAAGATGTGTCTTTCTAGAAAACTTATACTGTAGGAAATTTTATGGCTAGACATTTCTGAGTCATGCAGCAGAGACATGAGACTGTGAAAACAAGGCAGGAATTATGGCCTTATTTGGCATTAAATCTTGATTAATTGTAACAGAATGAAATTACTTTATCATTATTTCTTAATCACTTACTGCTCATTGTAACTGGTGGTATGATTGCTAGGCGCAGTGCAAAGCAAAGCAGTCAACTTTATCCAAGTCCTCTCCACACACACCCCCATCAATAAAGGGCTGACCATAATAGAATAATATAATATATAATAATATATATATATAATAATAGAATAGAATAGAATAATAGGTGTTTGTTTCCCTTTTTCACTCCCATTATTTCTAACTGCAATTTTTCTGCTTTGCTCCACTTTCAAAGTCAGTGTAATGGGATGAAATAACTTGCAGTGTCTCTTTCCTTTTGTTCCTGTAAAATGTGAGTGTTCATCATCATCATCATCATCACCATCATCTCATTTCTTACTAGAGTTGAGTACAAAGTGTGATTATAGTAGTTAGATCTAACACTTTGTCTCTTTCTCTATCAGTGTCTTTGCACTCACTGCTAGCCAAGAAGCCTCCATCTGATTCTGCTGCTTGTGTTCTCATATCCTACAGTTACTGTACACAAAAACAGGTAAATACACACTAGCCTATCATTACCTCCTAAACACAAAGTCAATCTTCTCAAATTGACTGGAAAATGGCGAGTCTCACTATTTCACGGGTCAAAGTTCACTCAGATTGAACCTTGTGTGAGACAAACAAGGTGGGATCAGTTCACCACTGAAAGCAAAATGCATCTTGTCAGCCTCATCATTGAAATGAATGGGGTGTAAATTCTAGAGTGATTCCACCATAAGGGGAATTCAATACTGCTGCCACGAGCATTGGCAGAATTAAGCACATTAGTATGTACTCAACAGCAAGATCAGCAGGAAAAAAGTGCTTTCGCCCATGTGCTGTATGTTATGTAATCTTTGCAAATACTCTATGTCCTTCCTAATTTTAAGAAAAGCTGGTTGTGTGGTCCAATAGCAGAAGTGTGGCTAGGTGCAAAAAAGGAGGTCTGAAATTACCAAATATGGGGTGGAACTAATTGCTGTTTTGTTTTTTTTTTGGCTTATTAGACCTATTCTCTTGATGCTGGGGTGGTGCTGAAGATTTGCCAAGATCCAGACCCTGCCATGAAATCCACCATTGCAATACTGTAATCCAAAGTTTTTACCTCTAGTTCTTTAATTTATTACTTGTCAAACTTTCACTGTCACTCTGACCCTTCTCACCCTTTAAATGTATGTGGAACAGTTGTGCAATTATTCTTCAGGATGATACTTTTTCAGATTTTAGTGAAAGTTTTAACGATCATAAGTCGTGTTGTGTCAAACGGTGCCATGCCAGTACACAGACTAAAGGTCAATACAACACAGACACCAATCAGTATTTGTTTGTGGAGGTGGAGAATCATAGTTCATGATTGCATTGATGAATCCTCACATTTGATTTTGCAGCTTAGTACAACAAACAAGGCCACAACAGTGGTTTATGGATTTTTGTCTGCAGTCAGTCAATATGTCTCATCACAAGCTAGGAAAGTATACTGAAGATGCTGTTGACTGTCGTTGTAATGAAGTACATCAAAGATGCACAGTCCATTTACATTTTTTCAGATCAGACAAGGGATGTGAGAATATGAAGTATGCTGAAGTCATGATCCAAACAAGATGATCCAAACTTCTTAAGGTGAAGAGTCCACATTCAATGGCACAATGAATGATCTTACAACACTAAAGTCACATAATTTGTGAAACTTTATACCCATGGCCTCTTTAAAGTCACATGTTGGAACTGACTGTAAGATGGAAGCACAGGTAAAATTACGTTCAGGGCACTGCTGCTTGTCACACCTCCACCAGTGCCATCAGGCCAGCTGCAGGGTCATCAGCTGGGACCCTTCTTTGATGTTTAGCTCCATTAACCCCAGTACTGTGTCCCTACTACTGACCCTAAGATCCTTTCCTTCACTACATCTTACCTTTTCTTTTCAGCCAAAGCCAGAAGCTGGTTTGTTCTGCTTCTTCGCCCAGCTCCCTGAACATATTCTTTAGCTTGACTCTCCCAAAGTCTTCAGGAGAAGTTGTGAAGATTTTCCAGTGAAGCCTCTGCTGCTTACCGCCACAGGGAATGTGATTGCTGTCCTGCTTCCCTGCACTTAGCTGTCAGCTTTGTGTACTATAAATATAATTAAATATTTATAATAAAATGAAATAATGAAACAAAAGTCACCTGCCCTGGCTGCTAAGTTCATTTATTTTACTTAGATAAATATTCATTTTATTGTTTTTCACTATTTATTAATTCAGTTTTCCACAGATATGTACTTTATGCACTTTACATTTATTTCACAGTTTAGTTATTATTTTTGAAACCCATACATATATATTTAAATTGTTATTTCTTTATCTCAGTCTTTCAATATATTTTCCCACACCAGGTCATTCACAAGTCTTATCTCCATTGATAATAGATAACAAATGTGATGTTTGACAGAAAACTGCAGTTACCAACAACAGTATTATAACACTACCATTCATAAATTATTGCTGTATAGAAGAAACAATATTTTAACAAGCTTTAACAAGCATTGAAACAGAAAGCAGTCTGTTAAATTATCTACTTTTAAAATGCCTATTCACAGTTTTTCAGGCTGGTAAAGATGGACTGAGAAATTAAAGAGTTTTTTTGTTCAGCAACACTTTCCTTAACCTGCAGCTTGGAGGATAAAATTGGACGGATGCTAGTTAAGTTGCCTGACACTTTCTGCGTATGGCCGGAAGGAGGAAGCTTCCCCTAATGACATCTGAGGAATTTTCCCACAGCTGAAGGAGAGGGCAGCCAGGGGATTAATCGTTTTTACATGTTCGGAGTGGAACAGGACGATGCTGATTCCCAGTGCTACTACCACCTCACCTCCCGGTCCTCAAGGTCACTGCTGCTTTTTGTTTTTGTTGTTTGTTTGTTGTGTGCATGAAAGCATCTTTCTATACGGCGTTGCAAGGACTGAACAAAAAGGTATTTATTAGCAATTGCTTTTTTTCAATTGCTTTTCACTTGCATGATCATTGCAGGGAAAGGCACTGTAGTTCAGTCACAGGATATGACCTCAGATTGCATACAGGGATGGAAAGAGTACTCAAGGGTAACAAGCAGACCCTTGAGTACAGTATTGTTACTCACGTCTTCCATATTATTTAAATGAAAGTAAAATCATGTGTGTTGCAAACTGCTCAAGTAAAAAAATCTGGATCAAGCAAACAGACCCGAAGGTAGACTAGAAATGCAAAAATCGTCATTTTTAACACTTGATAATTTTTGAATTACCACATGAAGTAAATAATCTTTGAATTGATTTCCATTAAATAAAGACTTAAATCTTTATTAAAGAAATAATGAAGATTTACAGAGTTTTTTTGTTCTTAATATTTGTTGTGTCTGTGTCTCTGCTCTGTGGGTGAAAGCTAGGCTCAGACAACTTAATCCAGTTAAATGAGGTCTTAATAATAACAGTTCTAAGCTAATGTTAAAAGTCAAATTTGGCTCTTAAACAACACATGCGAGGCATGCTGATCTCTTTGAGATGTTTTTCTTGGTGTCTGCCTGCCTGTATGTCTGCCTGCTGCTCTACCCAGTACTTGGCAAGAGCTGTAGTTTAGATTACGTTGGTTGTGTAGGAGGATAAAGAAAAACTCCAGGCTTTATGTTCCTTTTGTAATCCACGCCTGCATAGAGCAAAAGAGGAACAGAAACAGAGCATGCAGATTTAAAAGCGTTCTCCTGCTGTCACTAAATGAAGCACATACAGAAGTTGTTTCATGCTTCACATATCAGCACTAACTAAGATAAATCAGTTGAACTGGCTCACTTGCTTGCATTAGCATGTATGTTTAGCCCTGTGCCAGATGCTGAATTGGAGTAAATGCATTCCCCTCTTTAAAGTAAGTGAATAAAAGATTCTAATAGAAGTAAGCTTTATACATATTATATGGGGTCTTATACGTATAAGATCATTTGATTTGTAGGTTGTGGTCTTATACATGTGAATGGGTAATCAGGTACAATTCAGGGCCACTAAACATAGAGACAGTAATTTATTTAGATATAAAAAAGGCAAATTAGTAAGGAAGAGATTGTCCATCACCAGTGATATTATTAAGTGAATCTTTTAAGCTGGTACTAATCTCAAGCAAAACCATTTACAGGCCTCTTAAATCCAATTTTCAACTGCACAGCATCTGTGAGGACACGCAGACGTGTCTGGCACTGATTATACACTGGCACAGACCCTGGGCACTGGCTCTGCAGCCTTACTCGTCTTTCTCCCGGGGGAGGCATCCATCACCTCAGAATCACCTGAATCTGTGAAATGATGCTCTTATTTACAAACAAATGGTTCTTAAATTTATGGACAGCTGCAACTGTTAATGTGACAGTGAATATAATCAGCATCTCAGACAGATCTATTCCATGGTTTGTCTGGACTCTCAGACTGAATTTGTCAGAGATGATGGAAATCAACATGGAGCTATTCTCTTGGTTGAGCTCTTGACTTAGCAGAGCTGCCTGAGGCTGCATCTCACCCACTGCCTTGGCCTTATCTGAACCATATCCTCTTCTGCATAGCACTAATCTCATTGCTGGAAGCACATCATAATACTCACACATGTGGGCCACACACACAAGTTGAAGTGATGTTGTGTAATAAAGAGTACACAGTCTGCCAATATAACAAATGTACTAATTAAAGCATGATATAGCAGAACCCTTGTTTGGACTGACCTCCTGGAAATGGAGGTTGTTCAGGGGAATGAAATACAATTACAGAAAGTCAGAGAAAAACAGTGAAAATAGAATAAATTGTACTAAAGCCTGCCCAAAAGATATATGCATGCACATTGTTATGTGCTGCACAATGTCATTGGCAGTATACAAGCACTGTGCATGTGCAATATTTTCAGGTACATGTGATTACCCCCCCAAAAACTCTAAAAAAGTCAGATTAAGATCATTTATACTTTTTTTAATGCATGATTTTGTATATAATATCTGCAGGGTGAGAAAATATACACTGTACTGTATGTAGCAAACTTTATTTAGAAAGCAATTTTCAAAACCAAAGTCAGTGCCACAAAATCAAAAAGTGCTTTACAGGAAACGAAAAGGGAAAAGGGGGATAAATGAGATGGAGAAAACAAAATATAAAAAGGTGTAGAAACAAGTAAGTATAAAGTTATAAATGCAAGAAAAAAAAGCAATGAAATGAGTTTAATATTTTGTTCTCTCCTCTGTGTTTATGAGTTTTTCTAAATGACTTGTTTTGTTACTTTTTTTGCTACTTGTGAAACTGTCCATTTCAGATGCAAAGCACCTCATGGCTTCAGACCGTATACCTCATTCATTCATTCATTCATTCATTCATTCATTCATTCATTCACATTCTCATCATTGGACTATCTGCTCCTTTATGGTGATCAGAAGGCATGTCTAAAGAGGACACACTGAACCATCTCCATTTGCTCACCTTGTCTCTGTATTACTGCTGAACTGTCAACAGTATTTGAGCAAATCTCGTAGTTTCCGAGTCAGTGACATTGTGTGGTTTTGTTTCCTCTGCAGGTGCTCAATTCAGCAAGAGAGGATACACTGAAGGACACATTGTTGTTGTTTTACAACTTCTGAATAAATAACTGCATAAAAATCACTACATAAGCAGAGAGACAAAAAACCCCCCCAGCTTATTTCAAGGGCCGATAATGCATTTCATATCATAAAATCAAAAAACATTCTTCACAACTTCATGACTGCTGAAAGGCTGAAAAGGATTGCCAGAAGAGAATCAGATGAACTTTGCAGACATATTCAAAAATCAATAAAATGCTGGCAGTTATCATTCATAAGAGAGATGCAGGAGCTGTTAATGTGCATGCGCATAGGAGATGATAAAGGATGACACATCAAAACAGCCATATGCTCGCTCCTGGACAACACTGAAAAGCTTTGACGACCATATCTTTTATTAGTGAAAACACATCAAAATAAAGAAATCTAATGGATTATTTCTGGATTTTTGATTGTTGCTAAAAACTGTAACTTTCTCCACATTGTGGCCCTTTGCAGCCAGAGGTCATTGAAAGGCCAACAAAAAATGGTGGCATAAATGTGGAAAGTTGTGTTGAAGTCTGCTGTTTATTTGATTTTGGCTTATAGTTTTATATTTTATATGTATAAAACTACAAACATTATGTGGAACATATACCTTCATGGATAGTATTGTCACTAAAAACAGGATAAATAAGCCTGATTTGTTTTTTTTTATATCACAGCATACAGAGGTACTATATAAAATATACAGTAAGAAAAAAAGATACTTCTGAGTTTCATTGTGCTCTTTATTCTTCATTGGCATGGATGTGAGATTGAATCAATACCTTCACATTATTTATTTAAACTTCACCTGCAGCGTTAGGCACACCTTGGGACAAGTGATATCCACTGACCAAACTGCAGTGTATTGTCACAGAACTGGATATTCATGGCAGGGTTTATTTCTCTAAACCTTTAATAACAATGTAAGTAGGTTTCACAGTATGAAAGAATAAGTAAGATATTAGAATATTTTATTTGAATATTATATCTTCTTTCCTCTATATAGAATAATAAACAAAATACACACAGATTCAAACAAGATCACTAGATCTGTAATCACTCTCACTGTCAATGGCACTTGTCAAATCAACATCAAAGTTCAAACAAAAGTCCTTCTTATCACTCCAGTGTTTGAAAACAGCAAAAATTTACATTTCAATGGAATCGCAAGGTTGAAGTAAAATTGCGTGACTCTTTTGCATCATGTTAAACTTTGGTGAACCATGACGACATGCAAAACTGCATCTTTGATGAGTAGCAGATTGGAAGTGCTGACCTCTAAGGAAAACTGGAAAGCCAGTGAATCCAAAGCAGAGGAAACTACCTTATGCTGCACCATCCACTCTTATATAACCTGTCCGTGTATAAACTCCACAAAAGAGGCATGGTTTGCAGACAGTGATGACTTAGGGGCCAATGGTACAAATACGTCTCTTATATAAACGGTTTTAACTAATTGTTTCACTAACGACCAAGCTAGCTAGCTTGCTAACTCAGTTGCTATTGTGATTGACTGGCACTAACATGTCTCTGGCTGGCTTGCATGTAGGCACGTAGTTAGCTCGCTAGCTACACTGGTTTGCCAACTAATTCTGCGAGTAGTCACCATATCATCAAGCTTCAAGTACAACCTATTTCATGAGGATGTGTGTATAAACTCTGCTGTGCCACTTTCTGTTGTGCCCTGGGATGTACCTTACAACAGGTAGCTTACAACAGATATTTATTAAGGCCATATGGGAAGTAATTGGTAAGGCTCAACCTATAGTCATAGAAATAGCAATACAATGCGTAACTTACATCAAGGACCTACTTTAAATGTGTGCTCAGACAGAACGTGAAGCAAATTTCAGACACGGCATGATTACATACAAAAAGTCAATGCAAAGACAGAGTAAACACCAATTTGCCCAGGGTGGCATGAATTATGTGAATACACGTCTGTGTGAGTTGAAAATGTTTCAACTTGGGCAAAAAAATCCTGCGTATACTCGGTCTTTATGAATCTGTTTCATAAACGTACAGAGACAAGAGGAAAAAGGAGAGAGACTGGAGGGAAATAACCAGAGTTTCTCGTGAGTTCTGAGTTCAGCCAGAGGCTGAAGTGAACACAAACACACAGGCACACTCACAGACAAAGTCAGTGTCAGAGGCTAGTTTACAGCTAATGGACTGTTATTATGTTTGGGTGTTTTGGTTGTTTGGGGCTAATATGAACAACTGATCCAGCAGTCAAACTCACACGAATGACGTGAGGTGAAAGGTCTGTCTGAACGCACCTCAGAGACTCAGAGAGTTTACAACTTAAAAATGTACAACAAGAACATTGTGTAAAACTTACATTTTTGATTTGTATTGGGCACAAGTAGAGCTCATGGAGTCTCCAAAATGACCAGCACAACAACTCAGTTAACTTCTTTTGGTTTGACTAGTTCAAGTTCCAAGTTATGAAGGAAAAAAGACAAGAGAAGAAAAGAAAAATGGACAGAACAACAAACAAATATGTCACTGTCAAACAATGCCACATCTATTTCATCTTGTCTCACTGCACACTCACACCAGCACAACATTTATTTTTCCACCTCTCTAGAGTGATCATGTGCCTTTGTCCTCTTGTCACAGATTCACAGAGTGCTTGAGTCTGATCTAGCTTCTGTGTTTTTTAAAAAATGATTTCATAGATCTGTGTCTTTATTACCTCACAAACCATCACTTCCTACAAGCTCTTGTCTCCTCCATCTTATATAGTCCAAACAAAACAAACTGGGACATTTCAGAGTGAGCTAGGATACAGGGTGGGCATATCACAGGCATCCATCAGATACACTCTCCCATGAGTCCTGGATGGAATAAATCAACTGGCCACACAATACATAAAATTGCCCTATACAGCAGCAGAACAGGTCCCAGTCATGAGAGGATTCCATTTCATCGCTGGTCTACCCAACACAATCGGTGCAATAGACTGCACGCACATGCACATTAAAGCACCCTCTCCAGATCCTTTCCCATATCTCAACCGCAAGCAATACCACTCCATGAATGTACAACTCATCTTTCACTCCCAGATCCACCTTCTGAATGTGTCCCCCCGCTTCCCAGGAGGTGCACATGATTCCTACATTTTACAAAACAGTTCTGTGTGTATGCACCTTAAATAAGGAGCAGTAATTATAAATTCCAGCATAATGACTTGTTTTATTAGGAGACCGAGGATATGCCCTGACCCCCTGGTTAATGACACCCCTCACCAACCCTCGGACTCACCAGGAGGTGTCCTTCAATCAGCAGCACGCACATACTCGCTCCACCATCGAGCACAACATTGACATTAGGGGTGTGCCATCTCATGGCAGTCACAATAATGTAATGTAATTTTTAATATGAAAAAAAATAATATTGTGATAATGGCATTATTTTCCAGCTTACTGTTACGCAACAACAAGCATGGCTGAAAGCGAAAGCAATATTGCTACTGACTCTAGAGTGGAGGAATTAGTTCCAAAAAGGGGAGCGACTTTAGTAGCATGGAAGTTGTTTGGTTACAAAAGATCAGATGTACAACAAACCACAGTAATATGTAAGAAGTGCCACAAGACTGTAACAACAAAAGGGGGCAATACAACAAAATTATTTCACCCCCTCAAGCAGAAGCACCCGGTTGAGCACAAAGAGAGCCAAAAATCCTGCAAGGAGTATGTTGTCATATTGCCAAGAATATCATTATCCCAGAAATACCCTGAAATATCATGATATTATTTTAGGACCATGTTGCATGTTCAGTTGGCATCTTAAAAGGATGCTGGATGTGTTTGGACACAACAGGTGGCACACTGCTTTACAAACTGTGCTGAGAAATTGTGTTTTGTTCTTACAAAAACATTAGAGAGCCTCTAGACCAATTTGCATGCATTTTATCATCTTTGGGCATCTTTTCATCATTTTAGGTTTGTAGGATAAACATGGCCTGCTGTGTCTTGCATAACATTGCCATAAAACGTGGTTTACCACTTCCCCCTCAGCCACCACAACAACAAGAGGATGTGCGTCCTCACTCACTCCTGGGACCGGACAACAGACCTGCTGTCCAAGTTCGACAGCAATTAACTGCTTGTTTGTAAATAAAGGCATTAAAATTAATTTGACTTTTACAGTGTGATTATCTATAGCTTACAATTAATCTCAAGAGAGAAACACATCACTTAAAAAAATCAAGGTTTCAATGCATATCTTTATTTTTTTTTAATTTGTATTAATTTCCTCAAGTGTCTCAGACATTGTGGCCAGTGTTGAGGCCATCTGTGAAAGCGTTCGGGCCATTCTCTCTTGAATGTCCAGGATCATCAGAGATCAGACGTGGGGCAGTTGAATGGGACCTAAGTGCACGCATAGAGGTACTGCTGCAGGAAGGTACTAGCTGTGAGGTGCCAAGTTCCGCATCACAGGGTGGTTGCCTCAGTGGGAGTTCATCTCTAAATAAATGATAAAAATCAAACCATTGTAGTGACCTTTTATTTTTGGTGGTTTCAATTAAACAATGTTTGGTTAATACTGCAAAAGCAAATGTTTAAACTTTGAACACTTTTTAAACACATAGATATGTTAAAGGAGAGAACATTTATTCACAAAAATAATCACTTGCCTTTAGGTTTGACACACTGGTGTTCACATATTATATATGTAATATGTTCCATGGTTTTACAGCTTTTAGATAAAATGTACTGTCAAATTGTATTAATTCTGGAAAAAAAACAGCGTACCTTCTGATTGTGAGATAGGAGATGGCCTTGGAGATGAAACCACTGACACGGGGCTCAGGTCTGTGTCCAAATGCTCAGCTGATGGCACACCTGCTGACCATGCTGTTTCTCCCATAATGGCCCCTGTGCGCTGGTCCAGCTCAGATAACTCTGGGCAAGCCTGTCCCCCTCCAGTGATCAGTGTCTCTCTTCTGTGATTGGCAATATTTTTTTTGGCCTCAGATTTGGGATCAAACCAATTTTTTTGTACTTCATCAGTGGTGCGCCCTTCTCCGGATACAGTGTTCAGTGAACGAGTAATAGCATCTCTTACATCTTTTTTTCTGTTATCTTATATCCACTGCTGACTCTACAACAAGCTCGTTTGGTGTTCACTTCCTGCACCAGTACCTCCACTTCAGAACTATTGAAGTTCTTTTTTACGTTTGGTGTCTAGTGCTCCACCCTCTTTATACTTTTGTTTGGGCATTCTTGACTCCTCTTAACTTTTCTTTTCGATTTCTGTGTGTGATTTCTCTGTGTGCACACGGCCTTGCAGCCTCATGCCCTTTTATGGGGATTGGCGGGGCGTCTACCTATGCTTATTAAGATCACCTGGCATGCACTTTAAATTTACGAGGACAATGGGATTCATCTTTATAAGAACACACATGTGAACAATTCTGTGGTTTAACACAACAACAAATTTAAGAAAAAACTTAGGAAGATGTTGGTGAATGAGGCCCAGTATCCACTTGCTCTTTGACAAAAGCTTCAATCGCAGTTCAGCTATAATCACACATCTGCCAAATGTTTTTCAAACAGCATCTCATTATTCAACAGGAGTACTGAGGAAATTGAAAGTTTATTGTTTTCAGTATGGCTTTTTTTGGCATTATCTCGGTACTTCTCTCACTGAGGATACCTAATTATACAAAGTGCTGTTTCATTATTGTTTCTGATGCAGAAATGAAATGGACTCTTGCTGGAGATATTTCTCTTGTACATATCCATTAAGGTTGGGAGCTATGCCATGTGGAATTTCAATGACTAACCTGAGCTATTTTTAGTTACACTTTGACTGATTTGTCTTCACCACTTAAGTATAACATTGAAGAAATATAAAAGCATGTACACACACTCTCTCTCTCTCGAACACGCACACATGCACAGAGCTGTCTGCAGATAAGAGGTATGACGCTGCATTGTCAATTACCTGTCACAACTTATCAAGCAGATGGAGTCAGTCAGTCCCAGAACATATGGAAGAATCCCACTGGGAATTCCTCCTGCCCAGGTTGTCCTATCTTGTAGATTTCTTCATCTAGCACAGATGTGCCACAGCCTCCGTTGAAAGCCCAGGACTAAGTGTGTGTGTGTGTGTGTGTGTGTGTGTGTGTAACATGTGTGTATGTAACATGTGGGGATTATATTCTTGTTTTATTTCTATTTTATTCTCTTATTTTTTATTAATTTGCTTATCCATTTATTTTGCATCTTATATAATATGTAAATACTCTAAATTGTACTTAAGTATTATGTTATTGTAACTTGTCATTATTGCTATTTCTGTTTAATTTTGAAAAAATATTATTATAATTTTCCACTGTGGGCTACAGATCTGCAATAAAACATTCTGAATTGAAGCTAAGAGGACACTAGTGTCTTAAAAAAGGAGAGAAAATTCATTCATCCTCTATGTCATTCTCTTCAGCTGAAGATGTATAGGTACTGTAATGGAAAGCTGACTACAGTCATTTATCAGGTATAAGCAATAGTTAGTGAGATATCCAAACTGAATCTCATAATGCTGAGTGACAAAATGCTAAGAGCTAAGTGACAAACAGATGTAAATAAAGATCAGAGCAACCACATGCAGCTATGAAAGAAAGAAAAACATTACTGCCGATGTCCTCTGCACAAAACTGGGGTTATGTGAACCGACCTGCTTGAAAACTCTGAGGCCAAGATACAGAGACCACAAAGGCTCTCTTTTTCCTCTGAAAGCTGAGGTTACAGTGGCTAATTAGTATATTTGTTATTGTTAATGTTGCTCAGCAGATAAAAGCAAACTGCTGGAAGCAACAAAAAAAAGGGGAGTGGTGATTTCCCATAAGCGGGAAGTCCTCCTTATAAAACGTTTAGCCTAGAGTCACATTTAACCTAAAAGATAAACTTTATGAAGTGCCTCCCTGTGGATCATTCCACAGCACATCCATCTGTTAATGAAACAATATCAAACAAGTGTGTTCAAATAAACATGTCACTGACAATCTTAAACGGTTCATTTTGAAGATCTATTCTCAGCATTGGCTAAAGTTAAAGGTAAAGGCTGGAGATATTCTATATTTTTCTTTTTGTTAATAAATACAAGTATTGTCTGTGAATCCAAAGCCTGATACAGCCTATACATCTCCGCCACAAACCTGCATTGACGTCCAAAAAACACATTAGTGAGCCACATCTTTGCACTGTTCCCTCATTACAACCAACATGGGCACTGTAATTTACGTTGAGTCAATCCCACATACACTATCCTGCTGCTGGAAATACTCATGGAAATATAGAGCACCAAATCTGTATTAATACATGGCTAGAAATGGTCTCCGATAAAAGCACAATTTACTCCTTTTTGAGTAATGTTGGGTAAAAACCACACTGCCAGGCTCTTTTTTGGAAATTGCAGCCTTTTACAGAAATGAAACCGGCCTACAGACTGTATTCGTGAGCAGTTTTTTAAAGATGTACATCTTCAATAAATGGGAGCCAAGTGCCATAGTGTAGGTAAGTCAGAAAGTAAGTGATGAACACATACACAACACAAAACACAACACATACAGTAGATAGTTATGTTTTTTCATAGGCTTAAAAAAAAAGTAACACCTTGTGTCTCAAACTTCAACAAGAGCAACAGTAAAACATTGAATATCACTCTTTTTTATTACTTTATTTATATATGTATTTCTTATGTTGAATTTCAACTTACATTAGTGCTGTCCAGATTTTTCAAAGATATCTAAATTGTGCAAAAACCCTTTTAAATTTTTAAACTCTAAAATAACCTCTTTTTATTGTTTTCAATCAAATTAACTCATTTGTTGCAGTAGCAGTTAGTTGTTTAACATAATCATAAATGCTTCATCACACATGGACAAACGTCTAAACTTGTAAAAACAGACATTTTTCTATTTTTTTTTTCTTTACGAAAGTGTTTCAGCAACAAATTAACACAAAATCCATAAAATATGATTATGGAACAGAGCAATGTGTGGCTACTACAATGTGTTTTATTTGTATTTTTATACTGATAAGCATGATGAATGCACCCAATCAAATAGCCAATCTGTAATCATGATATTTGATTTATTTTTTTAAGATGGTATCCTTAAGCAATGTACCTGTCAGTCTGTTCTCACCTCAGTTTGGAGAAATGTGTGAGCTCTAATTTGACAGCGCATGGGATGGTTTAATATTTTAGAGGACACATAACAGCCATGGCTTCTCACACACCTGTCACTCTTTCCAGTCAGCTCACCAGAATGAAGCAGGCAATCAGCACAGACCGAGGAAGAACTAAATCATCAAATTCTAACATCACAAAATGTCCACCTGTCCACCCTTGGGCTCAGAAAGGTACAGATAATCTTCTACTCTCCAGTTTAGATTACATAAATCTTTCCAAATTTACACAACCTAGTTACAAGTTGTGGCTCTACTGTTGCTTTGTGTTCTTCATGTCAATCACTGTGTCCCAAAGCCCAAGGTGTAACCACAGATGTCTTGTTAGACAGTACACAACCCAAAGATATTCAGTTTTGTATCATAGAGGACTAAAGAAACCAGAAAATATTCACATTTAAGAAGCTGGAAAGAGAGAATTTGTTTGTCTCAAAACAAAAAATAGTTGCTGATTAATTTTCTGTCGATAAACTAATTGATCCCAGGAGTGGGATTAGTTGATCATCTAATCATGGCAGCTCAAGCGTTATGTGTTTGTTTACTAAACCGATCACTATATTCTACTCCCAATGGGGACCAATTTAATACTTTGTTTCATTTGTTCTCTTCTGTGATGCATAAGAGACAATACAACTTATTTGACAGCTGATATTTACGGTTCTCTTGTTACTATACTAAATATTTTTACAATATCTTTGGTCTAACTCCTGATCATAGTATTTTATCTTTTTTTTAGATTTATAATCAATATTATTGTGTTTTATCCAATACTGTTTTCATAGTTTCCAGGGATGCTTTATTGGAAGTATGTTTATACTCACTGCATTTCTGTGCACCAGCACACATAGTGAGGACAGAGGACCTTTCTCATTATGCCCCACCTGTTTATCTCACTGTACTTTTCCTTTCTGTTCTAAATGATGGTTGCGGAGTCTCGGAGATGCCAAAGCCAAGCAACCACCACTGTAATTAGTCGGTCTCTGTGCTTCTTTATCACCATAGTTATAGTTATGATGTAACGTCATTAGTTATTTGAGGCTAAAGACAGAATCTCACTTATGATGTGTTTACTGCACTTGAAGTCCTATTCAGTGACATTAAATCTTACTCCCCAAATTACCTATTTCACCATTATCCCAGCAGGTATTTATGATACCATAGATTCTACAGGCCAACAGACGTAAGCATGTGTTTTGTTATAACTCGGGCTGGCTAAGAAGGCCTTGTAGGATTATCCAAATCCAAATCATAAATCAGATGTAGTAATTCCTTTGAGACTGCCATTCAAGCTAAAATGATATAATAATAAACTAGATAAATGGTACCTGTCTTGCACTTGCTGATATTGAGTAATACAACTTACTCAGGTTTATATTTCTGTTTCCTTTGTTAACTGTGTCTCAGTTATCATACTTACAGGGATTTGGTTTTTAGAACAACAGTTTGGGTTTTTCTGGTTTCAGAAAACAATAGATGTTTTTCTTAAACACTTTATTTGAGCATATAAGTTGCATGCGTATGAGCATACATTGCATTTCACTTAAGCTATCACTATAGTTTCCATGGCATATTTGGCAGTAATCTTTGCAACTGTTGTCAGGGAAGTAGAGGGGGTAGAGCGAAGGAGCATGAGATTTGCTTTGTATGAACTCTGACTCCGCACAGATTTACCCCTGGACATTTCCATAAGCTTCACAGACAAGTTGACACGATGGAACTTACATACATGCATTACTGTATGGCTTCACTATGGCTTAACATTTTCTTGATCCTGCAGGACAGACCGTATAGTCTAAACCAGTATGGATATATGCATATAAGTATGCACATACACACACAGTCTGCCTCTGTTATCCTCACCAAGATCACAAGGCTGCTACCTGCCTGACTGACATGTTGTTACACAACTCTGAATTACCTTTCCAACTAATTGCATTCTCCTGGGAATTTCAGACCAATCTTGAATGTTACTTGTATTATAAGGACAAGAATCTTTCAAATACACCAATACTTAACAGGTAAAGGCAGTTTTTCAATTTTGTAAACAACTATTTGGGTTTTGCTGGGTTGTCAGTGGAAGGGTAACATCCTAATTGTCTGTGTAATGACAGGCACTACAACTTTCTCCTTAAACTAATAGAAGAGAATTGTCTAATTGACTCCAATAGAATTGTTGATACTGCATGTCATGATGCAGTCTCTGCCCGGGAGGTTTCTAAGCTCAGGGACAGTCTGTGTCAAGCTTGCTCAGATTTGTTCCAGAGCATCACATGAGCAGAGCTAAAATGTATATTGTTGCAATAAATGGTTAAAACCTTGATGTGAGTGTCCTGTCTGAATTAAAGAGGTGTGTTTGTTTTTCCAGAAACTTTGTGGTGGCAATAACGAAGACTTTCTTTCCTGTCTCATTGTTCTTCTCACCTTAGTGTACATCAGTCTGGTTTCTGCCTAAACGTTCCACACTGTTGAACATTAATTTTTGCGCTCTCCTTCTGTTGCTGATCCTTTGTTGCCTTTCTTGTTGAAAAGCTTCAGTATCACTGTTACAGGCAAGTTCCAACACAAAGTTTGCTCTGCTGTCTGACCCAGTAAACCATTCAGTTTGCCAGTGTACAAATGTGAAAAAACAATATGTGGTATGTCTAGTTACAATACAAAACAATCAACAATAGCAACTTTTCTGTTTCAATGGGTCTGTAGAAACAGTGCATTCCTGTGTTAAGTGTACCACTGTTAGCAACAAAACAAATGGTGTTATTAAACGGCATATAATTATTAAAATTGCCCCAATTACAGGTTAAAATTGTAGAAAACGTAGAATCGCTGTCATGTTGTTTTTTAAGCTGTCACTTATCCCACACAGAGAAAACATGTTTTTAAGATCAACGTGTTACCCATAATAGCCCCATTGTCCAAAATCATATGAGAAATGTCAAGTTGCTATTTTCATGGAAACCCGTCCTCTTGACGATATGACGATGATGATAGGACAATGGCCAAGAGCAGATTTTAAATGTTACATGTAAATCAGAGTTGATACTCTGTCAGACATGGCACCTGGGTGGCACAAAGGGCAAATCATCTCCTCATCAACTGAACATTGAGCTGCTGTGTTTCCAGCTTGGCTGCTATGTTGGTGATAAGAAGTGACTAATGCCAGTGCATGAAAATGTTTAGTGTATAGTATATGAGGAAATGCAAAGTCCAACATTGGACAAAAGTGGAGACAAGAAAAGGAAAACTAGCACGTTTGTATGACTTCTGTTGTTTTATTGGATTATTCCATTATTTTTATTTTTACTGAAGCAATGTCTGAGTGATGTCAGTGAGGATAAATCCATTGTTGCATATTTTCTTTCCTATCTAAGGTGTTAGTCTGATCATTATGAAGCAACACAATAAGCACAATCTTTTAAAGGTAGCTCAGAGAAACCTTTTTAATATCAAACAGCGATAACAGTTTGACGACTCTAAAATAACTCGTGTTGTGTAAGGGAATCTTTTTTTGTGACAGACTTTATTTATAGAGATTGGGACAGGAGACAAAGTCATTCGTTTGCGATGCAATGTTATTGTCATGTCATATGTCAGAAGTTATGACAAATGTTATACCACTACAATGGTAGTTTCTGTGTCGTGTTAGTCTATGTGTGGTGGGCATGACACAATAAATAGGAAAATGTAAGGCACCATTGAAATAAACATACAGTACACACTTCAAGCACTAGAATTTATTATTCTTTATTGCTCTCACAGTTGCAACCATCAACTTTACACACATGCAGTACCGTTCAAAAGTTTGGACACCTTCCTGTTCATTTGAATGGGACTTTTGACTGGTACTGTATATACAGTGGGTTCCAAAAGTCTGAGACCATTAGTCAAGATACTTCTATTTTGCATCTGTTTTGAATGTACTTTTTTCATTACAAATGATAGTACCAGCTTTACAATTTGGGTGAAAAGTTGAATCTTTGAAAAATGTACATGAATTTCAGAATATCTTAGTATTTGGTATGTCCCCCTTTTGCTTTAATGACAGCATTTACTCAAACTGGCATGGGCTCCAGTTTGTGCAAAACCTGATGCATGATTTGACAATGTTCCAAAGAGTTTCTTGTGATATCACAGAATGATTGGCTTTCTCCGTCTTCAAGTGTCCCCATAAATGTTCAGTGGGGTTGGGGTCAGGTGACTCTTTGGTCTTCTTTAGTCTTCAAGTAGTTCTTGCAAAGCTTTGAGGTAAGTTTGGGGTCATTATCCTGCTGCAGTATGAATCCCTCTCCACAAAGATGCAAACCAGAGGTGTACAGCATGTCTCCGAAGAATGGAGTGGTAATTCTCCTTGGTCAGGGTGGAGTCAATGCGGTGCAGGTGTCTGACTCCAGAGTAGGCAAAACATCCTCAGACTTGAATATTTCCACCACCATGTTTCACTGTGGGTTTGATGAACTGCGATATCATTCTCGCTCCTGTTTGTCTCCTTACATACACCCTTCTGTTACTGCCATAAATCTCAAACTTGGATTTATCAGTAAATAGGACTTTTTTCCAGTTAGTATGAAAAGCTGGTATTTTTTAGCCCACCCCAAGCGTTTGGTCTTGTTTCCCCTCCTGAGAAGTGGTTTTGACAGTACTTTTGCTGATTGGAGACTTTATTTGGCAAATTCTGTATCTGTGATGAAGTTGCTTTTCTATCTCTCAGGGAACTAAGCCTGATGTATTGACCTTCTGATGGTGTGGTCACTTTTAGTGTACCTGATTGTGCTTTGGATACAACTGATCCAGTTCCTGCAAAGTGTTTTTGAGTTCCATGCTCTAAGTTTGATGCTGAGAAAGCCCCTCTTTGCTTAGAGTAACAATTTGACTTCTGACACTTTCACTTAGTTCTGATACCATGTTTCTCACTATCACTACGCTAATTAGTAAGCAATGATCTACTGGAAACTTGAGGCACAGCCATATTCATAACAGGTGAACACTGCCGCAAGCTGAGTTACTTTAACAAGCCTTTGATGAGTAGATCATCCGAACACATGCTTCAATGGAAAGAATACGATTCAAGGAAATCTGACCTTTTGTACAAAGGAATTAAGTTGATCAATGCCACAAAATTTGCTTAAATTTGATTGCTGACCAAGAAATAGTGCAGAAACCTAAATATTATTTATATATTTTATATATTCATTTTACATGTCATAACTTCTTGTATTTTTAAATGTTTTTGAATCCTCAAGCTTTCTTATTATTTCCAGGTTTACATGAAAATAATAAAGATTTTCAGTATGGTCTCAGACTTTTGGACCCCACTCTATATTTTTTGTTTCTTTCCCTTTTTGCCTTGCATCAAACACCATCCTTTCTGTGCTCTCTACACTACAGTACTATAATAAATTCTATATAGTATTTCTGCTTTCCTGGGGCATTATAAAAAGTAGAGGTTGAATGAGTGGAACAAAGCAAAGCAAGCACAGAAAAAGCTGAAGCTGTATTTTTATTGTTGTTTTGAAGAACCTCCTGCCCAGAAGATTTGATTGCCAGACTGACACTGCAGCCAACTGTGGGATAAAGGCAGCATCATAACTAACAACAGCGAAAAAAAACTTCCCTAGCCTTCCTGTTACAAAGTTGAAATGAAGTTTTTATACTGGTGGACACGATCATTCACAAAGGAAGAGTGAGCAATATTTAATCTGGATTAATGAAGGGATAAATGAAAACCTCAGTCTCCCAAAAGATGGATATTGTGGGCTCACATTAAGCGAACAATGATTGAAAAATTTACAAAAAGTCTTTAAGGAACTCATTTCTACGTTGAGGAGAAAGTGACCCGCGGCAACTTGACTGTGTTTGCAATTAAGTTGGAAGCCTGAATTCTAATTATGGAGGAAGTGATTAAATAATCAGACAGAACTGTAATGGATGTAAAAAGGAGATGATGGCAGGAAGAATGTGGGTGAGAATCCCATTATTGCACTGTCCATTCTGCCATTAAAAAGCCCACACACATACAAGAGATGTCTCAGTAAACTAGGTCTGTTGTGAGCAATCAACTGAGATCTACACAACACTAAATATAGGCCAAGAGGATAAGGGTGTGTTTTGTGTTTAACAGTATTTTTCCGGGGATCAGTGTTGATTTCATCTTTCCACACACACACTCAACAAAGCACACTGTAGCGTGAGAAAGGCGCTGCAGGGTTCCTGTGTTTTGGAGGACACTCAGAGTACACAGAGCAGATCTCAGGAGATTTGTTTCAGTAAACTCAGTCTGTGGCTCATAATTAAGTGAGATTTACACAGTGTCAAAGAGAGGCCAACAGAACATGCATACAGATGAAAGTGTTGTGTTCTGGGAGTTACAGTAAATTCTAAGGTGTAATTTTCATTTCACTGAGTGTTTCTTCATGTGTTCATGTGTGTGTGAGACAGAGACACAGAGAAGCAGCAGTTTGCACTGACACACTGCTAAATGTTAGTTGAATTATCTCGTAAACATTGCTTGGAGGCACTTCTGCTTGATGTGAAGAAAAAGTAGCAATAACAACGCATGAATATTTAACACCTAAGACTGAATATGACTGCCCCTTGCTTGTGTCTCAGTCTCATAAGCTGAAGTTTCAGTAGTAGTCCAAAATTCAATTCAGAATTCTCTGTTGTTTTTTTTTCTTTAAATCTTAACACGACCTAGCTCCTGGCTATATTTCAGAACTTCTGACCGCCTCGCACTGTTAAGCCCACAGGTCCAACTAACAAAGACCAAGGTCTCAGCTATAAAAATTCCAGGGGTAGTTTTCTATGTATATATATATATATAAAAGCAAGAATAGTCTAATTAGCTGACACTGTTCTGTCTCTTACAAATTGCCTAAAAACATATTTCTACTTTGCTGAATTTTGTATTGATTTACCTTCATTCAAGTCTTGCATTCGCACTATTCACAATATGTGAATTTCTGGAAAGCTTATACTGTTTATGACTCTTTCTCTCTTTCTCTCCCTCACTCTGTGTGAGTGTGTGTGTATGTATGTGTGTGTGTGTATGTGTGTGTGTGTATGTGTGTGTATAGGGAGATTCCTCTCTGTCTGGACATAGATGAATGGATGGAATTTTTTGGTCATTGAGGGTCTGAAATTGGGGGCATCATTTTTAATATAATCTGGGGTCTTTTCTATAATTTGTAAACATTTCAGAAGACATCTGTTTTCTTAATATTATCTACATCTGACTATGTCTGAGGTCATCTGACAATATCAGGCCTTTGTGAATCAACAAGTCCTATTTTTCCTGTTGTCAAGAGATCACTGTAGATATCACTGTAGAAAATATATTTTTTAAAGTGTGGGAATTGATCTGCAAATTTAAACACAAACTGTGCTCATCCTGTGCAAATGCGCAAAAAAAACCAAATGAGGATCCCAAATCCAGTATGAACAGGGTTTAAACCCCCAATCCAGACAGGATATGCCCTATAACTGTAGCTGTTTAATTTTTATTCGTCAGACATAATATTATAAAATGTTATAAAATTATGTCCATGACTGTTTGGTGTATGTACAGTGCAGACTTACATACAGCAAATTCTGTATGCAGTTTGACATGGTTGTTCCATGACAGGAGTTAATTTATTATGTAACTAAATGCACTTCATTTAAAGAATCACATTTGCTTAAAGGACCAATGTGAAGGATTTAGTGGCATCTAGCAGTGAGGTTGCCTTCCAAACATGTAGGAGAACCTACGATGGCCGCGCAACTTGCGAAAAAATGCGAAAGACTTTCTCTAGAGTCAGTGTTTCATTTGTCCATTCTGAGCTACTCTAGAAACATGGCGGTGCAACTTGGCGGCTTCTGTGGAAGATGACCCACTCCCTAATGAAAATATAATTGTGAATATTATATTCCATTTCTGCCAATAAATTCCCTCTAAATCCTACACACTGGTCTTTTAAAAGGAGATTTTAAATACCTATGCTTTGTGAAGGCATACACAGTAAAAATGTCAGTAAATTACTATTTCTTACCAGTGCACTTAAAGTCATAAAGCATGTCTATAAAAATTCCTCAAATGGGTCTTGGAATTAAGTTTTTAAATTTACTACTTCGATAAACTCTTCAAAGACACTACTGCATGCTTACAACTACATGATACCACATTAGAATTAATGTACTGTTTGTGCACCAAATGCTTGATGGGGGCCATTACAATTATTTATTACCTAGGCTCCCTGTTTTGATAAAAGTTTCCGACTGCACTGAATCACCAGCATATTCCCTGAACTGTGTCATACAGAGTCTACAGATTCCCTGCATGCCTCCAAATACCAAAAATTCAAGGACTATTTCACCTGTGAAGCTGGCAGCGGTCTAATCTAGATGGAAAATCTCAGACCTTGGTACCTTGGTATCTGAGGAGACAGAAATCCACAAAGCTGGTTCAATTTTTATAGTAGAAGCCGGTGAGCAGAAAAAAATCAGGTTTGCATTATAATCAGGTTAAATGTCCAAAAGAGAGTTACGTCATGTCTCTGATGGAGACTGTCCTCCCAAGAAAAATGATAGCATCAGTTATCAGAAAATGCCTAAAATGCCCAATTTTCTTACCTTAAAGTTACAATGCCTTCTGTTGCCTTCAGGAATTGTGACTCTTGCCCATAAGGAACAAAGCAAGTGCACACAGGGAGGTCAAACATCTATAAATACAAGTCAAAGCCAGGGCTTCAACCTGCTCTGAACATTCCATTTGCAAAGTTACCTTTACTTCCCCATCGAACTGACGTCAGATCATTTGTGCATGCCCACAAACAGCTGTTCGTTCTTTAGCCTTTGTTGCTAAGGTTGTTCCATGAGTTGTTCATGCTGTCCATTTGCATATTTCAGATCAGATTAGGTCCGGATGTGTTTGAAAAGTTTATCTTTCGAGTAAAGATTGGGATAAAGAAGCTAAATGTAACTACTACTGTTTGTTTATGCAGCCTTCCGAGCCGCCGAAAGGGGCAGCTTCCAGTAGCTGGCCAATCAGAACACAGTGGGCTCCTTCCCCCTCCTTAGCGGGGCTATAAAGAGACAGGAGCTAAAACAGCCCCATTCAGACAGAGGCTGAACTGAGGGGCTGCATAAAGGGCCAGTATAAGATAAATAAAGACTTTTTTGAACTGTAAATCATGCGAAGATATTCCAGTCAAGCCCCAGAATAAAAATACAGACCTGGGAATGTGCATGTTATGTCCTCTTAAACCAAACCTTATTTATTTTGCAATAGTGATTTGTAACAGTTTAGGAAGGCACTAAGAAAGTTTCCAATTCTGGAGTTTACTTGGAATATCAGACATTTTAAATCAACATGAATTTCAGATCACCCAGTGTTATTGTGACCTCGAAATAGAATTGTTTTATATTGTCTCTCCTAATTTGCAATACTCTGGGGTGCTTATTAAAAACTCTAGTAGAAAATATAGATGTATATGTCTTGTCCATCTCAAACATGGGCATGCATTCGTGCAATAGGAAAACTGTATCAATTTTTACAAACTGGAGAAAACATTAAAATGCAGAAGGAATTCACATTGCTGTTGGTGCACCATGCTGTCAACAAGATGCCAAAATCAACCTTAACAAGAGAACATAAATCAACATTTCAAATGACTATCTGTCAAACAGTGCCTACAGCACTATTTTACCACCCAATTTTTCTTCCTTAAAAACCAACACAACAAAAGGCTCTGGGGGCTTGTGTTAACTGCTTATGACAGCAAGTTGTTAGGCTGGTGATGTAATTTTCTGTTGTTACTTTGCCATTTTCGCGTCACTACCACTTTCTGTATTGTTTGGGCTGGTAGATTTGTGTTACATGGCCAGTTTTCAGTAAACAGATGGTGTCCTACCTGTGTATCTCTGACTGGCCAGACCCAAATCTGCTCTCTAGGGGGAAAACCACTTGTGATAGTAGGAGTGTGTGTGTGTGTGTGTGTGTGTGTGTGTGTGTGTGAGTTTATATGTGTGTGTATCATGGCAGACGGTAATTACCTATGATCTACTGCACGCACCTGTGGCATCTGCCAGTGGTAAAGTAGTAGCTACAAGTAGAATGGTGCTGCATTTATATAGCGCCTTTCAATACGAGTAGGACAAAGAGTTTAACAAAGCCCCTAACTTCCCCCCACCCCCACACACACTGATGGTTGCCATGGAAAGTGCTGGTGTGCTAGTCGGGAGAAATTTGGGGTTCAGTGTCTGGCTTAAGGACATTTCAACAGGAGCCATACACTTCACAAATCTCTGCTGATCCACAGCTGCCTTATGATTTTATTTGCCGACATTAATCCTGCTTTTGAGCGAGCCAAGCTGAGAAGAAACATCATGGCACGCTCACAATCCAACCTTGGACCGTCTATGAGGGGCAGACTTCCACCAGGTACTGGCTTTCTGGAGTTCCTCAATCTACTGTGTGAGCAACAATAGACTGCCTGCAGAGTTGGACCAAACATGATTTCAGGAGAGATGCTTTGTTTCTTTTACATGCGTGTCATTAATCTTCTGCTCCATGTGGCTGCATAGACACAGCTGTGTCTATGACCACATTTGGAGAAAGCACTGCTACCTGCCCCCTTAGGTGCAGCAGTGAAACATGTCAGATCAAAAGTCAAAACAAAAGTTTGCATCATTTAGTATTGATGTGCTTTGTGTCTGTGAACAACAATGTCTGTATGCAAGTTTGTTCATGTTCAGCATATTATTTATAGTATATTATTCAGCAGATTGTTGGAAGTTTATGCCCATAGATAATCTCAATATCGAATACTACGTAGAGTGTGTTTTTATATATGTCATCTTTTATATACAATGTACAGTTTATTTCATAGTGTGTTGTTAAGACATTGTGCAATAAATGATAGCAATATCATGTGTATTTATATTCTGAGCCTGAGTGTATATCTTTTATTTCCGAAAATATGTGAATTGGAATAATCAGAATTGTTCCAAAACAATCAGCAATCAGCATTTGCCTTGATGCTGTCATTACTGAAAGGTAATTTTAAATATACACCTTTCATATATTTGCAGCCTGTATTTTACCATGTTACCTAAGATCATAACACATCCCCAGATTTGGCCAGAAAATGACCTTTAACATGACTTTCGGGAGAGCATCTGAAACAGTGTAAGTTCACTGCTAATTCTTATAGCATATCATTGTAAGTGATTCAGATTCTTCCCTGTGTGTGTGCTGGTACTCTGGTCTATGTCAGGTCCAGCACCATGGCCTCTAGGACTCTTAGACAAACAGCGTATTCTCATAACATGCCAATCCAAACTGACAATCATAATATGATTCGCATTCCACTGCTGCCATAACAGCAGAGTCCTTATTTGACACTGTTTTCAGTGTTCACATCTTAAATCAAGAGCTCAGAGCAAATATCCTTATCCTTTACCTACAGTAGCTTGCCTGCACGTCAAAAGACTGATGTGAATAACTGTATGAAATCACCAAAAGCGTCCAGAATTGTGCTTGATGGATAGAATTTTATAAACTTCACAACAATAAACTAAAATCTCCTGATCAAATAAACAAGGTTTAGAGTTCCCATCATTAAAATAAATATCAAAGAACTCACCAGCTATGATAAAAGTTCTAATGTTGTTAAAGTTTCTATACTGTAAAAGCCAGGATTGACTGCATTTTTATTATAAAAGGTGGTAATTATGTAATGTGCCCCTGATGACACTCTTGTTTCCCCCCTTCTATACCTAGAGATAGATGTTTTTCTGTAATGGCATTAATTAAGCATGGGTAAAGTGTGATTAATGTATCCATCCCCACACTGTTAAAATAAAGCAGAGAATGCAACTAAATTTCCCTGTCTGATGAGAGTGCTCTTGGGGGCACAGGACAGATACAAGCTGTAAATCACTTTTGAATGCAAATAGGATGAGAGTTGATGGTGCTGACGCTGCTTTACAGTGAAATTTGAGTGAAAAGAACACATCTTTGTTTGACTTTGAAGCAAAGTGGCTCCAATTTACAGCCTTCCAAAAGGTGCTTTTGCTTGTGGCATATAAGGATCCCGCAGAACAGAAATAACACCAAAATGCAGCACAACTAAACTTTAAAACATGGTGAATGTGAATTGTGTTAGCTTGGAATCAAACACATGAATGCTATACTGCCCAGTTTTATCCCTGGCTACAAAATGAGGCAAACCAAGAAGCAGTATGAGAAACTTCTGATCATTTGACCTTTACAAACATTTGAGCCTTTGAACAGTCATGTATGAAGTAATATCAGAGTACAACATGACTTGTGGTTGACTGAATCCCAACGCTCTGCTGTGGACTGATAAGATGGCACATAGTCAGAGTCTAGGGCAGATTACCATATTGAGACTCTGAGGGGAGAGAGAGAGAGAGAGAGAGAGAAAGAATGTGTTTGTTTTTGTGTGTGTTTGTGTGCAAATTCTGGGTTAGCACCATAACAAATAGGACCCAAAATATGGGTGGGCAACAGAATGCCCCTCCTTCTCCTGACCACTGTCAGCTTGCAAGATCAGCTCATTTAAAATCACACACACAGTAAAAAATAACCCCCTCAAAAGATTTTTCTCTCTTAAAATATACATATTGATGACAGACTTTTGACAAATGACTTAGGATGAAATAGCTTATTCAGACAGATACAGGCAAGAAGGCTGAGAGCGTTTTTTCAACTGTACGTATACAGTACACTATCACAGGAAATACCAGGCATTTTCATAGGTCATAAGCCTCTGGGTTGAGTGGAGTGCAGCTGAAGAGAAGGTTGTGTACGACACACACATTTCATTCGAGATTACTCATAAATGGAGATAACGGAAAAGTTTAGCTGTGCGGTGTAGTGTGATGTGGTGTAGTGTGGTATGGTGGGAATGCTCTTTGCTGCTCCTTGCTGCAGCAGTACAGTATAGCATCAAGGAATATGTATCATCATGATAAGTAACACACAGGAAACATTACAAATAATCCTCTAATGGGAATTAACTTAGACAGGACTAGGAAAGCCTCGCCCTCTGGTAAGATAGACTGCGTTTGCAACTCATGAGCATTTCACAATGTGAGTGGCAGTCAGTCAGTAAGTCACATTCACTCTGCTAGATTCTCAGCACAATGAATTTGAAATTAAACAATGATTATGGGGTTTAAGTGCTGACTTAAATGTTTAATTTGAATGTTGTAAAGTACATCCATGTCAGATTAATAGTTTAATTTTAGAGGGCCAAAGTGTGTTGGAAAAATTGATTCTTTGACAAACTTGTACACCAGCCACACACACACACACACACACACAAACACACACTTCCTGTATGTTATGGGGGCTTTTTGTCTCCAGTCTGGTCTTGAGGGAGTGAAACACCTGCTCACTTCTATTATGGTCAGATTGACTAACTTGACTTCCAGTCAAGAACATTCCTCTGTTTGGTCTTAAAAATATCTTGGCTGTTTTGGCTGCTTGTTTAGTATCATTGTCCTAATGAACTACACTGAAAGTGGGACTAGGCTATGAGTCCTTCACAGTTCACTCAATACAGATGTGCTCTGAAAGCCACAACTCAATTCTAATTCATTGTTTCATTACAAGAAGCTGAAGTTATAAATTCAGAAGATAATGAGTCAGAAGTAGATTAATCAGTGGATATAAGAATATTATCTTTAGCCTTTGCTGACTAGAATTCATCTGATATTGTACATCATTATCTGAAACATATTTCTGACAGGCCCATATTTTATGCCATCAAACCATCTATCCTGTACAGTGTGGTCTAAAGTTGGCTCTGCATGACTGCAGATTTAGCTCTCTCTTAAGGAGAAGCAGGTGTGCTGGATGAGATTGTAGCTTTTTTATAAATCCAATAATGAGGATGTGCTCTGACAGCTGAGAGACCCGCCGTGACTAGAAACAGAAGTGCCGCTGTCCACAGCCAGAACACATATTAGACCTAGTTGGCTAATATATCTTGTGTGCTTTTTTAGCCAAACTAGCGCAGTGGTTGGTTTGAATGTGTCATTCAAGAGTGCATGGACCAAAGATATATTTTGTCAATAAAGTGACTTTGTTTTCTGGTGTGTAATCAAGATTAGGCTATAATACATTTTGAAATGCCTGAACATTCACCCTCCAGCATGTATCTCCAGCATATCTAAAAACTTTATCTCTAACTTTATCTCTAAAAAGTTTATTTTAAAACTAATAAGAAAATATTGATAGAGCCCAACAAATGACTTTAACTTTTGTGACACTCTTAATTGTAATCATAGACCTTTGAATGCATAGCTGTTTTATGCAATGATGTGCAAACCAGTGAAATTTCATCAAAGTAAAAAGCAATCAAAATATCCCTCGGAGTGGTTATCCATCAGTGATGCTTATTACTATAGAAACTGAAGTTGCAAATAGAATATTTTATAGGTGAATTTGCAGGGAACAACTGTGTGTACACTCAGGCTCAGGTAATTAAATGCATTTGTTTTAAATTAAACAGTAAGAGATGATGTGCAAACTAGAATCAGCAGGGAACAATCAGTGTAATACAACAGAGGTTCAACATCAGCAGAAACTAGAGTCTTCTCTAAAATCTAGAATTGCATTCACTTATTATTAGGCCAACATGAGTATCTTTGACTACTTTTTACCATTTTATTTTTGGAATAAATCATATAGTAATATGTAATATGTAATGTGTCACATCACATTGTCTCATCACACCAGTCAAAGTGGTGATTATGCTTCTAAGGCTAATGTTTTCCCATGCAGGGCTTGTTTGTCTCCTCTGTGACTCTGCATCTTGACCTTTCATCTCCTCCAGGCTCCCTGGTGGTTTGTACAGGCCTGTCCTTCTACTTAAGCTATGCACACCAGGCCTGGGGATGTCAGCTGCAGTGTCACTGGGAAACTTCACAGCTTTGCCTTAAGGCACTCATTTTTCACTCTGGTGGTCAGAGCTGTCCTGTTGGTGCCCCGTAGCAATTTAGATGACATGACTGATGCTCTTTGTCTTATCTATGCAGAGAAAAAAAGAGATTGTTCCAACTTGTTTTCTCTCTTTTGTTAAAACCTAATTTTTCTATCAAGACCCAAGGTTTTATAACACCTTTACACATTACTAAACACATAAATACAAACAGGTGTGGCATTTGACACCTATCAATGAAAACATGTCACATGTGAAAAGTGGCTGAACATTTTCAATTAGTGTGTCATAAGGAATTGGTCACCAGATTTAAAGTGACGCTCTCTTGTGGAGACTGTGAACACAACAGTAAATATATGACGTGTGGGTGGAGCTGTAGGTTCAGACCTGCTGTACCAGCTCTTACTCTGTGATCAGGGAGTTGTTACAAAGGATGCCACCAGTGGAAAACGAGCGCAGGGAAGGATGAAGCCAAATTTAGGCTATTTGATTTACTTTTACTTCCTCCAGAACCTAACAACAACACTATTTAGTGCGTTGAATACCTCTGTTGCCAGAAAAAATGACCTAATCATGCATGTATTTCCCTCTATCTACAGGGGCTATTATTTTATTTCTATTTTTCAAGTAGTATTCTTCGCTTGGTAAATTTTGCGTGATAAATTTTGACTGGGAGGACGGCCGCTTGATTGTCTTGGTGGAAGGAGAACGCAAATGAGACTGAAAACAATGCCCAGCACACTGCTTTCCACAGCAAACTTTCTCTAAAGTTCTCTTTATGGCGTTTCAAAATGACAGACTCTAACTTGAGGAACGAAAGCAACTATGGGATCTATTTCACTGAAGCTTTCAATGGATCTGTTTTGGACCATATATTTCCGAACGACAGCATCACGACGTGCAGGAACTTCACACTGGACTCACAGGTTATCGGGGTTGGGATATTTCTCTCCGTTTTTATTTTGGTGGCAATTGTTGGGAATATTTTGGTCATCCTGTCTGTGCTGTGTAATAAACATTTGCAGACTGTGACAAACTTCTTTATTGTCAATTTAGCCATGGCAGACCTGCTGTTGAGCATTATTGTGCTGCCTTTCTCCGCGTCTTTGGAGGTGCTGGGATGCTGGGTGTTTGGCCGTGTTTTCTGTAACATCTGGGCAGCGGTGGATGTGCTTTGCTGCACCGCATCCATCCTCAGCCTCTGCATCATCTCCATCGACCGATACATAGGGGTGAAATACTGCCTCAAATACCCCAGTATAATGACAGAGAGGAAGGCAGTGGCTATTTTAATCTTAGTTTGGGTGTCATCCACGGTTATCTCTGTCGGACCGCTCCTGGGATGGAAGGAACCGCCGCCTGTCGACGAGAGCATCTGCAGGATCACAGAAGAGCCGGGATACGCGCTCTTCTCCTCGCTCTTCTCTTTCTACCTCCCGCTTATGGTCATTCTCATCATGTATTTTAGGGTCTATGTGGTGGCCCGCAGGACTACTAAGAGTTTAGAAGCGGGCGTCAAACGAGAGAGAAATAAGTCGATGGAAGTGGTCCTTCGGATACACTGTCGCAGCGTGCTGGAGGACGCGCGTCCGACCAGCTCAAAGAGCAACAAAAACCACCCGTTTCGAAGTTCTCTCTCTGTGCGGCTGATGAAGTTCTCCAGGGAGAAAAAAGCTGCTAAAACCCTCGCCATCGTCGTGGGGATGTTCATCCTGTGTTGGCTGCCCTTTTTCTTCCTTCTGCCCATGGGTAGGTCTTATAACTTTATATCTGTTCAGTGTGTGCGTAAAATGCGCTCTCGTGCGTCTTGTGCAAAGTAACAAAAGTGCACAGATAGTCATGTTTTATGAATGACATGTAACTCTATATCAGAATTAGTAGATATCGAGGGCATGTCAAAAGGGTAATTTTTAAAAAAAAGTCTAACACATTGATTACCTGCAAGTTCTGTTGCCTATTTGAATTTGTAATTCTCAGCACCCCAGCTGATAATGATGTTGATGTAAATCGTTGGCAGTAATATGAGATATGTTTAGATTGAATGTGATAATTAACGCAATCGCGTCACTGGGAGTGAATTGAATTTTCTCAGATCTGATAAATAAATAGTCCTGATAATTACAACAGACCCGCGTAGGTTAACAGTGCAACCCTGGCACCAGTATTTAACCAACAAGTTCAAGAAAACCTGTGGGCTACAGTAAGATTAAAGGCACATCAGAAAACTTCACTCGCTGTTTATTTGCGGAATTAAATGCATATTTGGCATGTATAAAAACTAAGATTGTTATCTCGTTATTAAAAACAGTTTTGATCAGAAAAGGTCTGCAATAGCAACGTGATTATTAATGTTGATTGTTTTCATGCCTATAATTTTCTGCGAGCCAATTTTATCAGATGGTTTATATCCCATTTATAAAAGAGCAGCAATAATAGACTGACATTCTTCAGTAATGTGCACGCTAAAACTAAATGTTCCCAGCACCCTACACACGTCACAGCTGCCCAACAGTTCCCGTAGTCTACCTGTTTTTGTGGGAGTGCCACATAGTAATGTAAAATAATGATACAAAGACCTTGTTTTTGTTAGGTTAGTGTTTTGTTAAAGGTCTGCAGTCTTTGCAGTGAAAGGTCACTGCAAAATGATTACATTAAATGCCACCTGAAAGTCTTGAAAATACAAAAGGATTTGCATTGAGGAGTAGAAAAATATAGGCGTTCATGTTGAGACTACCTCTGATATTGGACCCAGTATTGAAAGGATGATATAAGAGGAAGGGTGGAGCATGAATAAAGAAAAACAGTCATTCGCTAATCACTGCAGATGGTTGAAAGGGCGCCTCAGTGGGGATGACCAATGCAAGTCATTATGGCTATACACAAATCAAACTGACAAATGCAAAATAAATTTAGACTGTACTTACAGAAAGTAATAGTATTAACACACACACACACACACACACACACACACACACACACACACACACACACACACACACACAGACACACACACACACACACACACACACACACACACACATTTACAGGGGTGCTCATGGATTTTCATTGGCATATATTTCATGTAATTGATTGTAAAAGCCATTATGAACGAATGGCCGATATTTTATCAGATACAGCACTCTCAGTACTCTCATTCCTGCTTTACATCCAAATAGAATTGAATGATTAGTGAAAAAAAATCCTGCAGGGAGAGAGAAGGTGCCAAATATTGAACGTGTGCTGCTAATCACTTTATTCATTCAGTCAGTGGAAGTGAAAAGGGCAAGTTTATTTGTACCAGGAAGTCTTAGTCACAGAATAAGGATCAGGGGCAAATAAGGAGACAGCAAAGGTAACTTGAAACATGACTTTTTGAGCTGATTATAACACATTTTTATATTATACTATTTTCATTAACACTATCATATATTAAATCTTTGCTCACATGAGACTGCCTGCCTCTGTGAAACGTTATCTTATATCGTAAAGAGGTTTCATGACTCTCACTGTGGCACTATACTGAAAATCAATTTAAAAGAAAAACTATTCAAAAGATGACAGAAAGAAGAACTCTGCCAAATGGAAGATTTAGCTGTGAGAAAAAAAATCTAACAATATCTTGAGTAGTTTCTTTTAAATGTTTGATTCCTTATAGATGGTAGAGGCCACTAATTTAGAGGCCTTGCATGATAAAGAAAGTCAGACTATCTTGAACACCTTTATCATCTAAACTAACTTGTAGTGTCTGTATAGTATCTTATAGATGTAATTTAAATGATCGATTGTATTTTTAGGAATTTAAGCTCCTTGCTGGAAACCATCTGTCCTCTTGAATCCCTCCAGAAGTTTAACACATGCTGTTCTGCAATTTGACCCCAAACTTTGACCTCCCTGGAGGAAGTGGTCCCCACAGGGAATAGTAAAGTTTCACATTGTTGTTTGTAACAATTCATTCCAATGGGGGTTTTCTGGATGATTGATACACGTGGAGCTCTCGCAACCCACAATTTATGCGGCTGCTCATCCATACTTGGTCAGTTGGATGGATTGATGACGTTGGTACGTTGTAGGGACACATCATTAATGAGTAACCTTTTGCAGAGAGGCAGACATGCACTTTTTAGCACCTCTTATACCAACGAGGCCCTTTCTCTGTGATGATGCAAATTTAGACAGAGCAGTCTGACTCATCTGAAAGTCAAGTGAGAGTGCCCTAACACACCATTTGCGTATATTAGTGCACCGGATTCATGAATACTGTTTTTTTTTTATTGCCAGAAACTGATGGAATAAAGAGAAATTGCTTTTTGGA
Source organism: Thunnus albacares (assembly GCF_914725855.1). Lineage (NCBI taxonomy): Eukaryota > Metazoa > Chordata > Actinopteri > Scombriformes > Scombridae > Thunnus > Thunnus albacares. Next base: position 20,607,789 of record NC_058108.1, on the reverse strand, counting down.
TTTACTTCGAATGCATTCTGCCTCCCAGTCATGAATAAAACACAAAGCACAACCAGATTGCACAGGGAGTTTAGAATGAGCTTTTTAGTATGAATAGTTTTTTAACTGTAATTAGTAATAACATGCATGATAGTATAACATTGCTACCATAAATCCAACCAGTAAAACTGTACATTGTGACTGTTCAAATAATAATAATACCATCTACATACTTGACCACTGTATAAATTTTCAAAAATATACAAGAACATTGAAATGATGCACTTGCTCTTATGAGGATGATCTGGCTGTGCACTGAATGTGTAATTAGAGACCTTCTGTCATCACAACAACATGCATTGAGATTAATAGTATAATTAAGTTTTTTATTACTTCAATTATACTTGATCACTATGCCTATGCTTTCATTGATTGAAATTGTTTCATTTGGCCTTCAGCTCATACAATTTATTATTTTCATTTGTGTGCATTATAGTTATTCATCAACTAAAGTACTCAAGTTTCCCTTCCTTGTTTTTGAGAAAATCTGCTGTAATACTTGCAGGTACAATTGCTGTTAGTAAGTATTTGTGGTAGGTTTATGCATTATTATGCATTTGGCCACTACAGTTTGAACACCAGTGGTTATGGGTGTATTCACTAGACTACAACATGGTCCTTGGTGGCCATATGTTGAGACTGAGTTTTAAAAGCCCTGGCATCAAATGTTCACCTTCACAAGGAATACTAAATGTCAAAAAGATAATTCCCTAAGCTCTGTACCTGAGGACTGATCAAGGTTGTGTCTGCTCACACAAAAGAGCCGTCATAAAAGTTTGTTGGAGAAATTGCACAAGTCCCCAGATGCCTTGACTGACTTCAAAGTGAGGCATTCATTTGCTGTTCGGCTTTATGATTTGTACAAGGATATGAGTCAGTGTGAACTTTTAAAAAATCACATCCTCAGAAAGGATTTAAAATTGCAAATATCTTCTGGGCACTAGACTTAAAAGACAGTGTTATCTCAACAGCAATACAACTAAACAAAATAAAAAACTAAAAATATAACCTGACATCATGGTGTTGTGGTAGTGCATCAGACGGTGAATCACTTTCTGTCAGCAATTAAGGTGATGTCATGTCAGTGAGAAGAATCATTGGAGACCATCACTTCCTTGAATCACTTTATTTAATCTTTAACCATGTTGAGTCAGAACTGGTTTACAGATGATCATTTCAACAAAAAGGGAATCAAAGTATGCTTAACACTGAGTACACGCTACAGAAAAGTTTCAAGGGTCTGCCTCAAGTTTTCATGCCACAGTTTTGTCTGTGAATAAATGGCACAAGCCTCCTGTTTGCAGTTGTCAGTGCACAGTATGTTGTTGGTAGCTGATGTCAAAACAGTATGAAACCAGTACTTTGAAAATCACATACAGACCATTTCAGCTATTTCACTGTACGCAAATGAAAATGGACTTCTGGGCTCAGGCACCGCAGACTTGACATTAGCCCTGTGATATGTTTCCACTGTGTCCAGGGTCAACTCTTTGTTGAATTCAAGCCCAGGGAGAAGAGAACAACTAGAAAGCAATAGGAAAAGGCAACAATCCATGAAAAACAGCATGTCATAGCATGTCATTGCAAAATTGACGTTGCAAGTATAAAGAAATGAGCAAAGGAGCTGGAGATCGGTTGTTTGTGAGCTCTACAGGAAGCAGCTTTCATTAAAAAATGACCTTTTTAACTCAAACATTTATGCTTTCATTTATGTTTAATCACCATGCTGTAATAGTATATGCAAGAAATCTACAAAACAAAAAAACCTGTATTGATTTCAAAAGGCTTTAGGCAATCACTGTCCTAAATTTTCATGCTCCATCATCCTGAGGAGGGTATTTAAAAGTTGTCCATGGCAGGATTCATGAGTCCATGACTCAAGTACTGTTAAACTGAATCTGTGCTGACTACATCTCATATAAAACATTACAACCATCTTACAAGTTTCCTTTTAGAATCTCAGAGAATGTATCTTTTTAAATACCCTTTGCATTGTTAGCAGCCTGGTCAATATAAGAAAAGTATGCATTAATTAACATTATTTAAGAGAGCATTTATATACTATAAGAACACATCTTATCATCACACATTCTGTCTCTATTCTACTGAAGCACAGGCATCATGATAGAGTTCTGTGGGCTTGTGGTTGAAGCCTGTTCTGTAAATATCTATCCCATTAATGAAAGTCCACCAAAATGTCAGAACCTCCTCTGTTCCTATTAATAAACACAACCAAACAGCTACTGCTGCAAAATAAATCATTGCCAAACAATGCCATGAATATCATACTATCAAATGCTGAAAAATATATACACATAGAACACTAGGCCTTTTTCACAGAGGACATTTTGACATGTCACAATAAGAAAAGTACAGATGTAAATAATAAAATGAATGATGGCTGAATTCCATTTAGCTGCTTCAATTTAAGGTCTTGATATTGTACCTAATGGCTCATTGTCACACTGTCATGGCTTACTGGTACACTAGAGTGGAACGGAGCCACTGTTAACCAAATTAGCTTCATCTGTGCTCTTCCCACTATGACAAGTCAAAATGTCTGCTGTGAAAAAGATCTATACAGCTGTGCACACATTGCATTGTTGTGTGTGTAGTGTGTGAGTCATAGAGAGCAGAGCAGAACAGAGGAGAGGAGCAGATTCAAAACCACTTTAATAATGGGGTCCTATATTGTTTTGTACATAAAAAATGAGGTAACTTCTCTGATTGAAAGCAAAACTTGAAACAAAAGAAACCATTTGTCAACCATTTATTTCTCAACTCTCAACTGGAAAAAAATCATAATCATAAATGTGATATGTCTAAAAAAAAATGTTTAGAACAGAAACTCTACTTTTCCTACATTTTTGTTAAATTTCTTTTTAAGGTATTCTTAAATGAACATAGAAAGCAATATGCTGTACTTTGATTGTGCATTTACTCACATATCTTCCTGATGGATCTATCTCTTTCCAGGTTCCTTCTTCCCGTCACTGAAGCCATCTGAAACTGTATTCAAGGTGGTCTTTTGGCTGGGCTACTTCAACAGCTGCATCAACCCCATGATTTACCCCTGCTCCATCAAAGAGTTCAAGCGGGCTTTCACTCGGCTCCTCAGGTGCCAGTGTCACCAAAGACAGAGGGTCCTGCGTCGCTTCTATGACCAGAGGTGGCGGACAGCTGTCAGGGGAATGACAAGGGATCAGAGAGGAGAATATAAACCTGGCTATGCTGTGCACGAATCCTATGGCAGCTCTTTGTTACACAAGGGGAAAGGGCGTTCGCTAGGTTTCAGGAGATGGAGCCTGTTTCCGCCGCTGCAAAAGTCCTCCTTCCAGCTCAAAGAGAAAGTGAACAATCTGTCAAATAAAATCAAGGGAGGGACAGGAAAAGGTACCACACCTGCAGTGGGCCGGATTGATATAGTCGACACAGTCTCTATGGGGATTTACAATGCCTGTGAGCAGAGCAGCTATCAGTTATATGATCTGGCAGAATGTTATGGCCTGAAAGAGACTGACATTTAGAGGGGCACCAGAGAATGTTTTATTTATTTTCAAAGAGCCGTATTGGACCAACATGCAAGAAAGACTGATAGGGCATAATTTTGTGTTCACAGAATATCTTGGAATCAAAGCTTGATCAAAGCCGTGGACTAAGAATGATGGATTGAGCCCAGCATAAACATGACGAACACTTTATATCAATCCCTCATGACCATCATGTTTATTTAGATGAAACTTCCTGTGAACATCTTAAAGCAATGTTTTCGGAAGTGGACACAAAACTAGCCAGTTCCTTGGACTTCACTTTACCGCTGTCACTTTGAAGCTCTGTGCGTTGGCACTCCGTGACCCAAAGTTCACCTGTGTATGCACTTTTGGCATTTTTATTATCATTACTCCTCTTTCTTTACGTTTATATCAGGCAATCCATGTCTTTATTAGCCATCTGACACTGTGTGATGACTGTGATTCAGCTGATTTAAAAAAGAAAAGAAAAAAAAAACTGTAAGTGACTGAAACAAATGTTTTGAAGCTCTAACAAAGGGACATTAGAGTCATGAGAGCAATTTCTGTTGTTGCTAGAATGAACTTACTCAAATGTAATATGTGTTAGAATGAATTATGATACTACATCTATCATTTTGTTTTGACAAGGCATTGTAAAGATAAAGGGCCAGCTAAGAATTAGAGTGCTGCACAGTATTTATTATGACTGTTGGATTTATAACTGAACTTCTTTCCGTTGATATGTTCACTTGTTCAAATAAAAACCCATACATGTACTTGGCCCACCTAACTGTAATTTTCATCGCCAAGTGAGTGCTGATGTGAAATGAACATGCTTCTTTTGTTTTTTCTGATGTTATGTTTGTTTATGTCAAATGAAAAGCAAAATAAAAATGGGAGAAAGTTGAGCCAATAATCTTGTTTTTTAGTAAAATTATAGTAAGGCAGCCTTGAAATCTGCCCCATCCAGTAGATGTCACTGTTGTTTTAGTTGTTTTATGTCTTGCACCGTTTCACCTTTGGGTCAAGCTTATGCTTCTGGGATGCAAAAATTGGTTGCTTTAAGACAAAATACCAATGAAAAGGATGGAACTAAATCAATATTTGTATATTTGAATCAAGGGGAAGACAGCAATGAAAATCTAAGTCGTGCTGAGAAACAAACAAATAAAAACAGCCTTGTGAATGGTCCTGTGATTGTGGGGTATTTAAAGAAAGAAGGTAACACGCACACTCATGTGGCGTGAGGCTGGAGCTGGATGCAATGCAGAGAATCATAGCAAGAGAGAGAGAGAGAGTGAGTGAGAGAGAGAGGGGGGACTCTATCAAGACTAATAAATCTCAATTGCTTCCTGTTATTAGCCTCGTTCCACCATGAGTTTACTCAAATGTTTTCTTGACTTAGGGGAAAGTCAAACAGATTAATTCTTACTTTTTTATTTTTCATTTGTAATCATGTCCAGTAATACGTGACAGAAAATAAATACCCAAGAGGAGGAAAAACAGATGAAAATAAATACAAAAGGGTCTGATGTATGGATATTCCATATATACAGTATATACTGTACATATACACAGTTCAAATAGCATTTAAACCCTGACAACAGCTGTATTTATATAAAAGAAACAAAAAGAAAGCAGGCTTGAATCGAAAATATAACTTCATCAAAGCTATTTTCCAACTCGAGTGATAAAGTTACTGGTTCCTACTGCAATATGTTGATTACACTCTCACAGTTTCACAAAGCAAAAGAGCCAACCACAGAGACAGCCACTGCCTTGACTAATTGTGTTCTGACCGTTCTGGCATTTGGTTAACAGAGATAGACTTTGACTGTGGCTTAGAGCTAATAAACAGACTGCAGATAGACATCTACGTTCATTATTTGCACAAAGCTGTCTGGTTTTTGACTATCTTGCGAAGGACAAATTTGTTATGCATTCTGTATTTTGCAGGACTGAGTTACAGGATGAATGATGCAAAAGCACATCATACATACTTTCAAGAAGTTACTAATGTTTACAAAAGCTCTTTCCACTTTCCCTGCTCACTTAACCGCAATATTGGACCCCACATATTTTCTTCTTTTTGTCAGTTGTCAGCAGGTGTGATAGTTTGTTAAAATGGAAACACAACCTTAACTCTGTCTGAGATAGCCAGGGAATAGGTTGGCTGCAGTTTCAGTTTTAGAGCTAAACCTTTTTAGCCAAAATCAGTTTGCCTTTATATTTGTGCAACTCTCTAGTATTACAGTCAGTAGAGGGTCAAAACAAGGCTGGTCAAACAAATCTCCAAATCTCACAAAAATAAAGAAATAACAAAAATAACACTGTGAATGAGATTTTGGGAATGGATGAAGGTTATAGGCAAAGAGTGGGTGAGAGACTATCGAGACTAATAAATCTTAATTTCTTCCTATTATTAGCATCATTCCACAAAAATGCAATTAGCGTTTAGGCAAAACTAAAGTTGATGCTAAAACAATATTCCTTTACAAGTACATGTTTTAGAGTGGAAGATTACAAAACTGGTTGATAACTATTCTGAGTAAAAGTGGGAAAAACCCATCCCCAAACTTGGAACACTGACTGATGGAGCCACTTAATGCTGTGTCAATACAAAATAGCACATGTGTGAAAGTTTAAAATTAATAGTTTGATTTTAAACTACATGCTACTAAACCACCCAGAACATCAGTGCAGTGCATCAATGCAAAAAATCAGTGGCAGTTGTGATACTGCAAACAAAGGAGGAAAATGAAAGTTTTGTTCGTTCAGTCTGAAGTGTCACTGGACAATGATGCACCCACACTTCATAATGTTCCATCAAACTCAAGATCAGGTACCTCATTATACCAAAAATGGTGGATTGTATCTAATGTACTATAATTTAGCTAAGCAAAACACCAACAGGTCTATGCATTAGACCAACACTGAACTGTCTTAAATAACAATACTTAATATTTCATTTCCGACAACTTGCCACAAAATTTGAAAATGACTTGTACAGTACATGCTGTTTGTTTAATGCAAACATTTCAAAATTAAAATATTAATGGCTCTTGGATGCATATATATACGTATGTATATATATATATATATATATACATATATATATATATATATATATATATATATATATATGCACAGCTTTAAAAATCTATAAAAATCTCTATATGAACACTTAAAAATTTAATACAGAGATTTAAAGCTTTTTTGTGCCATCATGCAGGAGGCATCATGTATTATTATGCAACAATGATTTTCATATTTGTACTGGGCTGTGTAAGAATCTGTCAGTGCCTTTGCTTTTACAAAGGTTAGAGGGGAAACATATTGCATGTGATAGATTTAGAAATGGGATGTATTTCCTCAATTGTAATCATTTAACATGTGATGTGCTTTGTCTCATTTAGTGTAAACACATCTGTAATTAATAATGACAGATATAATTTGTATTAATTTCACATTAGATTTTCATTTATGGATTAGACAAAAAAATCATACATTGATTTATGTCTTTTCAATTTCAATTCAAAAGAAGAGTTAAACATTCTTTTTTTAAAAAAAAAAAAAATAAACTGCATTTTTCATACAGTCTTTTAAAAAGGCAAGGTGCAGTGTATATTTCTAAAAATGTTATGATAAACTAAAAAAATAAAATCAAAGGCAAGAGAATACCTTCACACATACACTGCCATGCACATCATCTACCACCTGCTACTTTGTCACAAGAGCTTGAGGTTTAATATTACTTTTTATATTCCTAGTATGGCTGAAATAAGTGCTGCAACATCTGGATTTATGTTTTATTCTGCCATATACAAGAGCCATAGGCACTAAGTTAGCCTTAGTTTTGTTAGTTTAGTAATTTTGTCTTATTTCTATCTCATAAAGTAGGTTTGCATGAACAGCACTCAAGATTACACTTTCTGCAATATCTGGCAGGAGCACATTGAAGATGTTTATATTTCAATGTCAAATTATTTATTAGTTCAGTAATCCATGACTTGTTTTCAAACAACACATGACTAAATAAACACTGAATCACACAGGGCAGAAAACTACTGCTGCACTACTCACTGTGGGGTAAATTTTTTAAGAATGCAACATTTCTCACCATGCCTGCAGCTGGCAAACAGCTGTCAAAATACCAGATTTTACATCAGTCGTGAATGTAAAAGTAGCTATGGGTCTATAGAATCTAAAGAGCAGTCCACACACAACACACAGGGGTACAGTAGTGTATTTGATGTGGTATTGATTTATCTTTGCATTAAATAAGTAATAAATTTGGTTAATGGTAATTTGTCATCTTGGTGGATTCAAGCAATTTTTATGTGTCTTTGGAAGTGTATAAAAAGTGGCTAACATTTGATTTTGATGAAGTAAGCTGTCATGTTCATTCCCTGAAATCAAATTTCACCCTTTAGCCCTCCCCAAAGCTGTAGCCTGTTCTACAGCTACACCCACTACTGCTCCTTCTTCACGCGCAAATGCACACAGACTCAGGCAAACAAACAAAAAACATTGAGTTGCAACATGCTGTCACTCCCAAGGTGGGTAAGAAATATTTTAATATACAGAAAGAAAACATTTTAATCTAAGTCAATTATATTTTCCAGTGATGTTAAAAGTCTGTTTACTTCAGTAATGTTTGTAAGAGTAAATAAACCTGTATTTTAATTATCATCTCATAAATTTGGTCTCTTATCATGTATTAAATTTATTTATGGTCAAAGAGAGTCTGGGAGTCCAACCTCTGTAATACAGCCAGTGTCGGTGATCATGCTAAAAGTGTTATTTTCAGTAGAATTTTAACAGATCAACTTAATACTACTACAGAATATAAATATAAGCATCAATGTAAATTTCTTTTTTGTCCTTCTAATGAAGCATTAGGTACCTCTCTGATGTTGCCTCCTCATCACTTTGTAGATTGAAGGAAACCAATCATGTTCAGCCATCGCCCTTTCATCCTCTTGGTCTTGTTTGCTGCTTGTTAGTCATATTTCTCTTATATCATTCCAAAATAAGTATTCAAGGAAACTTTACAACAGGTTTGATTGCAGCTATAACCAGGGAAAACCGCAGTTTGGGTGATATGCTTCAAAATATATAAAATGGGGATACACGGTACTATTACTGGCAGGTAGGTGTCCTCCTTGCAAAACTGTTCCTGCAGTTCAAGACTAGTCCCTGGTTGGATTTTCATTTAATACACTGGGCAACTGATTCCAAGGGCAACAAAGGGACATAATCCAAGGCTCATTTACTAAAAAGAGCCAATACTGGAAAAAGCCTTTCTATCTCTTTTCTTTTTCACAAAATGAAAAACTTTATGCCACAGGGTACATTGTTTTTATGTGGAGGTAAAAGAGGTGATTTCATACATCATAGTTGAAGGCATGGTTGGTGGCAGTCCCACCTCAATAATAAATCTTATAATAATAATTCTTCCTAATTCCAACATATTTTTTAGCAAAAATGTGTGGTTGGAGTAATGACTCAAAAAACATAGTCTCTCACTGGTCTATCCCTACATAGAATCTATGGATATAATCTTTATTTTATGGTTGATCTGCATGTTCATTTTCCTCTTTCTTAGTATGTGATAGGTCCATCCCAGGGGAGGATCCAGGCAGGCATACTTTACAGCCCATGAACATGAGGAAAGCCCTACGGAAGGAACGGTAGAAGAAACCATACAGGAAGGGATTTAGTGATGAGTTGATATATCCTAGCCACAAAAATATATCCCAGACGACCACCTCCGTGCTGTATTCAATGAAAGGGTCCACAATGTTTACTGTAAAGAAGGGCATCCAGAAGATTAGGAAAACTCCCATAATGATACCCAAAGTTTTTGCAGCCTTTCCTTCTCTCTTCATAGTATTCCGGTGTCGTTGTTTCTTGCTTGAGTCTTTGCCCACTCCAGCAGCCATCTGGCTTTCCATAGCGCTGATCTGCCTGGCCTGCCGTTTGGCAGCTTTGAAGATCTTCCAGTAGGCCACCAACATAATAGCCATGGGCAAGTAAAAGGCTACCAAGGAAGCCATGACAGCATAAATGCGATTGACCAAGAAGATGCATACATTGTTAGGGAGCAGGATGTCCACACCAGCAATATGGAGATCTAGCATTATGGGACCAAAGGAAATGAGCATGGGAACAGCCCAACATATGACAATGAGGAGAGCTACCCGATTGCGGGACATCTTTAAAGAGTAAACTAGTGGGTTGCAGACAGCGTAGTAGCGGTCAAAGGCAATACAGCTCAGATGGAATATGGAGGCAGTGCAGAGCATGACATCCAGGCTAGAATGAAGCTGACAAAAAAGGCCACCAAAGTACCAGCACCCCTCTACAGTCCGAATCATACTATATGGCATCACTACCAGACCAACAAGGCAGTCAGCCACTGCCAGGGACATGACGAAGGAGTTTGTGGGTGACTGCAATTGCTTGAAGTAGGCAATGGACAAGACCACAAGGAAGTTGCCCACCACTGTGCAAACAATGCCTATAGAGAAGAAGCCATACAGGAAAATGCGAGAAGCCTGATTCCTCAATGTCGTACAGGACTGAAGTTCAATCTGAAGAGATGTGTTAGCGTCGTAGTGGAATCCCAAGCTGCTGTTATCCATGGTCTAATCAAACCTGTCAAAACACATAGATACAGTTGTAAATAATGACAGTTTTGGTCTGACTTTGTAGTAAGTGACGCATTTCAAAGCACTCTTCTACGGTACATTAGCACAGAAAAAGTATACAAACCACCCAGATTTCTGTTTGTTTCAGACTCAATTGCTGCTCCATGGTAACTTCTCATTAGTTAATCTCTAGACCATAAGCTTTAGTTGAAATCAAAAGAGACTGTTGGCCTGAAAAGCCCTTGTTCTGTTGCGGTTGCCTTATCCAAAATGCCATCTCTTTGCTTGGTGTGGTGAGCAAAACCAGATGTTCTTTTTATCAACACAGATCTCGGTAGTATGAGGAGAATGATGTATGATTACTGTGTTGTCTAAAAGCTCTCCAGTGTCAGATAATACCTTGAGTAGCTTGGAGGCACCAAATTTTTCAAGTGTGTCAGCTGTTAACAGGTCTGTTGGATCTGTCACAAATCATGATAATCATTTTCTTGTAGAGGTATTTAGGAATTTGAACCCTGCATGTTACATCTATCAAAATATGTATCAGACTTTTGTAAATATTTTTGAAAATAATTTGTAATTTGATTTGCCATTTAGTTTTTTAAATATTGCAAATAAAAATTCTAAAATAATTAAGAATATTGGTAATTTATTTGATTTCCCCAAAGTGTCTTTGCCTTTAAGAGCAATTAAGCAATAATCAAATTTAGGCCCTCTACATTCATGCATTACATATTAAAGTAAATTACACATCAGAACACATATGACTGCAATGAACAGAATCATATTAAATTTCCAGTGCCAGTTGTGTGAACAGGGACCAGATGTTCCAGCTGACTTGGAATACATTTTAATGAGCACCACAGGGACTGTGCAGTGGTGATGGGGACTTGATGCTTAGTGAAATTTGTGTTTTTTGTTTGGTTTGTAGATGTTGCATCTAACCGACCATCATCATCTTGGCTATCAATATCAATGAAGTAAAAAAGGGAAGAATTAATTTAAACTCAGTACATGAATATAGATCCTGCCAAACCAATCCAGTTTTGAAAATCTTGTTTATATGTATTAGTTTCTGTTGTGATCAACTCAAAAGCTTTTGATATATTAATCATCATTGAAAGCAGGAGAAAGTGCCCTTTACTCTGCCAATGCCCTCTTCAGAGAAGAGGGGGATCAGTCATCTCAACACCCCACCCCCTCACCCATACCACTGCTCCCTCTTGTCCTTATAATCTTTCTGTTAATGTTAGAATGTATTCAAATCTGTTAACTCTGTATAATCCATCACTCTACTATTACCCAAAACTCCTCTTCTTAGTGTCAGTCTGATGACTTACATGGTCAGCTGACTCTCAATCTCATCAATGTGAGCAAATTTGTGTTCATCAATAATCAATGTGACATTAGTGCCAAAGCTTCACTAAGTAGTTTCCTGTCAAGCTAAACAAAACTTTTTCATGTCATATTTGACTCCTTTAAAAAATATTATTTTTTGAGATAATGGTATTAGTTTCAGCAATGTAGCAATACTAGAGAAAACAATTCAATTGGTACAGTATGATGTTAATGTACGCATATACATGTATTATTATTTTTCATGTAGTGACTGCAACTCAAAAAAGCACCTCTTTCCATCTGATTCTATCAAAAACAGCTCAGTTCATGCAGCAAAGCATTGCAAATAAGATCTTTACAATTCAGTTTTAAAACAAAGGTTTGTTTACTGTAACACATTCACATTAAAGAGACAAACTGAAATGTGCAAACAATGACACTCACTTGTATGGAAGAGAAGATCGTCTGTCCTCATGTCTGTATCATACTGCAGGTCTGTCAGCCTTGGTTTTACATACGAGAGGGATGGGAGAGGTGGGCTGTAATGATCGCATGCAACAATAATCACATTAACAAAATACAGTCTGCTGCCAACTCCCCTGCCTACTCAAATAACTGTAGAAACAGCAACCAGGGCACTTACATTTTGTAATTTTCTGAACCATTCTTATTGTGTCATGTTGAATAAAGAGACCAGTACCTGTATATCGGTTGGAAATATCTGCGGTGCTGGTTGGCACCTTTTTCACTTAAAAGACAGAAAATGACACCTGACTCCAAACCAGTGAAAGAATATAACCCTGTAATTATACACAAGGCTACTGGTAGAGCAATTAGCTGGATTTCTCGGGCTGAATACACAGTATTTCCTCTACAGTATAACAGACAATGCATAAAGAAATCTGTGCAAATCCTGAAGGCTTTTGAAAATTCTGTATGCATCTGGTTTGGAAGGCTGTCCAACAGTCTTAAGGCTATATTCAGTCACTTGATCAAATAGCCATCAAAACCATAGCCAGGTATGAATAGACTGATCAGACTATGACATGTTCAGAACCAGCTCTTATCCGAAGGAATAAACTTTAACCATAGCTCCATTACACCAGGATGAGCTACAACAAGACCCACTGGTATACACTGAAGATCTATATTGTTCATAGGAGAGGGCTGATTACTGTCACTCTGTGGAACTCTTATGTTTTCAGTCAGTAGAAACCGGTGGAAAAGAGAGTGGTAGTGGATCATTTAAGTATACTGCATCTATCCCAGATCATCTCAGCAAATACAGAAAAATATATTTATAATAACTTCACTCAGTAACACAGAGGGAAGAGGTTAGATCCTATCACTTCAGATTTAAAGTACATATTCAGTTTTTCATTGGTGCAACTTCTTTCTACATACCCCCGAAACAGCTCAGATGATCCCTTTCATGTGCTTCAGTGTGCAGTGGAGTACAGCCAATCCTGCCGAGCTTGAATACCTTGGGCCTCAGCCAGTGACAGACGTATCTCAAGTGTGGCGGATGTGTTCTAATTAAACATGGGGGGATTTTTAATGAAGGGCGCAATAAAAGGCACATTGGCTCAATAACTAGTGTTTTTTCAGACCAGTCATTCATATGTGTAATGCAAGGGTGCTTTACAGACAGCGTAGTCTGGCTACACATCTGCTCTTTTGTTATCATAAGAGGAGTGAGTAGAGGTTGATTCCTGGGCTTTGTTGTATTTACAAAGGGGCAAATAGAGAAGCCTATCTGATATGATTACACATTTCATTATCCGTTGTCTGATACTGACTGATGGTTGTCACACTTTATCCTTGAGTGAGGGTAGTTTGGCCAAGAACTAACTGGAAAAAATATTTATTATGCTCAATAAACTGTTTCATAAAGGAAGGCAAGCTGAGATGATCAATTAGTGGAATGGTGTATTTTATTGTACCCCCAGAAAAAGATATATACAGGACATAGCAACAGTATATATACCAACAGTCTGCTCACCACCACACTTTCATACAGAATGACTCCCTTGCTCTGTCTGGAGTCTTTTTATACACGGCTGGCAACATTTGACAAAAATTAGGCTATGCTGGAAAATATGTCAAATTGTTCACACCTGAGTGCCCCACTAGGCACATACACAGCTTTTTCCTGTGCACGGGTACTTTTTGCCAGACCACAGGGTATGAACAAATTAGAACATAATACATTGCAATAATGTTAAATTACAGAAAATAATGAAAAAATAATAATACCTGGCAAATTCCTGTGATCTAGTGACTGCCAGTGACACAGGAGCCTGTCAGAGAACTACTATACAAACCCTAAAATTTGTAGCCTATGCCATCTGCTGTCTGGGGCCCCACAGGGGTCCTTGAGGGGGTTCCAGGGGGGTCCACAGCAAAAAGGGGAATAATTTATATTCACTACAAGTCCATCCATAAGTAAGAAAATGACAGAGTGTATGACTATTTTGGTCTTATCAGATGGGGGACCCTGGGACAAAATGGAGGTCTGTGGTCTAATTTGTGTCAGTTCAGGGGTCCTTGACGTGAAAAGAGAACCACTGCTTTAGGCTATGTATGAATTTGCAACCCTGTCTACTGGAAATAATGTTTGAACAGTACACCACCAATTAACAACAAACAATATGTCTTGAGAGAAACGTATGTAGGCTTGCAAGCCTGTAACGGGAATGAACAAACTTTCAAAACGGAGTTTGCAGGCAGTATAACTTAAATGTTCAGTCTACAAGCTTGCAGCACAGAATTTACAGGTACAAGCATAACTGTAGAAGCTCACAAAAGTAAGGTAACAGGCACAAAAACCTGTTTTCAAGCACAACTTTTTGAATGATAGAGGCCTAATGTTCCATAATGCAATGGACTTCCCAGCTAATGCAAATGCGCCAGCTGTGGCAGTTGTGGGCGGGGGGCCAGTGCCCTTGTAGCAACAAGCCTGGACCCCCTGTGCCCACCCCAAAATGCAGTATTTTTATGTGACACATTTCTATGCCAAATAGTGGACACTTATAAGTTTTGTTGTTGTGTCCATATCTTCACCATTTTTTATTGTGTTTCCCTTCAATGTGTGAAACAGCGCCCCTCTGTGTTACAATGGCTGCTAATGTGGTCAAACACGATATAGCAGCCTAACCGACGACTACTGACAGGTGGAGAGGTGAAGTTTCCATCCTTTGATTAAAAAACAGTGAAGTATCAAACAGTTAGGAGCGGTCACTGTCATGTCACCGTGAAACTGAATGAAAGTCGCTGGAAGTGAACTGTGAAGCCTTTCCTCACAATAATAGGAAGTTAATTTAAATGAAACAGCTGGGAGAGTCAGATCAGTTATAGCTAACGGTTATTAACGGAGCTAACAAACAAGATTAACACAGCAACAAATAACTATAATTTGAAGTTGTTAACTTTGTCAGTAAGATGACACAAAGTCCTACTTTGTAATTTATTTCTTTAGATGACCTGTTTGACTTGTTTTCTGAACCACTCCACGACTATAATGAGCCCTTAGTGTCAGAGTTTATTTGACTGGCCCCACCAAAACAACAGCTGGCTCCAAGTCTGGCCCCTGTAGTGTAATGAGCTAGAACCATCACTGTTTACTGGACCATCATACAGTACAATGATTCATTAGCTAGTTGGCCCTTAAATGCAAAAATAATAATGATCCTTTGTGATTGTTTAATGTTTCCAACAATGTTAATTGGTTGTTATCTTCAGCCTCTTTTATCAACCCAGCCTTTAGTAAAAGCTATAATTAATAAAGAGATCAAGCCATAGAACAGTAATATTCTTTTATTTCATTTTATGTACAGTAGAAGTAGATTTTCTTTCTGATATTTCATTGAAAGCAGGAGCCTTTTTTTGTTTTCTTTCTCTTGAATAAGTTTAATCAGGGAACTACTGTAATTGTTTTGGCCATTAAGATGGCATATGGAGGCCATGTTTCTCTATCCACTGGGAGGAGAGGAAATATAATAGGAAAAATGAAAATAAATCTCTACATAATAGTAATTTCAGATTTAATTTATGATTTAGTACAGTACATATTACAGTGTGTGGGGGACTGCAAGAAATCCACATAGACTGAGTTCTTCTAAAAAACAAAGTCAAACAACGCCAAAGCCAAATAAAGTCATAAATTATTTTCCTTTCTTGCTGTTATTGCTGTTCTTCTCATTGATTCTTGTTTTTCCCATTTAAAATTATTCTCTCTGGCTATTTTTTTGGGATCAAAGTCATGGCCATGGCCAGGGGTGATGTGAGGGCTGTATGACCTTGACTATTAACAGAGCTCACTAATCTGTAAATGTAACATTTCAGGGATGAAAGCAACACACGCACAGGTTTGGATGATGGTTGAGGCAATGCAGCCCTCTTCTGGTGTCCTATCTATATTGCATGTACATTATGAGAACGTGGCAAGTCACTTTTAATAGCAATTACTGTATTATATATTCATTATTAATAATACAATAGTTAATGTTTCCTCAAAGTAGACACATGGATAATTTGGTTCCAGTAAGTAAAACCCCACTTCCATGTGTGACCCTAATTTATGGTCCATAAATTTTATGGTCTATTTTACCACACAACATGCACATATGATGTGCCAGAAAATTAGTACAGTCTCTAAAGACTTGTTCCTGCCAGATGTTAGCATAGATATTATGTTTGCTTTAAAATAACAATCTCATGCAAATGTCTATAAATGCAGCCATTCTGAACCCTGTTGCTGAGCTGTGTATTTTATATTTAGCTCAAGAGTGATTTATGGTCCTGTTGTTTGTAGCAAGCAGCTGTCTCCTGTTCAGGTCTAGAAACACCAACAACAACCATTTCAAACCATTCCATAACTTACTCTCATGACTGTGATGATACCATAGATACCAAAGACAAACAGCCAGTTCTTGTTTGATAGTAATATACCTCTGCAAAAGTCACCACACATTCACACTTTCAAGTGTAGCCTTGAAAGGCTCTTTACCCCTCCAGGAAGAGTATGCGGTTGCTACTTCACCAAACAACCAGGGGCAAATGTGGAAAAACAAATGTGGAACAATTTTTCACACGTATCCCTCTAGGTCAGATGATTTGGGTCCTCTGTTTCCTGCAAAATTATTTAGGAAACTTATTCTCATGCATGGGTGTTTGTTTTTTTACATGTTAGGAAAAACTATGGCTATATATTACGGCTAATTGCAAAAAGGAATAACAGACACTTTGAACTATAGACATAAGACACTAGCAGGTCTAGAAACTCTAAATGTTAACTCTCTAATTACAGGTTTAGGCAGGACAAATGTAACATAAACATCTATTTGACCAATCTTCAACCCTATCTCTTTGAGCTTGCTGGTTTTGACATGTCTGTATACAGTGTTAAACTTGTTATTGCTTTCTGTATCTCAGATATAGGCTGTGGTGACATTTCCAAAGATCATACACCTGATAATGCAGTCACAGGCCAAGCAGAAGCAAGACATTTTCATAAAGACAGGTTCGTATGTGGTAAAGACTATAATGAAAAGTTTACTGTTTACTGAGAAAAGGGTATAAAAGAGTGTATCATATTTATCTGAGGAACTAAGAAGTTCACTTCAATGAAGAATGGACCTTCAAGTCCTCCAACACTGTAACACTGAAACTCCTGAAATCGTCTGTGCATAATAGGCCTAATAGACTTATCTCCAATCCTCCATCCCCAATCAGTAAACAACTAACTTATGGTACAACAAAATGTTATCTTTAATGATTTAGTTTATTGATTAGAGAGGCTGTGTTCAGAGGACTATATGGAAACGCTTCCATGTGCACAGTAATATCACCACAGCAGATATTGTGAGATATTACATTTAAACAGCAAAACTATAATTATAAACCTGGACCTGGACCAGGACAGAGGGAGCTCTGTGGGGAGAGGAGACAGATTTTTAGCTAAAATAAAAATATCCTGACAGCTCTGATTGAGCTCAGGTTTCATTCTGAAAAGGGCTGCTTCATTCCAAACTTTTTCACTGTATAAACCTGGAATCCTGTTGACTTGTTAGATGAGAAGAAAAAACACTGAACATTAATTATTGTTAGATTCTGTTTGATCTTGTTGACGTGTTCATGAGGTTGTGCCATGTGCGTAAATGTGCACAGCCTCTGTCTCAGTTTGGAGACACACTTATCATTTTGGCTGCTGTGTGATCGTCCTCAACAGACAAAATCTGACACAGATTGTGGAGAAAAGCCTGAAACACTGGAGACAGCAGCAGAAACCGCTCCGCTAACTTAATAATCGACTGCATCCTTAATACATCCATGGAATGTATGCGTCCCCTTCATCATACGCTTCAAATCGTGGGGGGTGGGGGCCAAGTGGGTATGGCACCGTTTCATACCGGTCAATTTAAAGGGTCAGTTCATCCTTTTTTCCCGCTCTTACCTCAGTTTGATTTGTCCAGGCTTGGAGATTTCTGTTTCTGGGATTTTTGCCTCAATGTCAATACTGTGGCTCCTTAACACACTTTGTTACTCAGGTTAATATATGTGTTCACTGCAATTTTCAGCGTCATACTGATACTTTAATCTCCACATTATGATGTGTTCACTTGTATTCCCCTGAAATCCACTGTAAATCTTAGTAATGATCATAAACCTTGTTGTTGACAGTAACAAATACAAAGTTTTAGATAGTTGTATTCCAATCAGTCATCACAAAACTTACATAAATCACACCACTAATTCCAAATGTCAGAATTGTCCATGACTTACAAATATGCAAAGGGCAAAATCTGATTTTTAATAATCTGGTAAAAAATAGAGCATAAGAAAATCTATAAAAACCACCAGTAAAAAATGTTAGATAACATTAAAACATTAACATAACATAACATTAAAAGTAACATTTTAACACATTGTTGATTAATGAAGATGCACATTTTTATTATTCCCCCTCACAGAAACATACAGAAAGAACCAGTATTCAATATGAACTTTTAATCAACTAAAGTCAATAATCTTACTACATTTTTAGACTAGCATTCAGCAACACAATCCACTCAGCAGTCCACTTGCCACACTATTCAGTTGATGCTGGATGATTCTGCAAAGCCCCCCTTCATGTTCAATGGCAATGCATTTGAATGTTCAGTGTTAACATATTCTTACACACCAACTGTGGTGTTGTTGAGATTAGGTACATAAAGCTCCATGGTTATGGTTAGGGAATGATCGTCTTCATGGTTAAATATATTAAAAAAACCAAACAGAACTGGTTTGTCTCAGACGAACATGAATCATTGGTCTCCAACATCATAACTGTATTACCTCCACACCTTTACCACAGTACATTAACTGCTACCTTCTTCCTTCATTCACACTCAACAATGGCAATGGATGTAAACTGTGTCTAGCTGAATTGTACAATGCTTTTCATTGGAAATAAATATTTAGTAAATTGTCCACTGTGTATTTGTGTTTTTTAAATGTTAACAATGCTGAAATGAAAAAAAAGCATATAAAAAAGCATTTAAAAAAGACAAATACAATTAATAGAACCTGCTAAAAAAAGCAAAAAAAAAAAGTATTAAATATAGTATTTTTTATCTTATATATTAATGATTAGTAGTTTAAATAAAATGTAACTGAAACTAAAGTGATTGGAACATCAAATGTGGAAAATACCAAGAAACAAAGCACACATCTTTACCATAAGACATTCTACTGGTAAATTTCATCATGTACATTTGTTATGTCTTTTGTTTTTGGTTTGTTGGTACATTGCTTTTTTCCACACTTGATAGCACAGTTACAACATTTGGTCAAGTCAGTGTCCGCTTTGGATACCAGCTATAAGTCTATCAGCATTTGTGCCACAGCCAGCAGTGTTAGTGACAAGACTGACAATGACACCATTGTGGGTCGAGGAGGACTGCTTGATGTTGATGTTGACTCTGAAATATTACAAAAAACTGAGTATTAGTCAATAGAATTCAGTTGACTAAAAGCTATTTTTCACAAGTTCAAAATGCAGGCTTAAAAGAAAGCTACACCCCAACCTTGAGTACTCATTTTTCTCTTATATTTTACAATTATTCAAAAATTTACCAAAAAATAAACAATATCGTAACAAACATTTGATGTGGTAGATTCATAAATAAAACTTTCATTAAGTTTGACTTAAGTTTTCAATAACTTACGTGCAGAAACGCTGCCTGGTACAACGTTCAGGGTGGTGGAGCTGCTGAGTTCACTGCTGAATGATGAAGTCGCAGAGCTTGTTGAAGGAACAGAGTTTTTATCTTTGTACACAAGAGTCATGTCGACAACCACTGATCCACTCCTACAATTGAAAATAGAGAAAGCAACATTTTTAGTACTACATGAGCAGCAAATGTCTAGGAAAACTTAGTCTTTAAAATTTAGTCTTACTTGAATGAGTTCACAATGGACCGAAGGAAAGATGATCCATGGACCTTTTTACCCACTTTGTTTATCTGAAAGAGAACATTAATATCATTTACAATAAAAAATACAAGTATTGGCAGAGAGCACCAATGAACACCTTACCACAAATACATAAGTTTCCTGATTGCCCTGCAAGGCAGGGGCATTGCTAAGGTTTGAAGACATTGGAGAATGAGCCCCACTGGGATCTGGGCTCAATCTCACTATGGGGGATGTTGTTAATTTGCAATCAGTAAGAAAAGAAACAGGAACACCATACAACATATTCACTGTGTAAATTATGGAAATTAATATATTCTAAAAGCATGGATCGTTTATATTCAAATAGAGCAACAGCCCTGTAAGCTAATCTTACAAATTTTACTACAGATTTGCCTTAATTTACAATATAATACATAGTATCTATTTTGCCTTATTATGACAATTATATATATTTATATTTATATTTATATTTATATTTATATTTATATTTATATTTATATTTATATTTATATTTAATTTGATATTTATTCTTGAATGTAAAAGAGCCAATATAAAATAGGAGGACAAATCTGATCATTTATCTAAAATGATATGTGTTTCCCTTTATTCTTTGCCCCGGCAGTGGTACAAAGTGTCACAGTTTCATGTGTCTTACATGTTTAGGTTAGCCTTCATTAACTGAATATGCATACAAGATCAAAGAACCGTTATCAGACAGTACTACCAAAATATTGGGCAAATTAACGGAAAAAAGGACATTAACAGGAATTTCAAGAATAATGTTGGCTTTTGCTGCCCAGAATTCAGATTAGACCACAATCTTATCTACATCAATGCAAAAAATGTTTGTAACATGAGTATTCTCATATTGATCAGATTGATTTCTGTTACAAAGTAAAATCTCAGTGATTTTTAGTGGTTTTGTTGTAAGAAGCGCACTGTTATAATGCATAGACATCTTACCTCTGTGACCACTTTTGTGGCTAAAGTCTTAAACGCTGTTGAGGATGAGCTGGAGAGATCTGATGTAAATGTTTGGTCGAGACTAAACTGAAGACCCAGGGTGCCCTCACTGGATGAAGGAGCATCTGTTGATGGAATAGTTGTAGTAGTTGTAGTAGTTGTCGTTGTTGGAGCCGCAGTTGGAGCCGCAGTTGGAGCTGCAGTTGGAGCTGCAGTTGGAGCTGCAGTTGGAGCAGCAGTTGGAGCTGCGGTAGGAGCAGCAGTTGGAGCTGCAGTTGGAGCCGCAGTTGGAGCTGCAGTTGGAGCCGCAGTTGGAGCTGCAGTTGGAGCAGCAGTTGGAGCTGCGGTAGGAGCAGCAGTTGGAGCTGCAGTTGGAGCTGCAGTTGGAGCCGCAGTTGGAGCCGCAGTTGGAGCAGCAGTTGGAGCTGCGGTAGGAGCAGCAGTTGGAGCTGCGGTAGGAGCGGCAGTTGGAGCTGCAGATGTAGGTGTACCAACTCCTGTAACAATAAAATTTAGACTGTTGTAGCATTTGCAGGAACTTTAGAAGCAGAGCAGTAATAAATGCAGATCTACATACTGTATTTCATAATAATTACAAAACAAAGCATATAAAACAACTCTTACTCGTTACAGAAACACTTGATGCATTGACTGGGAGGGAGAAATCGGAACTGTTGGATGCTGCCACGAGGACTTGTTTTGCAGCACTAGTATCTGGGACTGAGCTGGCACCATTAAATACCAGCTCAGCATCCACCACAACTGAACCTTGACTGTAAGAGAAATTATCATTATTATAATTATTATTGTCTTTTATCTGTGACAGCTCAATATAAAATGTTAATATAATGAAGACATTTTATAACAACAAAATTGTTAATGTTAACAATCAGATTTGAAATATTCATTGACATTTGTGATAACTTTGTGTGTTTCTTGCATACACCTATGACCCAGTAATGACACTTTACACCGATGCTTCCAAATATCTAGGTAAGGATAGTCTGTACTTGAATTTGCTGACCAAATTAACAACAAAATTTAATTTAACAAAATTAATCAAGGAATTGGAAATTGATTCTTCACAATTCCATGCATACGCATTTAATAAAGCATATATTATTTTCTTTCTCAAATGTTACATAAAGAGTAATCTGTTATACCTGAAAGAGTTGATCACAGATCGAAGGAAACTGCTTCCATATGTTTTTTTGTAGATCTCATCAAGCTGTAGAAATGAAATTGACAAACATTTAGTGATATTTTAAAATAAGACATGCAAGAGAGTTGCTATTATATCATGATTGTGTAATTTTTGTAATTCATACTCTTGTTTATTTCAAGGCAAGATATCTTGCCAGTCTCCACTGTCCATCTTTATGTTCAGTATTTTTATATTATCTGATATCCAAACAGTCTAGCTAAAATATGGCTACATAGCCTACTTGCTCATTGGTGCGACAAGTTCATGAGCACTGCAGGAGTTGTTTGAGTAGTTGTTATTGTCAAAGAAAAGAAAATGTTCTTCAGGCACTCTTTTTTTCACTGTTCCCACCCTAATGAGGTCAAAACCGGTGTACGTTTTAACCAAATATGCCCAACTAAATTAAGGCCCTTAATATAACTGCTCCTTGCTCTGTCTAAGAGTGCCTGAAGAACATTCTCTATTACCACTTTTTTCATCTTCAAGAGTGCCTTAAGGTTTCCTGAACTTACTACATGTGAAACTGAGTAAGCATTTGGCATCTTAATTTTTCTTAGTTCTTAATGTTACTGTAACAATACTGCTCTTCTGCTGTGAAAACATCTTACCATTGTAATTAAAATGATTTCAGGCTGTTCTCTGTGAAAGTTGAACCTACCAACTTTAATCAGCCACTAACTTTTGCGACAAGTCCTCCAAATTAAACAACTGAATATGTTGTTGGTCCACGCACCACAGAACAACACAAAGAAACATTTTGTGATCTGACACTCCTATCAGAAGGA
Source organism: Thunnus albacares (assembly GCF_914725855.1). Lineage (NCBI taxonomy): Eukaryota > Metazoa > Chordata > Actinopteri > Scombriformes > Scombridae > Thunnus > Thunnus albacares. The sequence continues at coordinate 20,584,835 of NC_058108.1, read as the reverse complement.
CAACATAATTTGTTTGGCCCTTCCAAAACCATTACCAATCACTATTGAAAAATAAATGTTTTATGATGTCACAAAGCTATGGTTAAGGTTTGGTTATATTTAGGTTTAGGGAAACATTGAGGTTTGGGTTTAAACTACTACTTTGTGGATGGTCATTGTCTGTTAAAGGGCTTTGTCACTTGAATGTAAACTTACATATTCTGGGGGCACTTGCTGAAACAACTGATTTTGTTGATTTTCTTGGGAGGACAGTCTCAAATATTGTGTTGCATATAGCATTAATTTAACGTTTACTTGGCCAGTACATTCTTTCATTCATTTATATGGTTTATTTAGAATTACATTTAAAAGGTCAATAAGAAACATCAGTGTACTTACCGCTGTTTTTACTTTGGTAGCTAAAGACTGAAACTCTGGGGAAGACTTGTTTGCAAGTTGTGATGTGAAGTTTTGCTCCATCTTAAATCTCAATATGAGCTTTGAGTCATCTGATGGGGCTGCAGTTGGAGCTGCAGTAGGAGCAGCAGTAGGGGCAGCTGTAGCATTTGGAGCTGCAGTAGGGGCAGCTGTAGCATTAGGAGCAGCAGTAGGGGCAGCTGTAGCATTGGGAGCAGCAGTAGGGGCAGCTGTAGCATTTGGAGCTGCAGTAGGGGCAGCTGTAGCATTAGGAGCAGCAGTAGGGGCAGCTGTAGCATTGGGAGCAGCAGTAGGGGCAGCTGTAGCATTTGGAGCTGCAGTAGAGGCAGCTGTAACATTAGGAGCTGCAGTAGGGGCAGCTGTAGCATTAGGAGCAGCAGTAGGGGCAGCTGTAGCATTGGGAGCAGCAGTAGGGGCAGCTGTAGCATTTGGAGCTGCAGTAGGGGCAGCTGTAGCATTGGGAGCAGCAGTAGGGGCAGCTGTAGCATTGGGAGCAGCAGTAACATTTGGAGCTCTAGTTAGAGCTGCAGTTGAAGCTGCGGTAGGAGCAGCAGTTGGAGCTGCAGATGTAGGTGCGGCTGTAGGTGTACCAACTCCTGTAACAATAAAATTTAGACTGTTGTAGCATTTGCAGGAACTTTAGAAGCAGAGCAGTAATAAATGCAGATATACATACTGTATTTCATAATAATTACAAAACAAAGCATATAAAACAACTCTTACTCGTTACAGAAACACTTGATGCATTGACTGGAAGGGAGAAGTCGGAACTGTTGGATGCTGCCACCAGGACTTGTTTTGCAGCACTAGTATCTGGGACTGAGCTGGCACCGTTAAATACCAGCTCAGCATCCACCACAACTGAACCTTGACTGTAAGAGAAATTATTATTATTATAATTATTATTGTCTTTTATCTATGACACCTCAATATAAAATGTTAATATACAGCAGACATTTTATAACCAAAAAATTGTTAATGCTGACAATCAGATTTGAAATATCCATTGATATTTGTGATAACTTTGTGTGTGTCTTGCATACACCCATGACCCAGTAATGACACTTTACACCGACACTTCCAAATATCTAGGTAAGGATAGTCTGTACTTGAATTTGCTGACCAAATTAACAACAAAATTTAATTTAACAAAATTAATCTAGGAATTAGAAATGGATTCTTCACAATTCCATGCATACACATTTAATAAAGCATATATTATTTTCTTTCTCAAATGTTACATAAAGAGTAATCTGTTATACCTGAAAGAGTTGATCACAGATCGAAGGAAACTGCTTCCATATGTTTTTTTGTAGATCTCATCAAGCTGTAGAAATGAAATTGACAAACAGTTAGTAATATTTTAAAATAAGATATGAAAGAGGGTTGCTATTATATTATGAATGTGTAATTTTTGTAATTCATTCTCCTGTTTATTTCAAGGCAAAATATCTTGCGAGTCTCCACTGTCCATCTTTATGTTCAGTATTTTTATATTATCTGATATCCAAACAGTCTAGCTAAAATATGGCTACATAGCCTACTTGCTCATTGGTGCGACAAGTTCATGAGCACTGCAAGAGTTGTTTGAGTAGTTGTTATTGTCAAAGAAAAGAAAATGTTCTTCAGGCACTCTTTTTTTCACTGTTCCCACCCTAATGAGGTCAAAACCGGTGTACGTTTTAACCAAATATGCCCAACTAAATTAAGGCCCTTAATATAACTGCTCCTTGCTCTGTCTAAGAGTGCCTGAAGAACATTCTCTATTACCACTTTTTTCATCTTCAAGAGTGCCTTAAGGTTTCCTGAACTTACTACATGTGAAACTGAGTAAGCATTTGGCATCTTAATTTTTCTTAGTTCTTAATGTTACTGTAACAATACTGCTCTTCTGCTGTGAAAACATCTTACCATTGTAATTAAAATGATTTCAGGCTGTTCTCTGTGAAAGTTGAACCTACCAACTTTAATCAGCCACTAACTTTTGCGACAAGTCCTCCAAATTAAACAACTGAATATGTTGTTGGTCCATGCACCACAGAACAACACAAAGAAACATTTTGTGATCTGACACTCCTATAAGAAGGACAACATAATTTGTTGGGCCCTTCCAAAACCATTACCAATCACTATTGAAAAATAAATGTTTTATGATGTCACAAAGTTATGGTTAAGGTTTGGTTATGTTTAGGTTTAGGGAAACATTGAGGTTTGGGTTTAAACTACTACTTAACGGATGGTCATGGTCTGCTAAAGGGCTTTGTCATTTGAATGTAAACTTACATATTCTGGGGGCACTTGCTGAAACAACTGATTTTGTTGATTTTCTTGGGAGTACAGTCTCAAATATTGTGTTGCATTTAGCATAACTTTAACATTCACTTGGCCAGTATATTCATTCATTCATTCATTTATATGGTTTATTTAGAATTACATTTAAAAGGTCAATAAGAAACATCAGTGTACTTACCGCTGTTTTTACTTTGGTAGCTAAAGACTGAAACTCTGGGGAAGACTTGTTTGCAAGTTGTGATGTAAAGTTTTGCTCCATCTTAAATCCCAATATGAGCTTTGAGTCATCTGATGGGGCAGCTGTTGTTTGGGTTGGAGCACCAGTTGTGACAACTGGTTGTGCTGATGTTCCATTTACTGGTGGAGAGGTTACATTGCCTAGAATTACATTAGATATAAAATATACACAATTTTATGAGCTGAAATAATACATGCATTGATGCTGATGCTATATTACTTGTATAAACTACTACTGATGAGAAAATAAAGTCACTGTGTGAGATTTTACATTACCTGGCGGTGGTGCTGAGGTTGCATTCACTGATGGTGAGGTTACATTGATTTGTGATGACGTTGCACTGACAGGTTGGGAGGTTGCATTTGCCGATGGTGACGTCATATTGACTGGTGGTGAAGTTGCGTTGAGTGGCGGTGAGGTCATGTTGGCTGGTGGTGAAGTTGCGTTGAGTGGCGGTGAGGTCATGTTGACTGGTGGTGAAGTTGCGTTGAGTGGTGGTGATGTCATGTTAGCTGGTGGTGAAATTGTTTTAATTAAGTTAATTATTATATATGTATTATATATATTAAAGTCTATAGCAGTTGATTGCTTCAGTAAACTTGTTGAGTCTTATTATTTCATGGAATAGAAGTGGTGGTTAGAGACTTAAGTCACTTGCTGATTGGAAAGTACATTGTCATGACAACAAGTTCCACTGAATTGCGAATGGTAATTACATTATATTTTCCTGTAAAAAATTGTTTTGAGAACTGACTAAGCAACATTATTTGATCTTTTAAAATTTTTTAAAAATTCAAAAATTTTAAAACTGCATTGATAAACTGGCTATGGGAGAAGATGCATTACCTGGCAATGACATTGTGGTGAGTGGTGGTGATGTCATGTTAACTGGTGGTGAGGTTGCATTGTGTGGTGGTGATGTCATGTTGAGTGGTGGTGAGGTTGCATTGAGTGGTGGTGATGTCATGTTGAGTGGTGGTGAGGTTGCATTGAGTGGTGGTGATGTCATGTTGAGTGGTGGTGAGGTTGCATTGAGTGGTAGTGAGGTCATATTGACTGGTGATGAGGTTGTATTGAGTGGTGGTGAGGTTGCATTGAGTGGTGGTGAGGTCACGTTGAATGGTGGTGATGTTGCATTGAGTGGTGGTGAGGTCATGTTGAATGGTGGTGAGGTTGCGTTGAGGGGTGGTGAGGTCATGTTGAGTGGTGGTGAGGTTGCATTGAGTGGTGGTGAGGTTGCGTTGAGTGGTGGTGAGGTCATGTTAAGTGGTGGTGAAGTTGCGTTGAGTGGTGGTGAGGTCATGTTGAATGGTGGTGAGGTTGCATTGAGTGGTGGTGAGGTCATGTTAACTGGTGCTGAGGTTGCATTGAGTGGTGGTGAGGTCATGTTGACTGGTGGTGAGGTTGCATTGAGTGGTGGTGAGGTCATGTTGAATGGTGGTGAGGTTGCGTTGAGTGGTGGTGAGGTCATGTTGAGTGGTGGTGAGGTTGCATTGAGTGGTAGTGAGGTCATATTGACTGGTGATGAGGTTGTATTGAGTGGTGGTGAGGTTGCATTGAGTGGTGGTGAGGTCACGTTGAATGGTGGTGATGTTGCATAGAGTGGTGGTGAGGTCATGTTGAATGGTGGTGAGGTTGCGTTGAGGGGTGGTGAGGTCATGTTGAGTGGTGGTGAGGTTGCATTGAGTGGTGGTGAGGTTGTGTTGAGTGGTGGTGAGGTCATGTTAAGTGGTGGTGAAGTTGCGTTGAGTGGTGATGAGGTCATGTTGAATGGTGGTGAGGTTGCATTGAGTGGTGGTGAGGTCATGTTGACCGGTGGTGAGGTTGCATTGAGTGGTGGTGAGGTCATGTTGACTGGTGGTGAGGTTGCATTGAGTGGTGGTGAGGTCATGTTGAATGGTGGTGAGGTTGCGTTGAGTGGTGGTGAGGTCATGTTGAGTGGTGGTGAGGTTGCATTGAGTGGTAGTGAGGTCATATTGACTGGTGATGAGGTTGTATTGAGTGGTGGTGAGGTTGCATTGAGTGGTGGTGAGGTCACGTTGAATGGTGGTGATGTTGCATAGAGTGGTGGTGAGGTCATGTTGAATGGTGGTGAGGTTGCGTTGAGGGGTGGTGAGGTCATGTTGAGTGGTGGTGAGGTTGCATTGAGTGGTGGTGAGGTCATGTTAAGTGGTGGTGAAGTTGCGTTGAGTGGTGATGAGGTCATGTTGAATGGTGGTGAGGTTGCATTGAGTGGTGGTGAGGTCATGTTGACTGGTGGTGAGGTTGCATTGAGTGTCGGTGAGGTCATGTTGAATGGTGGTGAGGTTGCATTGAGTGGTGGTGAGGTCATGTTGAATGGTGGTGAGGTTGCATTGAGTGGTGGTGAGGTCATGTTGACCGGTGCTGAGGTTGCATTGAGGGGTGGTGAGGTCATGTTGACTGGTGGTGAGGTTGCATTGAGTGGTGGTGATATCATGTTGAGTGGTGGTGAGGTTGCATTGAGTGGTAGTGAGGTCATATTGACTGGTGATGAGGTTGTATTGAGTGGTGGTGAGGTTGCATTGAGTGGTGGTGAGGTCACGTTGAATGGTGGTGATGTTGCATAGAGTGGTGGTGAGGTCATGTTGAATGGTGGTGAGGTTGCGTTGAGGGGTGGTGAGGTCATGTTGAGTGGTGGTGAGGTTGTGTTGAGTGGTGGTGAGGTCATGTTAAGTGGTGGTGAAGTTGCGTTGAGTGGTGATGAGGTCATGTTGAATGGTGGTGAGGTTGCATTGAGTGGTGGTGAGGTCATGTTGACTGGTGGTGAGGTTGCATTGAGTGTCGGTGAGGTCATGTTGAATGGTGGTGAGGTTGCATTGAGTGGTGGTGAGGTCATGTTGAATGGTGGTGAGGTTGCATTGAGTGGTGGTGAGGTCATGTTGACCGGTGCTGAGGTTGCATTGAGGGGTGGTGAGGTCATGTTGACTGGTGGTGAGGTTGCATTGAGTGGTGGTGATATCATGTTGAGTGGTGGTGAGGTTGCATTGAGTGGTAGTGAGGTCATATTGACTGGTGATGAGGTTGTATTGAGTGGTGGTGAGGTTGCATTGAGTGGTGGTGAGGTCACGTTGAATGGTGGTGATGTTGCATAGAGTGGTGGTGAGGTCATGTTGAATGGTGGTGAGGTTGCGTTGAGGGGTGGTGAGGTCATGTTGAGTGGTGGTGAGGTTGCATTGAGTGGTGGTGAGGTTGTGTTGAGTGGTGGTGAGGTCATGTTAAGTGGTGGTGAAGTTGCGTTGAGTGGTGATGAGGTCATGTTGAATGGTGGTGAGGTTGCATTGAGTGTCGGTGAGGTCATGTTGAATGGTGGTGAAGTTGCATTGAGTGGTGGTGAGGTCATGTTGAATGGTGGTGAGGTTGCATTGAGTGGTGGTGAGGTCATGTTGACCGGTGCTGAGGTTGCATTGAGGGGTGGTGAGGTCATGTTGACCGGTGCTGAGGTTGCATTGAGTGGTGGTGAGGTCATGTTGAGTGGTGGTGAGGTCATGTTGAATGGTGGTGAGGTCATGTTGACCGGTGCTGAGGTTGCATTGAGGGGTGGTGAGGTCATGTTGACTGGTGGTGAGGTTGCATTGAGTGGTGGTGATATCATGTTGAGTGGTGGTGAGGTTGCATTGAGTGGTAGTGAGGTCATATTGACTGGTGATGAGGTTGTATTGAGTGGTGGTGAGGTTGCATTGAGTGGTGGTGAGGTCATGTTGAATGGTGGTGATGTTGCATTGAGTGGTGGTGAGGTCATGTTGAATGGTGGTGAGGTTGCGTTGAGGGGTGGTGAGGTCATGTTGAGTGGTGGTGAGGTTGCATTGAGTGGTGGTGAGGTCATGGTCACTGGTGGTGAAGTTGCATTGAGTGGTGGTGAGGTCATGTTGACTGGTGATGAGGTTGTATTGAGTGGTGGTGAGGTTGCATTGAGTGGTGGTGAGGTCATGTTGACTGGTGGTGAGGTTGCATTGAGTGGTGGTGAGGTCATGTTGACCGGTGCTGAGGTTGCATTGAGTGGTGGTGAGGTCATGTTGAATGGTGATGAGGTTGCATTGAGTGGTGGTGAGGTTGCATTGAGTGGTGGTGAGGTCATGTTGAATGGTGATGAGGTTGCATTGAGTGGTGGTGAGGTCATGTAGACTGGTGGTGAGGTTGCATTGAGTGGTGGTGAGGTCATGTTGACTGGTGGTGAGGTCATGTTGACTGGTGGTGAGGTCATGTTGACTGGTGGTGAGGTTGCATTGAGTGGTGGTGAGGTCATGTTGAATGGTGGTGAAGTTGCATTGAGTGGTGGTGAGGTCATGTTGACTGGTGGTGAGGTTGCATTGAGTGGTAGTGAGGTCATGTTGACTGGTGATGAGGTTGTATTGAGTTGTGGTGAGGTTGCATTGAGTGGTGGTGATGTCATGTTGAGTGGTGGTGAGGTTGCATTGAGTGGTGGTGAGGTTGCATTGAGTGGTGGTGAGGTCATGTTAAGTGGTGGTGAAGTTGCGTTGAGTGGTGGTGAGGTCATGTTGAATGTTGGTGAGGTTGCAGTGAGTGGTGGTGAGGTCATGTTGAATGGTGGTGAGGTTGCGTTGAGTGGTGGTGATGTCATGTTGAGTGGTGGTGTGGTCATGTTGAGTGGTGGTGAGGTCATGTTGGCTGGTGGTGCAGTTATTTGAATTAATTAATATATATTTATTATATATATTAAAGTCTATAACAATTGACTGTTTTGGTAAAGTTGTTGAGTCTTGTTATTTCATGGATTAGAAGTGGTGGTTAGATACTTATGTCACTTGCTGATTGGAAATTATATTGTCATGACAGCAAGGTACACTAAATTGTGATATGGTAATTACATTATACTTTCTTGTTTAAAATCGTTTTGAGAACTGATTAAATGACAGTATTTGATCTCTTAAACTTAATAGAGTTGAAATTTCATGGATGGGTTGTGTTATGATAATACCTGGTGAGGGAGTTGTGTTCATCAGTGTTGAAGGTGCAGCCGTGGCTGGGGCTTGAGTTGGTGCCATCACAACTGAAAACAACAATTTTCAAATAAGTAATTGTGTTGTCTTAAAAATATTTTTGTCATCATACATGCAGTATGTGCTTGAAATAGTAGTTTTCAAAATTTAACATTCAATGATTGGTAATTTTTTAAAATTATTATTTGGTAATACTATATGGTCTTACCGGTTGCAGTAATAGATGATGTGTTGACACTGAGGGAAAAGCTTGAGTTGGAAGCAGCAGTCTTCAAAGTTTCAGTCACAGAACTGGCATTTGGTAGTGTAGTCGCATTATTGAATTTCAGCTCAGCATCAACCACAATGGAACCTTGACTGTAAAATAAATATTTTTGAGATGTTACTTTTCATTACTGTAGTCTTATTTGGCCATTGTTGCCATTGTTGTTTAACTAAGTCTCCATGACAAGGATGAATGATACATGTAGGAATGAAAAACAACAAAAATCTTTTTGTAAAATCTAAACTCTTTTCTCTTATACATATGATAAACCATACATTGAAACTTAAGTACAAAACTCCTCTCAATTTCAATTAACAAGCAAATACAAATGTATTCATTAGCACATCAGAATATGCAATTTTGTAAAATGTAATAGGAGGAGCAATATTTCATACCTGAAGCCGTTGATGACAGTTCGATTGAAGCTTGTTCCAAATTTTTCTGAATACACCTTGTCGAGCTGTAAATGGATTTTAATAAAAACGATTACACAATTTTAAAGTAGAAGAAAAGAAATATGTTAATTTATTTTTTTGTTTGAAAGAGTTTTCACCTTTTCATACGTAATAATCATTTGTGTCTGACATTAGCCATGTTTTGTCATGTAAAAACTCACATCTCTTAGGTATCTTTTTCTTCCATCTATAACTTGAGTATTGAAAATATAATGCCATGTGATAAACTTATGTGAACTGTTCCAAATTGTATTTCTCCATATTTTAAGTGAAAGCTATTTTTATTACTGTATTTGTATAAATAATGTATATTCTATCACCTGCTATTGTATCTTGAGAATCCATTCCCACTACAGGATGAAAGTTGATCTAATTTGAGAATCTCTTTAAAACATTCCTAAGGAGACAGGATCTTTTGAAGTTCTGTCATCTAAACTTTCTATGCTTCATTTGGGATTTCATTATGGAAAGATGAAAAAAGGAACTAAATATATACAAACTTACCTGTGTGGTTACTTTGTTTTCTAGTTTCTTGAACTCTGTAGAGGATTTATTTTTAAGTTGTGATGTAAAATTTTGCTGCAACTTAAATCCCAGCTTAATTGTTGGCTCTTGAGTTGGGGCAGCAGTTGTGGTTGTAGCTGGGGCAGCAGTAGTTGTGATTTTTGGTGGTGCTGATGTTTCATTTACTGGTGGAGAGCTTGTGTTAGCTAGAAATAAATAAAAAAAAGTACAGCAAGACAAACTGCATTAACAAATATAAAATTACAAATGATAGTGCTAGTGATAAAGATACCTTATGTAGCTGCGTTTCTTAGTGTAGCACTCAAGCTACCTATGAAACTGACACTTTATTGGCTGGTGGTGAAGTTGTGGTGATTGTTCCAAAAATTTTGAAAACTTCATTGATAAACTGGCTGTGGGAGAATATGCATTACCTGGCAATGACATTGTGGTGAGTGGTGGTGAGGTTGCATTGAGTGGTGGTGACGTCATGTTGACTGGTGGTGAAGTAGCGTTGATTGGTGGTGAGGTTGCATTAACTTGTTGTGAGGTCATGTTAACTGATGATGAGGTTGCATTGACTGGTGGTGAGGTCATGTTTACTGGTGGTGAAGTTGCGTTGAGTGGTGGTGAGGTAATGTTGACTGGTGGTGAGGTCATGTTGGCTGGTGGTGAGGTCATGTTGACTTGTGGTGAAGTTGCATTGAGTGGTGGTGAGGTCATGTTGACTGGTGGTGAAGTTGCCTTAACTGGCTGTGAGGTCATGTTGACTGGTGGTGAAGTTGCATTAACTGGCGGTGAGGTCATGTTGACTGGTGGTGAGGTCATGTTGACTGGTGGTGAAGTTGCATTGAGTGGTGGTGAGGTCATGTTGACTGGTGGTGAAGTTGCGTTGAGTGGTGGTGAGGTCATGTTGACTGGTGGTGAAGTTGCATTGAGTGGTGGTGAGGTCATGTTGACTGGTGGTGAAGTTGCATTGAGTGGTGGTGAGGTCATGTTGACTGGTGGTGAAGTTGCATTAACTGGCTGTGAGGTCATGTTGACTGGTGGTGAGGTCATGTTGACTGGTGGTGAAGTTGCATTGAGTGGTGGTGAGGTCATGTTGACTGGTGGTGAAGTTGCATTGACTGCTGGTGCAGTTGTTTTAATTAATTATTATGTACTTATTATATATATTAAAGTGTATAACAATTGATTGTTTTGGTAAATTTGTTAAATTTTGTTATTTCATTGACTAGAAATGTTGGTTAGATACTTATATCACTTGCTGATTGGAAATGACATTGTCATGACAGGAAGGTACACTAAATTGTGATATGCTAATTACATTATATTTTCTTGTGTAAAATTGTGTTGAGAACTGATTAAGTGACAGTAATTGATCTTTGCAACTTAATAGAGAGAGAATTAAAATTTCATGGATGGGTTGTGTTATGATAATACCTGGTGAGGGAGTTGTGTTCATCAGTGTTGAAGGTGCAACTGTGGCTGGAGCTTGAGTTGGTGTCATCACAACTGGAAAAAACAATTATTAAATAAGTAATTGTGTTGTCTTAAAAATATTTTTGTCATCATACATGCAGTATGTGCTTGAAATAGTAGTTTTCAAAATTTAACATTCAATGATTGGTAATTTTTTAAAATTATTATTTGGTAATACTATATGGTCTTACCGGTTGCAGTAATAGATGATGTGTTGACACTGAGGGAAAAACTGGAGTTGGAAGCAGCAGTCTTCAAAGTTTCAGTCACAGAACTGGCATTTGGTAGTGTAGTCGCATTATTGAATTTCAGCTCAGCATCAACCACAATGGAACCTTGACTGTAAAATAAATATTTTTGAGATGTTACTTTTCATTGCTGTAGTCTTATTTGGCCATTGTGGCAATTGTTGTTTACCTAAGTCTCCATGACAAGGATGAATAATACATGTATGAATGAAAAACAACAAAAATCTTTTTGTAAAATCTAAACTCATTTGTCTTGTACCTATGATAAACCATACAAATGAAACTTGAACACAAAAATCCTCCCAATTTCTATTAATAATCAAATAAAATCTATTCATTACCAAACCAGAATGAGCAACTTTTTAAAATGTAATAGCAGGAGCAATATTTCCAACCTGAAGCCAATGATGACAGTTCGATTGAAGCTTGTTCCAAATTTTTCTGAATACACCTTGTTGAGCTGTAAATGAGTTTTAATAAAAACAATTATACAATTTTAAAACATGAGAAAAGAAATATGTTGCAAGTACACCATGGCTTTTCCATTTTTCTTTACTACTCTGCTTTTTTACTTTCTTTTGTTGTTTGAAAGAGATTTCACCTTTTCATTTGTTTCTGACATTTGTGTCTGACATTAGCCATGTTTTGACATGTAAAACATCACATCCCCAAGTATCTGTTTCCTCCATCTCAAACTTGAGTACTGAAAATATAATGCCATGTGATACACATACTTGAACTGTTCTGACCTGTATTTCTCCATATTTTAAGGGAAAGCTATTTTCATTACTGTATTTGTATTAACAATGTATATTCTATTACCTGCTATTGTATCTTGACAACCCATTCCCACTACAGGATGAAAGTTGATCTAATTTGAGAATCTCTTTAAAACATTCTTGAGGTGACAACGTCTTTTGAAGTTCTGTTATCAAACTTTCTATGCTTCATTTGGGATTTCATTATGGAAAGATGAAAAAAGGAACTAAATATATACAAACTTACCGGTGTGGTTACTTTGTTTTCTAGATCCTTGAACGCTGGTGAGGATTTGTTTGCAAGTTCTGGTTTAAAACTTTCCCGCAACTTAAATCCCAGCTTAATTGTCGGTTCTTGAGTTGGGGCAGCAGTTGTGGTTGTTGCTGGGATACCAGTGGTTGTGATTCTTGATGGTGCTGATGTTTCATTTACTTGTGGAGCGCTTGTATTAGCTAGAAATAAATAAAAACGTACAGCAAGACAAACTGTGTTAACATATACAAAATTACAAATTGTAGTGCTAGCGATGTGACAAAGATACCTTATGCAGATTTTTTCTTGGTGTAATGTGCAAGCTACCTATAAAACTGACATTTTATTGACTGGTGGTGAGGTTGTGGTGATTGTTCCAAAAATTTTGAAAACTTCATTGAGAAACTGGCTGTGGGATATGATGCAGTACCTGGCAATGACATTGTGGTGAGTGGTGGTGAGGTTGCGTTGAGTGGTGGTGACGTCATGTTGGCTGGTGGTAAAGTTGCGTTGAGTGGTGGTGACGTCATGTTGAATGGTGGTGAAGTTGCATTGACTGGTGGTGAGGTCATGTTTACTGGTGTTGAAGTTGCATTGACTGGTGGTGACGTCGTGTTGACTGGTGGTGAAGTTGCATTAACTGGTGGTGAGGTCATGTTGACTGGTGGTGAAGTTGCGTTGAGTGGTGGTGAGGTCATGTTGACTGGTGGAGAGGTTGCATTGAGTGGTGGTGAGGTCATGTTGACTGGTGGTGAAGTTGCATTGAGTGGTGGGGAGGTCATGTTGACTGGTGGTGAAGTTGCATTGAGTGGTGGTGATGTCATGTTGACTGGTGGTGAAGTTGCATTGACTGCTGGTGCAGTTGTTTTAATTAATTATTACATATTCATTATATATATTGAAATCTATAACAATTGATTGTTTTGGTAAAGTTGTTGAGTCTTGTTATTTCATGGACTAGAAGTGGTGGTTAGATACTTATATCACTTGCTGATTGGAAATAACATTGTCATGACAGCAAGTTACACTAAATTGTGATATGCTAATTACATTATATCTTCCTACGTAAAATTGTGTTGAGAACTGATTAAGCGACAATATTTGGTCTTTTAAACTCAATAGAGAGAGAATTAAAATTTCATGGACGGGTTGTGTTATGATAGTACCTGGTGAGGGAGTTGTATTCATCAGTGTTGAAGGTGCAACTGTGGCTGGGGCTTGAGTTGGTGCCATCACAACTGAAAAAAACAATTATCAAATAAGTAATTGTGTTGTCTTAAAAATATTTTTGTCATCATACATGCAGTATGTGCTTGAAATAGTAGTTTTCAAAATTCAACATTCAATGATTGGTAATTTTTTAAAATTATTATTTGGTGATACTATATGGTCTTACCGGTTGCAGTAATAGATGATGTGTTGACACTGAGGGAAAAGCTTGAGTTGGAAGCAGCAGTCTTCAAAGTTTCAGTCACAGAACTGGCATTTGGTAGTGTAGTTGCATTATTGAATTTCAGCTCAGCATCAACCACAATGGAACCTTGACTGTAAAATGAATATTTTTTGAGAAGTTAGTTTTCATTGCTGTAGTCTTATTTGGCCATTGTGGCAATTGTTGTTTACCTAAAATTCCACGACAAAGATGAATGATACATGTATGAATGAAAAACAATAAAAACCTTTCTGTAAAATCTAAACTCTTTTGTCTTGTACCTATGATAAACCATACAAATGAAACTTAAACACAAAAATCCTCCCAATTTCTATTAATAAGCAAATAAAAATCTATTCATTACCAAACCACAATATGGAACTTTGTAAAATGTAATAGGAGGAGCAATATTTCATACCTGAAGCTGTTGATGACAGTTTGATTGAAGCTTTTTCCAAATTTTTCTGAATACACCTTGTCGAGCTGTAAATGAGTTTTAATAAAAACAATTATACAATTTTAAAATACGAGAAAAGAAATATGTTGAAAGTATGCCACAGCTTTTCCATTTTTTTTACTACTCTGCTTTTTTACTCTCTTTTTTTGTTTGAAAGACATTTCACCTTTTCATTTGTTTCTGACATTTGTGTCTGACATTAGCCATGTTTTGACATGTAAAACATCACATCTCCGAGTATCTGTTTCCTCGATCTCAACTTGAGTATTGAAAATATAATGCCATGTGATACACATATGTGAACTGTTCTGACTTGTATTTCTCCATATTTTAAGTGAAACCTATTTTTATTACTCTATTTGTATTAACAATGTATATTCTATTACCTGCTATTGCATCTTGACAACCCATTCCCATTACAGGATGAAAATTGATCTAATTTGAGAATCTCTTCAAAACATCCTTAAGGAGACAACGTCTTTTGAAGTTCAGTCATCTAAATGTTCTATGCTTCATTTGAGATTTCATTATGGACAGATGAAAAAAAGAATTGAATATATACAAACTTACCTGAGTGGTTACTTTGTTTTCTAGATCCTTGAACGCTGGTGAGGATTTGTTTGCAAGTTCTGGTTTAAAACTTTCCCGCAACTTAAATCCCAGCTTAATTTTTGGCTCTTGAGTTGGAGCAGCAGTTGTGGTTGTCGCTGGGGCACCAGTGGTTGTGATTCTTGGTGGTGCTGATGTTTCATTTACTGGTGGAGAGCTTGTGTTAGCTAGAAATGAATAAAAAAAGCACAGGAAGACAAACTGTGTTAACAAATACAAAATTACAAATTGTAGTGCAAGCGATGTGATAAAGATACCTTATGCAGATGCATTTCTCAGTGTAGCGCTCAAGCTACCTATGAAACTGACATTTTATTGACTGGTGGTGAAGTTGTGGTGATTGTTCCAAAAATTTTGAAAACTGCATGAATAAATGGCTGTGGGAGAAGATGCATTACCTGGCAATGACATTGTGGTGAGTGGTGGTGAGGTCATGTTAACAGGTGGTGAGGTTGCATTGACTGGTGGTGAGGTCATGTTGACTGGTGGTGAGGTTGCATTGACTGGTCGTGACGTCATGTTAACTGGTGGTGAGGTTGCATTGACTGGTGGTGAGGTCATGTTGACTGGTGGTGAAGTTGCATTGACTGGTGGTGACGTCATGGTAACTGGTGGTGAGGTTGCATTGACTGGTGGTGATGTCATGTTAACTGGTGGTGAGGTTGCATTGACTGGTGGTGAGGTCATGTTGACTGGTGGTGAGGTTGCACTGACTGGTCGTGACGTCATGTTAACTGGTGGTGAGGTTGCATTGACTGGTGGTGAGGTCATGTTGACTGGTGGTGAAGTTGCATTGACTGGTGGTGACGTCATGTTAACTGGTGGTGAGGTTGCATTGACTGGTGGTGAGGTCATGTTGACTGGTAGTGACGTCATGTTAACTGATGGTGAGGTTGCATTGACTGGCGGTGAGGTTGCATTGACTGGTGGTGAGGTCATGTTGACTGGTGGTGAGGTCATGTTGACTGGTGGTGAGGTCATGTTGATTGGTGGTGAGGTCATGTTGGCTGGTGGTGAAGTTGTTTTCATTAATTAATATATATTTATTATATATATTGAAGTCTATAACAATTGATTGTTCTGGTGAAGTTGTTGAGTTTTGTTATTTCATGGATTAGAAGTGGTGGTTAGATACTTATATCACTTGCTGATTGGAAATAACATTGTCATGACAGTTACACTAAATTGTGATATGCTAAGAACATTATATTTACCTGTGTAAAATTGTGTTGAGAACTGATTAAGTGACAGTAATTGATCTTTTAAACTTAATAGAGTTGAAATTTCATGGACAGGTTGTGTTATGATAATACCTGGTGAAGGAGTTGTATTCATCAGTGTTGAAGGTGCAACTGTGGCTGGAGCTTGAGTTGGTGCCATCACAACTGAAAACAACAATTATAAAATAAGTAATTGTGGTGTCTTAGAAATATTTTTGTCATCATACAGACAGTATGTGCTTGAAATAGTAGTTTTCAAAATTCAACATTCAATGATTGATATTTTTTAAAAATTATTATTTGGTAATACTATATGGTCTTACCGGTTGCAGTAATAGATGATGTGTTGACACTGAGGGAAAAGCTTGAGTTGGAAGCAGCAGTCTTCAGAGTTTCAGTCACAGAACTGGCATTTGGTAGTGTCGTCGCATTATTGAATATCAGCTCAGCATCAACCACAATGGAACCTTGACTGTAAAATGAATGTTTTTGAGAAGTTATTTTTCATTGCCGTAAACTTATTTGGCCATTGTGGCAATTGTTGTTTAATGAAGGCTCCATGACAAGGATGAATGATACATATATGAATGAAAAACAATAAAAATCGTTTTTGTAAATATAAACTCTTTTGTCTTGTACCTATGATAAACCATACAACTGAAACTTAAGCAAAAAAATCCTCCCAATTTCTATTGATAAGCAAATAAAAATCTATTCATTAGCAAACCAGAATCAGCAACTTTGTAAAATGTAATAGCAGGAGCAATAATTCATACCTGAAGCTGTTGATGACAGTTCGATTGAAGCTTTTTCCAAATTTTTCTGAATACACCTTGTTGAGCTGTAAATGAGTTTTGATAAAAACAATTATACAATTTTGAAATATGAGACAAGAAATATGTTGAAAGTACGCCACAGCTTTTCCATTTTTCTTCACTCCTATGCTTTTTTACTTTTTTTTGTTTGAAAGAGGTTTCACCATTTCATTCATTTCTCACATTTGTGTCCGACATTAGCCATGTTTTGACATGTAAAAACTCACATCTCTTAGGCATCTGTTTCCTCCATCTATAACTTGAGTATTGAAAATATAATGCTGTGTGATACGCATATATGAACTGTTCTGAATTGTATTTCTCCATATTTTAAGTGAAAGCTATTTTCATTACTGTATTTGTATTAACAATGTATATTCTATTACCTGCTATTGTATCTTGACAATCCATTCCCACTACAGGATGAAAGTTGATCTAATTTGAGAATCTCTTTAAACATTCTTAAGGAGACAGCGTCTTTTGAAGTTCTGGCATCTAAACTTTCCATGCTTCATTTGGGATTTCATTAATGAAAGATGAAAAAAGGAACTAAATATATACAAACTTACCGGTGTGGTTACTTTGTTCTCTAGATCCTTGAACGCTGGTGAGGATTTGTTTGCAAGTTCTGGTTTAAAACTTTCCCGCAACTTAAATCCCAGCTTAATTGTTGGCTCTTGAGTTGGGGCAGCAGTTGTGGTTGTCGCTGGGACACCAGTAGTTGTGATTCTTGGTGGTGCTGATGTTCCATTTACTGGTGGAGAGCTTGTGTTAGCTACAAATTAATAAAAAAGTACAGCAAGACAAACTGCGTTAACAAATATAAAATTACAAATTGTAATACTAACAGTGTAATAAAGATACCTTATGCAGATGCATTTCTTAGTGAAGCACTCAAGCTACCTAGAAAACTGACATTTTATTGACTGGTGGTGAGGTTGTAGTGATTGTTCCAAAAATTTTGAAAACTGCATGAATAAATTTGCTGTGGGAGAAGATACATTACCTGGCAATGACATTGTGGTGAGTGGTGGTGAGGTTGCATTGAGTGGTGGTGAGGTCATGTTAACTGGTGGTGAGCTTGCACTGAGTGGTGGTGACGTCATGATGACTGGTGGTAAAGTTGCATTGAGTGGTGGTGAGGTCATGTTAACTGGTGGTGAGGTTGCATTGACTGGTGGTGACGTCATGTTAAATGGTGGTGAAGTTGCATTGTGTGGTGGTGAGGTCATGATGACTGGTGGTGAGGTTGCATTGACTGGTGGTGATATCACGTTAACTGGTGGTGAGGTTGCATTGACTGGTGGTAACGTCGTGTTAAATGGTGGTGAGGTTGCATTGACTGGTGGTGAGGTCATGTTGACTGGTGGTGAAGTTGCTTTAGCTGGTGGTGAGGTCATGTTAACTGGTGGTGAGGTTGCATTGAATGGTGGTGAGGTCATGTTGACTGGTGGTGAAGTTGCTTTAGCTGGTGGTGAGGTCATGTTTACTGGTGGTGAGGTTGCATTGAATGTTGGTGAGGTCATGTTTACTGGTGGTGAGGTGGCATTGAGTGGTGGTGAGGTCATTTTGACTGGTGATGAAGTCGCGTTGAGTTGTGGTGAGGTCATGTTGACTGGTGGTGAAGTTGTATTGACTGGTGGTGATGTCATGTCAACTTGTGGTGAGGTTGCATTGAGTGGTGGTGAGGTCATGTTCACTGGTGGTGAAGTTGCGTTGAGTGGTGGTGAGATCATGTTGACTGGTGGTGAAGTTGCATTGACTGCTGGTGCAGTTGTTTTAATTAATTATTACATATTTATTACATAAAAGTCTATAACAATTGATTACTTTGGTAAAGTTGTTGAGTCTTGTTATTTCATGGACTAGAAGTGTTGGTTAGATACTTATGTCACTTGCTGATTAGAAATAACATTGTTATGACAGCAAGTTACAGTAAATTGTGATATGCTAATTACATTATATATACCTGTAAAATTGTGTTGAGAACTGATTAAGTGACAGTATTTGATCTTTTAAACTTAATAGAGTGAAAATTTCATGAACAGGTTGTGTTATGATAATACCTGGTGAGGGAGTTGTGTTCATCAGTGTTGAAGGTGCAGCCGTGGCTGGGGCTTGAGTTGGTGCCATCACAACTGAAAACAACAATTATAAAATAAGTAATTGTGGTATCTTAAAAATATTTTTGTCATCATACATGCAGTATGTGCTTGAAATAGTAGTTTTCAAATTCAACATTCAATGACTGACATTTTTTAAAAATTATTACTTGGTAACAATATATGGTCTTACCAGTTGCAGTAATAGATGATGTGTTGACACTGAGGGAAAAGCTTGAGTTGGAAGCAGCAGTCTTCAGAGTTTCAGTCGCAGAACTGGCATTTGGTAGTGTAGTTGCATTATTGAATATCAGCTCAGCATCAACCACAACTGAACCTTGACTGTAAAATGAATGTTTTTGAGAAGTTATTTTTCATTGCCGTAAACTTATTTGGCCATTGTGGCAATTGTTGTTTAATGAAGGCTCCATGACAAGGATGAATGATACATGTATGAATGAAAAACAATAAAAATCGTTTTTGTAAATATAAACTCTTTTGTCTTGTACCTATGATAAACCATACAACCGAAACTTAGTTAGTTTTCATTGCTGTAATCTTATTTGGCCATTGTTGTTTAACTAAAACTCCATGACAAGGATTAATGATACATGTATGGATAAAAAAAACAACAAAAATATTTTCATAAAATCTAAACTCTTTTGTCTTGTACCTATGATAAACCATACAACTGAAATTTAAGCACAGAAATCCTCTCAATTTCTATTAATAAGCAAATAAAAATCTATTCATTACCAAACCAGAATATGCAACTTTGTAAAATGTAATAGCAGGAGCAATATTTCATACCTGAAGCTGTTGATGAGAGTTCGATTAAAGCTTGTTCCAAATCTTTCTGAATACACCTTGTCGAGCTGCAAATGAGTTTTAATAAAAACAATGATATAATTTTAAAATACGAGAAAAGAAAAATGTTGAAAGTATGCCAGAACTTATCCATTTTTCTTCACTACTACTTCACTGCTTAATTTAGTGTCTTGTTTGAAAGAGCTTTCTCCTTTTCATTTATAATAATCATTTGTGCCTGACATTAGCCATGTTTTGACATGTAAAACATCACATCCCCAAGTATCTGTTTCCTCCATCTCAAACTTGAGTATTGAAAATATAATGCTGTGTGATACACATATGTGAACTGTTCTGAATTGTATTACTCCATGTTTTAAATGAAAGCTATTTTTATTACTGTATTTGTATTAACAATGTATATTCTATTCCCTGCTATTGCATCTTGACAACCCATTCCCACTACAGGATCAAAGATGATCTAATTTGAGAATCTCTTTAGAACATTCTTAAGGAGACAACGTCTTTTGAAGTTCTGTCATCTAAACTTTCTATGCTTCATTTGAGATATGGAAAGATGAAAAAAAGAACTAAATATATACAAACTTACTTGAGTGGTTACTTTGTTTTCTAGATCCTTGAATGCTGGTGAGGATTTGTTTGCAAGTTCTGGTTTAAAACTTTCCCGCAACTTAAATCCCAGCTTAATTTTTGGCTCTGGTGGTGGCGCAGCAGTTGTGGTTGTAGCTGGGACACCAGTAGTTGTGATTTTTGGTGGTGCTGATGTTCCATTTACTGGTGGAGAGCTTGTGTTAGCTAGAAATAAATAAAAAAGTACAGCAAGACAAACTGCGTTAACAAATATAAATTTACAAATTATAATGCTATCAATGTGATGAAAATAGCTTATGTAGATGTATTTCTTAGTTTAGCACTCACGCTACCTAAAAAACTGACAATGTATTGATTGATGGTGAAGTTGTGGTGATTGTTCCAAAAATTTTGAAAACTTCATTGATAAACTGGTTGTGGGAGAATATGCATTACCTGGCAATGACATTGTGGTGAGTGGTGGTGAGGTCATGTTAACTGGTGGCGAGGTTGCATTGAGTGGTGGTGAGGTCATATTGACTGGTGGTGAAGTTGCTTTGAGTGGTGGTGAGGTCATGTTGACTGGATGTGAGGTTAGATTCACTTGTGGTGAGGTCAGGGTGACTGGTGGTGAGGATGCATTGACTGGTGGTGAAGTTGCTTTGAGTGGTGGTGATGTCATGTTAACTGGCAGTGAGGTTGCATTGACTGGTGGTGAGGTCATGTTAACTGGTGGTGAGGTTGCACTGACTGGTGGTGATGTCATATGGACTGGTGGTGAAGTTGCTTTGAGTGGTGGTGAGGTCATGTTGACTGGTGGCGAGGTTGCATTGAGTGGTGGTGAGGTCATATTGACTGGTGGTGAAGTTGCTTTGAGTGGTGGTGAGGTCATGTTGACTGGATGTGAGGTTAGATTCACTTGTGGTGAGGTCAGGGTGACTGGTGGTGAGGATGCATTGACTGGTGGTGAAGTTGCTTTGAGTGGTGGTGATGTCATGTTAACTGGCAGTGAGGTTGCATTGACTGGTGGTGAGGTCATGTTAACTGGTGGTGAGGTTGCACTGACTGGTGGTGATGTCATATGGACTGGTGGTGAAGTTGCTTTGAGTGGTGGTGAGGTCATGTTGACTGGATGTGAGGTCAGATTCACTTGTGATGAGGTCAAGGTGGCTGGTGGTGATGTCATGTTAACTGGCAGAGAGGTTGCATTGACTGGTGGTGAGGTCAGGTTTACTGGTGGTGAGGTTACATTGACTGGTGGTGATGTCATATTGACTGGTGGTGAAGTTGCTTTGAGTGGTGGTGAGGTCATGTTGACTGGATGTGAGGTCAGATTCACTTGTGGTGAGGTCATGGTGGCTGGTGGTGAGGTTGCATTGAGTGGTGGTGAGGTCATGTTGACTGGTGGTGAAGTTGCATTGAGTGGTGGTGATGTCATGTTAACTGGTGGTGAGGTTGCATTGACTAGTGGTGAGGTCACGTTAAATGGTGGTGAGGTTGCATTGACTGGTGGTGAGGTCATGTTAACTGGTGGTGAAGTTGCATTGACTGGAGGTGAGGTCATGTTGATTGATGGTGAGGTCATGTTGGCTGGTTGTGAAGTTGCATTGACTGGTGGTACAGTTGTTTCAATTAGTATATATGTATTATATATATTAAAGTCTATAACAATTGATTGCTTTAGTAAAGTTGTTGAGTCTTATTGCATGGATGAGAAAACTGCTACCTAGACCTACTGTCATTTTATTGAGTAGTGGTGAATTTATGGTGATTGTTACAAACAGATTGAAAACTGCATTGGCAAACTGGCTGTGGGAGAAGATGCATTACCTGGCAGTGACATTGTGGTGAGTGGTGGTGAGGTCATTTTGACCGGCGGTGAGGTCATATTGACTGGATGTGAGGTTGAGTTGACTGGCAGTGATGTCATGTTGAGTAATGTAGAAGTTGCATTTCCTGTTTGAGATGTAGCATTACCAGGGTGGAGAATAATTAGGATTATATGTAAAAGTTAAGTGGATGTATGGACTAGATAGACGTATTACTTCCTATTTGTTTTGTTTATTTTTTCATTTTAAATGACCATTGCTGTGTAAAGTTCAACATTTCACTTTCTTATACAGCTGTTCATGATGTTTAACATGCAAAAATAATTTTATTTATTTCATTTTTTGAGAAGTTTAGGGCAGAGAAATTTATAATTTCAATTTGTTGATACAATTTTCATACAGTAGTCAGTGTACAGAATTTATCTGTGAGGTATTTCCATACCCAAATGAAACATTTGAAATTATTGACAAGAATTATTCCTAGTTATTTTATGAAAACAAATTGTCGTTGTTTAATGAGAATTTACAAAACAGGGAAAGATTTTCTTTTTGTTTTTTGTCTTACCTGGTAAGGGACTTGCACTTGTTGGAGTTGAAGGTTGGGCTGTGGTGGGGGCTTGGGTTGGTGTCTGCACAACTGAAAGTTTAAGTTTTAAATTAAAAAAAATGTCATATTTTCAACACATGGGCAATCGCAATTAAATTATTTTGTCATTGAATATACATTGTGTTGTAAGTGGATGTAATAAAAACTTTCAAAGTTAAGGTTTTCTTTTGAATCAGGGAATAATCAAACCAATTTACCAGTTGCAGAAATGGACGATGTATTGACGCTCAGGGAAAAATTTGAGTTGGAAGCAGCAGCCACCAATGTGTCAGCAGCTGAACTGGCATTTGGCAGTGAATTCACCTCATTGAATATCAGGTCAACATCTGCCACAACGGATCCCTGCCTGTAACATAATATTTTTTGCATAATTATTGATCATCGAATGCCACATATTGATTAATTTTACCATTTATAAACTGTAACTGTAGTCATGACAATTATAACTATGTATAAATGAAAGAACAAATCAAATCAATTGATGAAACCTGACTACTGTCTTTTTTCATCTACTACAGCAAACCATTCGGTAAGAAGAGGCAATATTGTATACCTGAAACTGTTGATAACAGTTCGATTGAAACTCTCTCCATACTTTGTTGAATAAACCTTGTTGAGCTGTGAATGAAGTATATTAAAAAAACAAGTTAAATTTTTCAAAACACATATGAGACAAGATAGCTGATATGTCACAAATATTCCATGTTATATCTCTACTCTTATTTATTTCAAGGCCATAAAAGAGGTTGAAAATATATAAACTCACCTGTGTGGCTACTTTGTTTTCTAATTCCTTGAACACTGGTGAGGATTTGTTTTCAAGTTCTGGTGTAAAATCTTGCCGCAACTTAAATCCCAGCTTAATTTTTGGCTCTGGTGGTGGTGCAGCAGTTGTGGTTGTAGCTGGGGCACCAGTAGTTGTGATTCTTGGTGGTGCGGATGTTCCATTTACTGGTGGAGAGCTTGTGTTAGCTAGAAATGAATAAAAATAGTACAGCAAGACAAGCTGTGTTAACAAATATAAAATTACAAATAAAGCTGAAAGCAGCGATGTATGGGCCCTCACACCGCACACATGTCGGAGGGAGTGGCAGCTGTGGTATTGCTAATAGAGGTCGGTTGACAGGGCTCTGAATTTTCAGGATTATTGGACACCGTGTGAATGGGTAAAATATTAATTCCTGTGGGAAGGATGTGGCACTGGAGATGACATATTGGAAATTGTGTATACATTTGATGAACTATATGTCAATTAGGCTTCACTTCTTGTTGCCCATAGGCAACACAACATAAGTGAAATATTAATGCACTAGACAGCAATGTAGGAGATAACTAACACCTCCTCTGCCCAATATGTGGTGCAAGAGAACACCCACTATTTATAGGTCATGTTGATGTATATCATGTGTAGACCACACCATGTAAATTTCCTGTAAATCAGATGTTGGTCACATAAGGCTGACTTCCTGTCGTCAGAAGGTGGCACTTATCAATCATGAGAAATTTGGGGCAGATTAGACAATGTAAAGTGGAGTAACAACAACTATGTGTTTAATGTTTTGATGATCGGCATACCATGCCAAAGGATTTCCACGAAGGCTCAAAAGCTTTGCAATTTAACATTGCAAAAAAGGTCTATAGATGTTAACTACCAAATTTAACGTTGTGGGGGTTAAATCTCTAGGTCAAATTTGTTAAAGTCCAACGCCTCTCAGTGGCTTCAAATGCAAAGCAGATTCAAAATGGATGACTTCCTGTTGGACTTAGGGTATGACTCCAAGAGGCCTTTTTTTTGGTCTGGAGATGGTACGTCTGCGTCATACATATATGTCAAAATTAAAGGTGGGGGCTTACACTCTGAAGGTTTTTATGGGTAGCCCTCAAGCCATTTTGCCACACCCATGTTCAAGACCCATATCAGATATCAAGTTTCTCCACTCCTGATGCATGTTCAAAGTTTCATTACTTTTTGAGCACCTCTAGAACCTCAAAACTGGTAAAAGTAATTAGGGTGTGCTATAGAGCTGATGTGAAATTTCCAAAAAAAGTATTATGTCCAGAAATGAGCAAGCAATTATCTCACCGAAGTTCATGAACATCCAAGAAACTTTATCCCAAGATGGCCCTTTGTTTAGGAGTGCTATGGAGCCCGGTGGTCATGCCCAAACCCAGTCACTACAGAACTTTGCAATATTCTGTGTTTCTGACATGTATGCCAGTCTTTTTGAGTTTTTCAGCATCCAAAGCCCCTCAAAAATGCAAGGGATCATTGGGCCACTTGCGTTTTGGTGCTCGGGCCCTAATTATAGTGCTAGCTAGATGATAAAGACACCTTATGCAGATACATTTCTTAGTGTAGTGCCTACATTACCTAGTAAACTGACAATGTATTTACTGGTGGTGAAGCTGTGGTGATTGTTACCAACATTTTGAAAGCTGCATTGATATACTGGGTGTGGGAGAAGATGCATTACCTTGCAATGACATTGTGGTGAGTGGTGGTGAGGTTGCATGAACTGTTTGAGAGGTCATATGGACTGGTGGTGAGGTTGCATTGACTGATGGTGAGGTCATGTTGACTACTGTGGAGGTCGCATGGACTGGTGGTGATGTCATGTTGACTGGTGGTGAGAACATATTGACTGGATTTGAGGTCACATTGACTGGTGGTGAGGTTATGTGGGCTGGTGATGAGGTCATATTGACTGGATTTGAGGTTGCATTGACTGATGGTGACATCATGTTGACTGATGGTGATGTCATGTTGACTGCTGGTGAGGTCATATTGACTGGATGTGAGGTTGGGTTCACTTGTGCTGAGGTTATATTGTCTGGTGGTGAGGTCATATTGACCTGTGGTGTGGTTGGGTTGACTGGCAGTGATGTCATGTTGACTGGTGGAGAAGTTGCATTTCCTGGTGGAGATGTGACATTACCAGGATGGAGAATAATTAGGATCACATGTAAAAGTTCATTGAATGTATGAGATAGACACATTCATTCCTACCTTTTTTTTTGTTTGTTTATTCATTTTAAATGACAACTGCTGAGTGATATTTAAAATGTCATTTTCTCCAGCTGATCATGATGTTTAACATGCAAAAATAATTTATGTATTTTACTTTTTGAGAACTAATTTTTAAAAAGAGAAATCTACAATGGTTTTGCAATTTCTTCATATCACAGTCAGTGTACAGATGTACCAGTGAGGTGTGTCCACAACCAGACATTTGAAATAATTATTAAAAAAAGGTATTGATGGATTTATTTTATGAAAATAAACAGGGATTCTGTTTGTTAAACAGAATCTACAAAAGAGGGGGGAAAGTTCTCTTCTCTTCTCTTTTTTTTCTTTTTTACCTGACAAGAGATTTGCACTTGTTGCAGTTGAAGGCACAGCTGTGGTCAGGGTTAAAACTCTGCGAGGAGTTTGTTAAAGTACAATGCCTGTCAATGGTTCACTTTGCGAAAAAAATGCAAATCAGATTCAAAGTGGCATACATTTACATCAAATTTAAAAGTGGGGGCATGCACTTTGAAGTTTTTTAGGGGGAGCCCTTGAGCCATTTTGCCACACCCATGCCCAAGACCCATATCAACTATCACGTTTCACCACTTCTGATGCATGTGTAAAGTATTATTACTTTTCGAGCACCCCTAGCACGTCAGAAATGGTAAAAGTAATTTGGGGATACAGTAGAGCCAACGCCATGCCCAAGCCCAATTGTGATATCAAATCGAAATATTTACTAGTTCGAAAATGAGTGCAAACTTTTGTGACTTTTTGTGCATCCTGAGGGCCACAAATGTGTGTAAGTAAAATGGAAATTGACACACAAAATCAAAAATGGCTGACTTTTTATCAGGCAAAAAAAAATCAAAAAAATTTATTATGTCCAGAAAGATGATAGCAATTATCTGAACGAATTTCATGAACGTCCAAATAACTATCCCAACATGACCCTGTTTTTGGGGGTGATATGGAGCCTGCTGGCCACACCCAAGTCCTGTCACTACAGATCTTTGCAATTTTTGCCAGTTCTGCCATATGTGCCAATTGAGTTTTTGAGTATCTCAAGCCCCTTAAATATGTAAGGGACCATTGAGCCCCTTGCACTTTTATGCTCAGGCCTTGACTATACTGCTATCAATGTGATAAAGACACCTCATGCTGCTGCATTTCTTAGTGTGGTGCTCATGTCACCTAGAAAACTGACATTGTATTGACTGGTGGTGAAGTTGTGGTGATTGTTACAAACATTCTGAAAATTGCATTAATAAACTGGCTGTGGGAGAAGATAGATTACCTGGCAATGACAATGTGGTGACTGGTAGTGAGGTTATATTAAGTGGTGGTGAGGCTGCATCCACCGGTGGTGAAGTCATGTTGACTGATGATGAGGTTGCATTGACTGGTAGTGAGGTCATGTGGACTGGTGGTGCAGTTATATTGACTGGATTTGAGGTTGTATTGAATGGTGGTGAGGTTATATTGACTGGATTTGAGCTTGCATTGACTGGTGGTGAGGTCATTTGGACCGGTGATGAAGTCATGTTGACTAGATGTGACGTTGGATTCACTTGTGGTGAGGTTATTATGTCTGGTGGTAAGGTCATATTGACCTGTGGTGTAGGTGGTTTGACAGGCAGTGATGTCATGTTGACTGGTGGTGAGGTTGCATTTACTAGTGGTGAAATCTTGACTGGTGGGGAGGTCATATTGACTGGATTTAAGGTTGCAAGGACTGGCGGTGAGGTCATTTGGACTGATGGTGAGGTTATATTGACTGTATTCAAGGTTACATTGAATAATGGTGACGTCATGTTGACTAATGGTGGTGTGGTTGGATTGACTTGCAGTGATGTCATACTGAATGCTGGTGAAGTAATATTGACTGGATTTGAGGTTGCATTGACTGGTGGTGAGGTTATGTGGACTGGTTGTGAGGTCATGTGGACTGTATTTGAGGTTATATTGACTGATGGTGACGTCATGGTGACTCTTGGCAAGGTCATATTGACTGGATTTGAAGTTGGGTTCACTTGTGGTGAGGTCATTATGTTTGGTGGTGAGGTCATATTGTCTTGTGGTGTGGTTGGTTTGACTGGCAGAGATGTGATGTTGAATAATGGTGAGGTGATATTGACAGGATTTGACGTTGCATTGATTGGTAGTGAGGTCATGTTGAGAGGTGGTGAGGTCATATTGACTGGATTTGAGGATGCATTGACTGATGGTGATGTCATGTTGACTGCTAGTGAGGTCATGTCGACTGGATGTGAGGTTGGGTTCACTTGTGATGAGGTTATTACGTCTGGTGGTGAGGTCACCTTGACCTGTGGTGTGGTTGGTTTGACTGCTGGTGAGGTTATGTAGACTGGTTGTGAGGTCATATTGACTGGATTCGAGGTTGCACTGGCTGGTGGTGAGGTCATGTGGACTGTTGGTGAGGTCATATTAACTGGCTTTGAGGTTGCATTCACTGGTGATGAAATGTTGATTGGTGGTGAGGTCATATTGACTTGATTTGAGGTCGAATTGACTAGTGGTGAGGTCATGTGGACTGTTGGTGAGGTCATATTGACTGTATTTGTGGTTGCATTGACTAGTGGTGCGGTCACATGGACTGGATTTGAGGTCTCATTGACTGATTGTGAGGTTATGTGGACTGGTGGTGAGGTCATGTTGACTGGATCTGAGGTTGCATTGACTGGTGGCAAGATCATGTGGACTGGATTTGAGGTTATATTGACAGGATTTGAGGTTATATTGAATGGTGGTGGGGTTATGTGGACTGGTGGTGAGGTCATGCTGACTGGATCTGAGGTTGCATTGACTCGTAGTGAGCTCATATTGACTGGATTTGAGGTTACATTGACTGAGGGTGAGGTCATGTGGAGTGGTGGTGAGGTCATGTTGACTGGATGTGAAGTTGGGTTCACTTGTGGTGAGGTCATTATGTCTGGTGATGAGGTCATATTGACCTGTGGTTTGACTGACAGTGAGGTCATATTGACTGGAGGTGAGGTCATGTGGACTGGATTTGAGGTTGTATTAAGTGATGGTGATGACCTATTGAACGCTGGTAAGGTCATATTGACTGGATGTGAGGTTGGGTTCACTTGTGGTGAGGTTATATTGTCTGGCAGTGAGGTCATATTGACCTGTGGTGTGGTTGGGTTGGCTTGCAATGATGTCATGTTGACTTGTTGAGAGGTTGCGTCTCCTGGTGGAGATATGGCATTACCAGGATGGAAAATGATTAGGATTACATTTAAAAGTGCACTGAATGCATGAGTACATTTGAGAAGTAATTGTAAAGCAGAGAAATCTACATTTTTTTCGCAATTTCTTCATAATACTCTTATCATAGTGTACCGAATGTAACTGTTAGGTGTTTCCATACTCAAACATTTGAAAAAATTATTGAAAAGAATTATTGACACAGTTATTTTTTAAAAAAATTGTCATTGTTTAACGTAAATTTACAAAAATAGGGGGGAAAATTTTCTTTCCTTTTCTTTTTTTTACCAGATCAGGGATATGCACTTGTTTGAGTTGAAGTCATAGCTGTGGTAGGGGTTAAAACTCTAGGAGGAGTTTGTCAAACTACACCTGTCAATGGGTTCACTTTGCGAAAAAAATGCAAAGCTGATTCAAAATGGCCGACTTCCTGTTGGACACATGGTATGGCTCCAAGAGGTATTTTTTTTGTATCGAAATGGTGCATATGTCTTCCAAATATCGTACATGTATGTGAAATTTAAAGGTGGGGGATTAGACTTTGAAGTTCTTTAGGGGTGCCCCTCGAACCATTTTGTC
The DNA here is from genome assembly GCF_914725855.1 of Thunnus albacares. NCBI lineage: Eukaryota > Metazoa > Chordata > Actinopteri > Scombriformes > Scombridae > Thunnus > Thunnus albacares. The sequence goes on along the minus strand of NC_058108.1, from coordinate 20,555,652 downwards.
TCACCCATGCCTAACCCCCAAATCAGATATTACTTTTCATTACTTCTGATGTATGTGCAAAGTCTTGTGACTTTTCGAGTACCCCTAAGACCTCGAAAATGCTTAAAGCTATTAGGGGACGCGATATAGCTGATATTCCACTCCCAAGCCCAAGTGTGAATATGGGTGTAAAATTTTCTGAGTTTTTGTGTTTTCCAAAGGTCTGAAATGTGTTTGTAAAATGAAAATTAATATGCAAAATTTAAAATGGTTGACTTCCTGTCAGGCGAAAATTTAAAAAAAAAATGATTATGTCCAGAATGATGAGAACAATTATCTCACTGAATTTCAAGAACACTCAAGCAAGTTTTTCCTAACATGGCCCTGCGTTTTGGGGCGATATGGAGCCCACTGGCCACACCAAGCCCAGTCACTAGAGAAATTTGCAATTTTCGACAGTTCTGACATTTGTGCCTATCCTTGTGACTTTTTGACCATCACGAGCCCCTCAAAAGTGCAAGGGACCATTAGACCCCTGGCACTTTCGTGCTCGGGCCTCAATTATCGTGCTAGCAATGTGATAAAGACACCTTAGGTAGCTGCATTTCTTAGTGTAGTGCTCATCTTACCTAGAAAACTGACATTGTATTGACTGGTGGTGAAGTTGTGGTGATTTTTACAAACATTTTGATAACTGCATCGATAAACTGGCTGTGGGAGAAGATGCATTACCTGGCAATGACATTGTGGTGACTGGTGGTGAGGTTGCATGAACTGGTTGAGAGGTCATATGGACTGGTGGTGAGGTTGCACTGACTGGTGGTGAGGTCATGTTGACTGGTGGTGAGGTCATATTGACTGGATTTGAGGTTGCATTGACTGATGGTGACGTCATGTGGACTGCTGGTGAGGTCATATTGACTGGATGTGAGGTTGGGTTCACTTGTGGTGAGGTTATATTGTCTGATGGTGAGGTCATATTGACTTGTGGTGTGGTTGGATTGGCTGGCAGTGATGTCATGTTGACTGGTTGAGAAGTTGCATTTCCTGGTGGAGATGTGGCATTACCACGATGGAGAATAATTAGGTTTACATGTAAAAGTTCATTGAACATATGCATTAGGTAGATTTATTACTTTCTTTTTGTTTGGTCTCATTTTTTTATTTAAATGACAACTTCTGAGTTATGCTTAACGTAATTTTCTCATGCAACTGATCATGATATTTAAGATACAAAAGTAATTTATGTATTTTACTTATTGAGAAGTTGAAGGTAGAGAAATCTATGTTTGTGCATTTTCCTGGTACAATGTTCATATCACATTCACTGAACAGTGAGAAATGTTGCCATACAAAACTTTTGAAACGTTTCAAGTTATCGACAAGAAGTATTGATACAATTATTTCATAAAAACAAACTGCCATTGTTTAAAGAGAATTCACAAAAAAGCAGAAACTTTTTCTTATTTTTGTATTACCTGTTAAGGGAGCTGCACTTGTTGGAGTTGAAGGTTGGGCTGTGGTGGGGGCTTGGGTTGGTGTCTGCACAACTGAAAGTTTTAAATTAAAAAAATAATTTATATGTCATATTTTAAACACATAGGCAATCATTATTTAATTATTTTGTCATTGAATTCACAGTGTCTTGTAAGTGTATGTAACAAAGTTAAGGTTTTCTTTTTGAATCAGGGAATAATCAAACCAATTTACCAGTTGCAGAAATGGATGATTTGTTGACGCTCAGGGAAAAGTTTGAGCTGGAAGCAGCAGCCACCAATGTGTCAGCAGCTGAACTGGCATTTGGCAGTGAATTCACCTCATTGAATATCAGGTCAACATCTGCTACAACGGATCCCTGCCTGTAACATAATCATTTTTACATAATTATCAATCATCGAATGCTGTATACTGATTAATTTACCATTGTTTAACTGTAACTGTAGTCTACATGACAAGTATAAATATGTATAAATGAAAGAACAAATCAAATTAATCAATGAAACCTGACTACTGTCCTTTTTCACCTACTACAGCAAACCATTCAGTAAGAAGAAGAAGCAATGTTGTATACCTGAAGCTGTTGATAACAGTTCGATTGAAACTCTCTCCATACTTTGTTGAATAAACCTTGTTGAGCTGTGAATGAAGTATATTAAAAAAACAAGTTAAATTTTTCAAAACACATATGAGACAAGAAAGCTGATATTATGCCACAACTATGCCATGTTATATCTCTACTCTTATTTATTTCAAGGCCATAAAAGGGGTTGAAAATATATAAACTCACCTGTGTGGCTACTTTGTTTTCTAATTCCTTGAACACTGGTGAGGATTTGTTTTCAAGTTCTGGTGTAAAATCTTGCTGCAACTTAAATCCCAGCTTAATTTTTGGCTCTGGTGGTGGTGCAGCAGTTGTGGTTGTAGCTGGGGCACCAGTAGTTGTGATTCTTGGTGGTGCTGATGTTCCATTTACTGGTGGAGAGCTTGTGTTAGCTAGAAATGAATAAAAAAGTACAGCAAAAGAGGCTGTGTTAACAAATATAAAATTACAAAATAAAGCTGCAAGCAGCGATGTACGGGCCCTCGCACCTCACGCATGTCTGAGAGAGCGGCAGCTGTGGTGTTGCTAATGGAGGTCAGGTGACAGGGCTCAGAATTTTCAGGATTATCGGACAGTGTGAATGGGTAAAATATTATTTCCTGTGGGAAGGAGGTGCCGGTCGAGATGACATATTGGAAACTGTGTATACATAGTTGATGTTTCAATTAGGCTTCACTTCTTGTTGCCCCAAGGTAATACTACATAAGTGAAATATTAATGGAGAAATACATTTACAAGATGGCAACTGACATGGATATACATTTTCATGAATATTGGACATTGCATGTAGGAGATAACACCTCCTCTGGCAAATATGTGGCGCTAGAGAACACCCACTATTTATGTGTGATGTCAATGTATATTGTGTAGACCACACCATGTAAATTTCTTGTAAATCGGATGATGTTTGTCACATAAGGCTGACTTCCTGTTGTCAGTAGGTGGCGCTTATCAAGCATGAGAAATGTGGGGCAGGTTAGACAATGTAAAGTAGAGTTAGAACATCTACATGTTAAATGTTTTGGGTAAAATTGATCATCAGCCAAAGGATTTCCACAACAGCTCAAAAGCGTCGCAATTTCACATCGCAAAGGTTTATAGATATTAACTACCAAATCTGAAGTTGCTCACGTTAAATCTCTAGGACGAGTTTGTTTAAGTCCAATGCCTGTCAATGGCTTCACTTTGCAAAAAGATTGCAAAGCAGATTCAAAACAGATTACTTCCTGTTGGACTTAGGGTATTGCTCCAAGACGCCTTTTTTAAATCTGGAGATGGTACAGCTGTGTCCCAAATTTCGTACATATATGTCAAATTTAAAGGTGGGGGCTTAGAGTTTGAAGTTTTTTGGATAGCCCTCGAGCCATTTTGCCACACCAATGCCCAAGACACATATCGGATATCAAGTTTCGCCACTTCCGATACATGTGCAAAGTTTCATGACTTTTCAAGCACCTCTAGAACCTCAAAAATGGTAAAAGTAATTAGTGGGCGCTATAGAGCTGACGTGCCATGCCTAAGTCCAAGTGTGAGATCAAACTGAAGTATTTACTAATGCGAACATGGGTACAAAGTTTTGTGAGTTTTTGAGCATCCCCAGCCCCTCAAAATGCAAAGGATCATTTGGCCCCTTACACTTTCGTGCTCGGATGGGCTCTGATTATAACGCCAGCGATGTGCTAAAGACACTTTATGCAGATGCATTTCTTAGGGTAGTGCTCATGTTACCTAGTAAACTGACATTGTATTTACTGGTGGTGAAGTTGTGATTGTTATGAACATTTTGAAAGCTGCATTGATAAACTGGCTGTGGGAGAAGATGCATTACCTGGCAATGACATTGTGGTGACTGGTGGTGAGGTTGAATTAACTGGTGGTGAGGTCATTTGGAGTGGTGTTGAGGTTGCATTGATTGGTAGTGAGGTCATTTTGACCAGTGAGGAGGTTGCATAGACTGGTGGTGAAATGTTTACTGATGGTGAGGTTGCATTGACTGGTAGTGAGGTCATGTTGAGTGGATTTGAGGTTGCATTCACTGAAGGTGAGGTCATGTGGACTGGTGATGAGGTCATATTGACTTGTGGTGTGCTTGGTTTGACTGGTGGTGAGGCAATGTGGACTGATGCTGAGGTCATATTGACTGGATTTGATGTTACACTGACTGCTGGTGAGGTTATGTAAACTGGTTGTGAGGTCATATTGACTGAATTCGAGGTTGCACTGGCTGGTGGTGAGGTCATGTGGACTGTGGGTGAGGTCATACTGACTGGCTTTGAGGTTGCATTGACTGATGGTGACATCATATTGACTGCTGGTGAAGTCATATCGATTATATGTGAGGTTGGGTTCACTTGTGGTGAGGTTATTACGTGTCGTGGTGAGGTCACGTTGACCTGTGGTGTGGTTGGCTTGACTGGTGGTGAGGTTATGTGGTTTGGTGTTGAGGTCATGTTGACTGAATTTGAGGTTAAATTGACTGATGGTGATGTCATGGTGACTATTGGCGAGGTCATATTGAGTATATGTGAAGTTGGGTTCACTTGTACTTGTAGTGAGGTCGTTCTGTCTTTTGGTGAGGTCATATTGACTTGTGGCGTGGTTGGATTGACTTGCAGTGATGTCATATTGAATGCTGGTGAGGTTATATTGACTAGATTTGAGGTTGCATTGACTGGTGGTGAGGTTATGTGGACTGGTTGTGAGCTCATATTGACTGAATTTGAGGTTGCACTGACTGGTGGTGAGGTCATGTTGACTGGATTTGAGGTTACATTGACTGATGGTGACATCATGGTGACTCTTGACGAGGTCATATTGACTGGATTTGAAGTTGGGTTCACTTGTGGTGAGGTCATTATGTCTGGTGGTGAGGTCATATTGACTTGTGGTGTGGTTGGGTTTACTGGCAGGGATGTGATGTTGAATAGTGGTGATGTCATATTGACTGGATTTGAGGTTGCACTTAATGGTGGGGAGGTCATATGGACTGGATTTGAGATTGCATTGACTGGTTGTGAGGTCATATTGACTGGGTTTGAAGTTTCATTGACATTTGTTGAGGTCATGTGGACTGGTGGTGAGGTCATGTTGACTGGATGTGAAGTTGGGTTCACTTGTGGTGAGGTCATTATGTCTGGTGATGAGGTCATATTAACCTGTGGCGTTGTTGGTTTGACTGGCAGTGAGGTCATATTGACTGGATTGGAGGTTGCATTGACTGGAGGTGAGGTTATATTGACTGGATTTGAGGTTGCATTGACTGGTGGTGAGGTTATGTGGACTGGTTGTGAGCTCATATTGACTGAATTTGGGGTTGCACTGACTGGTGGTGAGGTCATGTTGACCGGATTTGAGGTTACATTGACTGATGGTGACATCATGGTGACTCTTGACGAGGTCATATTGACTGGATTTAAAGTTGGGCTCACTTGTGGTGAGGTCATTATGTCTGGTGGTAAGGTCATGTTGACTTGTGGTGTGGTTGGGTTGACTGGCAGGGATGTGATGTTGAATAGTGGTGACGTCATATTGACTGGATTTGAGGTTGCACTTACTGGTGGGGAGGTCATATGGACTGGATTTGAGATTGCATTGACTGGTTGTGAGGTCATATTGACTGGGTTTGAAGTTTCATTGACATTTGTTGAGGTCATTTGGACTGGTGGTGAGGTCATGTTGACTGGATGTGAAGTTGGGTTCACTTGTGGTGAGGTCATTATGTCTGGTGATGAGGTCATATTAACTTGTGGCGTTGTTGGTTTGACTGGCAGTGAGGTCATATTGACTGGATTGGAGGTTGCATTGACTGGAGGTGAGGTCATGTGGACTGGATTTGAGGTTGCGTTCACTTGTGGTGAGGTTATATTGTCTGGTGGTGAGGTCATATTGACCTGTGGTGTGGTTGGGTTGACTTGCAGTGATGTCATGTTGACTTGTTGAGAGGTTGCGTCTCCTGGTGGAGATGTGGCATTACCAGGATGGAAAATGATTAGGATTACATTTAAAAGTACACTGAATGCAGGATTACTTTTTGAGAAGTAATTGTAAAGCAGAGAAATCTACATTTTTTTTCACAATTTCTTCATAATACTCTTATCATAGTGTACCGAATGCAACTGTTAGGTGTTTCCATACTCAAACATTTGAAAAAATTATTGAACAGAATTATTGATACAATTATTTCATAGACACAAATTGGCATTGTTTAGATCTACTCTAGATTTACATCAGATATCACGTTACATTACTTCTGATGCATGTGCAAAGTTTTGTGACTTTTCGAGTACTTTTCGAGGTCGAGTACTTAAGACCTCAAAAATGCTTAAAGCTATTAGGGGACACAATAGAGCTGACATGCCACACCCAAGCTCAAGTGTGATATCGCATCGAAATATTTACTAGTGTGAACATGGGTGTAAAGTTTCCTGAGTTTTTGTGTATTCGAAAGGTCTGAAATGTGTTTATGAAATGTAAATTGACACAGGAAATTCAAAATGGTTGACTTCCTGTCAGGTGAAAATTTTCGAAGAAAAATCATTTGTCCAGAATGATGAGAGCAATTATCTCACCGAATTTCATGAACACCCAAGCAACTTTATCCCAACATGGCCCTGCGTTTTGGGGAGATATGGAGCCCACTGGCCACACCAAGCCCAGTCACAAGAGACATTTTTGACAGTTCTGACATTTGTACCTATCCTTGTGACTTTTTGACCATCACAAACTCCTCAAAAGTGCAAGGGACCATTAGACCCCTGGCACTTTTGTGCCTGGGCCTCAATTATTGTGCTAGCAATGTGATAAAGAAACCTCATGCAGTTGCATTTCTTAGTGTAGTGCTCATGTCACGTAGAAAACTGACATTGTATTGACTGGTCGTGAAGTTGTGGTGATTGTTACAAACATTTTGATAACTGCATCGATAAACTGTCTGTGGGAGAAGATGCATTACCTGGCAATGACATTGTGGTGACTGGTGGTGAGGTTGCATGAACTGGTTGAGAGGTCATATGGACTGGTGGTGAGGTTGCGCTGACTGGTGGTGAGGTCATGTTGACTACTGTGGAGGTTGCATTCACTGGTAGTGAAATGTTGACTGGTGATGAGGTCATATTGACTGGATTTGAGGTCGCATTGACTGGTGGTGAGGTCATGTGGACTGGATTTGAGGTTGCGTTCACTTGTGGTGAGGTTATATTGTCTGGTGGTGAGGTCACATTGACCTGTGTTGTGGTTGGGTTGACTTGCAGTGATGTTATGTTGACTTGTTGAGAGGTTGAGTCTCCTGGTGGAAATGTGGCATTACCAGGATGGAAAATGATTAGGATTACATTTAAAAGTACACTGAATGCAGGATTACTTTTTGAGAAGTAATTGTAAAGCAGAGAAATCTAATTTTTTTCTAAATTTCTTCATAATACTCTTATCACAGTGTACCGAATGTAACTGTTAGGTGTTTCCATACTCAAACATTTGAAAAAATGATTGAAAAGAATTATTGATACAATTATTTCATAGACACAAATTGGCATTGTTTAACATGAATTCATGAAAAAAGGGGGAAAACTTTTCTTTCTTTTTCTCAGGAATATGCCCTTGTTGGAGTTGAAGTTATAGCTGTGGTAGCGGTTAAAACTCTAGGAGGAGTTTGTCAAACTACACCTGTCAATGGGTTCACTTTGCGAAAAAAATGCAAAGCTGATTTAAAATGGCCGACTTCCTGTTGGACACATGGTATGGCTCCAAGAGGTATTTTTTTATGTATCGAAATGGTACATCTGTGTTCCAAATGTCGTACATGTATGTGAAATTTAAAGGTGGGGGATTAGACTTTGAAGTTCTTTAGGCATGGCCCTTGAGCCATTTTGTCTCACCCATGCCTAACACCCATATCAGATATCACGTTACATTACTTCTGATGCATGTGCAAAGTTTTGTGACTTTTCGAGTACCCTTAAGACCTCAAAAATGCTTAAAGCTATTAGGGGACACAATGGAGCTGACATGCCACGCCCAAGCTCAACTGTGATATCTCATCAAAATATTTACTAGTGTGAACATGGGTGTAAAGTTTCCTGAGTTTTTGTGTATTCGAAAGGTCTGAAATGTGTCTATGAAATGAAAATTGACACAGGAAATTAAAATGGTTGACTTCCTGTCAGGTGAAAAATTATTTGTCCAAAATGGTGAGAGCAATTATCTCACCGAATTTCATGAACACCCAAGCAACTTTATCCCAACATGGCCCTGCGTTTTGGGGAGATATGGAGCCCACTGGCCACACCAAGCCCAGTCACAAGAGAAAATTTTGACAGTTCTGACATTTGTGCCTATCCTTGTGACTTTTTGACCATCACAAGCTCCTCAAAAGTGCAAGGGACCGTTAGACCCCTGGCACTTTTGTGCCTGGGCCTCAATTATTGTGCTAGCAATGTGATAAAGAAACCTCATGCAGTTGCATTTCTTAGTGTAATGCTCATGTCACCTAGAATACTGACATTGTATTGACTGGTGGTGAAGTTGTGGTGATTGTTACAAACATTTTGATAACTGCATCAATAAACTGGCTGTGGGAGAAGATGCATTACCTGGCAAAGACATTGTGGTGACTGGTGGTGAGGTTGCATGAACTGGTTGAGAGGTCATATGGACTGGTGGTGAGGTTGCACTGACTGGTGGTGAGGTCATGTTGACTACTGTGGAGGTTGCATTCACTGGTGGTGAAATGTTGACTGATGATGAGGTCATATTGACTGGATTTGAGGTCGCATTAACTGGCGGTGAGGTCATGTGAACTGGTGATGAGGTCATATTGACTGGATTTGAGGTCACATTGACTGGTGGTGAGGTCATGTGGACTGGCGGTGAGGTCATGTTGACTGGATTTGAGGTTGCGTTGACTGATGGTGACGTCATGTTGACTGCTGTCGAGGTCATATTGACTGGATGTGAGGTTGGGTTTACTTGTGGTAAGGTTATATTGTCTGGTGGTGAGGTCATATTGACCTGTGGTGTGGTTGGGTTGACTGGCAGTGATGTCATATTGACTGGTTGAGAAGTTGCATTTCCTGGTGGAGATGTGGCATTACCAGGATGGAGAATAATTAGGATTACATGTAAAAGTTTATTGAATGTATGAGTTAGAGAGTTTTATTACTTCTTTATTGTTTGGTTTTATTTTTTCTATTTAAATGACAACTGCTGAGTTATGCTTAACATGTCATTTTCTCATGCAGGTGATTATGATAATTAAGATAAAAAAAAGTGATTTATGTATTTTACTTATTGAGAAGTTGAAGGTAGAGAAATCTATAATGTTTGTGCAATTTCCCGGTACAATGTTCACATCACAGTTACTGAACAGAGTGTACGTGTGAGGTCTTGCCATACTCAAGCCTTTAACACATTTCAACTTATCGACAAGAAGTATTGATACAATTATTTTTTAAAAACAAACTGACATTGTTTAAAGAGAATTCACAAAAAAAGCAGAAACTTTTTCTTCTTTTTGTATTACCTGTTAAGGGAGCTGCACTTGTTGGAGTTGAAGGTCGAGCCGTGGTGAGGGCTTGAGTTGGTGTCTGCACAACTGAAAGTTTAAGTTTTAAGGTAAAATATTACATCATATTTTAAACACATAGTTCAAACATAGGTGCAAAGTTTCATGAGTTTTTGAGTTTTTGAGCATCCCAAGCCTCTCAAAATGCAAGGGATCATTCGGTGCCTTGCACTTTCGTGCTCAGATGGGCCCTAATTATGACGCCAGCGATGTGATAAAGACACTTTATGCAGATGCATTTCTTAGTATAGTGCTCATGTTACCTAGTAAACTGACATTGTAATTACTGGTGGTGAAGTTGTGACTGTTATGAACATTTTGAAAGCTGCATTGATAAACTGGCTGTGGGAGAAGATGCGATACCTGACAATGACATTGTGGTGACTGGTGTTGAGGTTGCATTGATTGGTGTTGAGGTCATCAGGACTAGTGGGGAGGTTGCATGGACTGGTGGTGAAATGTTTACTGATGGTGAGGTTGCATTGACTGGTAGTGAGGTCATGTGGGCTGGTGAGGTTGCATTGACTGGTAGTGAGGTCATGTGGGCTGGTGATGAGGTCATATTGACTGTATTTGAGGCTGCATTGACTGAAGGTGAGGCAATGTGGACTGGTGGTGAGGTCATGTTGAGTAGATGTGAGGTTGCATTGACTGATGGTGACATCGTGTTGACTGCTGGTGAGGTCATATTGACTGGATGCAAGGTTGGGTTCACTTGTGCTGAGGTTATATTGTCTGGTGGTAAAGTCATAATGACCTGTGGTGTGGTTGGGATGACTGGCAGTGATGTCATGTTGACTGGTGGTGACGTTATATTGAGTGGATTTGAGGTTGCATTGACTGGTGGTGAAATGTTGATTGGTGGTGAGGTCATATTGACTTGATTTGAGGTCAAATTGACTAGTGGTGAGGTCATGTGGACTGCTGGTGAGGTCATATTGATTGGATTTGATGTCACACTGACTGGCAGTGATGTCGTGTTGACTGGTGGTGAGGTTATATTGACTGAATTTGAGGTTGCATTCACTGGTGGTGAAATGTTGATTGGTGGTGACGTCATATTGACTTGATTTGAGGTCGAATTGACTAGTGGTGAGGTCATGTAGACTGGTAGTGAGGTCATATTGACTGGATATGAGGTTGCGTTCACTTGTAGTGAGGTTATTACATCTGGTGGTGAGGTCATGTTGACCTGTGGTGTGGTTGGTTTGACTGGCAGTGATGTCATGTTGACTGGTGTTGAGGTTATACTGACAGGATTTGAAGTTGCATTGACTGCTGGTGAAGTTATGTACACTGGTTGTGAGGTCATATTGACTGAATTCGAGGGTGCACTGGCTGGTGGTGAGGTCATGTGGACTGGTGGTGAGGTCATATTGACTGGCTTTGAGGTTGCATTGACTGATGGTGACATCATATTGACTGCTGGTGAGGTCATATCAACTGGATGTGAGGTTGGGTTCACTTGTAGTGAGGTTATTACGTCTAGTAGTGAGGTCACATTGACCTGTTGTGTGGTTGGTTTGACTGGCAGTGATGTCATGGTGACTGGTGGCGAGATTGCATTCACTGGTGGTGAAATGTTGACTGGTGGTGAGGTGATATTGACTGTATTTGTGGTTGAATTGACTAGTGGTGAGGTCACATTGACTGGATTTGAGGTCGCATTGACTGGTGGTGAGGTCATGTGGACTGGTGGTGAGTTTATATTGACAGGATTTGAGGTTATATTGAATGGTGGTGAGATTATATTGACTGGATTTGAGATTGCACTGACTGATTGTGAGGTCATGTGGACTGGTGGTGAGGTCATGTTGACTGGATCTGAGGTTGCATTGAGTGGTGGTGATGTCATTTTGACTGGATGTGAAGTTGGATTCACTTGTGGTGAGGTTATTATGTCTGGTGATGATGTCATATTGACCTGTGGTGTGGTTGGTTTGACTGCCAATGATATCATGTTAACTGGTGGCGAGGTTGCGTTCACTGGTTTTGAAATTTTCACTGGTGGTGAGGTCATATTGACTGGATTTGAGGTCGCATTGACTGTTGGTGAGGTCATGTGGACTGGATTTGAGGTTGTATTGACTGATGGAGATGTCAAGTTGAATGTCGGTGAGGACATACTGACTGGATGTGAGTTTGGGTTCACTTGTGGTGAGGTCATATTGACCTGTGGTGTGGTTGGGTTGGCTTGCAGTGATGTCATGCTGACTTGTTGAGAGATTGCATTTCCTGGTGGAGATGTGGCATTACCAGGATGGAAAATAATTAGGATTACATTTAAAGGTGCATTGAATGCATGAGTACTTTTGAGAAATAATTGTAAAGCAGAGATATCCACAATATTTTCGAAATTTCTTCATCTGATGTTCATATCACAGTGTACAGAATGTACCTCTGAGGTGTTTCTGTACCCAGACATTCGAAAAAATGATTGACAAATGGTATAGTATGTGTCCCTAATTTCATACATGTATGTGAAATTTAAAGGTGGGGGATTAGACTTTAAAGTTCTTTGAGGGCGGCCCTTGAGCCATTTTGTCTCACCCATGCCTAACACCCATATCAGATATCACGTTTCATTACTTCTGGTATATGTGCAAAGTTTTGTGACTTTTCGAGCACCTCTAGGACCTCAAAAATGCTTAAAGCTATTAGGGGATGCGATAGAGCTGATGTGCCACGCCCAAGTTCAAGTGTGATATGAAATCGAAATATTTACTTGTGTGACTATGGGTGCAAAGTTTCCTGAGTTTTTGTGTATTCCAAAGGTCTCAAACGTGTTTGTAAAATGAAAATTAACACACAAAATTCAATATGGTTGACTTCCTGTCAGGTGAAAAATGTTCGAAAAAAATTATGTCCAGAATGATGATGGCAATTATCTCACCGAATTTCATGAACACCCAAGCAACTTTATCCCAACACGGCCCTGCGTTTGGGAACGATATGGAGCCTGCTGGCCACACCCAAGCCCCGTCAATACAGAACTTTGCAATTTTTGCCAGTTCTGACCTGTGTGCCTATCTTTGTGACTTTTTGACCATCACAAGCCCCTCAAAAGTGCAAGGGACTGTTGGATCCCTGGCACTTTTGTGCTTGGGCCCCGATTATCATGCCAGCAATGTGATAAAGACACCTTATGCAGCTGCATTAATTAGTGTAGTGCTCATGTTACCTAGAAAACTGACATTGGTGGTGAAGTTGTGGTGCTTGTTACAAAGATTTTGAAAACTGCATTGATAAATTGGCTGTGGAAGAAGATGCATTACCTGGCATTGACATAGTGGTGACTGGTAGTGAGGTTACATTGACTGGTGGTGAGGTCATGTTGACTACTGTGGAGGTTGCATGGACTGGTGGTGATGTCATGCTCACTTGTTGAGAGGTTGCATTTCCTGGTGGAGATGTGGCATTACCAGGATGAAAAATAATTAGGATTACATTTAAAAGTGCATTGAATGCATGAGTACTTTTTGAGAAGTAATTTTAAAGCAGAGAAATCCACAATATTTTCGAAATTTCTTCATCTGATGTTCATATCACAGTGTACAGAATGTACCTCTGAGGTGTTTCTGTACCCAGACATTCGAAAAAATGATTGACAAATGGTATAGTATGTGTCCCTAATTACATTCACTGTGTATATACCTGTGAGGTGTTTCCATACCCAAACATTTGAAAAAATTATTGACAAGAATTATTTACACAGTTATTTTATAGAAACAAATTGTCATTGTTTAATGTGAACTTTTTAAAAAGGGAGGGGGGGATCTCTTTTCATTCCTTTTTTTTTTACCTGATAAGGGATATGCACTTGTTGGAGTTGAAGGTATAGCTGTGGTGGGGGTTAAGACTCTTGGAAGAGTTGTTAAAGTATGCCTGTCAATGGCTTCATTTTGGAAAAAAAATGCAAAGCAGATTCAAAATGGCCGACTTCCTGTTGGACTTACAGTGTGGCTCAAAGAGGTATTTCTTAATGATGGAAATAGTACATCTGTGTCCCAAATTTCATACATGTCAAATTTAAAGGTGGAGGATCAGACTTTAAAGTTCTTTAAGGGTGGCCCTCGAGCCATTTTGTCTCACCCATGCCTAACACCCATATCAGATATCACATTTCATTACTTCTGATGCATGTGCAGTTTCATGACTTTTCAAGCACCCCTAGGACCTCAAAAATGCTTAAAGATATCAGGGAACGCTATACAGCTGACATGTCACACCCAAGCCCAAGTGCAATATCAAATCGAAATATTTGCCAATGTGAATATAGATGCAAAGTTTCTTGAGTTTTTGTGTATTGCAAAGGTCTCAAACATGTGTTTGTAAAATGAAAGTTAACACATGAAATTCAAAATGGTTGACTTCCTGTCAGGTGAAACATTTTCGAAAAAATTATGTCCAGAATGATGATAGCAATTATCTCACCGAATTTGAACACCTAAGCAACTTTATCCCAACACGGCCCTGCATTTGAGGGGCACTGAGGAGCATGCTGGCCACACCCAAGCCCCTTCACTACAGAACTTTGCAATTTTCATTGGTTCTGACATGTGTGCCTATCTTTGTGACTTTTTGACCATCACAAGCCACTCAAAAGTGCAAGGGACCATTAGATCCCTGGCACGTTCGTGCTCGGGCCCCCATTATCGTGCTAGCAATGTGATAAAGACACCTTAGGTAGCTGCATTTCTTAGTGTAGTGCTCATGTTACCTAGAAAACTGATCGACTGGTGGTGACGTTTTGTTGATTGTTACAAAGATTTTGAAAACTGCATTGATAAATTGGCTGTGGGAGACAATGCATTACCTGGCAATGACATTGTGGTGACTGGTAGTGAGGTTGCATTGACTGGTGGTGAGGTCATGTTGACTGGCAGGGAGGTTATGTTGACTGGATTTGAAGTTGCATTGACTGATGGTGACGTCATGTTGATTCCTGGTGAGGTCATATTGACTGGATGTGAGGTTGGGTTCACTTGTGGTGAAGTTATATTGTCTGGTGGTGAGGTCATATTGACCTGTGGTGTGGTTTTGTTGACTGGCAGTGATGTCATGTTAACTGGTTGAGAGGTTGCATTTCCTGGTGGAGATGTGGCATTACCAGGATGGAGAATAATTAGGATTACATGTAAAAGTTCATTGAACGTAGGAATTAGGTAGATTTATTACTTTCTTTTTGTTTGGTCTGATTTGTTCTATTTAAATGACAACTGCTGAGGTATGCTTAACATGTAATTTTCTCATGCAGCTGATCATGATGTTTAACATACAAAATAATTTATGTATTTTACTTATTGAGAAGTTGAAGGCAAGGAAATCTATCATGTTCATGCAGTTTTCAGAATGTATGTGTGGGATGTTGCCATACCCAAACACATGAAACATTTGAAGCTATCGGCAAGAATTATTGATACAATTATTTTATAAAAACAAATTTAGAAGAGAATTTAGAAGAAAATTTAGAAGAATTTACAAAAAAGCAGAAACTTTTTCTTTTTTTTGTCGTACCTGGTAAGGGACTTGCACTTGTTGGAGTTGAAGGTTGAGCCGTGGTGGGGGCTTGGGTTGGTGTCTGCACAACTGAAAGTATAGATTTTAAATTTAAAAAAACAGTCATATGTCAAACACATAGGTAATCATAATCACATTATTTTGTCATTGAATAAACAGTGTCTTGTAAACCAATTTACCAGCTGCAGAAATGGATGATTTGTTGACACTCAGGGAAAAGTTTGAGTTGGAAGCAGCAGCCACTAATGTGTCAGCAGCTGAACTGGCATTTGGCAGTGAATTCACCTCATTGAATATCAGGTCAACATCTGCCACAACGGATCCCTGCCTGTAACATAATCATTTTTACATAATTATTAATCATCAGATGCTGCTTACTGATTAATTTACCATTGTTTAACTGTAACTGTAGTCTACATGACAAGTATAAATAAATATAAATGAAAGAACAAATTAAATTAATCAATGAAACCTGACTACTGTCCTTTTTCACCTACTACAGCAAACCATTCAGTAAGAAGATGAAGCAATGTTGTATACCTGAAGCTGTTGATAACAGTTCGATTGAAACTCTCTCCATACTTTGTTGAATAAACCTTGTTGAGCTGTGAATGAATTATATTAAAAAAACAAGTTAAATTCTTCAAAATACATATGAGACAAGAGAGCTGATATTATGCTACAACTATTCCGTGTTATGTCTATACTCTTATTTATTTCAAGGCCATAAAAGAGGTTGAAAATATATAAACTTACCTGTGTGGCTACTTTGTTTTCTAATTCCTTGAACGCTGGTGAGGATTTGTTTTCAAGTTCTGGTGTAAAATCTTGCTGCAACTTAAATCCCAGCTTAATTTTTGGCTCTGGTGGTGGTGCAGCAGTTGTGGTTGTAGCTGGGGCACCAGTAGTTGTGATTCTTGGTGGTGCTGATGTTCCATTTACTGGTGGAGAGCTTGTGTTAGCTAGAAATGAATAAAAAAGTACAGTGAGACAAGCTGTGTTAACAAATATAAAAGTACAAAATAAAGCTGCAAGCCACAATTTTCGGGCCCTCACATCTTGCACATGTTGGAAGGAGCGGCAGCCGTGGTATTGCTAATGGAGGTCGGTTGACAGGGTTCTGAATTTTCAGGACTATCGGACACTGTGTGAATGGGTAAAATATCATTTCCTGTGGGAAGGAGGTGGCACTGGAGATGACATATTGGAAACTGTGTATGCATTTGGTGTGTCAATTAGGCTTCACTTCTTGTTGCCCCAAGGCAATACTACATAAGTGAAATATTAATGGAGAAATACATTTACAAGACGGCAACTGACATGGATATACATTTTCATGAATATTGGACATTGCATGTAGGAGATAACACTTCCTTTGTCCAATATGTAGCACTGGAGAACACCCACTATTTAAAGGTGATGTCAATGTATATCATGTGTAGACCACACCATGTAAATTTCCTGTAAATCGGATGATATTTGTCACATGAGGCTAACTTTCTGTTGTCAGTAGGTAGCGCTCGTCAAGCATGAGAAATGTGGGGCAGATTAGACAATGTAAAGTAGAACTACAGCATCTACATATTTAATGTTTTGGGCAAAATTGACATGCCATGCCAACAGATTTCTACGACAGCTCAAACACTTCACAATTTCACATCATTAAGGTCTATAGATGTTGACTACCAAATTAGAAGTTGCTCAGGTTAAATCTCTAGGACGAGTTCGTTTTTTTACCATCCCAACCCCTCAAAATGCAAGTGATCATTCGGTCCCTTGCACTTTTCATCTTGAGGCCCTAACTCGAGTGCTGGCGATGTGATAAAGACCATTATGCAGATGCATTTCTTAGTGTAGTGCTCATGGTATCTAGAAAACTGACATTATACTGACTGGTGGTGAAGTTGTGGTAATTGTTATGAACATTTTGAAAACTGTATTGATAAACTGGCTGTGGGAGAAGATGCATTACCTGGCAAAGACATTGTGGTGGCTGGTGGTGAGGTTGCATTAACTGGTGGTGAGGTCATGTGGACTGGTGGTGAGGTTGTTTTGACTGGTGGTGAGGTTGCATTAACTGGTGGTGAGGTCATGTGGACTGGTGGTGAGGTTGTTTTGACTGGTGGTGAGGTTGCATTAACTGGTGGTGAGGTCATGTGGACTGGTGGTGAGGTTGTTTTGACTTGTGGTGAGGTTGCATTCATTGGTGGTGAAGTCATGTCGACTGATGGTGAGGTTGCATTGACTGGTAGTGAGGTCGTGTGGACTGGTGGTGAGGTCATGTTGACTGGATTTGAGGTTACATTTACTGATGATGACGTCGTGTTGACTGCTGGTGAGGTCATATAGACTGGACGTGAAGTTGGGTTCACTTGTGAGGTTATTATGTCTGGTGTTGAGGTCATATAGACTGGATTTGAGGTTGCATTGACTGGTGGTGAGGTCATGTGGACTGGTGGTGAGGTCACATGAACTGGATTTGAGGATGTATTGAATGGTGGTGAGGTTATGTAGACTGCTGGTGAGGTCATTTTGACTGGATTTGAGGTTGTATTGAATGGTTGTGAGGATATATTGACAGTATTTGAGGTTGCATTGACTGATGGTGAGGTCATGTGGACTGGTGGTGAGGTCACATTGATTGGATTTGAGGATGTATTGAATGGTGGTGAGGTTATGTGGACTGCTGGTGAGGTCATTTTGACTGGATTTGAGGATGTATTTAATGGTGGTGACGTCATGTTGACTGGATTTGAGGTTACACTGACTGATGGTGATATCATGTTGACTGCTGGTGAGATCATATTGGCCTGTGGTGTGGTTGGTTTGACTGGCAGTGATGTCATGTTGACTGGTGGTGAGGTTGCATTCACTGGTGGTGAAATGTTGACTGTGGGTGAGGTCATGTTGACTGGACTTGAGGTTGCACTGACTGATGGTGAGGTTATGTGGACTGGTGGTGAGGTCATATTGACTGGTGGTGAGGTTGCATTGACTGATTGTGAGGTTATGTGGACTGGTGGTGAGGTCATATTGACTGGATATGAGGTTGCATTGACTGATGGTGATGTCATGTTGACTTCTGGTGAGGTCATATTGACTGGCTGTGAAGTTGAGTTCACTTGTTGTGAGGTTATTATGTCTGGGGATGAGGTCATATTGACCTGTTTTGTGGTTGGTTTGACTGCCAGTGATGTCATTTTGACTGGTAGCGAGGTTGCATTTACTAATGGTGAAATGTTGACTGGTAATGAGGTCATATTGACTGGATTTGAGGTCACACTAACTGTTGGTGAGGTCGTGTGGATTGAATTTGAGGTTGTATTGACTGATGGTGACATCATGTTGAATACCGGTGAGGTCATATTGACTGGATGTGAGGTTGGGTTCGCTTGTGGTGAGGTTGTATTATCAAGTTGGGAGGTCATATTGACCTGTGGTGTGGTTGGGTTGACTTGCAGTGATGTCATGTTGACTTGTTGAGAGGTTGCGTTTACTGCTGGAGATGTGACATTACCAGGATGGAAAATAATTAGGATTACATTTAAAAGTGCATTGAATGCATGAGTACTTTTTGACAAGTAATTTTGAAGCAGAAAAATCTACAATATTTTTGAAATTTCTTTATGCAATGTTCATATCACAGTGTAAAGAATGTACCTGTGAGGTGTTTCCATACCCAAACATTTGAAAAAACTATTGACAAAAATTATTGATACAGTTATTTTATAGAAACAAATTGTCATTGTTTAACGTGAATTTACAAAACAAGGGGGAAAAGATCTCTTTTCTTTTCTTTTTTACCTGATAAGGGATAGGCACTTGTTGGAGTTGAAGGTACAGCTGTGGTGAGGGTTAAAACTCTAGGAGGAGTTTGTTAAAGTATGCCTGACAATGCCTTCACTTTGCGAAAAAAATGCAAAGTAGATTGAAAATGGCCAACTTCCTGTTGGACTAGTATGGCTCCAAGAGGTATTTTTTTAAGTATGGAAATGGTACATCTGTGTCCTAACACCCATATCAGAAATCACGTTTCATTCCTTCTGATGCATGTGCAAATGTGCATGACTTTTCAAGCACCCCTAGGACCTCAAAAATACTTAAAGCTATTAGGGGACGTGATGGGCTGACATGCCATGCCACAGCCCAAGTACGATATCAAGTCGAAATATTTACCAGTATGAATATGGGTGCAGTTCCCTGAGTTTTTGTGTATTCCAAAGGTCTCAAACATGTGTGTGTAAAATGAAAATTAACACATGAAATCCATGTATTATTTCCAGAATGATGAGAGCAATTATCTCATCAAATTTCATGAACACCCAAGCAACTTTATCCCAACAAGCTGGCCACACCCAAGCCCAGTCACTACAGAACTTGGCAATTTTCATTGGTTCTGACGTGTTTTTTAACCATCACAAGCACTTCAAAAATGCAAAGGACCCTTAGATTCCTGGCACTTTTGTGCTTGGGCCCCAATAATAATGCTAGCGATGTGATAAAGACACCTTTTGCAGCTGTATTTCTTAATGTAGTGCTCATGTTACCCAGAAAATGACACTGTATTGACTGGTGGTTAAGTTATAGTGATTTTTACAAACATTTTGAAAACTGCATTAACTGATAAACTGGCTGTGGGAGAGCATGCGTTACCTGGCAATGACATTGTGGTGACTGGTGGTGAGGTTGCACGAACTGATGGCGAGGTTATGTGGACTGATGGTGATGTTACATTGACTGGCGGTGAGGTCATGTTGACTGGTGGTGAGGTTGCATTCACTGGTGGTGAAATGTCGACTGTTGATGAGGTCACATTGACTGGATTTGAGGTCGCATTGACTGGTCGTGAGGTCATTTTGACTGGATTTGAGGTTGCATTGACTGATGGTGACATCATGTTGACTGCTGTCGAGGTCATATTGACTGGATGTGAGGTTGGGTTAATTTGTGGTGATGTTTTATTGTCTGGTGATGAGGTCATATTGACCTGTGGTGTGGTTGAGTTGACTGGTAGTGATGTCATGTTGACTTGTTGAGAAGTTGCATTTCCTGGTGGAGATGTGGCATTACCAGGATGGAGAATAATTAGGATTACATGTAGAAGTTTATTGAACGTATGAATTATATAGATTTATCCCTTCCTTTTTGTTTTTTTTCCTTTTTCATTTTAAACGACAATTGCTAAGTTATGCTTAACATGTCATTTTCTCATACAGCTGATCATTATGTTTAACATAGAAAAATAATTTGACTTATTCAGAAGTTTAAGGCAGAGAAATCTATAATGTTCATGCAGTTTCCTGATACAATGTTCACATCACAGTCACTGTACAGAATGTACATGTGGTGTTACCATACCCAAACACATGAAATATTTGAAATTATCGGCAAGAATTATTGATACAATTATTTTATAAAAACAGATCATTATTGTTTGAAGAGAATTTACAAAAAAGCAGAAACTCCTTCTTTTTGTCTTACCTGCTAAGGGACTTGCACTTGTTGGAGTTGAAGGTCGAGCCGTGGTGGGAGCTTGAGTTGGTGTCTGCACAACTGAAAATATAAATTTTAAATCAATAAAACCAGTCATATGTTAAACACATAGGCAATAATAATCAAATTATTCTGTCATTGAATATACCGCATCTTGTAAATGGATGTAATAAAAACTTCCAAGGTCAAGTTCTTTTTAAATCAGGGAATAATCAAACCAATTTACCAGTTGCAGAAATGGATGATTTGTTGACACTCAGGGAAAAGTTTGAGCGGGAAGCAGCAGCCACTAAAGTGTCAGCAGCTGAACTGGCATTTGGCAGTGAATTCACCTCATTGAATATCAGGTCAACATCTGCCACAACGGATCCCTGCCTGTAACATAATCATTTTTACATAATTATTCATCATTGAATGCTATATATTGATTCATTTTACCATTGTTTAACTGTAACTGTAGTCTACACGACAAGTGTAACTATGTATAAATGAAAGAACAAATCAAATCAATTGATGAAACCTGACGACTGTCCTTTTTCATCTACTACAGCAAACCATTTGGTAAGAAGAAGCAATATTGTATACCTGAAGCTGTTGATAACAGTTCGATTGAAACTCTCTCCATACTTTGCTGAATAAACCTCGTTGAGCTGTGAATGAATTATATTAAAAAACAATTTACATTTTTCAAAATATATATGAGACAAGAAAGCTGATATTATGCCACAACTATGCCATGTTATGTCTATACTCTTATTTATTTCAAGGCCATAAAAGAGGTTGATAATATACAAACTCACCTGTGTGGCTACTTTGTTTTCTAATTCCTTGAACGCTGGTGAGGATTTGTTTTCAAGTTCTGGTGTAAAATCTTGCTGCAACTTAAATCCCAGCTTAATTTTTGGCTCTGGTGGTGGCCCAGCAGTTGTGGTTGTCGCTGGGGAACCAGTAGTTGTGATTCTTGGTGGTGCTGATGTTCCATTTATTGGTGGAGAGCTTGTGTTAGCTAGAAATGAATAAAAAAAATTAGAGCAAGAAAAGCTGCATTAACGAATCTAGAAATTAGTCAGTCCTAATGAAGTGAAAAAGACATCTTATGCAATTACATTTCTTGGTGTAGCTCTCAGACCGTGAAGTTGTAAAAAAAAAAAATTAATGAAACTGCATTGGTAAATTCGCTGTGGGAGAAGATGCATTACCTGGCAATGACACTGTGATGACTGGTGGTGAGGTTGCATTAATTAGTGGTGAGGTCATGTGGACTGATGGTGAAGTTGCATTAACTGGTGGTGAAGTCATGTGACCTAGTTGTGAGGTTGCACTGACTGGTGGTGAAGTCATGTTGACTAGTGGTGAGGTTGTATTCACTGGTGGTGAAATCATGTTGACTGGTGGTGAGGTTGCATTGAGTGGTGGTGAAGTCATGTTGACTGATCGTGAGCTTGCATTGACTGGTTGTGAAGTCATGTTGACTAGTGGTGAGGTTGTATTCACTGGTGGTGAAGTCATGTCGACTGGTGGTGAGGTTGTATTGACTGGTGTTGAAGTCATGCTCACTGGTGGTGAGATTGCATTGACTGGTGAGGTTGCATTGACTGGTGGTGAAGTCGTGTTCACTGGTGGTGGTGAGGTTGCATTGACTAGTGGTGAAGTCTTGTTCACTGGTGGTGAGGTTGCATTGACTGGTGAGGTTGCATTGACTGGTGGTGAAGTCATGTTGACTGGTGAGGTTGCATTGACTGGTGGTGAAGTCATGTTGACTGGTCGTGAGATTGCATTGACTGGTTGTGAAGTCATGTTGACTAGTGGTGAGGTTGTATTCACTGGTGAAGTTTCATTGACTGGTGGTGAAGTCACATTGACTGGTGGTGAGGTTGGATTGACTGACGAGGTTTCATTGACCGGTGGTGATGTCATGTGGACTGGTGGTGAGGTTGCATTGACTGGTTGTGAAGTCATGTTGACCAGTGGTGAGGTTGCATTGACTGGTAGTGATATCATATTGACTGGTGGTGAGGTTGCATTGACTGGTGAGGTTGCATTGACTGGTGGTGAAGTCATGTTGACTGGTGGTGAGGTTGTATTGACTAGCAGTGAAGTCATGTTGACTGGTGAGGTTGCATTGACTGGTGGTGAAGTCATGTTGACTGGTCGTGAGATTGCATTGACTGGTTGTGAAGTCATGTTGACTAGTGGTGAGGTTGTATTCACTGGTGAAGTTTCATTGACTGGTGGTGAGGTTGGATTGACTGACGAGGTTTCATTGACCGGTGGTGATGTCATGTGGACTGGTGGTGAGGTTGCATTGACTGGTTGTGAAGTCATGTTGACCAGTGGTAAGGTTGCATTGACTGGTAGTGATATCATATTGACTGGTGGTGAGGTTGCATTGACTGGTGAGGTTGCATTGACTGGTGGTGAAGTCATGTTGACTGGTGGTGAGGTTGCATTGACTGGTGACAAAGTTAGGTTAAATGGTGGTGAGGTGGCATGAAATTAAATCAACTGGCAGTGATAAATTGACTGTGGGAGAAGTTCTATTACCTGGAGTTGATGTGACGAGTTGTGGTGGTGACGTTGCATTGTATGGTGGTGAGGTTGCGTTGACTGCTGATGAAACTGGTAATGACAAACATTAAAGTTACACATAAAAATTAAATTGTTCAGATCAGCTAATCATAATCACAGTTATTTTGTATGTATTTTTCTTACTTGTAGAGGTTATTGTATTTAGTCATTCATACAATTAAATGTACATTTTTAATAATAGGGTAAGTGTGAGAAACCTTTTTGTTAGGTGTTTTAATTGATGAAAGTTGTATGTTTTCGTCATTACCCCTCTCGTCCTTACAGTATAGGCTGTGGACATGGGGCTCATTTTTCCTGAATGGAAAGTAAAGGGCATCCACTTCCTCTTACATACAGTGCAGATATCGTGTTTACATCTATAGGTCTTTCACTAAAGCTTTTTTTGCAGATGATTAAATATCATGGCCACAACCACAAAGTGAGAAAACTACATGTCTACGTTTCATTTGAGACAACAGTCTGAATTTAAAATGTTTTAAATCATACATGTCATTATTAGCAGACTGCATATAAAATTGTTGTCATGACAGGTGATTGGATGAAACATCTGTCAATCATCGTGTATCACCGTCTTACCTTGCAAGGCAGCTGGGTTTGCAAGATCACGCAAGGATCCTCATAGGATGCTGATTAGTCCGAACCACTGGTGGTTCGGACACAAGTGCATAACATGAAGCCTGACAAGATGGATTCTCGCGTGATCTTGTGATGTTGTGATTTCGTGAATTCAGCTGCCTCACAATTTCACCTTGGCTGTTAGCTTCAGCCATTGTTTCTATTACTTATGATGACACTGTACTCGCCATAGAAAGTACTGAGATCTGGGAATGTGGTGATATTGCTACAACAAAATCATACAGGGCGAGAAAAATGAGTGTTCAGACAACCAGACAGGCTGTAAAGAAGTCAGCTTCAGCCATATAATCTCCCACTTTAGTTACCATTGGCAAAGTGAATGGTTCGGCACACAGTATACTGATGCAAGAGACTGAAAATAGTCACCCCCCCTTTTTCTATTCATTCAGTTGAGAATCAGACACCAAAGAATCAAATTGTGAGATTCCCAAAGATCCCCACCGTTACATTTTATTTCTCTGAAATGTGTGGAAATCTGACATTTTCACACCACAGATGATGAACAGCATTATTAAAATGCAAGTCTTACAGGTAAAACATGAGACTCATGTTGGCTATTATTGGAGGTCAGTGTGGGGCAGTTGTGCTTTGCAGGTGAGCTAGATTGTACTGTAGCTGGGCAGAGACTTTGAACAGTATTTTGAACAATATTATAGAAACTAATAGCATAGAATTTCTTGGTGTTGATGCTGTATTACAGAGAAATGAGGAGATAATTAACTGATGATGATGTTACTAGTTGAATCGACTAGTGAATTCACTAGCTTCACCACTAGATATTCACTAGTCAATTGGTGACCAACTAAATTTAAAATTATAAAAGTGAAAAGTTCCTTTACCTGAAAATAAAGTTGTGGGGACTGGTTGTGGTGAAGTCAGATTGGGTGGTGGTATTGATGCATTGCCAGATGGTAAGGTTATGTTTTCTAGTGGTAAGGTTACTGGTGGTCGTGTAATGTTGACTGTTAGTGAGATTGCATCGATTGGTGATGATGTCATGTTGACTGGTGGTGAGGTTGCATTAACTGGTGGTGATGTAATGTTGACTGGTGAGGATGCATTAACTGGTGGTGATGTAATGTTGACTGGTGGTGAGGTTGTGTCCACTGGTGTTGATGTTGCCTTCACTGGTGGTAATGTCATGTTGACTGGTTGTGAGGTTGTGTCCACTGGTGTTGATGTTGCCTTCACTGGTGGTAATGTCATGTTGACTGGTTGTGAGGTTGCATTAACTGGTGGTGATGTAATGTTGACTGGTAGTGAGGTTGTGTTAACTGATCTCGATGTTGCATTGAGTGATGGTGATGTCATGTTGACTGATGGTAAGGTTGTATTGACTGGTGGTGATGTCATGTTGACTGGCGGTGAGGTTGTATTGACTGGTGGTGATGTCATGTTGACTGGTGGTGAGGTTGCATTGACTGGTGAGGTTGTGTTTACCAGTGTTGAGGTTGCATTAACTGGTGGTAATGTCATGTTGATTGGTGTTGAGGCTGAATTGATTGGTGAGGTAGTGTTCATTGGTGTTGATGTTGCATTGATTGATGGTGATGTCATGTTGACTGGTGGTGAAGTTGTGTTTACTGTTAATGAGGTTGCATTGAGTAATGGAGAGGTTGTGTTCACTGGTGGTGAAGTTGCATTGACAGGTGGTGATATCATGTTGACTGGTGATGGTGTCGCACTGACTGGTGTTGATGTTGAATTGACTGTTGATAATGTCATGTTGACAGGTGGAGGGGTTGTGTTCACAGGTGTTGGTGTTGCATTTACTGGTGGTAATGTCACGCTGACTGGTGGTGAGGTTGCATTGACTGATGGTGAGGTTGTATCCACTGGTGGTGAGGTTGCATTAACTGGTGGTGAGGTCATGTTGAGTGGTGGTGATGTTGCATTGATTGATGGTGATATCATGTTGGCTGGTGGTGAGGTTGCATTGACTGATAGTGATGTCACATTGACAGCTGGTGAGGTTGCATTGACTGGTAGTAAGGTTGCATTGACCGGTGGTGAGGTGATGTTGACTGGTGTTGAGATTACATTAACTGGTGGTGATGTAATGTTGACTGGTGGTGAAGTTGTATTAACTGGTAATGAGGTGGTATTGACTGGTGGTGAGGTCATGTTGACTGGTGTTGAAATTGTCTTCATTGGTGGTGATGTAATGTTGACTGGTGGAGAGATTGCATTGACTGGTAGTGAGGTGGAATTGACCAGTGGTGATGTCATATTGATGGGTTGTGATGTCATGTTGACTATTCGTGATGTCATGTTGATTGGTGGTGAATTTGTGTTCACCAGTGGTGAGGTTGTATTAACTGGTGATGATGTAATGTTCACTGGTGGTGAGATTGTGTTGCCTGGTGGTGAGGTTCCTTTGATTTGTGGTAATGTTGTGTTCCCTGGTGGTGAGGTCCTGTTGCTTGGTGATGAGGTTGTAGGGACTGATGGTGAGGTTACATTTTGTGGTTGTGATGTCAAAATTACCTGTGGTGAGGCTGTATTGCCTGACGATGAGGTTATGTTTACCGGTAATGATGTTGTGTTGATTGGTTGCGAAGTTACATTCCCTGCCTCTAAAGTTGTGTTGGCAGGTGTTGCATTGACTGAAATTGAGGTTGGGTTGACTGGTGTTGATGTTGCAATGAACATAGGTGAAATTGCATTGATTGGTGGTATGTTTGCATTGTCTGGTGATGTTGCATTGAATGGTGATGATGCATTGATTGTTGGTAATGCTGAATTGATTTGTGGTGACGTAATGACTGCTGTTACAGAGGTGTTGGCTGGTTGTAATGTTGCACTGTCATGTGATGAAGTTGTGTAGACTGGTGGAGATGTGTGAAAAAAACAAGTTACTCATCTCTAATATGGTTTTCAGTTTTTACCACACATTGTCTTATTTTCATTTGAATGATCAATAAGTTAATTAATTTCATTTAATGGATTTCATTTCATAGTTGGGGAAAAAATAGTTGCTAAGATGCATCCCGATGCGGATGTGGATGATTCTGCATTGATTCTCAAATATCAAAATTCAGTTTTCTAAATGTTAGTTAATAACGTGATGTTGATAGAACGAAAAGGTGAAACTCAACTGTGAGGGCAGTACATCTGCCACACACTCTAGAGTTAATCTTCACAAAAGGCAGTGGTTGCAGGCATTATTTGATTTAATGATTACCTTTGTTAGACGAACGTGAAATATATATTGTAAACTTTCTACACCGTCACTCAGAGACTAACCTTAATGTAGAGAAGCAGCAATCAGCAGTAACAAATAAGACTGGCTGACCAACACACACTGCAGCATTAAACAACTTAAACCAACTCTGAGGTAAAGAAAATAACTCAGTGCTCAGTGTGTTTCACCTCCAAAACCCAGCAGCAGCGTGTTGGACAACAATGGCTTTCCCCAGAGCTAACAGTGTAGCAGAGAAGCTGCTCACCACTGCTGGAGATATGATGTTAGTAACAACACATAGCACTCCGCCTTTCAGTGGACTAAGGACACCAGTGAGTGGTTCAGCACACAGTATACTGGAGCAAGAGACTGAAAATGGACCCCACCCCCCCCTTTCAATTCATTCAATCAAGAATCAATTCTGGATCAAATCGGATGCCAAAGAATCAGAATTGAATTGAGTTATCCTTTAAATTGTTCTCTGTCCTAACTTAATAGGCATCAAAGGCACTTATCAGCTCAGTTACTTGCTCTCTCTATTCTTGCACATTCTCAGGTGATGTGTGCCTGACCATTGCAAGTGAAACCAACTTGTGAAATAAACTTCAATTATTATTTAGTTATGGATATTACATTAAATGTTATAGAGAAATAATTAAGCTTTGACTTTAAGCCCTTGAAAACTTTAGGGGCTTAAACTCCATTCCAAACCACCGAGCTCCAGCTGACTACACAATCCACTGCCAGAACTTTCATCCAACCAGTGTAACACAACATGATCCGCTCACAAAGTATTAACCAATCTCCATGTACTCTGCATAAAAACCTAGTGGCTTTAGATTTTTCTTGAATTAGCCACATCTACCCACAGTACTGTTTCTTAAGGCTATATAGGCAGGGAACAATCACTGCAAGAGAATCTGATCATTTTGGTAAATATTGGTTTTTGTTTCTTTATTTTTTTTACATGCCCACCCAAGCCCCAATTTTACAGTTTTAGTACTTCTGTTATTTTTAATTAGTTTCTCTATTATCTTTGTTTTTTTGTGTTGTTTTTAATATAGTTCATAAAAAGATGTATAACATAAATTTGATTTGTCCTGTGTTTATTTGATCACATTTTGGTCACTATACTGTGGATGATAGGCTAGCAATATTCTATATCTTTATTACCATTAACAAATCAATTTGTTAGCCTATCTGTCAATGCTTCCAGCTTCCTAACCCTGTTACTACACTTGTTCCTACTAAAGATGCAAATCTTTCCTTTGATTTGTATTTTAAAACTGTTTTTAGCAAATGTTACTCAAATAGAATTTGAAAATATTGTTTGATAACTCTGCCATGTGAGTCAGTTTTTTCATAAAGTACTGTATGTATTTCATCCCTATTCTCTATAGGGTAGCTATAGGTATTCTTGGCTGTATGCTGCCTTTTGGATTAAGGAGCAGAACCTGTTGATCGACAGGTGTGACACAAAGTTTCGGTACACAGGCCTTTATCAGACCACTAAAGACACCTATGGGTCACTTTTTGTGACTCACAAGTCACTGGTACATCAGAAAACAGCACCTTCTCCTGTGCCTGCTGCATGTCAAAAAATATTCCCATTGTTTTGGACTATTTTCAGCTGTGGATTTGGTGCTCTAGTATTTTCATTGCCAGGATATGTGGTATTGACTCAAAATAAAGTACAGTGCTCATGTTCATGTCACCCAGTTTAACAATATGTCTGACTGGTGTGTTTTTAATTATTTTTGGACAACAATGAAGGTCTATGGAAGAGGAATGAGATTAGTAATAAATATCAGGCTCTAGCTACACAGACAATACTTTTAGGAAAAAGCCATTGTTGCTTTTGGGCTTTCTATTGTATGTTTTGACAGTGAGAAAACTATAGAATATGATCAGATAGATTTTTCATTTAGATAAAGTTACATTTATCCCAAAAAGTTTCCTTTATGATTGTTATTATTTCTATGCAGTAATCATTGTATTATACACTATAAAACATCATACAAGTATTTAGTGGAATCAACTAATCTTTGTCATAAACTTAATGTAAATGTGAACAAGTTTTATTAACATCAAGTTAATTCAAATTAAAAATTCTGGTTTTTCATTTTAAGACAATTTCAGAACTTTAATACATGAATTCACCTGACTTGAAGTTTCTGAAGAAATGTGATTGGCATATTAGCAGACTTAGCAGAGTTAAAACTCTCAAACAATGCAGTAGTTTGAGGAAAACATACATGATGGCTGATGGCAAACACATTTCAAGCAAAAGAAAAATGTATATCACATGGTATAAAAGGTATAAAAAGTGTTATAGTGTCTTTCTGTGGGTCTAGAGGTCATTATGGCTGACTAACAAATGAGCTATGCAATCAGTATCCATAGTTTTAACCCCATTGATTCAGATCAACCTAAACAACAGTACTTCTCCAGCTCCACATCTTGGTTATTAAAACCTAAACTATTTAAATATGAGTAAGTATTTGGTTTGATTTGGTTTCCTGTGGCACCATATGAATACATTGATTTAAGTGTGTTTCAGGAGCACATGTTGTTTGGGAGTTGGCACTGTTGTCTTGAAAGAATGCAGTATCATAATGATGAAGGTTTCTGAATTCTCCTCTGTATGTGTCCTCTCTTACCTGTAGTCGTGTTAGTGGTTGTAGCTGACGTTGTTCCCGCTACCCCTGAAGAGAAAAATGTCACAATGATCAAATCAAAATTCAGACCAATTCAAAATCATTAAAATTATTTTTGCAGTTATTTAGAAATTAGTCTCCCTTAACCTTTCCCACTTTGCCCTCTCTCTCATGCTCTCTTTCTCTCACTCACTCACTCACTCATTCACTCACACACACACACACACACACACACACAAACACACACACACACACGCAAACAAAGAGAAGCATGCTCTCTAAAATACCTGCAAATAGGAGAATGAATATGAGGGGCTCCATCCTCCCTGTTTCTGGTTCCTGTGACATATTAAGAACTCATTATAAATACATTTTTGTATGCAGAACATACACAATTATGCACACTGATGTAACCTCCATGTATAACATAGCAACTCAAATATAATAAAATAATATGAGCGCTTTTAACAGAATGACTGGCCCCAGTTTTCCATCTTCTCCCTCTATGTAAAGCACTTTGAATTGACTTGTTGTTGAAATTTGCTATACAAGTAAACTTGCCTTGCCTTGCCTTGTGTTGATTGATTCGCTGATAAACTCATTCTCCTAACTTAGCAGCAGCTTCAAAGCGTAGAGATTGAACCCACCCTAACACATTCTGTGACATTCCGAATCAGGTATGCCAACATTCTGGAGAGACGAGACTCCTCCGGGCCATTCAAGATTCCAACCACAGATGTATGATCCGCCTACAACACTACTAAAGAATAATATAAATTCTTTGCATAACTATTGATGGCTTAGGAAGATTTTCAACTGCTTCAATTGGAATTCAATTCAACTCAAATTTATATCATCTGAATATATCAATTCTATTTTTGTGGAATTATCAAATCACAATTAAAGTAATATTCTGATAAAAATTCTGATTGGCTTAGCCTTGCTTTCACAAGCATCACTTAAAGTGCATACAAGTTTAAGTTAAGTAAGTGTAAATAAGTATAATAAGTATTTTACCAGCTAAGCCTGTATAAGCAGATATACTTTTCATATAGGTTGAAATCACAAGGAGTCTGTGAGGAGTCTATGAGACACTTGGTTTGTGATGCCACACTAATGTCAAGCTCGGTAGAGGATAACAATAAGAAATAATGATACAAGACAACAACCAGGATAATTATCAAGAGACCGGATAATCATCAAGAGAAATTATCTTGCGATCTGGACTCTGACTCTGCCATTCCAGCACATTTACATTTTATTCTAAACTGATAATGATACAGTTATATGATTATAAATATCAAACAGAAAAATGAATTAAGTCTTTAGATTCCGTAAACCTCTTGGTGCAGTATGGATCTGTCTAAGCATGGGTACACCAGCCTTTTAGTTTTAGATTCATTAAAATACGTATGTGAGAACCTGAAGCACTGAAATTTAAGGTCATTTACATCTGAACACTTACTATTACACATTTTCTCCAATTAGAAGCCATCTTTATCGATTCTTGTAAGAAATATTGGTATGTATTTGTCAAGCAAGGTAATTGTCTCTACAAAGATTATTACTCATTGAAACACAAATTTATCAATCTTAGTGACCGTACAAGAACTTTTATACTTTTTATTAATTATATCTAGCTGACAGCAGCAGATCATGCGGATAGAGCAGCCACACCCTGAACAACCAAACCATAATCCACAAGACATTTAACTGCTTATTTATTACAGCCTTCAGAATTATGTGTGCATTGCTTTGATTTATGTTACATTCCTCAGGCTTTTTTTTTTTTTTAGCAAGATATGATCTACTAACATAGATGGAATCACAGGTGTGTCTGAGCAAACAATGGATAAGCAAGAGTCAATATAAAAATCGGCATGTAAACGCAGTAGATCTATATCAAAAGAAAAATATACACTGCAGAAATTATGATTGGAATTCCTTTCTTAAGTTTCCCCTGAGCCCAAATGGAAATCTTATTAAAGTCAAAGAAATCAATTCATAGTCCCAAAAAAGCTGTACAAAAAATCAAAGATTCAAATGTAGTATGAATACATGTAGGCATTAACATCTAAAAAACATAATTGCAAATCCATGAGTCATTAAGATTCTCCTTCTTTAGGGTTTTTATAAATTAGTAAATTAGTATATATACTGGTGATACCAAGAGGTTTCTTGGTATTTTAAATTTTTTTAGATACAATGTCAAATGCAATGAATATTTGCTTTCTTACCTCAGTTGAGTCCCAAGTCCAATAATATTGTTCTATTTGCAGCAATTACCTGTTCAGTGAATGGTTCACTCTGACACTAAGTATACACACTGCCTTGTTGAGTCAAAATATGGAAGTGAGGACTTGTCAGTGGGTGAGGTTTTTGTCAGAGAGAGAAGAAATTCTTGCTTTTCGAAACGTCTGACATAACTTGCAGGACTTGTTCTGCTGATGTACATCATTACCATTTAAAAAGATTAAGTAGGGCTCACAAATCCAACCACACACAGTCAGCCCTCATAAAATGGAGGGGGGGTTGATGTAGAGTTGAGAGATGTAAATACCAATGCTGTTTGAGTAATGGAAGCATCCTTGCTATTTCAAATATGTATAAGGTGCTACAATATAGTATCAGCCACTGGTGCCAAAATTCAACTGTATCATAAATACTCGCATAGAGCAATGCTGCAAAGTTGGTGGACTGCATCTATATAGTGCCTTTCTAGTCTTCCAACCACTCAAAACACTTAACACTATATGCCAAAATTCACCTATTCACACACATTGATATACTGTTGGAAGAGGCTGCCATGCAAGGTGCCTGCTCATCTGGAGGAGTTTCTAATGCTCACTCACACACACACTCACACACAGATGGCACAGCCTTTGGGAGCAATTTGAGGTTCAGCATCTTGCCAAAAGACACTTTGACATGTGGACTGGAGGATGCCACATTTTTGCCACTAAGCTGTTGTTTTCATATGTGATTTCCTTCTTTCCTCTATTTAAAATTCAAGAGGCAACACTGTCTTTGCTGGTTGTCCAGTGTCCAATCTGCAACCCTGCAAATGATATACCTCCTTCTTATGCATAATAAAGCCAATCATTATTCAGTATGATCTTTATTAACTTAATTATTTGTAGCTGTAGGAAGTTGGCTGTGGCTTCTTACCAAACTGCTTGACTGACAACATCAAGCCATTCATTTTCTACACGAAGCTGCATCAGGTTTAGTTCCATAATCAGTTATTTAATATTTGCAGTTTTTCTCAATTGCTTTTGCACAGTTGTCAAATGAAAATCAGGGTTCAGGATTGCGGAAATCCTCACTTGCAGAATGTGTCATTCCATTGTTACAACCTTTCAAACATAAATGTTTAATAGGTTTTAGTAATATATGATAATATAGCATAAAAAGATTTGATGACGATGAATTTTTAACTTCAATCAGTAACATGTTCAGCTAATATTTTAGTGCAACTTACAGTGACATGTTGTCAAATGTAGTTTACAGGTGCAAAGCCTCAACTGTCATTTCCCAAACCTGGACATAATAGACATCATAGAGGGACAACAGTCTGCTTATACACAAGGGAGGACGTAAAAATACACTGATTGTGATGTGTTTGGTCAGAGGAAAAGACACAGCCTGTCTGTTATCTGTGAGGACATGTAAAGGATGGCTATTATGTCAAATTATTTTTTGTATATTGTAAGGCTAAATGAAATGAAATGCAGTGAACAGATAGACAGGAGAGTTTGAATGGCCAGCATGGTGTTGGAGGATTTACTCTTACTTTTTATTTCTAAATACTTCCTAATGTACATTAATTTGTTTCAGTTTTTGTATTTTCTGTTACTGTTATTGTTACTCTGTTACATTACGGACACATTTAAGGTACTTGTGACTAGACTGTTGAAACTGGTCTTTGTATGAGCTGAGTTGTAGACAATATTTGTCTCAATGAAAAATGACATAAAGAAACAAATGAAGTTGTGCTGCTCAGTATAAAATGATGTGGGTATTGCTCATAATGTTTTCAGAACGGCAGCAGTGTTACAGAAATATACTATACATACTGTGCTTTCTTTAGTGTAGTTTACAACATTTATGTATTTATATCCTCATAGAATACATGCACAGGACTATCCAGTTGACAGACACACACACATACAATACTGTACATACAATATACATTCCACTCATCACAAAACTAGGCTACGTAAACGCAACTAATTTTAGACACAAACGTCATATGGCGGGCTATTATAAAAATATGACTGTCAGGTTTTTACATACTGACATTCCTGCCATGACATAGAGGATAACAAAAGGACAACAGTATATGAAAGAGACGCTGTACGTAAAACCAATTAACTGGTGTTACAGTAATCTTAATAATTGCTTCAAAAGCTGCACGCACCATCCAACTAAGAGTAAAACCAAGGTGATTCTTGAATATAGGCTTACTGGTGGCTAGCTAGCCAGAAACGATACATAACATGTAAATAAGACAACTTAAATAGTAGTTTGACAAAATAATCTTAATTAAAGGTCTACATATTAGCTTTTTCTGGAGCTTTCAATCACATCACAAACTTCATCAGTAGTCGGATTAGTTATTGCTAGATGGGAGAGGACTAATAAATAAGTACTGACGAGTATTTAACAACTCAAACAAACATATTATTAAAAGTAGGTGTAGTTAAGATGATTTTGTCAAATCGTCTTTATATATCTATATCAATTATATTTTACATCCTATTATGAATACATTCCTGTAAAAATGGACAGCACCTACAGCAAAGGTTTGAGTAGGTGGTAGGTGACTATTTCCAGCTTGAGGCCCTGCATGAGCCACTGCCCAATACTAAGGTACAGCCTGAGGGCAAACTACTGTGTGGTAGAAACTTACACTGCATGATCTTTTTGAGAGTCTTAAGTGGAACATTGGACTGTAAAACATTGAGAAAATATAAATTCTACAATCATACTAGCACACTCATTAGAAGAGGTGAAATTTGCAAGTGAGATAAAATTGACTTGTGGAAAAAATACTTTGAATTTGACTTTGAATTTCTAGTGCTCTTCTCAGAGGTGAACACAGACAAACAAGTTGTACCTTTTCGTTTCCTACAGAATCACTCTGCTTCCTGGATTGGAACAAAATATTGTTTATGTTCTGTTCCGCTTGGTGTTAGGTTTTGTTTTAGCTGTATTTGAGTATCATGTGCTGTCTTCCAGGTAGCATACCTGCATAAATCCTTGTGTAAAGGAGTCTATGCACATTGTAATGCACCTGCTAACCTGCAGATGCGTCAGAAATTCCATTTCTGATGCATCTGTTTAAATAGCATAGACTGAATCTGAAAAGGGAAAAGATCATGGGTGGGGACATTGGTGAGGGTTGACAACAGAAACAGATGAAAGCCATGCCAGAAAGACAATTCATGTTCAACTGGCAGAACAATAGAAGCTGCACAATTTGCACAACCGATGACTCACAACATGCATTTCTCCCCAGGGGTAATGAAAGCATAGTTATTTGCATAAATGCATTGAGACTAATTTATTAATTTACTATGGACTAGATAACATTCATATTCAGTACATATTCTTCACATGATTTATCCTGCTTATGATTTTAAATAATAAACACAGGCTGTCTTTGTTTGCTTGTTGTATAAATGGATTACACAGAGTCTATAGCCTCTTGTTTGAACGAGGAAGTTGGCAATATTTTTCTGGAATCCTGAGATGTCATATTAGCATGGGGACTTCTGAGCATAATTCCAGTATGTGGGGTGTGGTGTTTCTGGGAGTGTTACTTCTGCTGTATATTCTGCTGAGAGTGAGCAGGTCCAACTACATTGTTAAGCCTGTGACAGCCAGTGGCAAACAAATCTCTACACTTTGGTTTCGAAGAGCCTCTGTGTATAGGATGCACAGACTGGGAGGTTGAGATAAAATGCAATAAATGAGCACAACAGAACATATGTTACTTTAGGTGTTAAATGTAATAGATATGATAAACAAAAAGCAAATATATTAAGTTTAATAAAATCAGTCCAAATCAAATATTTAGTAATAAAGACACATTGTTGACAATAATAGAAATATTTAAGAATATTGTCATAATGGTGTAAGTCAAACTTAAAGCTAACTTAAATGTAGTTTATTCAATTAATAGAGCATATCTCTCAGGTATATAATTATTAATATGAAATATTAATATTACAATTAATTAATATTTTTAACCCCAGAACAATATAATATACAAACTGAACAAATAGGCCAATACTCTATGAAGTGTAGCATCTTCATTTTGTTTCTAAACAGAACCCTTTTTTACATTGCTGGAAAGATTATGTGCTCAAACAATAAAAAGCATGCTATACAAAGACTAAAAGTGACTGACAATTACTCAATGATTAAGGATAGCGAGAGTGAGAGATAGAGAGAGATACTTTATTGATGTCAATGTAGTACAGTACAGAAAAATTCAAAATATTAGTCAGTAGTAAAAAATATATACACAGAATCAGGTTTTTTTTCCCTCTCTTTGCTGCCAAGGGGTATAACATAGAAGGGTATGGGCCGCTTTTGTTTGTTTATGTTGGTAATGTAAAAATTCCTGGACAGAATTGTTGACACATCTTGTCTGAGTTTTAGATGCACTATGTTCTTTGTCTGAATGCATCCAGTTCCCTTTGTTATGTGCCCTGAACCCTTACAAAACTACATGAAGAAAAAGTAATAAAAAAGTTGGTCACAAAAAAGCAAAAAAGCCAAATAGTGAAAAGCAGATTTAAAAAATTTAATTAAATAAACAAAATAAAGCTGAGCTGAGTATTAGTGAGATGTGCAAAAGTAACTACACATGTATAACATTACATGCAGCTGTAAGGGTCTCAAGACAGTGTGTTATGAAGAAACAATTAGTAATTGCAAAACCAAACAGGGAACAAAAGAGAAGACTTAAGGAGGAGCATCAGAGGACAAATTCCTCCTCCCAGCTGGACAGACATGCGATGGTGTTGTATATAGAGAGAGTCTCTATATACAACACTTTCAGCAGAACCAATTTGTATTTATTTCTTTCTTGCAACATAGGAACAAAACAGTTGTACAAACATACAGATAGACAAAAGGCTCAACATTGCATGAATCAAGAGTCACAGAAACAAAATTATGATAAATATTAGGCTAAATATAATTATCAAGACAAGCATACAAACAAAAATAAAACAAACAGGTAAAAGAATAGTAAAAATAGTAATAGTAATAATAGCAAAAAGGAGAGAAAAAAGGGAAACAAACAGTAAGTAAGTAGGTGAGTAAGGAATCTATTTTTGCTCAGAAATGAGGCATGTTTGGTACAGATATTACATAAAATATATTAAGTGTAATAAATGGAGATGTGGAGCAACCAAGACTAACTACAACCAGGACCACAAAACCTTGTCTGTGCCACAGAGCTCTGGAAAGAGGACGGACAACACATGAGAAGCAAAACTCAAGCATACCATTCTTTCATAGGCAGAACAAACAAGATATGCAAGGAGGATGAAGTAGTTAATTGCATGTTTTATGGTCTGACAACACTGCGGTTTTGTTAGGTTTTGGCAAAAAAAACAATTTATTTGGGGTTAAGGGAAAATCATGGTTTGGGTTAAAATAGCTACTTGGTTAGGTAAACATTGTGGTTTAGGTTAAAATTACTACTTCATTAAGGTAAAGGGACCTTTGTCATTATGATTACAACAATACTTTGGTTAATTAGGGAATTAGGGAATGACCCCATGGTCATGGTTAAAGTGTTGGTAGGAAATGGGAAACAAACTTTATTAGTATTAATCAACTACTCCAACTTCTCCCTCTGTGGACTTTGTTTCCCTTAAGTTAATGTCACACTGCTTCCTCCTTTACTGCCAGTGGACAAAAATCTTAAATTATACTGCTGCCAGATGGCTTTGACATTCAAACATCTATGTCATTTTTTGGCATTTGAAAAACAACTGATGCTGCCAGTGACGGACACATCACACAGGCTCATGCTCATGACTTGGCAGCTTCAGAAAGTACGGGGATTTACGCAATCCTAAGACTGAATCAGGTTTGCTAACATTCTGAAGAGACAAGTTTGGGTTACGTGAGGAGCTTCACGACTTCAGGGCTTTTTTGACATTCCAACTGCAGGTACATGATCCACCCACAGGAGTAGTCAAGAATCACACATTTTTTCTTTTGTAAGTTCAGCAGTTATGCACACCAAAATGTTGCCCATTCAGACTTATTTCACACAATGAGGAATTGATCAAATTATACTTTAAATGTGAGACTACTCTGATAATGACTCTTTGGGTGGCCAGATTGAAAAAATGTAGTTCTCAGTGCTGCTTAGCTTTTGACATGATTACTGAGTAAGAAAGGTTCATTTATGTTAGACATAAAAAGTACAAGCCCCTATGAACTCCAAAACTTACTGAGAAAGTATTTAATCAATCTAGGATAAACCTATAATATATATATATATATATATATATATATATATATATATATATATATATATATATATATATATATATATAGATAGATATAAGAAAGGCATGCACTACAATTAAGTCAGTTATACTGGATTATAAGAAAAAAATCACTGTAGTATACAGCAGTGTTAATATAGGCTTAATATTTGCACTTGAAACCTTGCTGTAGTGGAGAATTGCTTGATCACTCCTTAAGCACACAAAGAAAGTATTGTCAGGTTATGAAATAAGTACAATAGTATAATTCATCATACCTCTGAGAAACAAAGGATACATACCACCTAGCTATCTTTTCTTTGTCTAACAAGTTGGCACTCAGCCACTCCTCAAATACTGTTGTACAGGACACAAATAGCCTAGGGATAGTATTTATTCACAGCCATATATGCCAGAACAACAGCACACGGGTGTAGACCAAAGCAGCATGACAAAATAACATTGCTTTCAAATCAAATTAAGAACCAACAACACTGTCATCTATAGGCTTGTCAAATCAACACATTAAAGAGACACAGCAATCTACATAACTATAATTGCATACAATAGGCAGGACCTGCTCTGTTGATGTGCATAAATGTCCATGTATCCAGGCTCACAAATCCAAATACACCCAGGCAATGTCCTTCTATCTGCTTACAGTGTGTGTATACGTGTGTATATGTAGTATGTGTGGTGAACCATTTTATTTAATGTTTGTATACTGCTTAGAAATGCTAAATGGGGCGACTTAAAATTAAATGTTACATCATTTTCCATATATTATAAGTGTTATTTAGTGCTCATATTAAGGTATGTTAATATATGGTATATAAGGTATGTTAATTTTAAGGAAACATACCTTGAGCAGTAGGTAAATCAATGTAAACCAAGGATAGTTGCTTTAAAACTTTATTTTCCTCCCCACAGTAATATGTTTGAAACAAAATGAAGAAAACTGTGAGATCTGAGTGTACATTAAAATATGTTTGCTGAGTGTACTCAGTGTGACAACTGTACATATTTATATTATCATTTACTTGCTTTGTAATTTATATGTATGTTTCATCCATTTCACCATTTTTGTACAAAGACATTCTCAGAAATCACTATTGACCTCTATGATCAGTTATCATGGGGACGTGGGGCACAGGGCATATAATATATATATATATTAAATATATATATGTGACATTTTGTCACTTCACACATGTGGAAACAGAACGAATTGCATCATGTAATCAAATCTGAAAAAAGAAACATGAAATTGGATTGCTAGTCATGCTTGAAATTAATTAATTCATATGGCAATTAAATCTTAATTTGAGTATATAACTGATCTTTAACATCACTCAAAATTAGAACCAACAACAACATCATGAAAACGTAATTAAGAATATAAATTATGAAGGTAGTAGATCATCAAGACTAGAACATTTTTTTCAATATTAATATATGTTGCTGATCACATCACAGTTTAGAGGCTTCATTCCCCTATTTGTAGATTTTTACTTCATAAAATAAGGTCTTATAGCCTTTAAAATTTCATATATATTACAGGGGCTATAATTATAGTACATGTGAGAAATTGAATGAATTGGTAACTAGTATAAGTGCCTGAAAGATTACTTTAGCAGGTGTTGAGATTTCAGGCCTTTAAAGCTGAACCTCCTGGAATCAGTTTTTAAATTTCTGCACACTTCCAACCCCATATCCATCTCATTGTTAAGCTAAAAACAGCCAATGCCAAAGCATTTTTATAATTGTGAAAATGTAACTTTCTGACTTATCTGTGTTACAGCATGTCTAAACAGGATTATATTTTTATACTGGTAATAGTTATGAGAATAGGTGATAGAAATCTATTTGACTAATAATCAAATAAAATAGGAAAGAAACACAAGTTATATTACCAGTAAATGTGTAAAAAAAATGAAATGTTGTGTGTCTCACTGATTAAAAATACTCACATTTTATGTTGCCTCTTGCAGCGTTTTCTTCAACACTTGATAACACTGCAAAGGCTCTTTATGCAGTCAGTGACTGTCTTGGATGTCATCTATAAGCCTGTCTGCATCTGTGCCACAGCCAGTAGTGTAAATGATAAGACTGCCAGTGAGAGCACTGTAGGATGAGAAGGGCTACTTGATGTTGCTGTATCATATATGTATATTAGTAAGTGAAATCCTCTTGACTTAACACAATTGTACGCTTCCAAAACAGAGGCTTACCATACAAATGTTACACTTTCTTTTATACATGATTACACTTGAAATATTTAAAGCTAAAAAAAAACATAACACTGTTGGCTCAAAGGTTTGATCATCAGCTAAACTAATAACACCTCTTCTAAATAATGTATCATTTAAGTTATCTTATGTTGGCGAATCAAGTCTTATAAAGAGAAATTTCCTTGAACTTAATTGTTATCATTACTAGAAATCCCCTGACTCTGTTATTTTAAAATATGACATCTTAAGAGAAATCGCATTGTTAGCCTTTCTCGAGCATTTTTGATGTCTGTCACTTGTCCATCTCACAAAACAGATGTAGCTATCCACTTGACTCCAGAGATGAGTATGTGATAACCCCCTCACATCTTTTAGGTTTCAAGTATATTTTTCTTTTCTCTTGTGCACATGCATAACCTCCCTAAGCAACTATTCAAAACAAGTACATTTTCCACTGTCTATGTTATAAACTTATTAACAATATCTGTTATGATTAGCAAAAGGCCCAAAGTTTCATGATGAGTTATCCCATTTCACTATCAAATCAAATAAATTCATCAATACATAAAAACAATGCCATCTTCTTGTATACACCTTATGGAGCCTACTTGAAAACTATTTTTGTCTTGTGAGTTACTAATGTTAGTCAGCCTGGTGAAGACCGTCTGTCCACCTGCTGTCCTGACAGCAGCTGGTTCTGAGCACAGTGATGCTACAATAAAGGCTGGATATGGTGTGGATTGAATGGATGAATGGATACTACATGTATGGGCTTACCTGGTATTAGTTCTTAGACAGACACATTTTTGATTATATGTTAAGCTAACTTTTGGCAGAATTTGAATGAATTTGAATTTGAACATGAATTAAATTAAAATAGAATGTTTTTTAACAACTTTCATGCTGCCTGATATATTGTTCAGAGATGTGGAGTCGCTGGTCAGTTCACTTATGTTGTGCATTAGTGCTGCTTGTTGTAGGAATTTATCTTTGAAGACAAGAGTCATGTCAACAACCACTGATCCTCTCCTGCACTGACAGGGAGAGAAAGCAGCACTCTGAAATACTTACCTAAACAATATTAGTCAATATCCCAGCAAAAAAAGTGAAATGTTGTCTCACATGAACATGTTGACAAATGAGCAACGGCAAGTTAAAGAATAGACCTGCTGACAAACTTTGTTGACCTAAAAGACAATTCAGCTTTTATTTAAATGTAATTACAGTTACACCCAAATAATGCATTAGCTTAGATAAATAAAGGTTTGTTTATTATTTTTGCTGCAGTATTTTGGTTGGCCAAAGGAAAGACTGGAAGAAAGGCTGACTGTATCCAGCTCTCTTATGGCAATGAGCCTTGATAGGAATGTAAGAGTGGTCACTTGCATCTACTTTTGTCCCCAGTGAAAATCCAAATATGTAGATATCCTCCTCTTGAGTTTTACTCGTTTGTTAATGCAAGCAATTATAATTCAGGCAAATATCTCTATCCCTACAGAAATCCTAATTCTAAGCCCACTGATGTATACAGGTGCTGATGTTAGGTTACTGCCTGAACACTTCTGAAGCTGAATACCCAAACACATTGTAACATCTTATGAATGGGTGAGTAAATGAAAAAAAGTATATTGTGCACCCTGCCTTGGCTATCCTAAAGTCTGTGTGACATGTGATCTGTCTTCACTTTTATTATCAGAAATAGGTATGCTTATTTTTGGTGAAAGATGTCTACTAATCACAAAGCAAGGCCATCTTACCTCTGAGACTACTGTTATAGACAGTGTTCCCTCACTGCATGATGGAGGATTTGTTGATGCAGTTGTGGTTGTTTCTGTAGTCAAAGTAGTGGCAGCAGTAGAAGAAGCTGTTGTAGTGGGAGCAGCTGTGGAACTGAGAGTAGCAGTGCAAACAGCTGTAACAGCAAGAGTAGCTGATGCATCAGTAGTAGGAATAGCTGTTGCATTAGGGGCAGCAGTTGGAGTAGCTGTAGCATTGGGATCAGCAGTAACAGCAGCTGTGGAATGTGGAGCAGTAGTTGGAGCAGCTGTAGCATTAGGGGCAGGA
Organism: Thunnus albacares; assembly: GCF_914725855.1. Classification (NCBI taxonomy): domain Eukaryota; kingdom Metazoa; phylum Chordata; class Actinopteri; order Scombriformes; family Scombridae; genus Thunnus; species Thunnus albacares. The sequence goes on along the minus strand of NC_058108.1, from coordinate 20,513,121 downwards.
GTCAGAGGACCTGTAGCATTGGGAGCAGCAATTGGACTAAGAGGTGTTATAGGAAGAGATACTGATGCAGTTGTCTCTGTCCAAAATCCTGTAATAATAAAACACAGTACAAAAACATGAATAAATACAATATGACAGGTGCAGCAGTTGGGTAGCAGTTGACTGCAGCTCCATGTATTTAGGAAAACAAATCTTACTTTGTTGCAAAAATGTTTGATGCGTTCACTGAGAGGGAGAAGCTGGAACTGTTGGATGCTGCCTTAACCAGAACATTTTTGCCACAGCTCTAGTATCTGGCACTGAGCTGGCTTTGTTTAATATCACCTCAGCATCTACCACAACTGAACCTTGGCTGTAAGAGAAATTATTATTATTATTGTTGTTGTCTGTTATTTCTGACATTTCACTTAATTTGATGACATATAAGACGAAATACCAGAATGAATGCTGCTTACACTGACTATTGTTGAAATTACTCAACTGTGTTTACTGATAAGGAACTTGTTTTACCTGGGAATGATGATATTGACATGACTCATGGTTGTGTTGTTGTGTTGTTGTTGTGTTAACTGGCAGTGAGCTTGTGGTGACAGAAGAGGAAGTTGAACTGAGTGGCAGTGAACTTGATCCAAGTGGCAGTGACTTATGAGATACTGGTTGTGAAGATGCAGTACAGCAGCTCAGGTCGGAGAAACAGAGGAAAAGCAAGTACATGATAGGATCCATGACAATCAGCAACCTCCTTAATACCAGTAATGGAAAGTAGCCAAACACATTTACTCAAGTATTATGCTTAATTATGCTTATGTTCATGTAGACTATGTTTATTTATAAACAGCAGTATATGAAGTAGGTAAAATACTCCACCTTAAAGTAAAATTTTGAATGCAGAATTTTTACAGTGTGACAATTGCTAAATCTGCCCCTGGTTAGGATACCATAGAATTATCATTGAAAATTTGTCATTATAATCAAGCAACTACCGGTGCAACAATCCAGCAAATCCCCATGCTTACTGTAGCAACCATTCAGTAACACACACTGCTCAATTTAGAAATAATCACCAGTTTGTACACCTCAGCAATTACCTTCTGACACTGAAACATGCCATATACATGTTCGACTCACAAACAAGTGTTTAGCATACACCATTTGAAAACATCCTAGCAACTACAATATCATCATGCTTACACGAAACTCCAGCTGTTTTGTTTTTGTTTTTTGTTTTTTTTAGGGATGGTTATGGCACCATGTGAATATTTTACTTTTGGTGTGGCTCAGCTGTAAGAGGAGCCACACTTTACCACACTGTAGTGTAAAAGGGCCTTGTGTCGTATGTACATTGTAACAAGATAACTGTTTGTGACAACATGGTCAATTTTAATCTTTAAATAACCTATTTACAAAACAACAGTAACTTGTAAAACATGTAGCACATTCATTAATGTTCTTTAATAGAGCATGAAAACAAAATCATAAAAACTGAAAACTAAACCCAGAATGGGAATACCTTAAGAGCTGTCTTGGCTAAACAAATGCTAAAGGTATGTAGAAAGATTTGTGATTTTGGTGATTTTTTATTTTTCTCTCTTTTTAAACAAACATTAAGGTTGAATTTATTTTTAGTACATGGATATAAACACAGGAGGGAAAAGACAAAATAAAAACTGAAATTCACAGAATTCTAAATCTTTTCTTTCAGGGCTTCAGTATACGTCACTTTTGTGGTTTTTGCACTGTAACTGACATTGTTCCCACCAGTCCTTCAACAAAAAAGTTATTTTTGTAAGTACTCAATTGTAAAAATAAATATTAGATCTACCAATTCTCCAATTCCACTCCCTTCTCTCTTTCTTTCTCTCTTTCACAGTCACCCTCAGATCCATGCACACTCATGCACAAGTAACAAATACCTGCTAACAGGAAAAGGAATATGAGAGGTTCCTGTGTAACAATGATATATTAGCAACTCATTATAAATTCATGATATCTTGCAGATTAATGTACGCACTGCATCTCACTATAAATGTATCACAGGCTAAATTTTATCTTACAGAGGCTCCAAGGTAATATATAACCTGGAATAAATTGCACTTTTTGTCATTGCCCCAGTCTTCGATCTTTTACAGTATATTCTTGGAACAGAAAAAAATCACATTTATTTGTCATAAAAAAAGTGCAAAAAAAGGCAAAAACATCCCAATAGTATATAAGTTAAGCTAAAACAGCAGGCTAGTAAGAAATTCAGTTCACTAAGAAATTAACGAATTACTAGAGACATAGAGAGCAATATAATATGTATTTATATAATTTGTATAATATATGTATTATACAAAACCCAGTGTAAATTGTCAAAATACACTTATCATTACAAAGCAGTTTGCAAGTTTCACAGCTTAGGGCATTAAATGTTCTGTGGTGTATCTGGACATCTTCAACTGACCATTTCTAGTGAACCCAGTTCTTCCCAGTTGTTACTGCCCCTGTCACATTGAGTAATGCTCTTACCGCAACATGACATAAAACAAGGGACTGGCCACACAGCTCTAAACAAAGCAAATCATGTGCAAATGACACCACACTGCTGCAAAATAACAACACAAACTTCCGTACGCTAATAACCCAGCACACACTGAGAGATAGACTAGCACACTGTTGCTTTGGGTCTTTTTATGGGATTTGTTGAGAATAAAAAAAAAAAAGTAACAGGACCCTGATCTAGTGTGTTAAGTTGTAGTGATTGGAGCACTGAAAACTGTTCTATGTGACAATTTTTCAGACTGGTTTGTGTTTGTATCAGAGCAAGTGTGGAACTTTTGTGTGTAGGCAAACCATCCAGACTGCGAGAGGAATGCTACAGTGCAGGCAAGAACATTCCAGTTGTTTCTGCATAGAGCTTTCAAGGTAGGGAAAAAAAAGAAAAAAAAGTTTTTTAAAGTAGCAATACACACATATGAGCAACATATACCAACATTCTGACTACATATGTGACTTTTCTTTGTGAGTATTCCAGGCAGTTTTTTTTTAAATTAATTTGTGATTGATTCATCAGAAACAGAAATTTGTTTGACTTTGTGTATGTAATGATAAAGTTAGGGGATAAAGTTAGGGTTATGCCATGTCAGAGTTAAATAATAGAATAAGATGATGAACGCAAAAACACATATGAATAGGACTAGGTGCAGATATCACATTTTGATTGGATTAGGGTTAAGACAGTCAAATCAAATTTATAAAGTGTGTTTGAAAGTGCTGTACAATAAAAATAGCAAAAGCCATAAAACAACACAATAAAAACACAAAGACTAGACTAATAAAAACACAGACAAAAAGACAAAGAGAGGCAACTCTAATACTGAATTAAAAGAAATAAAGATGTGTTTTAAGATGGGACTTAAAAACAGGAAGTGTGGGGGGCAGCCTAACATGCAGAGTCAACTCATTCCAGAGTTTTGGGGCTATAACTGCAAAGGTACAACAACCAGAAGCAACTGGTCAACAGACCTGAGTGACCTTGATGGGACATGTGGTTGATAAAGGTTAGAGACATAGATTGGAACTAGCCCATTTAATAATTTGTAGGCAAACAATAAAATCTTAAAATCAATCCTAAAACATACCGGTAGCCAGTGAAGGGAGGCCAGTGTGAAGGGAATGTGCTCTGCTTTGCATGTTCCTGTTAAAAGATGAGCTGAAGTATTCTGATATTAACAGATAAATGGACCCAGTTCCCTCAGCTAATCTCACAAAAGATGAGAAATACACGGTTTACCACAGCGACTTATACCACTCAACAAAGATGGTGACTTTTGTAGCTTTAGAAATTACTACTTTATTGCAATTTCAAACAAGAAAAGAACATAGCAGTATCTGGTAACCTGGCTTAATGATATGTATTTACTAACATGATAAACATGCAGTTGCGTCTCTTCTTTCAATATCTTTTGCTCAAAACACTCCAGAGTTTTAATGACAGCTGGCCAACAGCCAGTTGGATTCGGTGTTTGCGTGAGAAATCTCTGCTAATGACACTTTGCTTTATGAAACGTTTTGACGTACATCCATGTTGTGATTGCATCTTTGCCGTCTCTGAACACACCCTTGCTAAGTTTATACTGAATTGTCTTGTGCTGGCAGTAACCCATCTGCATTCTAAGTGAGCTATGGCCTGAACAGCAAGTTGTCACAAAGGAACTACAGATAGGTGACAATTTAAAGGAAAAGTGAGGGGATCTGGTGGCTCTGTTATGCTTTGAGGGGCATTTTGCTGGCATGGTTTGGGTCCACTTGTCCCCTTAGAGGGAAGAGTCACTGCAAATCAATACAAAGTTGTTCTGAGTGATCACCCTTATCCTATGATGAAACATTTCTATCCTGATGGGAGCCAATTCACAGGGCACGAGGGGTCACTGAATGGTTTGATGAGTATGAAAATGATGTGAATCGTATGCTATGGCCTTCATAGTCACCAGATCTCAACCCAATGGAACACCTATGGGTGATTTTTGTTAGACGGTGCTCTCCACCACCATCATCAAAACACCAAATGAGGGAATATCTTTTGGAAGAATGGTGATCATCCCTCCAGTAGAGTCAATGCCAATGTGTGCTGAAGTTGTTCTGGCAGCATGTGGTGGCCCAACACCTTACTAAGACACTTTATGCTGGTTTTTCTTTTAATATGTCACCCATCTGGTAGCTTCATGGGAATGACTATCTTCTCCAAAGGGAATACGTTTTTAAATGTGACATTGATAATGCGTTTTTTGTTTATTTATCTAACATTGCACCACATTTTACATATCATTTTCTCTCCTGTAATGGTAAATCTGTTCAAAAACCTTCCTTCTGTGGTTACAGGAAGAAAATCTTGTTAACATGACAGCATAATGCCAGTACCAGCACCTAAAGCCAAAAAAATGTGGGCAAGTGAAGCCGCAAACAAGGTTGTCACTTGGCATATCACTTGAAGATGCTTGGATTAATTTAGTGTGACTGATGCATTAACTGCTTGCCTGAATAGCTTGACCCAGATTTTATCAGTCAACAAATTCCTGTTTGTGCTGGAGAAATACTGGTATCTAAAAATAACAAATTAACAGTTGCCACTCCCAGCAACACTGAATATGCATGCCATGAGAGGCAACCTAGACAACCATCATACATACAAACTCACAAAAAAAAAATGCTTATAGGTTTCTCATACCCTCACAGGTGTTTTCAAGTATTGTGGCTGATTATATTTGTTGAAGTTTCAGGTTGAAGTTGGGAAAGTAATTACTATATCTACTTTGCAATTTCTTCACTCTCTTCACCAAAGTCCACATGCTAATAAAGTGTAGTAAAAGAGTTAAGTTGTTTGGCCCCAACAGGCACAACAGGAACTGAAAGGGAGTGGCCTGTACACGTCTACAGTCTTGGTTTATTTATTTTAAAGTACAAAAAGAATACCTGCCTGGAGTTTCTTGGGTGTGTAAGGCCTCAAGACTGATTTAAAAAAAAAAAAGCTTCACATTAAAGCTGAAAATGACTAAGAGTCTGAAGCCATGCTAGTGGCTCTGAGGCTCTATTTAGGCATGCTGCTAACATTTTCTCATGACAATACTAACATGGTGATGTTTAGCAGGTACAGATATAACTTACTATTTTCATCATCTTAGTTTGAAGTGTCAGAATGCCAACTTTGCTGATTAGCACTAAACAAAAAGTACAGCACAGACTGATGGGCAGGTCATTAGCTTTGCATGTATTTAGTCATAATGCAAAGTATTAGACAAATAAAAACATGGACCTGATGATGGCACTATATAAAAAATAAGAGGATCACCAAAGTTATTACAATTAAACTTGTGAGGAACATCAATATCTGCACCAAACTCCATGGCAATCCATCAAAAAGTTGTAGAGATATTTCTGTGGATCAAAGTGGTGGGCAGACTGACATGCGGCATCCATGTAGCCACACCCTGACTGTGGTAAAACCATTTTGACTGGACTTGTAAAATATCAGGTAGGAGGCAACTGTCAAGCAACAACGCCAGACAGCCAGAGTACTATGTACATTGAAGATGCATCTTAGGAGGAAGATGCACAGCATTCCTGAAAAGGTACCTCTCCTTAACTCTGACCAGTTGACATTCTCCGTACATGTTTGACAGCATGCAGGAAAAGCGTGATCAGAAGGGAACAGCCAATCAGCTTCCATTGTGCAGATGCACATGCTGTGCAAACACAAATGTCAAATAGCTTGGCCACAAAAGCAGTACTGTGAGAAGCAATTAAATTCACAGTAAATCCAAAGTGACAGTTCAAAATGTATAATGTTACATTAACAGTGTAGCAGTACACTGAAATGATGACTTGAAAAGTACTGGTATATTGAGAAAGAGTGGCTGCTTTAGTGTCACTCTTCAACAATACAGAATGTTTGTGTTACATTGGTTAATCATAATGACTGTCAATCATACATGCTCTCTAAATATTAGTGTATTGTAATGTTGACATAGATATTCAAGGACAAGAAGTAACACATAAACCAAACCAACAGCACAAATAGTGAAAAGGATGTTTATTCAGACAATAATCATTCAATGTCAAGTACAGTATATCCATGAAAAATATAAACAAACCAAAAAGTTTCAAAAAGATTGATCATACTCGCTGACTTCTCAACTGTCACATACAAACCATACCAACTGCATTACACACAAGCATGAGTTTGTAGTTATATAGATAGGAAGATCTGGCATCAGTCTGGTTGGCATGAGCTCTTTGCTCTAGCGCGGTGGAAAGCCCCTGTGTGGTCCTCCCCTGCCCCTGAACCCTCCCCTGTCCCCACGGAAATTTGGTCTGTTTCTTTCACGGCCTCTGTCTCCTCCTCTCCCTGCATTCGGCCCACCACGTCCCCCTCTGGGTGCTCCACCACCACGATCCGACTTCAGCTTAGCAGGGGGAGATTTGGGCCGCAGCCTCTCTATTTCCTCAGTGCAGCCAGATAGGTGGGAGTTGGGCAAACCGAAATGTGAGGCATAAGTCTCTGGATTAAAGTTACTGTTTGTCAGAGTAGGACCCACTGTCAGCCAGCCTAGAAAGAGAAGACAAAAAAAAAACAAAAAAAAAAACAGCATGAATGTTCAGAATTAAGTAGAGGTACTAAAAAGCAAAAACATACAACAAGCAGTTATCACCTTAATTCAATCTATTTTTCAAAGGAAAGAGCGTGTCCGTCTCACCTGGTCTGATGGTTGAGTCTCGTCCAAAAAGGTGCAACCTCCTGCGGCCCAAACAGAAGTGTTCAATGATGTGGAAGATCTCTACAGGCTTCTCAACATTTCCCATCTCAGGCTCCTCAGTGATGATTAAATCGATGTCCACGTTGGCATGGATGAAGTCACCATCAGTACTTCTACGCACTGTTCCTTTGATTCCCATCAGGCAGTGTTCCTGGAGGGAATGTGTCTTACGTCACTTTACATCACATTATACAATTCACATAGGTTTACCTTTAAATTTTGCATATTTAAATGAGCCTTGTATACTTTAAATAGTGTATCTAACATTACATCTACATATTTTCAAGGAAAACTAATCTCAAAGTAATTAATTAATGTAATATTTACATGAACATGAACAGATATTTCACATTTCTGCTGGTTTTGTTTGTGTGTTTGTGTGTGTGGTACCTTGGTCCTCTGGAATACTGCTTTTGGGTCCAGTGCCTTGGTCTTGCCTGGATTATTCTTGTTGGTCTTGATCCAACAGATATCTTCACACCGCCTAAAGCCCCACTTCCTCAAACACTGAAATGGGTGTAATAAAGGTAAGTATAATGATGGACTATGTACCACATTAGCAAAAAATCATTCAATTTAGGGCTGCTAATATTGACAGGTACATTTTCTGATTAATCTAAGAGGATTGATGGATTAATAAAACTTTAACATAACGCTTGCACAGTAGGGCTTCCCCTACCCATTTACTGTATCATATAAAAAAAAATCATGAATTATTTAAATTCAATTACAAAATCCAGTGTTTGAATGCAAACAAATTGCTGCACTGCTGAAAAACGAACAGCCTTCCTCTCACTCTGTGATTCAAAGGGCAAATAAGGTCAGTAATTCTTTCATTTTCACATGCGTCATGTTTGAGTAACCCGTGCTAATGTTTTCACACCATCTTGTTATTTACCATTGTTTGAAGTAGTTGATGCATTTTGAGATGACAAAGATTAGTCGTTGTTTTTTCATTCCACACATTTCATATCACATTCCACATCTTAAAATAATCTTTCACTCCTTGAAGTTTGTCCATACTTTGCTTTTGATAATGGTACTGGCAAAAAGTTCAAAAACAATTAGAAAGGCTTTTAAGATCAGAATTCCTCTACTAGCCAGTCTACAGTCACTCTAATTTTCTCTAAAACATAAAGGCTCAAATGAAAAAGTTGACATCTGTTGCCTTACAATAATGCAGACAAGTGGAAAAACCTTGTGCACATTTGTAAAATGAAACACATTCAGAATGTACGTAGTATAAACATACGTCATCTGGTAAAGACAACAGAAAAATCTATTTTGTAACATAGAGCCAGACTGTGTCTTAGTGAAGAGCTTAAAGAGGGATATGTCACAAACAGCAATCACGTCATAATGAACATAATATTGTTTTTCTAACAGCTTGCTGGACGGGAAACAGGGTAAGTCTGCGAAGGGGGCCTAACACTTCAGCCTATTGTTATAACATTGTACAAACAGTTGCCTAACTCAATTGTTAGATAAACACTAAACCTGCGGGTTCTTGAATGGCTCAAAGAATGCATTGTTGTAGATAGTAGAAGATAGCATGAATGCCTTGAGTTTCAAAACCTCATGAAAATCACGTTACCATTCTTCCCAAGTCCAGGCCTTCACCAGAGCCACACCAGAGAAACACAAAGGAACGTAGAGCTGAAATCTCCTCGATCTCCAGTTTCATGATCTACAATAGCAGACATGAAAGAAGTACCAGTCACTTAACAATGAAACAATTCCTTTCCCTTAGGCCAAGTGATGATAAGATAACCAGACAGCTGTTTTGGCCATCCTAGATGAGTTTTCATATTTGCAGATTGGCAAACCATTGCCACCCCCTACTAGGAGAGGGTCAGCACAATCCTATTTAACTTCCTTCCAATGCTTCCATGATGGTCAGGGTGCCGGGATTGTTATCAAACACGCCTAATGTTTTTGTAGTGGGCCTTCCAGTGTGGCAGCGTGCTCAAAGAAAAATATTCATCATTAGAATTATAACTCAGGCAAATGACAATTGTGCTGTGTGACGTATCCTTAGATAAAATGATGTCTAGTGGGCACCTGACCTTTATTCAGGGTTTCTGCAGGGTTCACAAAATTATTATATCACTCTTTTCCCCCCCCCCAATACTACCCAGCCTGTATATAACAATAACACCAGTCAATGAATTTAACATGACCTCGATCTGGTTAATTGGCAGAAAATGGAAGGATGGATGAACCAATGAAAGATGATTAATTAATTAAGGTTAATTTAAGTTTTTGCTTAAATTAAATGTTTCCCATTATGAGTCAATGAGTTTCCTAGCTACCTTAGCTAGCAGTATTGACAAGTGTTTGTTACAAGTCTGATGGTGTTGACTGAAACTCCACAAAATCAGGATTAAAAAGCTTCTTGCATGCACAGTCGAAACAATCCTACTTTTAAATTATAGGTGTATACCACCTCCTGTGAGCCCGCAATCAGATGTTAGAACATTTTATATTCAACGATACTGCCTACAGCAGGCAAAGGACAATATTTAAGACTTTTATAAATGAAGTTTAAGACTTTTGAATAATCTTTCAGCCCTCTTTGGGAGTAACTGAGTGAATTGCTTTTGTAAGACTTTTCAAGACCTCTATACCTATACAAAGTACTAAATGCAAACAAGCCAAACAGGCATACATACATCATCCCAGGTCCAGAAACGTTCAGTGTGGCTGATGCCTGATTCTCTGTAGTATTCCTCTAAGGGAGGTTCAAGCAGAATAACATCAAACTTGCACTTCAAATCCTGCAGGTCAAAGTGCTCTGGATCAGCCTGAAGATACCTAACACACACACACACACACACACACACACACACACACACTTTAGACAGAGCCAACTCTTCTCAAAACAGTTGCTGCCAGGTTTTCTTAATTCAAGTCATTTTCTCTGAGTGTAATCATTATTAACAATCAGGTAAATATCTAGTTTAACAGTCACATCTTCATTTAACATACATGGGAGGGGTATTGGTGCTGGAGATGAGTTCGTCCTTCAGTCTGATCAGCTCTCGAAGTTTAGGGTATTCTTCAAATCGGTCAGCCAAGCCTGAACCACAGAAAACACTCAGGTCAGAACCACACACAAGCACACGGATGCACGTAAACATCCACACACAGACGAGCAACAAACTCACCAACATCTCTAATGAAGTTTTGTGGCCTGTGTCCTGTGTCCACAAAGTGCTGACAGTAGTCGTTGTGAGGGTTCAAACTCTGGGTACCCTGAAAATTAAATGAATAAGATAAATCTGAAAAGTCTGCATAAAGAGACAACATACATATGAATACTTGGATGTCTACTACAGCATTTTTTTTCACATTTTATGTATGGAATTAAAAAAGCTTAAAGGGAAATTGCCAATTTCAATAAAGTTTTTGTAGTATCTTATTAATATTAATATTTTTTTTTAGACTCATGTGAGGATGAAATCTCTCTAAATAAAGAAGTCACATCAACAATGGGAATCCCTCTGCTTGAATAAATATTTGATTGATTTGTTTGTTGTATTAACACTTATGTAACTGTTGATTTATTTACTCTGTAACACAACAAAAGCAGATCACAAGAACTGTAATTACATGTGTTTGTATGCTTTGTGACTAAAGCTTTTAGTTAGATAAAGGCATTTTATATGCATGAATAGTTTCAGCATTGTGAAAGCAAACACTCTGGTTTCTATTCGTCATTAAACTGGTTCTAACCTTTAATTAAAAGTTGTGAAACACAATGCAATCTGAAATTTCGAGTTGATGCCAGGTGACTCATGCGACGATGTTAATGACATTCCATTCACTTTGCTGAAGCGTTCCAAGAAAAAGATTCACTCTGCCAAATAAATCTTGTCTTTCATACATGAGATCACAAGTTCAAAGGAAGGCTTTTTTTTATCTCACTTTTCCATTGTGTGAGAAGAAAGGCCACTGAAATTTAATATGTCAGATGCTGTATTATTTATTTACACTTCATTGCTGTGCTGTCAGTTTGAATTCTGATCTCTCAGTCTCTCTAGCCTACTAACTTACTTATAGAAAGTGGAATGTGAAAAATGGAAATACTATGTCACACAATGTAAATTGAACAGCAGTAAATACCAAATATCTTACTTATTAAGGTTCAGTTTTTGTTACCATAGATCTGATCTGACCCAATGTAAATAACAATTCTAATGTTACAAAATTGTATAAATAGAAATATAACATTGTACAGGGGGTTCTATTTCATGAACCACTTTTACATAGCCTGTTCAAGGCGGGAATGTTGGGGCTTTTATTTCGGCTCACTGTTCTGTATAAAAGGTACAGACATGGAGTGTGGGGGGGGGGGAGTTGCTCTGCCAATAAACCAGCTATGGATATGGATGACTAATAGTCACAGAACCGGATCGACGTCTATGTAAAAGGGACAGTTGGCATGGTGGGGCAGAGAGCTGATGCTGTTGCCTCTGAATCTGGAATGCCGCTATGCTATGTAAAAGCACACGCGGGCTGCGGCGTTATGCTGGCTTTGTTTGGTTCAGTGTAAAAAAGCAAAGGTGGCTTGATGATGTATCGTCTTTACGGCTATAATGCTGGATCTCTGTATAAATCAGCGTATGTATTCTTCTACAAATAATTATAGTTAATTTCATCTCTTTTTTATACTATATGATTCTTGTAAAGAGTCACGCATCCAGAGGTTTGTCTACAGGTGGGATTTGGTGGGTCAGTCCGACTCAAAAGTCCCAGGTCAATTTTTATTCCCACTCTGCCCCTGGTACACCATATAGTGTGACCACAGAAAACATTCAGAGAATTTTACAAATCTGGGCAAATGAGTTTTGGCAGACTACTTAGTGTCACTCAAGCCTGACAAAGTGCAGTGAGTTGGAATTTAACACAAGAATTGTTCCATTAAAAGTAGTCACTGCTGTTGATATTGATGAAGCCCGTCTCTGTTCTATCTCTGTACATCCTTTATAAATATTGTTAATTTATCATGGTATATTTTCCATTTATATTGATCCTTACCGACATGTTGTCATTTGTGTTAGTTAAGGTGGTGGAAAGTAACTTATTACATTACTCAAGTACTGTACTTAAGCACAATTTTGATGTACCTGTACTTCATTTAAGTAATAATCACTTGTGTTAGCCATATTGGCTCAAATGGCTTCAACAGTGAGGTCATTTGCGCCTTGTGGCCACTCGAGGGCGACCAACATGTCAGACCTGTAATTTCCCTATGAAGTGGCCATGTCTCATTTTCTTGTTTATTATCATTATAATAATGTTGAAAGTGAGATTTACACAAGCTCATTAAAAGAAAAAAATACCATCACGCGATAAATCACAAAGTCACATCTGCATACCTTTGTTGAGGGAAAAAAAATCTCAGCAAATTATTCCTGAGCTAAAAACATTCAATTTACCTTCAGTTTTTGTTAATATCTACACCTAATGTAGCTATGTTCTGCAGTGAGGGAAACCAGTTTATTTACCTCAATTAAGCAGTGGAAACTAACAAAATAAAAAAAGAAGATATAAAAGTAAATAAAATAAACAGTTTGGGTAAAAGACAGCAAGTATCCCAACCTTAAGGAAAGTACTTGAATCCTTGTACACCTCTTCATATGGGTTGCTTTCTTCTGGCTGCTGCACCTCCACCTCATCCTAACACACAAATGCACACGTACACAAACAAACACACACTATGAGATTAACCTTTTCTATGAACAGAACCTTTATCTGCATGAAGGAATGTGATTGATATCGGTGAACTCACAATCATGATAAAGTTGCTACTCAGAGTAACAAAATAAATAAAGGAAGAAGTTGGGAAAACAAATAGGGGGAAATAAATAAAAAGTATATCAGCCTCCTTTCTGTTTACATCATATTTGCCCAAAAGCTATACATAAGTGAACTTCATATTTCACACAATGCTCAAATATTGAATTTGATTCATTCATCCTTCACCCTAAAGGTCATTAAGATCTAGGCTAATTGAACTAATAGCACCCTGTTAAAAGCTTCTGTTGGCTGAGAAAGCAGAAACACAATGGTTTTGGGTGGTAGCCAAATTTATGTTCACAACCTGCAGATGCGACTGAAGAGCCTAACCAATGAAATGTTGACTGAATATGTATCTGTCTATCTGATAAAAAAAAAATGTGTAACATCCAACAGATTAATTTAGAAATTTGGACAATCTTCACCACTAATAATTAAGACTAATGCTTAGCTCTACTGTCAAGTCTACTTTCAAAAGAGAATGCTCAGGCAGGGGCCATCTTAGCTTTAGTAACAGACCACACCTTTGCTTTCTGGAACAACTTGCCTGAGAAAATGCAGTTTGTTGTCAGTTTTTTTTTTTTTTTTTTTTTTTTTTTTTTTTAAATTCCACCACGCATACTCACTCAAAGGCTTGCAGTAAGCCTTATGACGAACATGCCATTTGACAATTAGGTTTATTACCGTCATTATCATAACATAATTGTGAGGCGAATTCCTCTTTAATCCATGTAGATTCATAATGCCGACATTGCGCTCACCTTTTGTTCCTCCACATCTTCCTCTGTGTCCTCTCCCTCTGTCTGTGCCTTCTTTTTAGAGGGTGGGGCTAAACTATCTAATGAAGCCCTGCAAAACACAAACGTCCTGAATACATTTCTAGATTTCCCGTCTTATTAAAGCACAAAATAAATCAATGTTTTGGCACTGCTAATGAAGAGACAAAACTGGTGAACAAGATGGACAAGTGTTTTAAAGAATACTTTAAGAGGAAAGGAGGGGAGCTATTGAATGCAAAAAAAGTGTTAGAATTTAATATGTTCACAAATACTGTCACTTAATGGCATGAAGAACACAAGAAAAGCTTGGACTGGCAGCTACTTTCAACTGTTCAACAGCTCCCCTCTTTTCTTCTTTGTGTTATTACTGGCCCACTTGGGAACTCCTTTTATACATCTTTTTTGGGGTTAAAAATATCTTACCTGCATGTTTCTCTTGTCTCTTCTATCTCTTTTAATTCATCTTTACTGTTCAGGACAGCACCAATACTGTCTGCGCTTTCAGCTCCTAACTGAATAGACAAGAATATGTAGATAAGTGTCACATACTTTCACGTTATGATATTTTCTCCAATTATACAATGCGCAGCCTGTCCTGTGTACTTTTGTAATTTATTTTAATCCATACAGTGTATATGTATTGTATTAAGATAAACTTTTTCTCAGTATGTTCTATTTCTGGGTTGTACATGCTCTAAAAAAATGAGTAATGGTATATTTTCTATTTATATGGACCTTAACTTGCATGTTGTCATACTGTGTTGTCATTTGTGTTAACCATAGTGGTGGAAAGTACTGAATTTAAGTACAATTTTGACGTACTTTACTTAAGTATTTCTATCTAATGCTACTTTATACTTCAACTACACTACATTTATTTGAAAGCTTTAGTTACTTTTCAGATGAAGATCTGACACAATTGATAATATAACAAGCTTTTAAAATACAACACATTATTAAAGATGAAACCAGTGGTTTTCAACCTTTTTGGCTTTTGACGTCTTACAAAAAGCAGTGTGTAGTCGGGGTCACATTTCAGATGTCTGAGTTGTTAACAGCTCCACCAAATAGTGATTTTTCCCTCTAAACCTCACACATGGTTTCATTTCAATAAATGTTCAAATGATCCAATATTTCAGCAAAAATCAAAGATTAGAGAAAAACAGATTTGTGTATAAGAACTTTGTTTTTTCCTCTTTCCTCTCCCATTAATCATCATTGGGTTTGTCTGGTGACACTTTGGAGGGGCCCGACCCATTGGTTGGGAACCACTGGACTAAACTAACTGTATGTTAAGTAGTTGAAACTAGCTCCATCTCCAGCAGCTACAACAGTAACATGCTGCTTACACACTGATGCTTCAGTATAAATAATCTAATGATGTCATATATAATAATATTTCGGTCAGAGGGACCAACCCCACTACTACTGCAATACTTTAAGTACATTTTTGCTGCTAATACTTTTACATGTAGGACTTGAACTTATAATAGAGTTTTTTCACATTGCTGCATTAGAACTTATACTTAAATGAAGGATCTGAGCGCTTCTTCCACCACTGGTCAGCTCACTTTATTGGCTCTAACTGCTTCATCAGTGAGGTTATTTGCACCTTAAGGCCACTCGAGGGCGACCGATGTAGCTAAATGTTTGAAGGAGGTCTGTCAGCTAAGTTATCACCAACAACACAACTCTCTCCTTGTTCTCTACACAGTCGAATGTGCGTTTTCTATAAAACATAAACTGGCTATCTAGCAGCTCCACGGATTGTCCACCGCTACAGATATTGTTTAACGCTAGCTGACTGGTTAGATTAGCTACTTGCCTGTTGAGCTAAAAGCTGCCGTCTAAGTTTTTGTCGTTCACGGATCTCCTGCAGCCGACTGTTCATTTCTTCCCTCGTAATGCACCCTAATTAACTGTTAAACACCACAGATCGTTTGTGCATCAAGCCCTGTTTATATAAATGCGAGTTGCTGTTGATATTGCTATAAAAGAAGCCAACAATCAGCTAATGTGCAGTAACCGCTAAAACTACAATGGGTGCACTCGATAATGACACCGAGGCGCTCGGGTTAGACGTGAGTGTGGGCGAAGGTGGAGTTAGTCGCTAATATGACTTGCTAAAAACACCTGGCCGCGACTCCTCCGTGGATATATATCTGTCTTATTCACGTACTCAAGGGTGCTTTTCCCCTCCATTATAGTCCTGGCAGCTAGGTTGGAGCGGGTCAGCCGGCAAAAGGAGCGGGTAGTCGACTACTCACGCCGCTTACCCGGGCTAGTTTCGGCGTACGCCGGTTTCTATTATAAGTGAGCACACTTGAAAGAGCGCCGTGTGATGGTGTCATCAAATCGGGCGCTGTTTTTCAACGTTTCCACGTTCCTCCTCCAATCAGAGAATAGGCGACTATATTGTAGACAAGAGGCGCTATTTAATTATATTCCATTAATCTCTCTCTCTCTCTCTCTCTCTCTCTCTCTCTCTCTCTCTCTCTCTCCCTCTCTCTCTCTCAAAGAGAAACACAAACTCTCAAACACAATGGAAATTATTTCTCCTAAATTGTCTGATCTGTCTGTCACCACGCACTCATACAGGGAGACAGAAGGGAGAGAGAGCAAGTTCATCAATATTTAATTATCAATCGCTGTCTTGCAGGATGCAGGTGATGACTGGACTCCCAAAAAAGATCCTGTTGAATCTCCTCATGATAGTAGATAGTAATCGAGTTTTGCTTTTTGCAAATATCAATATTATGAAGCATTTTGTGGATTATACGTGAAGGAAGAACGTGCATATAGCAAAAGATAAATAGAAATAGCCTTATATACTTATAAGAAAATCCGGGCCTAACAATGTGCAGTCTCAATATATTTAGTTTTGTGAAAGTATTGGGCTATGAGGCGTAAAACGTGAATATGGAATTAGGAATAGGCTATTTAATTAAAGGCCTATTGTAGGCTAGTATAGGAAGGTTACCCCTTAACTCTACGTAAATCTGAAATTTGTAGGTGGAAAAAAAGCAGTAGCCTATACGTGTGAATATAGAATAAATGGACGAAAAGTTGAAAAAAATTAGGGGGAGTGGGGTGGGGGTAATAACAGCTATAACAGGCTATATATTACTGAATTTTCTTTTGGGGGCTGCCTGCCCATTTGCCCACGCAAATAGGAGTTTAATTGATCCGCGTCGTTTTTCGCTTCTCGGCGCTCACTCCCGTCCCACGGCAGGGCGATGAGGCTGACTGAAAAGCGTCTCCTCCGCTGTTGATACAAGCCAATGTCAGTTGTAATTTCCACTGTCAACAGCTGCCTACAACCAGAGACCTAACAACATGAATTTGGCATTTCTTGCTTTAACAAGCGCGCTTTTGGTTGCGAACAGCGGCTACTGTTATTCCAGCAGCGTCCCTTCATTCATCCTGCCGTTTAATGACTGCGTCCAGAGCCGTGGGAAAGACGCCTTCTACCGGGGTGCGATAGACGTCACCGAGTCCGGCGCCCGGTGCATGAACTGGACCGAAGTAGCCGGCTTCAAGGAGCGCTACCCGGATAAAGGAATAGGAGAGCACAATCACTGTCGCAACCCGGACGGCAGGATCCGACCCTGGTGCTTTTTTAGAAACAACAGAGGCAGAGTGGACTGGGGGTACTGCGACTGTAAACAAGGTAAACACGCAGGCCTATAGACACACTGTTTTATAGAGGTCGATCATTTGAAATATGTAGAAATATAACGCGAACGTTATGGACCAGACGCATAATCCTCCAAAGATTAAAACGGATTTATAATTTTAAAGTCATGGCAGGCTGCCCCAGATAAATCTCTTAGTTAATCCCTTAGCATATTACATACTAAATTCATTTTGTCCCAGTTGTGACCATGCAAGTGGCCAGTCTAAACACGTTTGAGATAATGGGTGCACATGCGTTTGCTTATACTATATGGTGTATTTGGCAAAACACAATCCAGAGGATCACCAGTATAAGAGAGTAAATTGAGAAGGCTGCATAAAATCTCTCTCCTCACACTGAAATGGTTTGACAGGAGGAACATCACATTATCCATACCTATCAAGTGAAATACTGAGTGTTGCTAAAATGAAAACTGAAAACAAAGTGGGCACTACATCTCTGGACTGATGAAAGGTAGAGGAAAGTAAGGGAGAGAGTGGTGAAAGGAACAAGAGTGTGGGATTTCCATTTTGTACAAAACAGGCAGCCAGTGGTATTTTTAGTCTTGGTGTGTAGGCACCGCATGGATAAATTAGCTTACAGTAATTGATATACTGAACATCAATAGTGCTATTAAAGATATTTGGGCATTCGCACATCTTTGGGGGAGGTCTGGGGTGTGCCCAAATTCTGGGTGTTCTGCTGTGTTTGTGACCTTTTGCAAAAGCAAGACAGCCACACACTGGACGTCCTCTCTAATTAAAATTCAGATATGCTGATGGAAGTAAGAGATGGACACCCACCTGTGCATACAAACTACATTCTCTCTTGCCTTGATAGCTCTTACCAAGGATATCAAATAAAAAGTGCAATACACTCAGGTTATTCCACCAATAAACACACAGTGCACACGTAACCATGAAAACCTATATACAATTACCTGGGTTTAGGGTTATATGTGCAAATCTCAGTTCAAAATCCTGATGATCCTGATCCAGATCCTTGATGTGGCTCAAACTATTTAAATTTGTTATATAATCAATTGCAGTATGGTGGTGAGTTATAGTGCCAAAAGGGAAGAAACCTTGTTTTTATAAAGAAAGAATGTTCAGTTTTGACTGTTAAATATGTCCCTTTCGCCACAATATAAGTGACAACCAGAAGCACATAGTCAAATAGTCAAAAAGATGTTTTACTGAGTGTCTTATACTCTATATACTACTTTTAAAAGCACCATCTCTCTATCACGTTTTTCTTTTCATAGACCAGTTGGGATATAGCAACACACAGCTGAGACATCATGTCAATGGATGTCATGAAATGAGAACATGCACTGTTTTGATATGACAGATTTATATTATAGCCACATGTAAAAGACAGTTGTGTCCACCTGCCTTCCTCTTTTTTGCCATTACCAGCTAGATTGAGCTTCTTTTTAACTCTTTTATTTAAAGTTTTTTCCCCCTGGTTTTGTATGTGGTGTGTACATCTACTGTTCTCCAACCCTCTCTCTATCCCAGGTTCAGTACGTCTGCATGGAGGCCGCTCCAAGCTCGATGGCAGGGTGGAAGTCTACCTGGGAGGGGTGTGGGGGTCTGTGTGTAGTGATGGCTGGGGGGACGAAGACGCTGCAGTGGTTTGCAGACAGCTGGGCAAGGGGTGAGTGAGTACACATGCACACACATGCGCGCAGACATGTCTGCCTCTCCCTGTCACATATGTACTCAGACACAGGTGCAAGTATAATCGCCATAGTCCATGAAAATTCACAATGTGAAGCTGTCCTCAGAGGTCTGACAGAGGGTAAAAGTATGATGGAAAATTGGTGGGAATGTTAGAGAATTTCACAACACTTCAGACACATGCATACGCTCTCTTCACTTCTCTTCACAGTCTTTGTACTTTTCTTGTGTGACCCTTGCATTCCAACCCCCCATTCCCCAGAGGTATTTAAATACCTTTAGTGCTCAGCTATTTACCTTGTTTCCAGCACTCTCTCTCTCACACACACACACATACACACAACTGTGTGTTGTGTTCTTGAGATGCTGTCATGCTAGAAGAGCCACTAATTTGGCGGGTCTCGAGGGAGTCCGCAGTCATATCATACATATCCACAGTGTTCATAAGTGAAGTCAGAAAGCGTCTTATTTCCCCAGAGAACAGAGACGTTCTGTGCACTTACACATGTTGACACGAACACCAGTGCTGGAACGCATGCCGACATGAACGCATGCCTGTGTGTGCACATTCACACAGGAGTCAATGAAAATCCACAGCGGAAAGGAAAGAGGGCAAATGTCAGCCATATGTCAGCTGGAATCGGTAGTGATGAGTGTCACGTGGCCAGTTATTGAAAGCTGTTGGGTGTCAAACTGCTGACCGCATTTGCCCTGGAATGGCAGATCATGAACATTCAGATGGCTCAAGGTTACTGCTAACAGGCTAGAATGACTGCTTTACTTTTTGCTCCGAGACGGGCTGCTCTAGCCGGGCTGCAGGATTTATCTCCGACTGTATGAATTTAAAGTTGGCAAGCATTTCTCTTTTGAAAACATTGCACACCTCTTAATCAGCACCTCTTATCAGATGAGACTGGGTTTGCTGTTCGATGTCAGTTGCGGGAATAAAAAATATATAATAGTAGGATGAAAATAACACATTTGATCACTGATTCTCCTCCAGGATCTCAGGTCATGCACGTGCAGTTCCTCTGTTTCGTCCGGGCATGGCCAAGCTCCACTGGAGGTCGGTCCACTGCCAGGGAGAGGAGCCAGACCTCCTTCAGTGTCCCAAGACTCTCTGGAATGGAGGGGAGTGCTCTCTGGCTGCAGCTGTTACCTGCACCCAGCAGAAAGGTAGGCCCTCCTCTTGAGGAATTATAGGTCTGTGGTGGATGGATAGAGGTTTGCATTTATATGAATATAATATAAAAACTACAAAAAAAACGATTTTTTTGGTGTTCAAACAGTATATTGCAGATCCATTGTATGCAAAGGTTTTTTTTAGAATACTATGTGTAAATGTATGTTTTTATGTGTGTGTGCGTTTCAGCGGCAGTGATGCTCCCTATACGGCTGGTAGGAGGTCGATTGGGGTCAGAGGGCACAGTTGAGGTCTTCCATGCCGGGCAGTGGGGTTCCGTATGTGATGACCAATGGGACGATAGTGATGCAGAGGTGGTGTGTCGACAGCTGGGGTTGAGGTGAAGGGGCGCCCACACACACACATATATTAATGTTTGTATTCACATTAATTCAAAAGGAAAAAAAAGTGTGATAGAAAGATAGAGAAGATTTAATGTGGGTGTCCAGCCATGTATCTCTCCCTCTGTCTCCAAAACTATGAGAAGTATTCTTTCCATTCGGACACACACAGAGAGGAACGAGCAGTAAAGAACATCTGGGGGTCAGATAGTGAATCAGGCTCATTGTTCCTGCATGAATTCTAGTACCACAGAGAGATGCATATTTAGCACCACTAAACTCTCTGCAAATGTTCATGTGTGCATTTTTTGTGTATGCCACTGACAGTGGTGTTGGTGTTGCAATGTTTATGCATGCATGGTTGTGCGTGGCAAGCAATTTCTCAGTAATAGATTTGAAATACAATAATTTACTCCATTCATTTTCCAAATTAAACAAATGCAGCATCCTGCACCCTGTATTTTGTAAGTCAGGACCAGTCAGTGCATCTGCTTTTGATTGTATCAGTTTTACTGCAAAACAAATCTCCTATTCTTCTGTACCTTTTCTTTTCTTTGTAGTGGTGTGGCGAAGGCATGGGGCCAGGCGCATTTTGGCAAGGGCTCAGGCCGTGTGTGGCTGGACGAGGTGCGCTGCACAGGCAATGAGCTCACACTGGAGCAGTGTCCAAAAAGTGCCTGGGGGGAACACAACTGTCTGCACTCTGAGGATGCAGGAGTGTCCTGCAATACTCTTACAGGTTGGCCAGCACCTACGTCAGCATAAGCAATCCATAATATTCATAAAGGAATGCATTTGAAAAGCACACATATTTTACAAATAAAGATACTGAAGCCCTTTCAGGAATTCCCACCTTATCGTGGTGCAAAGGGTTTGCATGTCCCTATGACCCTGGAAGCTTTGCTGCCAGAGACAATAGCCCTTTCAACCCAACACAGGTGTAATTGATAACATTAATAAGGGTTGCATTCCATTTACATTTTCTGGTGCTAGCACCTGATATCGTGCACACTATAAGGTCAAAATGGAATCGAACAAAAATTAATGATTAACACCTGTGCTTTTCCTTCTACGACAAGTCAAAATGTCTGCTAAGAAGAAGGCAAATTGGTTTCAGGAGACGAAAAACTATTCAAAAACATAGTTTGGACATATTTTCTGTTGAAAATACGTCATTTATGTCAAGCGACACATATCAAAAGTGTCAAGCGACCTACCATAAATCAGCCTTAAGATTCTGGTGTGTTTCCAGGCGACCAATATTCAAAGGCATCTTAAAGACTGAGCCATGGCTATAGAAACCAGCTATTCAGTCTGAACAGAATCTCTCAGAGCTTTTTTGTCATTACAGCAGCCAGAAATTATCTGAATAACTGCAATGCAGTTTGCAGTGTTTTTGGGAAGAAACGTTGTCTGTCTGTCTTTCTTCTCCTCTCCAGACGGTGCTGTTAGGTTGGTAGGGGGTGCAGAGAGCTATGAGGGACGTGTAGAAGTCTTCTACCGTGGTCAGTGGGGGACAGTGTGTGATGACGGCTGGACAGACTCCAACACACAAGTAGTGTGCCGCCAACTTGGTTACAGGTAATGTGAACTATTGTCCCCAGACAGGCACATATGCATGCATTCTCATTACTTATTAATAAGTGAAACTTACGCGTTTGTGTGTGGATATGTGTGTGTACGTGTCCACCTTGCAGGTTAGGTGAGACTCTTGTTTCTGAAGGGTTAGACATCACCCCAGTCCCACGCTTTGGAGTGGGGTCAGGTCCCATTCTTTTGGATGATGTAAGCTGCACAGGGAAAGAGCCTAGCCTATTGCTGTGCAACAAGAGGGAGTGGCTCCGTCATGACTGCACACATAATGAAGACGTTAACATCGCATGCAGCCCTGAGCGCAATGGGGACAGTCTTCCAACTAGTAAGACAGAATCTTACTGTAAGATGTACTTACTGTAAAATGTTACAGATAGCATGGAAACCATGAATGAGTGAGGGAGGCTCTGTGTAACCTTTAAAATGTTGGTTATGTATGTGGTTTGATATTATGTATGTGCATATGTAGAGAGTCACAGTGTTTGAACTTTGAAAGACTAAGAGCAGTTACCATTGTGCTACTTGAAACTGTGCGTTACCCCTTAAAATGTGCTGTCCATGTGGGAGTGTTAAAGGTTAGAGATGAGAGATTTGCCAGCTAACAAGCACACATGTGGGCAATCTCCAGACTTTTCTGACCCATGTTTTAGGAAATATTGGTTGTGGTGCAGGTATTTGCCTTCATAAATGGTAAATGTATTTCTCAAAAATTCTATTCTGTTTTTAGAGTTGGTCGCACTACCACATTGTACTTGCAACCTCACACCTTTTAGCACTCTTCTCATTTACTTACTTTAGTCCATATCAAGGCTTTTAATAATGGCGACTTTGGTATAGTTTTAGATTGGTTTTAGTCTTTCACTCAGAAGGGATCTTTTGTGTTGCCATAGATGACTATAAATTATCCAGCCCCTTTAAATTATATGCCTCAGTGCCTCAGTGCCTCAGTGCCTCAGTGCCTCAGTGCCTCAGTGCCTCAGGGACCAGTCGTCAACCTGTTGCATTTTCCATTCACATGCCACACAATTTAAAGACAAAATGCCAGTTTCCAGGTATGAGCAGATTTGACCGAGATCTATTTTTCTTTTGATCCCAGCAACCTTGAGCATTAAAACCAATCTGCACGCTGTCTCAAGGAAGTAAAAATGTCTAAAAAGTTCCTATGGTTAAACTTCAGTATATCAGAATACTGTTGTCCAATTTCACCTCTCATTTTACATTCACTCTTTGTGTCATTTGATCAAAGATTTGATCTATTTAATCTCAATTATTGATATACTCACCTGGTTTTTGAAAATCTTCTTCATTACTGTATAAGACAATGTATAATAAGTACAAAGACTTGAGAATCCCAATGCCCAACTTCTTTCAACATGCAGCAGGAGAGTGCATAAAACCTCAATATTAGTACCGCTACACTGCTTACACATGTGTTTCAGAGTTGAATGTGGATTTTTAATCACTTTTATGGCTCATATGGGTTTAGCCCCTGACTACTGACCTTTTAACCCCCTTATGAGCTGAGTTCCGCCTGAGATCCTCCAGTAGTACCTTTTGAGTGGTTCTGAGGTTGAGACTGAAAACTATCAGGGTTTGCCATCGGCCTGTCGACTCTGGAATGATTTGCCTGATGAGATCAGGAAAACTAAGTCTTTATCTTAAGCAAAATCTCATTTAATAACACATAATTTCAGACTTCCTCACACTGAAATTATTTCAATATTTTTTGCACTGTCCTTTTGCTGCAGCTTGTATTCATTTCACTCAGTTTGTAACTTTATATTTAACTTCCCATTGGTCTATGCATTTACTGACTTTTGTACTAATTTTGTTATACTGTATTTAGAGCACACATACTTTACAAGCAGTGAAGAACAGAAAACCAAATGATGAAAGTCTCTATTTGCAATAATTTCCATTCACTCATATAACCAGGTAATGGAAGTGCAAGATGATCTAAAATTGGTTTCTAAGATCTCTGCCAAACGCAACCTGCAATCAATTAAATCTCATCTTACTTAGCAGAGGAAAGCCAACAGTCTCCAAGACATAGATAGAGTATGATGTAAGTCATGCTAACTCTCATAGGCACAGCTGTCAGTTAGCTTGTCCTGCCTTAACAACTGGGTTGCTTGTAAAGTCATCATGATTAAATGGACCGACTGCTGGCCTTTACCTAAATTAATCTACCTCTTGCAATTCCTCATAACTACAAAACATTGAATACCAGGCACTAAGGGGCTGACATAGTGCCACATTATCGTATAGCACAGGATTATAGGGCTGCAACTAATGTTATCGATGAATTTGTCCATTAATTTCTCAATTAATTGATTAATAGATTAGTTGTTTGGTCCATAAAATGTCAGAAAATTGTGAGCAATGTCCATCACTGTTTCGCAAAGCCGAAGGGGACGTCGCCAAATGTCTTTTTTTGTCCCCACCCACGATCCACAACCTGAAGATATTCAGTTCACTGTCACAGACAACATTCACATTTAAGAAGTTGGAATCAGAGAATTTAGAGAAAAATTTCCTCTTAAAAATGACTCAAAATTATTAATCGATTATCAAAGTAGTTGGCAATTAATTTAGTAGTTGGCAGTTGGGTAGTAGCTCAGATTTCACCTCATACAGTATATATCTGTTCAGTTCACCGCCATCTATCTTAATGTTGAATGTAACAGAGATGACTCTGATAAGTCTGGTGAATGTCATGGAAAGGATACATCATGTTTTTAATGTCCTAAGTGATGATAAATTGGAAGAGTATGTGTGTTTTGAGTAGCGAGCACGTACTACAGACTGAAATAGCTGTTTCATTTGCTGGGTTTAGATAGCTTAGGTAGCTTTGGCAAGAGCCCGAGGGACACACTCACCCCACAAACACCCACTAAAGAATTATGTCATTACTACATAGCATTTGTGTGTGTGTGTTTATTTGTGTGCATCTGTTTGAGTGTTTATCTGTGCGTGTAAATCCCTCTTTCCCCCTCAACATGCCACAGGCAGATTGGTTTATGTTGCTTTTGGAAAAGGAGAAAACTCAGATAAGCCAGGCAGTGCTTTGAACTCTCCCTCTCTCTCTGTCTATCTGTCTGTCTGTCTGTCTGTCAGTCTCTCTTTCACTCTCTGTTGTGAGAGACCATCACATTGGTGTTGTTTCAGAGCAGTAATGTGTGTTGAGAGAGGGGAAAAAACTGTGTTTGTGTTCCTAAGCAAGAGGACAAAGATGAGCATTTCCTCAATAGCCAACACCAAATAAGAAGTAAACATTCCCACAATTAACCCCCCCCTAACCCCTCCTACCTTAATCTCTCCCTCCTACAATTCTTACATCCCACACACACAATGTTTGAATGCCGCTAGTCATTCAACTCAGTGTACACATGGAGAACAAGTTCACGCTTAACTGACTCAAGCTGAAGTTGTTTTAACATGCCTGAAAATGATAAAATTCTAAAATGTATGAGCAACAAACAGCAGCTAATAAACAACTCACAGTTAACACACCAGATACTTAAAAATGAAATGAAATTAGAATTCTCATGAACTCTCTCCATCTTCAAAACTTAAGTTAATAAATACTAATTGACCTAACACTTGGCAGGAATGTAAACCGAAATTGAAACTGCCCACACATGGAAAAGAAATGAGTAGTCACCTAACTGAGATTAGTATCTTGGCATCTATGTGCAGACAAATGATGATGGATTGTTTAAACCTAAAGCTCAGACTGAGTGAATAGCATTTGAGAGAGAGAAAGAACAAGAGTCTAAGAGTTTTCCCTTCTGGACACACACACACACACACACACACACACACACACACACACACATTAAGCGGTTCAGGTGGTTATCTGCATGAAAACAGACAAGTTTTCCAGCTACTTCCTTTGTAGGGAACATGAGTGCACATGCCCCATTAACTAGACACGTTAGCCTGGAGGATCAGGTTTGTTAGTGCATGTGTGCATAGTGTCTTTAGGTGTTTCTAGACTGAAGGATTTTTGGTAACCGCAGAGAACAGAAATAAATCTCTGCTAGCAGGGTGAGTCTGTGTATTGTCAGTCTAAATTATGTGTGTGTGTTTGTGTGTGTGTGTTCTCCAGGTGTGCCAGTGAGGCTTGTGGGAGGAGAGAGCCCCAGGGAAGGCAGGGTGGAGCTCTATCTGTCTGGTCAATGGGGGACAGTGTGTGATGATGGATGGACTGATCGTGACGCCGAGGTGGTGTGTCGACAGTTGGGATACAGGTATGTATGTGTGTGTGTGTGTGTGTGTGTGTGTGTGTGTGTGTGTGTGTGTGTGTACGTGTGTTGGAATAGTCTCTTTAGTACTCTTGTGTTTCTGGATAACATAAGAACAGCAACAAATATATGGAGGACTTCCATCAAGTACAAGTGAGACAAAAGTTTTGACTGCCAAATGGACTGCCTTGACATTCCACTGTATAAAATGTCAGCAATAATAAAAAATCCCATCAAGTTGACATGTTTAAGTGACTTGTTTTGTCCAACTAAGAGTCAAAATCCCAAATGTATTCAGTTTACTATTATAGAAAGATTTTTTAAAAAATTGCAAATATCCCCATTGGAGAATGTGGTACCAGTGAATTTGGACCTTTTTACTTAAAAAATGACTCAAACAATTAATTGATTATCAAAATAGTAGACAATCCATTTTCTTTCATTTGTCTAAATGTCTAATCCTTTCAGTTCTAAGTTTAAATAGGTTATAAGTTATTACTGTATATGTGTAATAAGGTGAGCATACATCAGGACACGTGCAAATGTTGTTTTTTTTCTCATCCTTTACACACCATCCTGTATTCTCAGATTTGTCCTCTTATATTTTTCCTTTACAACATATTTTTAATTTCCGGGCCTGGTCAGGATATCACAATAGAGGTAAAATGTTGAGGTAAAGCTCAGTTGTGAGCTGTGGCGTTGCAATGTGATCACTGTATACATTACAGTCACTTAAGTGAATCCAGACGGCCTGCTCTGTTTGCAAAATCAATCACCACTTCTTAGACTTGGCATCTGTCTTACCCCGTCTTTCTTTTTCTGTCTTTCATCTCTTCATCTTGCAACCCTTCTCTGTTTCCACGTTACACCTCATCACGCACATCTTGAGTTTCAGATTAACCTACAGTGGAAAAACTATAATATGCATTGAATCATTTAAAATGACTTTATCTCATGGATCAATATTCTGAAACTGTGCACTCAACTTTTTGAGCACTTTTTATAGGGCTCTGATGTGCTGCCAACTACTTTTATAAGGGGTTTTATCTGTGCCCTTTCCAAGAGCCAAAATAAACATCCTATTAAAGGGCAGGCTAATTGTGCAAACGTCATATGCACAATGATAGACATGTTGAGGCGAAGCAAACTACCTCATCCCATCCTCTCTGTGTCCCATTATCGCTTCCCTCCGAGACACTGTCCCATTTTCCAAAACAATGGCAATTGGATGCCATTGTTTTGAACACCGTACAGTGTTTTCATACAGAAAAAAGAAAACTGTCTTCATTTTCTCTCTCATCACTCCTCAGCTACGCATACTCAGTCCATAGCCACCCAATTTTCTGTGACACATCTGTGTGTAGATTAAAGCCACATCTGGAGTGCATAAGCGTGAGAGAGAAAGGAAGCGTGTTGGAGGCGTGTAAAAGCCATGTTAGGATCATCATTCTGTCTCAAATGGGGTGTGGTGAAAGGTCATTATATACACAGCAGGTCCCCCAGGGTTAGAGGTTGCTCTGGTGGTGATAAAACAAAATATACTGTACACATTCACACACACAAATTCACACAAATTGTATACAGTCAACAGTTTTGACCCAGAAGTGTTGCTTAGCTTGAAGACGTGTTGTAGGTTGGAAGTTCATCCAAACTCTAATAAGTGCCTGTTGTCTGTTCTACCATGTTCACCTTGCCTGCATCTTTTATTCCATCCTCCTTTGCAATATTTAAAACTGATCCACAAAAAAAAAAACATTAGTCATAAAATCATTATCCAAAATTCTAAAGATTATTCATGATGAAAGTTGTTTAAAAACTATGTTTGAGAGAAAATACTTGGCTTTCCTTTCTAACTTGAGCAGTTAGTATCCAAAGAAGATTGTGTTACATGTTTAACTGATGTTGTATCACTGTGTGTTGCCTCAGAAACACACCAAGCAGGTTTGATGTCAGTCTTCAGGCATAGCTCCAAGTGACTTGGAGGTTTGCCCTTTGTATGCTAAGTAGTGCTTGGGGAGCTATTGGAGACACATACACAATACTAAATGTCTCAATAAGAGACATGATATTCCCCTGTGGATCAGTGCGGATACAAGACCTGCCACCCACCAAACCCCAGGGATGCAACATGAGATTATCTCAGCCAGTTATCTATCAATCTTAAATCCACAGCTATAGCCTTCACAGACATACATACACATCCACAATCTATAGGCGTACTTGTCGGCTGTTTGCTAATTAAAGTCAGAGGTGAGATTAGGATACAAATACTATTGTTATCAGATTGTTAAAGCGATTTGACCTGGTTTGCTTCACAGCCAGAGAATGTCAAACCATAACATCACATGTCATCAGTGCTTATATGCTTGCATACACACACATACAGACAGAAAGATAAAACAGCTAAGCATTCATCTTGAACTGTATATTTGTGACATGATCTAAGATCTTGTGAAAGATCTTAGAGTTCTAATCACTTTCTAATACTTAATTGTGAAAATAGTTACATTTCAAGTACACTGATGCCTTTAAAATATCATTACAATATTAGACAAAACTGACAAGGCTACATGTCAAATACTGACATTTCTGCAGTTTGTTTTTCAGCTTTAGTGTGAAGTGACAGTTCTAAACAGTTTTCTATTTTTTTTGTAATTGAGAAAGCAATAGCAATAAAAATGTCTGTATGTGTCCAGTGGGGTGGCAAAAGCCCGTGTGATGGCATACTTCGGGGAAGGGACTGGACCCATCCACGTAGACAACGTGAAGTGCAGCGGCGAGGAGCGCTCTTTAGCTGACTGCATCAAACAGGCACCCGGCACACACAACTGTCGCCACAGTGAGGACGCTGGGGTCATCTGTGACTATGGTGAATCCCAGCCCCGCTATAAAGCGGTCAAAGGTCAGTCAGTTAGTCAGGTCTTTTTTCTTTTTCTTTTTTCTTTCTTCTAGATGTTGCTCTGAAAATAAACAGAGTGTGCATTTAGCATTCATGGAACTATAGTGTGTTTAGCAAACACTTCCAACATGTCATATACACTGAAGAACTAATGGGAAACAAATGACTAAAGAAAAGTCAAGAGATAATATTTTTAGAAGGTTGGAAGACCCCAGTGTGTGTGTGTGTATATATGTCCAGATGGTAAAATGAGGAGAGCTGTGTTATTGCTTCACCCTGTCTGTCACACATCAGGACAGACTCATGCAATGCTATCTGTTACCTGCACATGTGCTATTACACTAACTGGCAACTACTATCTCTCACTTGCACGTACTGCGGAAAGTCAAACCCATTTAAGAGGGTGTTTTGTCTCTTCAGTATTGAAATGACATCCTCTGTAAAAGCACTTAACCTATGTTTGTAGGACTTAACATCACACACACTATGAAAACGATCTCTCATTTATTTAATTTACCTTATTTCAGACCACGGTTCATGTGTAGTAGTAAAAGATGAATTTCAAGCATTATTATTTTTTGGATCAGTCTAAATATTTAATAAGAGAAACGTCTGAGCCAAAATGTATGGTTTAACAATCATCGCCCTTCCACCCACTCTCTCATACTCTCATATACACTACACATACGCCTAATGGTTTCTCTTTTGTCTCTGTCAGATCCTGTCAACTCAATTTGTGGTCTTCGGCTCATACACACTCGCCAGCGCCGAATCATAGGGGGAGAAAACTCTCTGAGGTAAGCTGGAGTGGACAGGAGGAAAAGCCTGCCAGAAACATGTAGAATAAAGAATATTGGACACATTTTCAAGTCAACAGGTCGTAAATGGAAACCAGTTGATCTGAAATCACAGGCAAATAAATTCCTCGTTTGTGTACGTGCAAACATGAACATATGCTACGTGTGCGTAAGTGGAAGCCTGCAAGTGCTTAGGAAAATGAGCGTTAAGTGTGAGTGTGACATTTAGAAAGAAACAAGCGTGCTCAGCCAAGACAAACAAACTCACTGGAATGAAACAAGGAAATCCTGTGGTCTCTCTCTCGCTCTGTGTGCGTCCTTCTATGTGTGTATGTGAGAGCATGATATGTAATTGAGCTATGGTATGTCATTATTCATGCTAATAAAGATTGTTTGATTTGAGAGACAGAGACAGATTGGAATAAAGCAAGAGAAAAAACATTTATGCTTATTTGTATGCACCTTACTGCATGTGGTCACATCTCTGGGTAGATGTATGTGTAGATAATGTTTTTTATAGTCAGTATTTATTTGTGTGTATGTGTGTGTGTGTGAGTGTGAGTGTGTGTGTCTGTTTAGATGACATTCTGCATGTTTACACCTTACATAGCAACATGTAAACCTATTTTGCCAGGTATTCTAATGTTTAGTATCTTCCAAAGAAATCACATAAATCAAATTTGGATAGAATTTGCCTGTTTATATGTCGGCTGCATCTTTAAGGTCCTGTTTTTAGCTAAGCTATCTGCATATAGATGGCAATGTCAGTCTGTCTGAACACTAAACTAAGATGGTAAAAACGCTAAATATTATACATGCTAAACATCTACATGTTAGCTTGATGACATTAGCATTTAGCTCAAAGCACAAAGTACCAAGCCTCACAGAGCAGCTAGCGTGTCTCTTAGTCTTGTTATGAATTACAGCTGAATTTATAATACAGTAAAGTGTCATTACTTTTTTGAATTGTCTGAATAGGACCCAATTTGCTCTTGTTAAAATGTTGTAGTCAGGATTCTGTGCCTGTGTTTGTGTTTGCATTTGAATTATTTGCACACTTTTATAATTGCTTGTTTGTTTATATGTGTGCGTTTGTATGCATGCTTGGCCGTGTGTTTATATCTGTAGGGGTGGCTGGCCATGGCAAGCTGCGATTCGTTTGCGAGGATCTCGAGGAGACGGGAGGTTGGTGTGCGGAGCGACTCTAATTGACACCTGCTGGGTTCTGACCTCGGCACACTGCTTCAAGAGGTAAAACATACACACCCAAATCTGTTCACACTCATGCATACATACACCGCCTTGTACATTGTGTATTGGGATTCTCTGCATATATTGGGGTTGAGAAGTTCTCCTTATTCATGGAAACATGAGCATGCTTGTGCATATGTTTCCTTCTACCTGTTTCTTCAGACGGACTTAAAGATGTTTAACATTAACTTAATGTTTTTGTCTGAAGCTTGAACTCATCTAAAATTCAACTATATCTGGCAACCAACTTCTTTACTCCCACAACACATTCATGTCTAACAGAGGCCTGAACACCTCATCAATGCGAGCAGTAATCAGTTATGGTTTGGCTGTGGTTGTGGTGCAGGTGGCAGAGAGACAGACGGTTATTTCATCTCAACTTCATCTGGTCTGGGGGCCTCCACATGGCGCCACCAACTTGAAATCCATTACCTAATGCATACAGCAGAGAAGGTAGCAGAAAGACTTGTGCAAAAAAGAAAGAGAATAGAGCAAAGAGAGACTTAGCAAATTTGTGGAGAGCTGAGAATATTGAGGGTTGTGAGGGCAATACTGATAAAGTCTGCGTTTCATATTTATACAGTGGATGTAAGGTTGTTAGACTACATTTTGAGGATAATATTTTTTGGTTGCGTTTCCAGGTATTAGTTCCAGGGTTTGGGTTTGGTAGGAAAACCAAATCTCTTTACAGGCCCCGGCAGCTCCACCACTATAAATCCTGATGTTTCCACATTAAAGAGAGGAAGAAGTCATTCACTAAATCGTTTCCAGTGCCATTTCACTGCCAGAGGTATAATCCTAACACAAGAACCTCTACTCTACGATGTGAAACTGACATCATTTTCTATAAAATGACACACACAGGAAATACACAGCTGAGTCTGTGCTGCAAATTAAGACCACTAGGGAAGCAGCAATCAGGACTTCTAGGATTTATTAATGCATACAGTGTGTTAGTTGACCACCTGTGTAACCACAGATTGAAATGATGAATTTTACTCTGACTCTCTACTAACAATTGTAAGTCATTTAAAACTGCACAGTAGGTTTTGTAGTAGCCATAATAGTTGGCCTCTTTTAACAGATTGTTCTTCCAAGTACACATGTATGAAAATAAATTATAGGCTTTATTTATATGTTAGCCTGTGCTTAATGACCAAGGTTTTCACTCACCTATTGCTTCAGGCTTTCATTTTTATATTAAACGTTGAGCTGAAATTCATCTATCAGAGCCAGATTGATGGCATTCCTACAATACTAACAGATTGGCTCAAAATTTGCACAGCACATGTTCAAACACTTTCCTTATACAACAATAAATTATTATTTCTGACAAGTGTTTACTGTTGCTCCAAAGAGAAGTACACACCTAAATACCAAACATAAGAAATGACAACTTGTGTAAGATACTTTTAGCTGTTAATAGGATATTTGATATCATAGACACTGTAAGCAGACAAGTAAGGCCTCTCACTACAAAGCACCTCTCTTGCCTGCCTGTTCACAAATCAGTCGTCAGTGCTACAAGCTGTCCAGATTCAGCTATGACAGCCTGGAGAAGTAA
Source organism: Thunnus albacares (assembly GCF_914725855.1). Taxonomy (NCBI): domain Eukaryota; kingdom Metazoa; phylum Chordata; class Actinopteri; order Scombriformes; family Scombridae; genus Thunnus; species Thunnus albacares. The sequence continues at coordinate 20,480,015 of NC_058108.1, read as the reverse complement.
TTTGCTGCATGCGTGCCATAGCAGACCAAGATAGGGACTTCCGACTTTGCAGTGTCACCTTTCATATATTGTAACCAAAATAGGGTGATACACACTCAGAACACACACAACAACAAACAAACACACCCATGATATAGAATACACAGAAGATAAATGCATAGAAATGTCAGCATTCTCACATTTGCCTGTTCTTAGCACACAAGCATACAGGATTTTATAATAACATATCAAGTTACAACTACCTAACGTAACTAGGCTACCAATCATATTACCTGATTCCTTACACTACCATTAACCATTAGTAGGATTCATAAAAAATGACCTCAGGTCAGAGGTCACATGCGGTCAACATATTAAACCTATTTATACCTTGTAGCTGTACAGCTGGTGGCTTGCCAATAGTAATACTATATAACTGAAGCAGAGTTTAAACTTGCTTACAGTGTGTGAAAGGTAAATTATGTAGGTATCATGTTGATTATTCAACCGATGTGTCAATTAATCGATCAACAGAAAATTAAGCACCAACTATTTTGATAATTGATTAATTGTTTTGAGTCATTTTTTAAGAAAACAATACCCAAATTATCTGATTCCAGCTTCTTGAATGTGAATATTTTCTGGTTTCTTTAGTCCTCTATGATAGTAAACTGAATATCTTTTGGTTGAGGAATGTTGGTCAGGACAAAACAAGAAATTTTAGGTTGCATCTTTGGCTTTGAGAAACAGTTATAGTAATTTTTCACCATTTTAGCGAGTTTTTATTGTATCGATAACACAATTGACAGATTAATGAACAATGAAAATAATGAGTAGTAGTAGTCATAATCATGAGATGACACATTTAGTACAGGACCAAGCCTTGTACCACTTCTGCAATCTATTGCCAATCTCCAATAGCTTTGCACATACAGAGTGAGTCAGTGTCAAGACATGTGTTTGAACGGGTATGTACCTATATAGCTGGCTAGTCAGCAGTGTATCTGCTCTGCCAGGAACGTCGTGGCATTCCCAGGTCAGGAGATCTTTCCGGAGACATTCTACCAGTTGTAACTGGACACACAGACTTGGCTCAATCAAAAGGCCTCCTTCTTTTACTCTTCTCCTCTTCCCTCCCTTTCCGTTGGCCCTGTCTTTGTCCCAGATTTACCTTCCTCCTGTCTTTTCTTTCTCTCCCACTCCAGTTCAAAAAGGCGAACATTTCCTGCAAGTTAATGTAAAGCATGGAAAATACTTCACTATGCCAATCTGTGACTCAGATAAAACCATTAACACAGACACAATGACAGATTTATTGTTATCATTTCTGCCTATACTCATTCCCTGTCCTGTCCAAGTTTGCATTGGACAAGGACGTATATACAATCCACTAAAAAGCATAAAAGCACTACATCAATGTTGTGCTGAAGAAGAAAACAGAGAGAAAGAATAGCTGACTTGAATAAAGCTTTTAGGATGGTCTAACTGAGCATATAAAATATTCATATGTCTCAATGGGAAAACAAACAATATGAAATACAAAATGTAGCTAAAAATCAATAAGAAACCAAACAATGGTTAAAAAAAAGAAAAAAAGAGTTGATTGTCGAAAAGAGAAAGATAAAAATGTCAAAAATGTTTTCCAATTCATGTTTCAAGAGGAGATTTAAAAGATAAACTGACCAACTGACCCAAAACGCCTGGTCACCCATTAAAATCAGGTAAGCTGAGGGAATAACCAAGAGACCCCTACATCTTGTTAACTTAATGGATTCTGAAGCATACAGGCAACCAGTGCAGAGGATTTTATGACTATGAGTGCTCAGTGTAACGTGCTTGTACTATTTCCAGCTCTAGATAAACTATTGCTGACATATCCTTTGCCAGAGCTAGTCATTTTATTGCTCATAATTTATGTATCAGCAGTGGGATTGCTCTAGCGCACACATCCTCTTTCTCTAATAGTCTCTTTCGATCTATCCAACTATTTCTCTATGCAGGTATGGAAACAGCACCAAGCAGTATAAAGTCAGAGTGGGCGACTACCACTCCCTCGTCCCCGAGGAATACGAAGAGGAGTACGGTGTTGATCAGATTGTCCTCCATCCAAGTTACCATTCCCATAGCAATGATTACGACCTGGCCTTGGTTCATCTGTCACCGGGGGCAGTGGGCCAGATGCCGGGAGAGTGTGTGTCATTCAGCCGTCATGTCCTTCCCGCCTGTCTGCCCATGAGGAAAGAGCGAGTGGTCAAACAAGCCAGTAACTGTCACATTACCGGCTGGGGTGACACAGGTGAGGACGCGTGTGTGTGAAGGGGTGTAGGCACAGCGGCCCTGAGGTGCATAACAAAGCATAATTTCACAAAACAAATGAGTAAATGCTAAATTTGTATTTGCTTGTATGGGAAAGGGACCTTGACACCTTTAAAATCTCATAAGTAAAGAACAGTGCACAAAAAATGAGATGAATTTAAAAGGCAGATCCAGCATGATATGAGTTGGTGCTTCCACATTCTCCATCACTTGAATGTTAAATCTAACAGTTTCATTTGTATCATGCGCCATGAGCAAGGATATTTTAATGCTTTTCCAGGCCTCCAGGCCATATCTGTTACAGTCTTAATCTAGCCACTTTTGATGTATTTAATTCTTTAAATCAATATGAACTGAATAAGCCATCCAGAAGTCCTTGCTGTGATCCTTCATATGAAATGTAAATCACAGCTAAAACTGGCATTGTTTTAATGAAAATATTTAATGTAAGGAATTCACAACATTTAATTGTAAATATTAACCAAGACAATGAGAGAGTAGCAGAAATCTTACAGTATAATATGCATGAAACAAAGTAATGAGTGAATAAGCAAGTCATATCTAGGGCTGCAACTAACGATTATTTTTATTATCAATCAATCTGACGATTATTTTCTTGATTAATTGATTAATTGTTTGGTCTGTAAAATGTTCAACAATATGGTCTTCAATTTGCTTGTTTTTTCCAACTAACAGTCCAAAACCTGCAGATGTTCAATTTACTGTCATATATAACAAAGAACAGCTGCAGAACTTCACATCTGAGAAGCTGAAACCAGAGAATAATTGACATTTTTGCTTTAAAGATGACTGAAACAATTAATCGATTGTCAAAATAGTTGCAGATTAATTTTCTGTCAAATAATTAACTGATTAATCGACTAATCTTTCCAACTCCAATCACATCTCACTAGGATGAGTTATTTGGGGTATTGTCAGTACATTTGAACAGACAGTAAAACAATCATGTACTGTAACCACAATAGTATTGTTACCATGTGAAAGTTATTTTGAAGGTCAACTGCAAAGTTGAAATGAATCCTCCACAAGTAATTGCACTTGTTTAACTTTACCTTCTGAATCTTGAGTGTGCACACAGGCACACATCTGTTACTGATCTTTAAATTACACACTGATGTCATTAATCATAGCAACTTGGTCACATACGGCTTCAGGAGGTCACTGTACACGCTTTTGCAAAAAAATGTGCTCCCTACTGAGGTAAGTGTCTTTTGTCAGTTGAATTCAAGTATGCTTGTCTTGAATGTGCATGTATGTGTGAGTGTTTTTATTAGTTTACTTAAGCGTGGTGACAACACTGGCTATTTAGAGTGTGTGATGATGGGCAACGGCTGTTTGACCTAAGGCGGGATGTCTGCTTTGTACAGCTGTTTACATTTGGCTACTTGCCACTCTGATATCATACACACACACACAAGCACATTTTACACATACATACCACCCTAAGCTGCTATGGACAGTTAATAACACTGTGTGGTCACGAAGAGAGTCAGGGGCTGAACAGTCATCCACCACTGTAGAGGCTTGGGTTGAGTTTTCAGCAGTGGTTCCCACCAGCTTGGTCATGCTTTGCAACAAACGCAATTGGCCGTGTTCATGTGTGGGAAGCCGGTGAAGGATCATGTCCTTGTAACTGCTGTTTATTTCTTTGCTTGTTGAGATGATGGCAGAGGGAGGCAGAATATGGGGGGATAGTTTGAACCTCTGCACTCATTATGGCCTCATGATGAAGCTCTTTGCTAGTAGGTGAAAAGAAGTCAAGTTAGTTTTATTTATATAGGGCCAAATCACAACAAAAGTCATCTCATGACACTTTTCGTATAGAGCAGGTCAAGACCATACTCTTTAATTTATAGAGACCCAACACTAACCCATGAGCAAGCACTTGGCGAAGGCAGCAAGGAAAAACTCCCCTTAAATGGGAAGAAAACCTCAAACAGAACCAGGCTCTAGGTGGGCGGCTATCTGTCTTGACCAGTTGGGTTGAGAGAGAGGGAGGGAGATAAAGGAGAGAGAGACACAGAGAAGCACAGCACCAACAATAATAACAATAACAACATTAATAATGATAGAAATATGACTAATAATAATAATAGTAAGCATGAGCATCAAGCAGGACCATGTTAGCAGCAACCACGATCCATAGAAACCTGCGAGACGAGAAAGCACAAAAACTCCGGGAAAGAAGCTAGTTAGTAACATGCATTATTGGGACATGAATATGTACAGATGGAGAGGGGGAGGAGGAGAGAGAAACCCAGTCTATCACGGGAAGTCCACCCGGCAGTCTAGGCCTATAGGAGCATAACTAAGGGCTGGTCCAAGGCAAGCCTGAGCCGGCCCTAACTATAAGCTTTATTGAAAAGGAAAGTTCTAAGCCTACTCTTAAACATAGAGAGGATGTCTGCCCCTGGACTGAATCTGGAAAATGGTTTCACAGGAGAGGAGCCTGGTAGCTGAAGGCTCTGCCTCCCATTCTACTTTTGGGGATTGTAGGAACCAGAAGTAAGCCTGCATTCTGTGAGTGCAGTGTTCTAGTGGGGTAATAGGGTACTATGAGCTCTTTAAGATATGATGGTGCCTGACCATTAAGGGCTTTGTAGGTGAGGAGAAGGTTTTAAATTCTGTTCTGGATTTTTCAGGGAGCCAGTGCAGAGAAGCTAATATGGGAGAAATATAATCTCTTTTCCTAGTTTTTAGAGTTGTTGGGGCAGCCTGATAATAAGGAATTGCAGTAATCCAGTTTGGAAGTAACAAATGCGTGGACTAGTTTTTCTGCATCTTTTCAAGACAGGATGTGCCTGATTTTTGCAATGTTATGTAGGTGAAAAAGGCAGTCCCTGAAATTTGTTTGATGTGGGAGTTAGGGGACATATCTTGATCAAAGATAACTCCCACATTCCTTACTGTGGTGCTGGAGGCCAGGGCAATGCTGATTGACAAGAGCTGTGACACTGTTCACATAAAAGTTGGTAAACTCTTCAAGTAAAGGCGTGGACTGCCCGTCCACCTCAAGCTTGAGCAATGCCATTAATCTGTTTCTAAGGTGTTTAGGGCCAAGCACAATAACTTTAGTTTTATCTGTCTTTAGTAGCAGAAAATTGCAGGTCATCCAGGTCTTTATGTCCTTAAGGTATGCTTGGAGTTTACTGATTGGTATCATCTGACTTCACTGATAAATATAATTGGGTATCATCTGCATAGCAATGAAAGTTTATGGAGTGTTTTATAATAATATTACCAAAAGGAAGCATATATAAGGTGAATAGTATTGGTCCAAGCACAGAGCCTCGTGGAACTCCGTGTCAAACTTTTGCACACATGGAGGATTCATCATTAATGTGTGCAATCTGAAATCAATCTGATAAATAGGAGTTAAACCAGCTTAATGCATTCTATTCTCTGTAATAGGATGTGATGGTCAATGGTGTCAAATGCAGCACTAAGATCAAACAAGACAAGTACAGAGAGAAGTCCTTTGTCTGATGCAATTAGGAGGTCATTTGTAACTTTTACCAGTGCTGTATCTGTGCTATGATGCACTCTAAACCCTTACTGAAAATCCTCAAATAAACTATTGGTATGTAGAAAGTCACACAACTGTTTGGTGAGTGCTTTCTCAAGGATCCTAGAGAGAAGGTTAGATATAGGTCTTTAGTTGGCTAAAACACCTGAATGAAGAGTAGGCTTTTTAAGAAGAGGTTTAATTACAGCTACTTTAAAGGACTGTGTTATATAGCCTGTTAATAAAGGCAGATTGATTATATCTAGTAAAGAAGTGCTAACTAAGGATAAGACTTCCTTAAGCAGCCTAGTTGTGATGAGGTCTAAGAGACAGGTTGATGGTTTAGATGAAGAAATCGTTGAAGTTAGTTCAGGAACATCAGACCAGTGACAGAATGTGCATGAGCGAAGACATATGGCTGTCAACAACATTCCCCAGGACAACAGCAAAGTTAGCACTGACAAGGTCTGAATGCAGGAGAATTGGAATACAAAAGGAGAGAGACAGAAAAAGATGGCAATCTTCATGGGATGAAAGATAACAACTTGTCTTATACTCTACTAGAAACTTTGAAATTGATTCATCTCTAAATTAGAGAGCCCCATATTGATCATAATCCAAGAGCCTTTGATGATAATGTGGATGAACTGAGTCAAATTGAAATCTGCTGCCCATATGCAAGGCAAAGTAAACTTAATACAAAACAAAATGTATATATGGTGCACAAGGGAAACTAAGTGTGCTTCACATCCACAAATGTCAACAAATTACATGTACAGAGACAATAGTTGCAGTTTCCTCTTGTTTTTACCTTTAAACCTCCGACCTTTAACACTAATAAACTCACAGATGCTCACACACTCTCTCTTTCACTCTTTCTCAGGCCGTTCGTACTCCAAGACCCTACAGCAGGCCCCCCTCTCCCTTCTTCCCCGTCGTATTTGCCAGCAGCATTTCCACGGAGCTTTCACAAGCCGCATGCTCTGTGCCGGCAGCATTCAGGCCGAGAGGCGTGTGGACAGTTGCCGTGGTGACAGTGGAGGTCCATTGGTGTGTGAGCGACCAGGAGGGGGTTGGGTGGTTTATGGGGTCACGTCCTGGGGTCATGCCTGCCGGACACAACAGTCCCCTGGTGTGTACACCAAAGTCTCTGCCTTCAGCTCCTGGATACACAAAGTGATCGGACGTGATGACAGAAAAGACAAAAGGCGATGAAAGGTGAATGATGAACTAAAATAACTGACCTCTCAATCAGAAAGAATGACTCTCAAGACTTACTTGATCAGGCAGGTGATACAACAATGTATTTCAGTCATGAATAGTTGATGCCAATTATTTGTTGATGTAATTTGTAACCTGACTTTCAAATGGAGACAATAAGGCAATGCTGGACTTTTTCTCCTGGAAATGTTTTATATTTTTTGGAGAGAGAAAGGCATGACTTCTTTCTCATGTAAGTTGTTAGCACTTATTTTAACGATTTAATATTCTCATGATCTGCAAGACTTTGGATGGTGTTAAACTCAACTCAGAATATGTTGTACCTTACATCTTTTTGTTGCTTGTTGTGATATTTCATACTACACTAAATGTCTTTTTTCTGTGCTTGCTTCTTCTTATAAAGGTATTGTATTGTAATTTATGATATGAAATATGTGAGTAAGAATGGTGAAAAGGGACCACCAGCATACAGTATACATGCATGCACTCTTGCAAACACAGTAAGTGATGTCATGATATTAATTTGAAGAACCCCCATTAGGTACTTAATGCATGATATTCATTGCCTTTGTATTAAGCATTCTAGTCATATTGACATTTGCCAAAGTTAAATGCCTCGTCACCTCATTTCATTCTTATTTATGTTAAGTTTCTCCACTGTGCTCCTTGTTTTACTTTATGTAAAAACAGATTTCAGGTCTTAGTAATAACTCAGGCATTTAAAATGTCCAGTCAGTATTTGTCCTTGTCTTAGTGCTGCTCGACATTAAGGAAGGGACTAAAATGTTTGTGAATCAAAGCACATAACAGTATTTTCATGTGTTGATTTGTCATATCGACATTCTGTTAGTTCATGTTATTCTATCCTGGTAGGAGAGTTCAGTGTTGTCACTGTTTTCACAACACTGAACAGAGACAATCTGGTACACTTGAAAGAAAAAAAAGAAAAAAAAAAAACAGACACTACACTGCCTTCTTATTTGGTGTTTACTGATTATATGTTGTTTCAATGTACTGTAACATTTCTCCATAAACTGAGATTTTGTAAAAAAAAAAAAAAAAAAAAAAAAAGTCTGAGTTTGATATGTGTTTAATTGATATACTTTGAATATCTGGCCTGAATAATCTGCTTTTGTTAAAGATTTTGGTGTTATGTACTTCCTCAGTGGTTGTTGCACTTTATGTATGTTACACAGCACAGTACTGAAAAGTAACAGCTGCTAGAACAACAGAGCTCTATCAGGTCTGTTTCTGACTGCAAATTGAGAAAGTGAGCACCACCGTGTCAGACAATGTGTATGCACACACACCCACACACAGTGTCGCTGGTATGTCACGCCATGTCTATAGGAATGGAAGCCATTTTATGAGTCCATTACAAGTCAAACACGTCATGTTGACTCAACATACATTTAAAAACAGGGACCAACTGTTACAGTGAGAAGCTGCATGAAAGCTTTGAACATAAATAAGAATATTATCGTATCTGCAGCACTTGGTATTTCTTGTTGTGCTTCAAAAGTCAAGTGCAGTTATTAAATTGTTGGAAAATTATGGTTATAACTTGTTTGTTATAAGCACAATACTCTCTTGACAATAAATATACTGGTAGGGTAGCCTTTCAGTTTTCATATTTTGCAAAAGTTCTACAATTCTGAAAAGATGGCAGTGAAATGTGACATTTTGTTCTCCAAATGGTCCTTGTTGCTGTATAATCGTAACTGATTGTATGTATTTCCCTCCTACGCAAGAGGATTTAAATAAAAGACCTTCACTATCACTATCACTATAAATAATCTTTAAAAAGACACAACAGAGAATACATAACTACAGTTTTATAAGTTCTTATTGTAGATAAACACATTTGAAATTCAAATGCACAGTAAACCACAAGCCAAGACATTTGCTCAAATGAAAAAGCAATATAAAAGAGCAGCATTGTCTGGCTCTGGATGTGGTAATTAATGCAATTTTTATGAGAAATGTTGCCACTGACAATGTCTGCATGCATTACTGTCTTTGTATCTGAACATTTCTTCTTCCTCCTTCGTAGACTTTTTTTTTTGCATTGTATTTTGTATCATGTGTGTCAAACAGAGGCGTTGCACAACTCTGCATGGTAGTGATATGCAGGTATTTTTCACACAAATCAACTCAATCGCAAACAGTTCATTTAGGTAATGAGCCCAGAAGACACAACATGCTGCAGAGGAATGTTTATGGGAGTAAATATTCAACTCCATCATCATATATCCTGTTTTAACTCTGCTGAATTGTCTGTACACTTGCCTTTATTATGTGAGTGCACCCTCCTGTGGTCATTATTGCACATTACAGAACAGATATGGGAGCTACCGTATCTCCTGTTGTTTTGATTTTCTGTAGTTTGTTTACTTCTTGTGTTGATTTTGGTGTTAAGATATTAATGCTGCAGATTTGACATTTCAAATGTATGTGGTTTTTCTATTCAAATAATTAAACAAACAAAATCCAAATATATTATAAGTAAACAATGAAATAAAATGATAAATAGAGGAACCAGTTAGCATTGCCCTTTTTTTCTCTTTTACTTTTTGCTTTTCTCACTGAACTTTTAGCTATAGCTCTCTGCACTAATTACATGTCACCAGTGGCGGTGCAGAACAGAAGGTTTCATTATACATGGTTAATTCGTTTCCACTCATATCTGTTCCCGTTCTTTAAACACTAGCAACACTTGGGAAAACCAGTTGGGTGAGATCTAAGGATAGAAATTAAACCTGAATAAGAGTGATCTCATGCACATCAAATTGGCTGCCTGAAACTCCTTCCTCTAACAGCTGCTTTGAAGGTGGCAGAAAAAATCCCCTAATAGATTTGGGATTTGTTATTTTTAGACTAAATATATTTAGATCAGCACTTGAGTTTACTTATTTTTATGAGTAGCATGGCTCTTTCTTTAAACAAGACTGTTTGGGGCTACACACTTAAACAAGATCATGCAACAACCTTCATCTTGATATGTTATGATATTACTGGTCTGTAACTTCTTTTAATATCCCACTCACAAGCTACATCAACAACGTAGTTAATAACTAAATATACTGTTCTCTCCACAGGCCATACTGCTTCACACTTTTACTCCAGTCTTTACACACCAATCGGTTTAATCTATGGTGTAACAAAACAAAAAGCATAACCGTATATACCATTTCAAAAATAACTTGTTCAAAGCAATACACACTATAATTAGGAAAAACACTGACTGCTTTCCTGCCATCCTCCTTACAAACACAGTGAGCTACAGTGGGCTACTGCAGGGATGGATATACTGTGCATAAAAATAATGATTTATGGGAAGCCATATTGTATAATTTATCTTTCATCTAAAAAGAGGTTCAGAGTGTAAATTCATTGACAGGTTCATTGAACATAGTAAAAATTTCTCTTTCAAATAAAGACCAGTTTTCTGTAATGTAATAAGGACACGACCAGCCTCCTACATACACATGCTATAGACTTCATTCCTGACTTACCTGTGATGGATGTTTTAATTGATTCCTCATACAGTCTCCTACTGTGATCTTCCAGACCTGTTTTTACAGTGCTATTTAAACTCCCAAGACATAAATCTGATGTTGGTTGCCTTGTGACTTCATGGTTAGATGTTGTATCCTGCTGCTTTGGTAATCTCAAAGCTTTCCATTACATTCAAGGTTTACTGCAAATGTTTCACATTTTATGATGAGAAAACAAATCAGACACATAGCTCAACAGCAGACTGATAAATACGATCTGACCTGGCAGCCTTTACTGCAGTATATCAAAACACGTAGTCTCAAGGCCTCCAACACTGACTGATACAGTATGTACTTTATCTGAATGCCATGACATTAACAGGGTGCGACAGTTGTACTGTAATACTATACTACTTTAATGCATCATGTATGACGTGATAATGCAGTGTGATACACACCAACACCAAGATCTGTGCTAAACAGTAACTCAATGTGGTAACACCTGTCACGATCCAAAATTAGGATGTATAGCTAAAATATGGAATTTAAAAAAATGATATGAGTTGTGGTGTCCACTGTTTTGTATGTTTTTCCTTGATGAATTATTTACTTGTTTCAATTTTCTTGTCCAGTTACATTGTGTAACAGCAGTGTCTATATGTTGCAGTCTGACATATTGTTGTGCTCTGAACATTTCTGTTGGATTTGATAAAAAAAAAAAAAAAACAGGAATAGTGAAATAACTTTGTTATTTAAACTGAAGATTATTGTAGAGCAGGTTTGTTAATGGTGACTGATGCAATACCTGACAAAAGTGTGCCCAAATTTTTTGAATAGCAAACTGTCATGCGTGTCATTTTCACTTACCTTAGAAGACAAGGACTCTATTGTCAACTATTAAGGTCAAAGATAATGTTTCTTCACAAGTGTGTGTGTGTGTGTGTGTGTGTGGGTGTGTCATTGCACAATAAAGTTTGTGTGTCTTGGCTTGCTCATTAATAAAAACATGTTATGCTGTCAGTCATATCCATTTCTTTAATTTTGGTTTCTGTGTTTGACATTTAGGGGTTTTTTTGCATTCAAATTGAAGCTAAACAACGTAGGCCACTGGTTTTCAAAAGGAAAAAAAAAGGAGGTTGGGACTTGAATGAGACACTGACAAAACAAAAACTGCCTGCGGTCAGTAGCTACTTAAGAGTCCTGGAATTAAGTGTCATATCAATTCAGCTCATTTTGGTCAGTTTTCTTCCCACAAACTGATGTCCCCTCAGTCCTTAGAGCTGAAACCATCAGCGCTCATGCTCTGCTAAATGGACACAGCGTTCTTCTGCATGGCTTGTCACAGGAAAATAATGAGCGGGCAATGCATCTTGCTTCAGTGACTCATTCCCAGTTCATACTTTCCAGTGAAAGCCTCAAGTGACATCTCTAAGGGTGAACAAGGCTACCAGATCTACCAGAATCTAGCTTTACTTTAAAAAAAACAACAAAGGAACAAAACAATAAGAACCAATCATAGACAATAACAGCCTGTCATCACCCTGAGTCTATGCACTTTCTTTAAAATATGAACTCCCAGCTTATCCATTCTCACTGTGGAAGAAACAAACAAACAAAGTAAAACCAAACTATAAGGTGTGGGGATTTTTTGTCTTAAGAGATACATGGAACAGAACTTAGTGCAAAGTCATCTCTATGGGAACCACGCACAGCTGACCAGCGCTGTTCTGGCATTATAAATTAAAGGTGAAGATAAAACAAAAAGTAAAAACCATCAGAATCACTGTAGGTCTGTACGAGAGTTCACCACAGGCCAGAACAGGGTTTGGGCATCAAAGACTTGCCAAAATGCTCCTTTTCTCCCATAGTTCTCTTCATCATTATGACGTGATTCTTCCTTTTAGTCCCACTTTCTTCAGAGCTGTGTGATTCAGCTGAAACTGTCTTTCTCTCATCCATCCATCCATCCACACATCCACACATCCATACATTCATCCACACATCCTTTCAAGAGTTCAGTTTCAGTCCACAAAGTCTCTTTGCGCTTTCATGACTTCTGCTCCCTTCAGCAGTGTCACAGCTCCTCCGTGAAACAAGGCACCTCGACCTCGCCTTCACCTCAGGGTTTGCTAAAAGGCCACAGACAGTGCATCTGAAGGTCAGGTGCTCCTGGTTGCTTCCTGGTCTTTGACCCTTGACCTTTAACCCTGGCTCATGGATGCAAAGGTTATCTAACCTTAAGAAAGAGGTAGACAGGGAGGGGATGTAGACAGGGAGGGGATGGAGACACAGAGAAGAGGGGAAAAGGAGAGATAAAATAATTTAATTACATTTTGTTTTCTTATTTAATCCCATACAGTAGCAACCATGAAAATAGGGATGAAATCATGCTGGAAAACTAAAGTGTACTTGTCAGGTGGTGGCCTGTGATTCACATACAGTGACACACAGCAGCACAAACAAATCCACAGACAATATGTACAAAGACAAACAATATTGAGCACTGCAGAAAAAACAGGACTCCACAGAGATCAAGGTGAAGCTGCTGTCAGTTACTGCACTTACACTATGAAACCTCATTTAAATACATTCTTTGAATACCTTGACAGGATTAAGAAGTAATCAAGTTTTTTTTCTCATAAGCCAGCACTTTTTGTGTTTCCTTTGTGTCTTGCATACTCTATCGAAACTTGTGTTGCTTACTGTGTATGGTTTTATCTTACAGCTTAAAGGCCCTTAAAAACCTCTTTTCACAAAGTTCTTATTATGAGCGATGGGGTCCAACATGAATAAAACTTACTGTAAAATTTAAAACAGTTTTGGTTATTTCACACGAGAAATTTCTGTATTGGTGTTGTGTATTTCTGTGCACCAATCAGAGTTTAGCAACATTTGAATTCAAATCTAATGACTGTTGAGGGATTGCATGCTTATGTTGCCAACACTGTTGATCAAATCTGAAAAAAACACATGCACAGAGCTATAAAAACTTTAATTGTTGCTTATTTAGTAACAGTAATTTTATATTATAGACAAATACTAGAATAAGGTGGTTTAAGAATACAGATTTTTACTACTCAGTCCAATCCACTGACATGAATTCATTTAGAGATTTTAACCAACATTTATATGCTGGTGAGTGTCAAAGAGTTTAATGCTGCTGACCTTCTGCAACTCCTCTCTTAGCCAGGAGGGGAGGGGCTGTCCGAGGCGATGCAGCAGCTTTGACAGCTCCACGTTGTGTTCCCTGTAGTACCTGGAGAGATATGCACGTGCCTGAAGAGAGAAGCAGGGGAGAGCAAAAGAGGTAAGAAGATAAGCGGGCATGGATGGGGAGTGAGGGAAATGTAGTAAGGAAATAAAACAAATAGGGAAAGAAGGAAATGAGGCAAGTTGGTGAGTGAGGATTAGATAGGATGTAGGGAAGCACGAAAGTAGCAAGGGACATATGACATAGGGAGGAAAAGGGGAGAGACGAATGATCAAGGAGCAAAGTACGGAGAAACGGAAGGAGGCAGGAAGAGAAAGAAGAACGAGGGGTGCAAAAAGGGTCGGCAGGAGGGATATTTAGAAGAGAAAATAAGAAAGACAGCAAGGGAGTAGGAGGCAAACAAGAAATTGAGAGAGATTAATGATGTGCCACCACCTTTAGATTAGTTTTTTCAATTCAATGGGACTATAGGGCCACTAAGTGCCAACCGGTAGGAGCAGAGCTAAGAAAAGAGAGGTTCAAGAGAGGGGGGGAAATTACATGAAGGATGCATGAGATCTGTTATCTCTCTCCCTCCCTCTTCATCTTCCCCCTCTCTTGTCTCTCCTGTTTGGTGTTCCCTTCCTCTCCTCCCTTCTCATCTGTCCTCTGCCTCTGTCCCCTTGGTGCAAACTCAAATACAGTTTAATTACAGGTGACACCGAGGCATGTGTGAGCACATGTGAGAAGACGAATTGTATCTATGTGTGTTTGTCTTCATGTGAGAGCAAAGGTGTGATTCACTGTCCTCTGTGGAATCAGTGGCCAGGATATATATGGATTGTATTTTCTTCTTCTACCTCTCTCGCTCCATCCTAATCCCCCTCCCCCACATCCTCTCTCTCACGGGTGATGTGTTACTATTGAGGCCTCATAATTAGGTTGTAACTTTTTGGCTGGATCTGATTGGCTGACAGTTTCCACCCCTATGCTTAGTCCTGTGGGAAATTTTGCCACAGCACTGGCGAGGACTGTGAGCCGTCAATGTCAGTCAGGTTGCTGCTTTTCCTTTTTTTATTTGTCTCTTTCTCTAACATTTCATTTGATACATATATCCACTTTTTCACTGAGCATAAATCTCTTTTAATTAAAATGTTTAAATTTACCTCTGGCTCCATGGAAGGGTATTTCCTCCCTTTACTCTTTCCCAAACACTTTGTCTTTCCTCCTTCAAGGAGCTGGCACCAAAAGCCCTTCTGAGGGTCAAACCTGAGAGAAGAGAAAACGAGCAAGGCAGATAGAAAAAAAAGAAAGACAGAGAAAGGAGAGCAAAAGAATTCTCCATAAAAAAAAAATCTTAACTGCTTGCTTTAAAAATGAATGTCAGTATTGCCATATTGGCTGCAACATCAAGAGGGAGTTTCTCTTTTCTGGAAATTAGGCAAGAAAAAATGGGCCATCTTACACTCACGGACCAGACATAAATGTCACTGCGCATTCAACACACTGTCTGTCTCCAATTCTTTCACTATCTGCATCTCTCTCACTTTTGTGCTGTCTTGTTTCATCTCTATTTGTCTCTATCTCCCCCCCTCCCTCCATGTCTCTCCTCTCTGTCGTGCAACCCCTCTCTCTATCTTTCGCAGTGCACCAGAGAAACAAGAGGCATGAGGAAAAAGTATAGTTTATTGATTGGTTAATACACTAATCCACTGCTAATGGTAATTCTAGATGAGATGCAAATGATCTCTAACACTTTTTAAATTACTTGATTAAAAAGTGTGATTAGGGCTGCCACTAACAATCAGTTTCATTATCCACTAATCTTCAGTTCATTTTCCCAATTAATTGATTATTTTTGGTCTAAAAACATCAGAAAACAACAAACAACAAGCACAAAGTGTGTCTTCAAATGTCTTGTTTTGCCCGTCAAACAGTCCAAACCTCACAATATTCAATTTGTTATAATGAAAAGTGGCAAATTCTCACTTTTGATAACCTGTCGCCATCAAATGTTTGGTGTTTTTACTTGTAAAAGTGACTCAAATGAATAATTGATCATCAAAGTAGTTGCAGATTAATTTTCTTTCAATTAATTATTTTCTAATCGATTAATCGACTTATTGTTGCAGCTCTAAATGTGATTGGTTTGGGTTCATTTTGTGTCAAGACATCCTGAGGAAAACAAGTATACCCACAATTTTTATAATGCACTGTATTAGCCCATATTCATTCAAAGCTTTTAATATGCAACCATCAAGTTGAGTACCTAGAAATGGATGTTTGTATGCCACACTACCAAAGGATGAAGGCATACTTTTTTCCTTTATTATTTTTTTTATGATTTCTTTTCTCCTCCAATACCAGAAGCATTCCTTATTTTTCTGAGGTTATACATTTATTTTTATTATTCATTTGTTTCTATTGATGTACTGAATTCTATTTTCTATTTAAATGTGACAATAGAATAGTACATTTGAAGGAAGTAAAATATGTGTTTCTACTTTATCCAAAGTGTTGCTTATCTTCAATAACTCTTGATCAATAAGCAGATGTGTATAAAAATAGAAAATCATGTTTCTATATAATTTTGCCACACATTAGTTCACTGGGGTTACAAAACTGCAAGTTGCTCCAACTGTTCTATGTATATATATCTTGGGGCCGTATTAAAATCAGTATTCTTATTAAGGCCAGAATGGCATTTAACCCTCAATACAAAAAACAAGTGGAAGATTATTTGACTTCCATGAATGCCAGGTACATGATAAGTAACAGAGTGATTGATCACAACCTCACTATTGGAGAAAAGCGGATATCATAAAACATGACTGTAAAAGATAGGAGAGATGATGTATAATCACTGAGGATGAATGTGCCAGAGATGGAACTTCATTTCATGACTGACTGTGAACAACACGCAATGTAGGGGAGAGAAAAAAAAAAAAAGGTTGGCGCCTCTATATAGTTCCCTGATTGGCTGCAGCATCCTATGTGAAGCCAAACTGCCTGTCTTGTTAGCAGAGTGCAAAGAGTGTTGCACTCCAGCAGCATCTTATTGTATGTGAAAACCTGTCACAAGCATGTATACATACATATATATATATATATATATATATATATATATATGTGTGTGTGTGTGTGTCTGTGTGTGAGTGTGTGTATTTAAGTGTGTATGTGCATGTGTGTACACAGTATGCCTGCATATATTTTTGAATGTACTTTTATGTTTATACACTGTAGAATTTTTACTAATCTATTATTTATATGTTAAATTCTGAAGGCGTTTATATTTATGCAGATTGCTTTTGCAGTATAGAAGCACAAAGTACAACTAAAGAAGAGGTAGAAAGATATACATTAGAGGATAGGGGCTAATGTGTATGTGACTGCAAATATTGTTCTTTATCTGCATGCATCAGTAGGAGACTAAAAGAGAAAAAAAAGAGTTAAGTGGTTCTCCTTCAGTTTTCCTCTGACAAGACAGGAGGAAGAAAGGAGAGGGGATTACAGTAAATAAATAGGCTCCAGAGTTGAGGATCTGTCAGACTGCTGCCATGTCAAAAGAATGAGAAGGAGAAAAGAAAGATTAGGCTTTTGTGTAACTCGCACTTCGCCGAAAACACACACACACACACACACTCACTCACTCAAGCACAACATACGCACATCTTCCTTATTATTCTGTCAAGATGCATCTCTTTACAAATTATTTGTATGCATGTGGGTTCGTGATTCAAAACAGAGGCACTCTCTGTCCCAATCTGAGCTGCAAACTCTAGATGTCCCTGTCTGGAGGTTTGAGGGCTCGCAGGCAGATTGCATTCTGATGAGTGGTGCTCGAGAAATAAACAGTTTACCACTCCTCCCAAACTTAAAGGTCACGTGCAACATCTCTAATGGAGAATGAGTGGAAACAGAGCATCAAGAGGCTAAAAGCTAATTCTCTGGAGTTGTATTCCAATTAAAAATAATTTTGTTGACATGTTTTAGGAATCACTTCCAAC
This sequence comes from Thunnus albacares, assembly GCF_914725855.1. NCBI lineage: Eukaryota > Metazoa > Chordata > Actinopteri > Scombriformes > Scombridae > Thunnus > Thunnus albacares. The sequence goes on along the minus strand of NC_058108.1, from coordinate 20,462,279 downwards.
ATATTAAGCATGTTAAAATATGAATACATTTGTTGTATAATGAACCTGTATCACAGAATACACGCATGATGTTGTTGTTTAGTTGTATTTACAACCCTTGAGAATGTGGCTCACATCAGGAACTGTATTTCTACATTACTTCTATAAAGGACAGGTTCACATTTTCTCAAGTCTGTATTAAAACAATATTCAGGTTCCCTTTCTTGGTGTAATCATTCCCCCTCTTCATACTGACCATTAAGAGATCCCTTGATAATGCACTTTCAATGTAACTGATGGGGGACGAAATCCATAAACCTCCTTCTGTGCAAAAATATATTTAAAAATTTATTTGAAGCAAATATGAGGATTCAGCTGTCTAAATCCATCAAATCTAGTCAGTATCTTTCAAAGTCTTTTTAGTGCCAAATTTCCTCTTTTTGTTACTATACTTGTGGAAGATATCCACTTGATTTGACTAACTCAGACAGCTGAAGCCTCATATTACTTTCATATAAAATTTTAAATACATTTTTTCTTAAAATGAGGGCTGTGGATTTTGTCCCCCTATCACTTCCCACTTCCATTGAAAGTACATTATGAAGGGATCTCTTAATGGCCAGTATGAACAGAGGGAATGATTACAGCAAGAAAATCCTATTTCAATGTTTATTTGGGTACCTGACTATTGTTTTAAGAAAGACTTGAAAAATGGTGAACCTGTCCTTTGAGGTTAATTAGAGTATATTAGCAGGATGTGCTGTTTGTGGACGAATATGCTTCGTTCATAAAAAATGCATTAGTGATTTATCTTGATTACTGGCACTATTGCGATTGCTGTTTTAGCTCTTTTGGATTGACACTGTGCAGTGGACTAACCTTTTCACACTTTTATTTATTCGGACAGCTGTAACACTGACAGGCAGCCAGTGTAAGTGAGAGGACAGTGAACACTCTATTGGGACTTGATCCCAGGCCAGCGACCCAGGAGGCTGAAACACCACTTGACTGTCTCTTGGCAAGAATATAGGCATCAAATTGTTATTGCGAAAACAAAGTCATGTGTTAATTACATTGCACACATGTTATTTTGGAGAACAAATTACACAAGCAATGTAATTAGTTGTTCTTATTCTTAATATGTTTGGAAGTGATGCTTTAGCCACATGTGTCATTTATTGATTACTGGCAATCAGGATAAATAAGGTTTATCAAATCATTCCTCAATAAATGTTATAGATTGCACAAACTACTTGCTGTTTCTTGCCACTAATTAATTATTCCTTTTGACTCACTTGTTTTGCTAAATTGATATTATACCCAAGAGTTTCTGCTGTAATAACATGCGACAAATTTGAAGAAAAATGAGTCTCCGCTCATCAGAAATTACCATCTCTTTCTTGTCTCATCATTTCTTATGTCTTGTATGTGGTCTTTATTTTTGGGGACCACATACAACATAAGATAACATTTGAAAAAAGACACACGTACTGACTACCGTTTTCCCCTTAAAATACAGACAGTAGCCCAAACCTAAATCTGTGTAAAGTCTGACATTTAATGTCTCAAAGCATTTAGTGAACATACCATCTGCTAGCGGTTGATCTTTGGTGCCAGGCGATGTCATTGTTGTACTCAAAATCGGTGACATCACCTGGCACCGAACACTGGCAAAGAGCAGATTCACCAGTAGATGTCAGGCTTCACACAGATTTGAGTCTGAAGTCTTATTATTGCTGAACTGATCATTTCAATCACAGGACACAGCAAGTGAAAGGTGCCTTCACCCAGGATGCCAGAGATCTGAGAGACTGAGAGAGAGAAAGCAAGAGAGAGAGAGAGAGAGAGAGACAAAGAGGCAGCGGCAGACATACTGTGTGAGAGACTTACGTAAGGGCCTGAGAGTAGTTAAAATGAGGAGTGACTCCCAGAAACCTCTGGACTTCATCCATCACTGCTGCAGGGTTGGTTCTCAGCTGATGGCCGTCTATGATCATCACCTACACACAGACATATATACATACAAACTGTAAAGCTGGGTACTATTACTAGCTAGTTTATTACAATTAATTTCAGGAACACAATAAAAGTGACAGCATGATTCACTGCAACTATAACTGCGGTAAAGTTGGAAAACAAAACTCTGACATTAGACATCACTTCACCTTCTTTCACAAAAATAAGGACATTATACAGTTAGCATTCCTTTTAGCGTTATGTCCCTCATCACAATTAACATCTCATCTGACATTCCTCCCTCTCTTCAGGGCAAATGTCCTCATTTCAAAAAGTTGTGAAATATAAATCTTATATAATAAAAAAAAAATGAAAACCTTTCAATGAAAATATTTTCTTTTATTTTAACATCTTTTGAGACTTGAGGAGATAAAATACAATAATTCACATTGAAATCTTCACAAAAATTGGAGAAGAGCTTAAAAAAATGTGTGTCAGAATTTTTTTTCTTTCTGTCTTGTCACTTTACGACACCTTAATGCAGTGACCCCTTGTGGGAGTCTCGACCCTCAGTCTGGAAACCACTGAAATAGGGTGTAATTGTCTGTACGTGTGCATTTGTATAGGCTTGTATGAGTGCATACCTGGTTAGCAGGGTAGTAAGTGAGCCACCTCTCTAGGTGTGTGGAGTAGAGGCCGGGGATGAGACAGCGGCTCTGCAGGGAGCGCAGCTCGGCTGGTGCTCCCGGTCTTGCGCTGATGACATCATAGAAGGTAAACCGCAGGGCTGCGTGATCCTCATGAGCTCTTTGATGCTGGGAAGGTTAGAAAATACAGCCACATACGCTTTAAAGAACTCACTCTGATTGTACAGCTGATGTCATTCATCTTCTCATACTTAAAGTAATATATTCACAACTTTGCATTATAATTTTTCATTGTGGGCGATGGAACAACATTTCAGATGGCATGTTGTTGGCATTCATGTTTCATTTATCAAACAGGTTTAAGCTGAAGATTCAGGATGTCCTGACATTTTCCATATTAAGACATACAGATAAATCAGGCTCATTAATTCCTCACTCACTGAGAAAAATCTGACTTCAAACAGTCAGATAAAGAACTCACTGCAAATCAATACAGAGATGAAGCATTTCATATGAAGAGGCAGGCAGCTGTAGAGAGTTAAAAATAATACATGTAGTAGTAACTGGCATGTAATTTATTCTGTGTGTGTTTGTGTACGTACCTGATACCAGCTGTAGGCTCTGTCAGAGGGGTTGATGAGCAGGGTGATGATCTTGGCCTTGGGCAGCAGGGCAGCAGAGCGCCGCGGGGACTCCTCTGAGGGGAAGTAGTTAGCGCTCTTCTCGAACAGGAAGTCCGTACTAACATTAGAGGGCACAGGGAAAAATTCCATGTACCTGAGGCAACAGACACACAGAAAAATATTTAGAAGAAATATAAATACACATGCAAACACTCATGATATACACCTCATACACATACACTTAAGTAAACTCCGTCACCGAAATGCTTTATTTAAAGTAATATACGAGTTCTTCAGTCACAAAGATATGGCCATTTTCTTAGACAACAAGTCTTAAATAAACTTGATGATATAATTCATACAGTGTTTAATGAAGAGTCAAGTTCTTGCTGAATGAATTCGGAGAATGCACCAGCTGTGTCTCTGTCAGCTAAGTAACCCATTTATGGGTCAATTTAGGCAGCCATATGTCTGTTGGCTTATATGTGCAGGCTTAAAAGGATCATTTTGAAGGCTTAGAAGGATCATTTTGAAGACATTGTTGAACTGCTTAATGTATCACTGAAGTCTGCAAGACACATTACAGCCTGTAACAACCTCACAAAACCAAAAGGGTTGTTTATAATCATTCATTTCACCTCTGCTTCTTCTGGGAGAGAATGAAAGATAGGGGATAAATGTGTGAGTGTGTGTGTGTGTGTGTGTGTGTGTGTGTGTGTGTGTGTGTATATAGACTCACAGATCAGTCTCTAAATGCGTTGCTCATAGAGACTGAGGACAATCTCCCAGGTTTCGTTATTAAAACTGAGTGGAAACAAAGTCTTTAGGGCGGCCCTTCATATTGGGGCGGTGAAATGCAGTTCACTACAGAGTAGAATGGGGGGACAGCATCGTTTCCGTTAAGGCGTGTTCTTGCATGTCCAGAATGTAAGGAGCGTAGGTTTGTTAGCGGCCATTATCACTGCCGTTCAAGCAACTACCGTGCATTTAGAAATCCCTACACTTCGGTAAGTAAAGATTTCCGATTGTCTAGTATCGCGAGACTAGTGTGTGTGTGTATGTGTGTGTATGTGTGTGTGTGTGTGTGTGTGTGTGTGTTTGTGTGTGTTCTCACCAGTCAATTCCTTTATGGTAGTTGTTAGTGTTGAAGAACTGGACCTCCTCGTAAGTCTTTGGACTGGGGAAATTACTGGAGATGGAGGGATGCATGAGCAGGAAAAGATAAAGTGCTGTCGTTCCTGGAAGAAAGGGCATAATTCATAACTGGCTCGTTAATTCAGCTCAGCAGAGAGTAGTCTGTGTGTGTGTGTGTGTGTGTGTGTGTGCGTGTGTGTGTATGTCTGTGTGTGTGTGTGTGTGTGTGTGTGTGTGTATGTGTATGTGTGAGAGCTGTCATCCACTGATCCATACTGGATGATTTTTCGCCCTGCAAGATTTATATCTTGCTGAGAATACACTGTGTATGTATGTGTGTGTGTGTGTGTGTGTGTGTGTGTGTGTGTGTGTGTGTGTCTGCAATGATCACAGGCCTCCCCATCAAATGATTCGAAACCATTTGACACCAATCAGCACTGGGGCTGTGGTCGTGCCCTCTGTCTCACCCTCAGCAGCTCTCTTTCCACCCTGTTCCCCTTACGCTTACTCCCACACATCCTGTTACATCTCCCCTCATTCTTGTCTCTTATTTGCAGCAACATCTCTGACATGAGAGGCATAGCCTTCGATAAAATGAGAGTTTATTGTACTGTGATTGCTGTTGGGCTGCTAATGTTGCTATAGTGACCCATCCTCCCATTTATAAAATTATGACCTGGTTAATTAGCAGCATTACGGGACCTCCTCACCTCTCACACCAAACACCGCCAATTAGAATTCCTGAAATCACAAGGAGGCAAAACTCAGGTCCCAAGCACCGTGTGCAGATTTTTTAATAATGTCCTCTTAATTTGTCTCTCTGACAGAGGAAAAGTAAGAAAAGGAAAGGGGGAGAGGGCAGTAGCTCAGTACTGTATCTCTATGCATCTAAAGTACTTAGTATGTGGGTGGAAGAAAGGAGGTAAGAGCCTCCTCCTTTGTCTCACTCTGACAGGACCAAAGGAGCGAGGGGGATTAAATGAATGGGCTCTGATGTGGAGTATCTAGACACCTGGGCACACAGAGAAAGAGTAAAGAGTACCGTCTAGACCTGCTCTATGTGAAAAGTGCCTTGAGATAACTTCTGTTGTGATTTGGTGCTATATAAATAAAATTGACTTGACTTGACTTGACAGAGGGAGTCTCTTTGTTGTATGTGTATGTCTGAGTGTGTCTGTCTTACCTGTTTTCTGTGGTCCTATGACCATGAACTTGGGTAATCTGTCACAGGTTTTTTCTTTAGACCAGATGTCTTTATGTCGTTTGTCATCACATGGGTTCTGTAGGAGCACATACAAAGGATTATAGGGCTATATAAAACACATATAAGAACACATGTGCACGTACATCCAGCACATCCAGGATTTACTACACAGAATGAATGAATGAAGTTTTTGATATTGCATTCAATGATTCCCAGCCCGAGTGCTACAAATAAATTTTCAACAATACTCAAAAATAGAAACCCAACTTCAATAACAATCAAATCTCTAGACCTTCATTTTCAATAATAAAATCAAGTCAATCACAGTAAAATCCATAAATCACTGGCAAAAACAATTACAAGTAGAGAAATTGGAGTAAATACTTGTAAAATGATTATAGTCCATCTTTGAATCTTCTCCAGGCTTTTGAGACGAAGTTAGCAAACTTAAACGTATCAAAATGAAACTACATTTCCAATTTTTTCCAATTTGATCATCTGTACACCAGGATATTTAAGGGTTTTGTCATTGCCATTTCATGGACAATTTACTCTTAACTCATCATAATTTGTGCAGTACAAAAGAAAACGGGACTCCACTACACCAAAATCACACAGCGTACGTTGTTTTCCTCTTGAACATTTTTGAATCTACACTAAGAATATCTCATTACACAAAAATGCACTGATAAAATGCGCAGGAAAACACGTGCCCATACATGTGGGCAAATACCCACGCAAACACACCTGCCAGAGTGGGTTCCTTTGTTCGGGAAAAAGCTGGAAGTACTTGTGCGCGAGCTGAAGGGGTGGGAGTGTGTGGAGCTTCAGGTTTGTCCATGAGCGAAGAAAGGAGGCCAAGTGGACGAATGTGTAAAGGCCCAGACGATCGTTGCCGTAGTTAGACAGGTGGGTCATGAATATACTGATCTGTGGTGGAGAAACAGAGACAGGATAGAGGGGTAGCAGGGAAAAGGGAAAGGCATGGAAAGAAGGAGAAAAATACTTATTGTATTGTGCAAAACTGGGATAAGTCAAAATCTCATTTTCCAAGTTCCCATGTTTGTGAAAGACTGAGGCAGCGCTGAAAATCTAATTACTGTTATTATGACTGCAGTGGAAAGCAAATAGATAATTTCTCAGTATGTGATGGTTTTAAAGTCACTAACAGAGAGGCTGTCCAGCAGTGGGAATCAATATTTGTTATCATTTTGCAAAGTGACACACTCCTCCACTTGTGTTATGTAAGATTATACATTAACTCTCAGCCCAGTGCAGTTCCAAGAGGAAAATCAGATAAACTGAATCCGATGTATTCACCACTTCTGTTAGATAAAGTTCAGGAGGCAACACAATACACCTCATAACCACTGGGTGATGGGAGAGATGCAGCTTCACATGGGAGAGTGTCTCAGAGTGTGTCGGTGTGTTCACGGCGGTTAATGTGTGTGAGGGATAAGGAGAGACTCAGAGGGAGTGAAGGAGCGATAGTGTGTTGGTCCAGGCTATCTGTCCACGCCTCAGTGCTTTTATAGGCTGATCAAAGAGACAAGCTAAGATGGCTGCTACAGACAAATGCACACACACACACACACACACACACACACACACACACACACACACACACACACACACACATACACACACACACACACACACATACGCACGCTTCTTTTTGTGATTTGAGGGAGCTTGGGAACGTGAAGTGTCTGGATGAAACGGTAACATCAGCCATTAAGATATGAATTATTTGGTGGATGTGTGCATGTGTGTGTCTGTGTGCGCATGAATGATTGTGTGTGAGTATATTTGGGAGTAAGCCTATGAAAGTGAACACACACATACAAAGACACACACAAGCAGTGAATTTCCTGGTGACAGAGGACTGTCGGTGCTCCTCTTTAAAGCCGAAGGTTGCCGTAGATACAAAGCGACACAGTGTCGGGGTTTGATGGATCAGCGTCCGGCCGACCTGGAAAGCTGTTCAGAATACTGATCGCCTCCGAATACTGATGGGAGGAATCTGTCTGTTTGTGTGTGTGTGTGTGTGTGAGTGTGTGTGAGACGCACTGTGAGGGAGAGAAAGAGAAGTAGACATGTGTGTGTCTACTTGTGTGTGTCCTTGTGACAGAGACCGGAACACAAAAGAAAGAGCGAGAGAGAGAGAGACCAAGGGTATGCAAGCAGGGCACATGTCAGCGTAATTGTTTATGCGTTTGTGCGTTTGCGTATGCCAGCTCGATTGTGTGCATCTGCCATAGCCGTCTTATCTCGTGCTCACTCTAAGCATACCAGCACCGCACCATCCAGCCCTGCCTGCTTCATATCAATCTAGTTGATGTAACAAAGTGGAACCACTGTGAAGGCATCACCAAGCACTCAACCATTAACAACAGAAATGCAAGCCAGTAAAAACTGCTTTCCTGCTCCTCCCGTCCTGTAAATCGTTATGTCAAAACCCCAAACCTCCATCCTCTTTGAAGCATGAATAAAGAACTTGAGCACTACTTTTAAAAATGTGTAAAATTAAATTCAACAGTGGCTAAATGGAAACATCTATTCACATTTGCGGTTGAGGAGGAATATTTCCTATGGCATCCTGCTGGGATTAAAAATAAATAAATAAATAAATAGCATGATGTGAACTTTATAAAATGAAAATGTTTCGAAGTGATATATAGTGAATGCAGACATATCTGACCTGAGTAAATAAGATGCGATAAACCATTTCAAAGTCTCTCCCCCTCTCCCTTTTTGTGTTGTTTTGTGCTTTTTTGAAAGCAGGCAAAGTGATCAAAAAGTGATTTATGTTCCCTTCAAACCACTCAATACCCTATGATGTCTGACTCAGGCTGCGAGGGGAGGGGGGTCTGCTGTATGTATGTGTGTGTGTGTGTGTGTGTGTGTGTGTCAGGTGTACGTGCAGGTGCATGAAAGACACACACACACACACACACACACAGACAGATTGTTATTGAACATGGAAACATTCATTATGGAGCTTGGGCTTAAGCACTGGCTGCCAAATTAAACAAAGAGGGAGAGAGAAGGTGATTTTGTGTTTGCAATTTGAGAACTGCAGAGAAGGAGAAAAGAATAAAATACAGAGAGGGGGATAACAAAGGAAAAGCCCCCCAAAATAACCTTGGCAGGTTAGTCTGAATTAAAAAGCAAAACACAAAAAAGCCACTTGAGAGAGTGTTAATCTCCCGACACAGTGCAGGCCCCAAACCCTTTTGGTGGAAGGACTCGCTATGGCTAAGAATTCAATTAACTGAACCATATAAACCTTTTCTCAGCTTCCAGTGCCACATCTCATTTCCTGAATATTGGATTGCTTTGAGTCCCATATGTGCCTTTAATAAAGAATACCATGCTAATAATTTAACACCAGAATTGGGCTCAAATCATACTTGGAACTAGACTGGGAGCAAAGTGAAAAAAATGAGAGAAATAAACCCAATGCCGCAGCCTCCCTCTTTTAATCTTTGTCCCTTGTCTTTTCCTCTCACTGCTCCTACGTAGCTTCATTTCCTCCCTCGTCTTTCATCCTTTAATGTCTCTCACTCGCTCATCTGCTCCAAAAAGTCACTTTATGTTTGTTTTTTTTTCCCCCTCTCTCTCTGATCTTATGCTGACCTAGATGCTCTGATGAAGCATGTCAGTCCAACATGGAGTGATGTTCTTCAAAATCCATGAACACACAAGCACACACACACACACACACACACACACACGCCATGTCTTGAAAGATTAGGAAAACACCAGTCATGTATTTGAGTTTGCGACATGTTCCAATCCCCTCTAACATGATTGCATTTTGGGAGAAATTACTTGATTCACTGGTCCTTGGTTGGTGATGAAACAGCTCCAGGAACACCTCAAAAAACAACAACAGAAAACTGTTGAAAACTGTAATCTACAATTGTATCTATTACAAGATACATTTACAGATGTTTTGACCTTCATTTGCGCTATTTTTTTGCAACCAGCACATTCTTGTCTTGTGGTACTGTCATGTCTGTGCTATAATTAAGAAAACAAGACATAAATGACTTATTCTATCTGTCTGCCTGTCCTTGGCACTCATCCCTCTCTGTCTCCTCTGCTGCTTTCTCTCTCCTCCTAGCTGTAGCGGTCTGTTTCCCATTACAGAACACTTAGTTCCACATACATTTCTGCCTGATTGAATTGTTATTGCTACTAAAAAGAAGCCTACAACCCCCTGCCTGTTTTATTCTTCCTCCTTCACCGTCACCCCTCCTTGCTCTTGCAACCTGCTCTCTCTCTCTCTCTCTTTCTCACCGTCCATCTCACTGTCTCTGTCTCATCAGTGGATAATTGAAAGCTGAATGTCAATACAGCAAATGATTTCAATTCAATTTATTCTGCCTGCTCTAGTCAACATCTACTGGCCCGTTCCCATTCTGCTGTCTTCACTGCTTTACTCTCACTTTGTAATTTCTCCTCCTGTTTGGATTGTAGCTTATTGTGTGTGTGTGTGTGTGTGTGTGTGAAAGTGTGTGTGTGTGTGTGTGTGTGTGTGTGTGTGTTTGAGAGAGCGTTTATGTGTTGATGAGCTGCCAAAGCCTTCAGTAGCAATCAGCAGGACTCCGGAGAAAGGGAAGGAAGGAGTGGAAATGAGACAAAAGAAGTGTGGAAAGATTCACATGTGTGACCAAAGTCAACACAATTGTAAAGGTTGGGGATTTTAAAAAGAGTTTAAAAAAAAAAAGAAGAAAAAAGTAGATGGAGAAGAGAAAAGGCCACCAGAGACCAGGACAGGAAAGGAAGGGTGAGGGATATGAGGGTGAATGCTGGGTAAAACAGGCGACTGTAAGGGGGAGGGAGATTTTGCTGATATTTGGTGTTTGGCTAATAAGCTTAGTGGCAGAGCTAAGCGCTAAATGTCAGCCCTGATATATGTCTACAGCTCTGCTTATGTCAGCTAGACACACATTTATCGAAACATACACATGCGCACATACGCAGATACTTGCATGCTGACATATGCATGGGTGGGTGTGTGTGTGTGTGTATGTGTGTGTGCATCACCTCCTCTCTGTATGTGTCTGGATTCTCAAGTGACACAAGATGCCGTGACCTGAAAATTAAATCTCAATCTGTCTGCCACCTTCTCACCCTGCCTTCCCTGTCTCCCCCCCACTCTCCTCCCTCTTTTCCTCCTTTGCTCTCTCTCTCTCTCTCTCTCTCTCTCTCTGTCTCTCTCTCTCTCTCTCTCTCTCTCCCCCCTTGCTCTCTCACCATCTCTCTGGCCATTTATTGGGGAATGACTTGTGCCCTATTGGCTGTTTGCAGAGTCTAGGTCGTCCAATCGATTGTCGAGCTTATGTGAGACGGGGAGCTCAATGATGGCCTTATGCAGCCCGGGAATGATGGAAAAGTATCCAAACACACATAGACAAATGAACACACGTACATGCACACACATCCAATATGCTGGATGGTCGTTGTCAGTTGTAAACTGCCACCACAGGCCAAATGTGATTTAAAGTCACTGAATGGGAAGTGACAATGTTACCAATGTGCGGATCATCAAACAATAGGAAACCCCTGAGGGACTAAAGCAGAGAGTTACAGAACACTATTGATTACAAAGTGCACACTCTAATGAAAGCTTTTGCATCTGCAAATGGAAACATAGCAGGGAGAAATGAAAATGATTCATCAGTGTGTGTGTGTGTGCGTGTGTGTGTGCGCGTGGATGGACGTCATGGCAGATAACTCTCATTTAGTGTTTAAATTGCTTTTATGTTTAATAGGTCTCTTCATTAAGAGATACAATAAGAGAAGAGTTTCATCTATTATTGCACTGATTAAGAAAGGGAGGAAGTGAGAGAGAAGGACAAAAGATAGCGGGAACAGAGGAAAAAAAATGTAATTAGCCTTTGTGTGTTTCTCGCTTTATGTGTGTGAAAGCTAGAGACAGAGGGACACTAAGCCTGCGGAGGCATCCCTCTTGGTTTGTGAGCTCATGTTGAGATGACATCACGGGTGATGCGAGTAGAAATGTTCTTAGGTCCTCGGAGCAGCTATGAAAAGAAACAGCTACACAAATATAACACACACATGTATGCACGCACACACACTCAAATTAAATTATCTGTTGAAATATTTCTGGCACTAATCACCATCTCTGGAGCACAATGTGAAGTCACTGCAAAAATATAATGAAGACAGTGTGACAAAATGAAAACTGCATGACATATTTTGATGGATATTTCAAATTTTCTTTTCTTTTTCTGGTGTTGCTTATTTTATTGTTTATTTTATTTTAAACCCTGTTACTGCAAGGAAACTGTAAGTTCACTATATTGTTATATAACGCTATTACACCACTACACTATTATAATCATTATGAGCATCACCCCACATTACATTACAATAGCAATAGTTAAAATCACAAAATGTTGGGTTACTGTTGTCATTACCTGGACCATCATCACTAAAAGCTGCACTTCCTGGGTCAGGTATTGGACTGTCCATGAAATATTAATCGAAAATATCTTGACATCTCCTTTGAGATGCAACAATTAGTCAATTAATCGATCAGTTGATTGTCAGAAAATTGATCAGCAACTATATATCATTCCTGTCATTTTTCAAGAAAAAATGCCAAATATTTTATGGTTCCAACTTCTCAAAAGTGAAGGTTTACTGTTTTTTTCTTTTCATATATGAACAGTTGATTGAATATCTTAACATTTTAGACTGTTAGTCAGACAAAACAAGTAATTTGAAGACGTCGCTGTGGCCTCTGAGAAACTGTGAATGCCATTTTTTTTTTACTATTTTCTAACATTTCATAGTCTAAACAATCAATCAACTAATTGAGAAAATAACCGAAAGATTAATCAATAATGAAGATAATCATTAGGTGTAGCGCTACACAAGTGCAGAATAAATTTGTTTACAGTTGGATCCCTAAGTGCATTTACAGGTGCAGAAGGATGAAGAATCCGATGAGTATGTTTTAGTACACGGAGCCTTTGAACAACCCTCTTTTGGATCAGGTGATTCCTTAAATTTATGGTGCAGGAGTTTTCACTCAGGAGGCACTCAGTCCAGCCATCATCTGAGAATCTCCTCTCAGGGTCCTTTCGGGTGATTTCAGGAACCACAAAGCAGTCTGCTATTACTTTGTGACTATTTGGACAGAATAGGTTTTTAAGATGATGGGATAATATACAATTTAATAAGAGCAAGTCTGTGATTTTAATTCAGTTAAAACCGGCAATGTCAGTATTTTTTTACGGACTGCATTATCTCATGCCAGTAAAGATTCTGGCACCTTTTACCTCCTGTTAAATTGCCAGTTTTCCCAAAATGGCTTTGAGAAGGACTTTTATAGCCACAGTTGACTATGTCACCTAGATTCCTTGTATTCATGCAATTTGTCTCACTTAACAATACGTAATGGGCAATTCAGCCCCCAAAACCAGTGCATACCTTGGACAGAAAAAGGTAAATTACACTCCCTCTAGTTTTGTACTCAAGCACCTTGTTCATGACTATTATTAGAGAGCATTTGTTGCTGCAAGGGGGAAGTGTAAAACACTTCATGTGCACTAGAGGACTTCTTTTTTAGGAAAGAGAACAGAGACACAGAGAAGTTAGGAACTGCAGAATTAAGCAATTATTTAAGTTCTGTTGAGCTGGATACAAACTGATTCCTGCTTTGTTATATCAAATTGAGAGTAGAACAATGAGCATGGTGTATCTCTACTGTATGCAAATGACATGTATCATTATTATTTGAAAAGAGAAAGAAAGCAACAAAGAGGGAATGAAACAAAGAAATAAATGAAAGAAACAAAAGAAAGAAAGAGGTCAAGAAAAAAAGAGACAAAAGAAAGAAAGAAAATAAGGAAGAAAAAAAAGAAATAAATAAGAATAACATGCAAAAGAAAGACAGACAGAGACAAAGTGGTGCAGAGAGAGAAGAAAGGGGTAGATTGGGTTGTTGTGGGAAGCTGCACTTGACTCTGTGATGTTCACTGAGTTCTGACAGCTCCTCTAGTTCAGCACTCCCCTACCTGACACTTCAATACTGCCTACTACTGGTCCATGAGCATCTTTGTGTGTGTTTGTGCATGTGCATGTGTGTGGTTTGAGTCAGAAAGAGACAGAGGGAGATTGTTAGGGGATAATTCTTGTGGATTTCTATTCCTACCTTTAACTGTGTGCACGCGCTCGTGAGCGTGTGCGCGTGGATGAGCATCTTAACTGATACCAAAACCTAATTCTGTTTCTTAATTCAAAGCAGAATCAAGTTGAGCTGACATACACAGCAGGGGTAAGTGAGAGGGGGAGGATGTATATGTGTGAGTGTGTGAGTGTGTGTGTGTGTGTGTGTGTGTGTGTGTGTGCGTGTGTGACAGCAACCCCCCTGTGGTAAGACCTAATTTAAAGTGGGGAGATGAACACAGCTCCACAGTGAGAAGCAGCCCCTGACAGGAAAAGAGACAGACACACCCACACAAAGCAAAAATGAAACAGGATGAACCAGACAGAGAGGAAGTTACCTTTACAGAGAGAGAGAGAGAGCAGCGGGAAACCATTGGTGCTTCTTTTAGGTGCAAAAATCAAAATAGAAAGTAACAGTCCTCCCTGTTTCTTGCTATATATCCGTTTTCATGTGCAAACTGTGTGTGTTTGAGTGCGTGTGTGTGTGTGTGTGTGTGTGTTTGTGTGCTCTCTCTGACTCACCGGGTTGAGTAGCACAGTGAGAAACAGCTCTCCCCCACGGATGCTTTTGTCCAGTTCTTTAGGTCCACCAGGGTATTCCTTATAGTAGATAGTGTGAGTAAACAAGCCACACGTCTGACGAGGCAGTACCTACACACACACACACACACACACACACACACACACACACACACACACATACACACATTCACATAAAAGAAGGAGTTGTTAATATGTTTAATATCCTCCGTTGGCAAAGCATGTCTGTGGAGGAACTTTAACAAATAGTTTATGATAACAATCAACAACAGGAACTGATATGTAAAAAAAAAAACCCACAAAGCTAAATAATGTGCTAATAGCATTCATGGAAAAAAACCTCAAAAATAACAGGAACAGGAACATGCCAATTGTTTTCAATGAACCACACAGAGTTTTTAGACTTGACCGTTATAGTCAACACCAGAATGGTTTGAGATACAACAGGAAACTAAAACTGCAGTTTCTCTGTGAGATTGTGGAAGAAAGTTCCTAGAATTTTTGCTGGTTGCCTGGCAACTGTTCACAGCCAGGAACTAGTCCGTCAACTCCAATGTGTGGTTTTACACTTTTTGTATGGATTAAACAAAGGAGAAGTAACACGTTAATTAGCGACCTTTAGAGAGGCTGGCAAGTGGATGTTTGTTTTGCATTAGACAGAGCCAGGTTAGTCTTTTCCACCTGTTTCTAGTCTTTGTGCTAAGCTAACTGGCTGCTGCCTGCTGTAGCCTTATATCTAATGGACATACACTCACCAAGCACTTTATTAGGAACACCTGTGCAATCTAATGCAATCCAATACAACAGCTCTGCCATAAATTCTACTTTTATGAAGCTTATACAATTTCAGTTTTTGTTGATGGTGATAATTCTACTTTATGTTTCCTAATATTTAGTCCACCCCATTAACATACATGGGGGGGGACAAAATATTAGGAACACTTTTCAATAAAATGAACTTCAGTACGCCACCACCACCCACCACAACGCTTTATTAGGAGCACGATTGCACAGGTGTTCTTAATAGTGTAAATGACAGCAGTATCAATCGTCTCATCAAGCATGTACACAGCAGTTTGCAAATATGAGAAGCGTAAGCATCAGGACAGGTCAAGGATACTCTGACATGTCATGCCATAAAGCATATGGTAATGTTACCTATTGCAGTGGTGAAACACAGGTGCCACTTCCACAGATGGCTCAAGTCGCATTCTTAGACCTTTTTTGACAGCAGACGTTTTGACTTGTCATAGGAGAAAAAGCACAGGCATTATTAACATATGGCTCTGTTCCATTTAGGTGGCTCTAGTTCCCGGACTAGGAGGTATTGTGCATGCTGGCTCACACTGACATCGCTTACCGGGGCACTTAAACAGAATGGAGCCATCATTAAATGTTATTAGTTCCACCTGAGCTTTTCATGTTTTGACAAGTCAAGATGTCTGCTGTGAAAAAAGGTGTATAATTAGGGTTGTCAAAGGACACACTGCTTACTGCCTCCAGTGTGTTTGAGGCAGTCCTGATGAGCTGTCCAGCAGAGATTACTTCACCACGGCAGAAGAGACCCTATTTTCATGCAGGTGCATAGATAGCACAAGGCATTGATTTGCATTGGTGAGGTTAAATTTTTCGAGGGCACTACTCAACTACACCTGCTTGGTATTTTGGTGACTTGCTGTTTACCGAGGCGGGAGGAGATGATAAGGGATTACTTTTAATAACACCACGAGCAGGTGCACTATGCTTCCTTGGCCATGAAAATACTAAAAGTATACAGACACACCCTGTGTGAGTTGCGTACCCTTCTGTGCCTTCATTGATGAAAGCAGGATATGGCTGTTCTCAGATGCTATTCATTGTTACTTGTAACACCAGTGGTTGCAAAAGTGACAGCAACAATTGAGTCAACAGCAAATACATTGCAGATCACAAGTTTTGTTTTGTATTTTTGAGGTTGAGCACGCAATTGCAAGGCACACTTGCTTCTCTTTTTCAGAGCTATTACATTGCCTTTTGCTTTAATTCTGATTCGTCTAATATTCAAATCATCAGAGAGTCTTTATAGATAAACTCAACTGTAACTTGCCACACATCCTATGTGAGTTAGTGAGTTAAAAAGTCATTTGGGGAATGTATGTATAGGTAATTAAATAATGCTATAAAAAACACAAAATTATATTGCTTTTTCTGGGGTTTATACACATATCAAAAAGACAAAATCAAGCATTAAAAGACCAGTGCTAAAGTTAATCGTCTTTTCATTAGGTCATTTAATGAGAAGAAGAGAAGAGAAGAGAAGAGAAGAGAAGAGAAGAGAAGAGAAGAGAAGAGAAGAGAAGAGAAGAGAAAAGAAAAGAAGAGAAAAAAGAGAAGAGAAGAGAAGGTCTTTATTGAAAACTCCTTGTGGAGCACTTCTCTGTGTGAAATAGAGAGTAAAGGCTGGAAGTGCAGATATTGGTTTATCTATAAAACACTGTAGACTCGTTCACACACACACACACACACACACACACACACACACACACACACACACACACACACACACACACACAAATACACACAAATACACTCACACTCACACACGAGAGAGGGAAAGAGAGAGAGAGAGAAGGCCACCAGAGCCAGACACTCAGCACTATTTCACCAAACCAATTATCCACAGAGCTATAGCTCAAACTGATATAGTACATTTTAAAAAGAAATACACACACACAGAAGTACGCATGTTTGCGTGGGTGCACACACACACATACACGCGCACACACGCGCGCGCACACACACACAGACACACACACACACACACACAGCACAATCCCATATCTCAGTCTGATTTGTTCTGATACTGTGGGTCCAGTGGGTGGCTCTCAATCTGCTGACAGAGACACACAAACACCAATTTTACAACCTTAAGACAACTTCCTGTCCTCCTCTGAGCAAACAAAGATGGAGTGAGAGGCAGGGGAGAAAGAGATTAATAGACAGAAACTGCAAGAAAAATTGGAGGTGAAAAACTGTGAAAGGTAAAGAAAATGGGAAGGACGTGAGTGATGTGGTGAGTAATTTTACGAGAGGTCAGGGGGGTAGATGAATTATCAGATCCTAAAAGCTCACAAGGCGGTTTAGGGTGGAGTGATTTATAATTCTAATTCAGCATGCGCTGAGGCCCGTACTGTATAGTATTTTATATATATAGGCCGTATATACTGTATTTTCTTTTTTTTGTGGGCACTGATGACTTTTTGTCCATGGTAGCTTGAAAGTTGATTATTGTTATTATGATTTTTATTATTTTTTCCTTCCACACATCAGTTGACAAAATAATCTCACCTCAAGTTCCATTTAGTAGTTGTTCTAGAGCTTTTGATCACATAATCTTCATTTACTGATAATGAGGATGAAGATTACTTTTAAAGCGAACACGGACAAGAGGTTGTTAAAATGCTCAGAAAAACAGGAGATTTAAGCATATAAAATTGCCTGACAACTGGGCAAACTCCACATGCTGATAAAGATCATGTGATATGAATGAAAGCTCCAAAACAGCTACTAAATAAACCTTGAGGGGTGATTATTTTGTCAGCTGCTGTTTCCAAAGTCAAGAATGCACTTTAAACTTCACCAAATCTAACATTTGAAGGTAAGTGGAGTGAAACCTACTGTCCCATCAGAATACATTGTTTTGCAGGATACTGTAAGAGGTGGGAGTGAATTAGATGCAGCACATACTGGGTACCTCTGAGACCACCAGTGGCAGATAATTCTAATTCACAGACCTGAGAGTCACCCGAAGCTTCCCAGAGGTAATTGTATCCTAACATTTTCCTCAGAGAACTAAAAAGCAGTCCACTGTACAGAATATAGCTGCCTAGCACCAGACCAGGGAATCCTCTCTGGAGAGTCTGTAGGCAGGAGTGATGGCTTCAAGAATAATTTTGCTTCCCTCACTCTGGAGTCTGACTATAAGCGACATGATCAACAAGTCATCGGAAATCCCTTCATTTCCTGAAAGAGAGCTGAGAGACCAGGAAAGCTCAGCTGATGAAAGCCCAGTCAACTTGATCATCAGCTTTCATCAATCTGTTCTGATTTGCATGCGTCCTTGCTCCCCTACCAGCATGTTTTCAGTGCATGAACGAAATTTCTAACTTAAAAAATTGAAAAGAAGTTTCTTCCATGCAATAAAAATGTAAGGATTAAAGGACAGGTTCACAAATTTTCAAGTCTGAAAAATTCAGGTGGCCAAATGAACACTGAAACAGGTTTTGCTCACTGTAATCATTCCTCCTGTTCATACTGACCATTAGAAGATCCCCTCTGAATCCACTTAAAATGTACAGTGAGTGACAGGGATGGGAATCGAGAACCAGCTCCAAAATGACATATACATTGGAATCGTATGCCTCCAAGCTAATCAATTCCTTTTATTGATGCCGGCATGTTTTTCTGACAGTTGCACATTGCAAAACAATGACATCAAACTCATTTGTCTACACTGCTGGAAACTTGGTAATGTTGATTTTTTCTTTAACTAAGAAAATGAAAATTAAATGCTGCACAAAGTTCAAACCGGTTCCAAATTAAACAGCAGTTAAACAGTGAAGCTTTTGCACACTTGAGTCACATGCATGCGTTTTTTTCTACTCTGTTTCTACACTGTCTTCAGACTCAGAGATAATAGAACAGTTGAGTTGATGCTGAAAACCTGTGTAGGCCTTTTTCCACACAGAAAATTTGTCAGGAATCAATTAGGGAACTGATAAAAAATCTGTAATGGCATCGGTATCGATTAAATCTTATCAATTCCCATCCCTAGTAAGTGATGGGGGACAAAATACACTGTGCTCGTTTTGAGTAAAAAATTATTTAAAAGTTTAGCTGAAGATAATATGAGCCTTCAGCTGTCAGATTTAGTCAAATCAAGTGGATATCTTCCACAGTTACAGTCTTGGTACTAAAATAATTCCCTCTGTGTCTTGACGGAAAGTGTTTTCTTGTTCAGTTGCAGTGGAAGGATTGTGACAAAAAGAGAGAACTTGGCACTAAGAAGACAGGAACTTTGAAAGATATTGACTTGATTTGACTAATTTGGACAACTGAAGCCTGATATTAGCTTCAAATAAATTTATAAAGATATTTTTGCACAGAAGAAGGGCTTTGGATTTTGTCCCCCGTCACTTAAATTGAAAGTGCCTTATGAAGGGTTCTCTTAATTGCCAGTATGAACAAGAGGAATGATTACAGCAAGAAAAACATATGTCAATGTTCATTTGGGCACCTGACTATTGTTTTAGGACAGACTTGGAAATTTGTGAACCTATGCTTTAAGGCAATAGGAACAAAACTTTCCAAAAAAGTGCATCCATCATTGGGGTCGGTAAGTTAGAGCAATTTTTGTTGGGGATTTAATTTTGCTGTCAGGTTTCTCCTTAAAAATCTTTTTTTCAATACCAAGTTGCTTTCCTCTTGTATTACACAAAAATTAAAGTTTTTCTGCCAGTTTCTTCTTTGTTGTTTCTCCCATTTTTCTTTGTGATGTTTCATGTTGTTAAGAAAAAAAAATGTATTTTTGTTCAGTGGCTTATTATTTAAATCAGTGATTCAGTGATGCCTCTGATACCTTCCCATCTTATGTTTTGGTTCCTTTTAGTTTGGTCTTTTCCTCATTGTGCTGTGTTTTATATAGTAATTTATTTTGCTTTAATTATTTATCTATTTATATTTTTTTTGTGTGAGTGTGTGTGTGAAGCACTTTGTAACTGTGTGTTTTAAAAAGCGCTATATAAATAAAGCTTTGCCTGCTTACTGATGAGCAGGCTGGCACCTTGCATAGCAGCCTCTGCCATCAGTGTATGAATGTGCGTGTGAATGGATGAAAGTTTGCATGTATTGTAAAGCACTTTGAGTGGTTGATAAGACAAGAAAGCCGCTACATAAATGCAGTCTATTTACCATTTACTCATTCTGGATACTTTATTATTGATAATGTATAATAACACATTATAACCTGTCAAACTGTCAGCTTGGTTTTATATTGGAGGGACGTAGGATTAAGTGGCTGTCTTTTCGGATGCTGTGACAAGATGTCAAGAAATAAAAAGCAGATTTCTAGAACTGATTAGGAAATTGACATAGCTGTCTGTTGAAATTGTTTTCTCAAGATCCAAATATGGCAGAACAACATGGACTGGTAATTTTGGTGTCAGATGTGATTGGCTCTTTTGTCAATAAGGGAGCAGTTGTGCGCATTGACAAAGTGCCTGACTGACAAGTGAGCAAAAAGAAGGAGGAGGAACAGAGAAAGGGATGAAGACAACATGCTTAGGTGAAATCGGTGACAAGAGTTTTATTCTTGCTTTCTCAAACACTGACTGATGAATTATTTATTGGAGCATGAAAGTGTAAAAATGCTCTCATTACGAGATCCTTATCCTATAATACAGTGTACAAGGCCTGTTTCACAGCCTGCACGTATATATACAAATACAAAAATGCTCACACAGACGCATACACACAGCAGAGCTCACCCCTTTAGCTGCACTGGGCAGCCATTAAATATTGAATCAATGTGGAGCTGAGCATGCTGTGGTGAGACAAGGTCAAATAATTCATATCACACACACGCACACACAAACACGTATGCGTGCGCACACAAAGAGGTTACAAACCACGCAAGGCATCATTGATTTTCTGTTCAAGACTGCAAGAAACAATCAGCACACAATTTACTATTCAGCAAACACTTATTTGAACAAAGAGACAGTAGATGAATAGTTTTTTTTTTGAAGTAAAAATAAAAGAGCATCAGCAAAGCAACATATCAAAACAGGCTCTTTTAACCAAGCGATTCCCCATTTACAGTAAGTCTGCTTTGATTTTGTTGCTCCAAGAATTCTAAATGGCTTTAATTTCAGTTATATAAATTAAACAAATCCTTTTTAATTGTGGCAGTCAAAGACACCACATAACACGCTTTGAGTGTTAGGTTTGATTCAAGACCGATGAATCATGAAGATCATGTGATATGAATGAAAGCTCCAAAATGCATGATCAATGGTGTTAAGGGAAAGCACATGATAACATACAGGAATTCTTCACAGATGCACTTGGTTGTGATATTTATCATATTTATCTGACCAACCTGACTCACCTCTTTTTGTCAAACAACACATACATCTGCACCCTGCCTGGCCAACATATTCTGTAAAATGTGTCAACACTGACTTGTAATCTATGGGATATCCACACCCATCAGCTGTGAACAACAAGCAACATGAATACTAGTCCTATAGAGGATTAAAAGAGCAAAAATAAAAACATTAAATAATCATGACGGTGTTTGGCTGTAAGATATATATTTTCAAACGAGACCAGTCATTTACACATTCAGCTGCACAATAAAAAAAATGAGATGTCCAATTACAAATATGCTAGTTGTGAAGGTGCTAATGAATTTTAACATATGCTTAGAAACATGTCAAATGATCAAAGAGCATTTATGGATGTGCATGTGAATGAGCACACGTTTGTGCTTGATGATGCACGCCTGAGGCTTTTCACGGACATGTGATTACTGTAAGAATTTTGTCTCACCATGATGTTGCTGTGGATGAAGCCCTTGCGGTAGCGGGCGGGCTTGAGGTGGGGATACTCTTCAGTGCTGGTGACCCGGATGTTCCAGACACGTCTCCAAGCCTCGTACAGCTGCAGGTGTACCGGGTAGACCCCTGAGTGGTGAGGGGCCACGGCGTAACCCATGTCCACTGGAATGTTGTGTTCCTAGATGGGGAAGACACATATACAAAAACACATGTGTGTGAGGGTTATGTACATTACTGTAACACACAAGTTATAGGTGTTATACACGCAAACACACTGAGCCCAACAGCCTGACCTTGTAGAAGGAGCATATGGGTTTGTGTTGTGTTTGTTATGACACTGGCCTTAAGGTTGGAAATAAGAAAAAAAAAAAAAAAAGTTTGTGTATGTTTTATGTGTATGTGTATATGAGTGTGAGGGTGGATGGTTTGTGGGTGCATCTTGCAGACTGATGGTGTTGTCCTTCGCCACACACTGGCAAAGCCAAGCATCAATGGTCAGGAGATGAGAGAGTGGAGTATGTATGTGTGTATACGATAAAGGTTAAGGATCACATTTTATGATCACATTCACCTTCAACAACATGAACCAGCTCCCCCATCACTGTACTGTATGTGTAACACGATACTCCGGTATGGTCATACAAATCATCTCCACTCACACACACACACACACACACACACACACACACACACACACACACACACACACACACACACACACACACACACACACACACACATACCAACAAAGCACAGCAAAACAGAGCAGAGCAGAGCAACAATAGTACTCTACCTTGTGGACTTCAGATTAAAACAGTAGACATTAAAAAGGGCTCAGGTGTGCCCATCAAAGTGCATCATTCCCCACTGGAATATTATGATTGTTAGGTTTTAGAAAATTAGCACAAAATGTTAAATTTTGCAAAAGCATTCTTATTGCATATGGTGAAAGAAGTAAAACTATTTTCCTACGTTGTTGTGGACCCAATCCAAACCTCTTAAAAATACGTTCATATGCAACTAATTTGCATGTTCTGCAGGAAGTGTAATTCCGCCCTGATTATAATTTTTCTAATCAACTTAACAAGGACATAATAAACTGCACACATCTGCAAAACATTCCCTGTCAAAGTCTTTCATTTGTTTTTCTGACAGCATCTGCCTGCGACACATAAAGCACATTTTGAAACTAAAACTAACATTTCAAAGGACAAGAGACTTGAACCCTGGTCTCCAGTGTTTATGTCCTGTGTAATAAGAATGTCACACTTCCTGGACGCATATGCCAGTGTGTTTTAAGCTGTATATTTCCCATGTGTTGTATGCTATATAACATAGTGAAAATAACAACTGTATTCCTTTTTTAGCCTGTGAATAAAGTTAGTCATAACAGTGCCAGTGCTATGACCTGCTAACATCATGTCTGTAATTTGCTGTGGCAAAGAAATGACAATTACTAATAGCAACAGACATCCTTGAAGAAAATGCAATCATGAGAAACAAAGAATGATTAAAAGGACACACAAAAGGAAAGCAACAAGGATATAGACAGCTGCAAGAAATGTGTGTATGTGTGTGTTTATGTGTGTGCGCGTGTACATCCATTCTCACCAGAGCGAACTCCTTGTTGAGGACCATCTGCTCCAGCAGTGAGGACTCGTTGTGGAAGAGGTGAGGCTGCATGTGGCTCCACATGTGGGGGAACCACCAGAACTCATCCACATACTTCAACAGTAAATCGTCTCCCTTGTCCTCCTCCACTGTGCCTGCAAACACAAACACACACACACACACATACACACACACACACAAGGACAAAAGGACAAGGAATGACACATATACAAATGCATGCTTCATGAGGATTCAGAGCATGTTAAAAATTGCTGCTGTACACAGCTTCATACTGGTATAAGGTTATATAATCAAGCACCTGGGTTGTCTTACTGTAAGCTCGTGTTGCTAAATAAGGAGATCTGATACCATGGTGATGAAATATGATGCCATAGCAATAACAGATGCTATGGTAATATGTTGTATTCTATATCAGATTTCATCTAATTATAATCATGTTCAGTCTCAACTCAATTTTTCTTTTCCAGTGTGTCCTATTTCTTTGTTCCCTTGCTGCAGATTTAAACACTTTAACACGAAAAATCTATAAAATCTGTCCTTGGAACCACAACAGAGCTTATAATACACAGCTGTATGTCACAGTCTCACAAATATGCCTACAGTATATAAATATGACTCTGTAACTCCAAATCTAGAGACGGAAAAAGATAAAAAGATTGGATATCTTATCACATGTATACACTATAAACTACAGCAAGCTTGTGGGATTAATTCAGTCCTCCTGTGACTACTGTGCTGTAAATTCATGCTTCATTTCAATGCAATCATCTTTATGTAATTTATTTAAATGTTGTTTTTTTTTACTGTTTGCTTGTTTTTTTTTTATATTTTTTGCAAAATAAATGTACAAATTTAAATTAAATCATTTGCACTTTTGTTTTCATCTTGATAGATCTTTCTTTCACAAGTCATTGTTATCTGTCTAATATGAACGTGTAAATGGTTACTGACATACAGTAATCTGTGTTTATATGCACAACAGAAATCTACATCATAAAAAAAACTGAATCATTTTGTCCACATTTTGTATGATGCAAAGTGCCATGTTTCAAACCTGCAAATAAATAAGGCACAGATTTTCCATCACGACTACTCACAGTGAAAAGAATAAAGTTATTTAGACACTTCCATATGATAATGTGCTGCTTTTTTGAGATCAAAACAGAGTTGAATCATAATACTAATTGTAAAGATCATCTTATATTATTAATATTAATTGCTATTACTGCTAAGTTTCCAATTGATGGATTGTGGCAGGTACAAACAAAACTGTAAATGTGAAAATATCAATTAAAACAAAAAGGGAAATAAGGGATGTTTTAGTGTAGAAAATGAAAACGGCTTTTTAGTAAAACTGCTGGCATACTGTACGCTCAGTTTACATAAGAACAATGGATAGCTCATTATTTCATGAAGCTAATTATCGAAAAGTCTGCACCAATTTAGTAAATTTCTGACAATTTACTAATGCATTTTGTGTGTCTACACTAGACACTAGACGTAGTGAAGTAATGTATAAATCATGCTAGGTCTAGGTTATACTATTTTTTTTTTTTTTTACAGTGATGCTTTATAGTTCTAGTAAAGGCACAGTATTTCTATTTCAGCCTTACAGCGCTCACCTGTGTGGTAGAACTTTCCAGAGAAGCCCAGGTTGAAGGTAAAGTTGGAGATCTGAGAACGCAACTGCTTTTGAGTATCAAGGAGAGCCTGCAGACAGACAGATAGATAGATAGATAGATAGATAGATAGATAGATAGATAGATAGACAGACAGAATAACATGAATCCCCTTCAGTACATCAGTTTCATCTCTCCCCTGTCTGCAATTGCATAGATAAACACCTGATTCAGGTCTAATGCCTCTCTGTTGTACATTTAAGTGAACTCTGGTACCTCAGAGAACTATCATGTTGGCTGTGGGAACTCATCCTATGACATTACAGTGTTTTTCATTATTTTGTAATTCTTATTCTGTTTTCAATGTGCACAAGTGGCTGTTCCTGTCCTTAAAGTTACCTCAGTCGCTGGTTTCAATGCGTGAATCAGGATTTTCTCCACTTATTTAATGACTTCATTAGTTTACTGGCCTTTAAACAAAGACTCTGTAATGAGTGTTAACTAAAGAGAGTTGCACACTTGCACACACAGTCACACACCGACAGTAATGCGAGTTAATGAAGGTCAGTGCATTAGTAGCCTCTGGAGGGTGGACTAATAACCCTCCCACACACTCCTCCCTTCTCATCATTCACTCCATCCATCCCTAACACTACCAAATGAAACCCAGCAACCCCCCCCCTCTCTCTCTCTCCCTCTCTCTCTCTCTCTCTCCTCAACTACTGCCTCCTCTCATTCTGACTCTCCCTCTTTTCTTCCATCTTCCCGCTTCTGAAAACCTGCAGTCACCTCTCTGCCCCCCTTCCCCATTTGTCTCCCCCCCACCCCCCTCACTGTTCTCTGAACCTCCATCTCTCTCTCGCTTGCTCCGTGAAAATGTCACATTCTCAGGAGACGGGGCTGTTCTAATTTGAAAGGAAGGCTGAAGCAGCATGGAGGAAAGATCGCTCCCTCTCTCTTTCTATAACTCTCTCCCCTTGCTCTTTCTCTTGCACTCTCCCACCCCATCTTCTTGCTATCGTTGCACTTCTCACCGTTTGCCCCCACAAATATTTTGTTTATTTCTGAAACTCTCTCTATATATTCTCTCTATATTTCTCCGTCTGTAGGGTCTTTCTGTCGGGCTAAGCGCCACATCTCTATTACCAATCTTTGTCATGCTGCTTTTAATCGATCCCCAGGAACCTTCTCTGATTTACGAGACCTGAGCAGCTGATGTCAGAGCAAGGAATCGGTTCCAGGCAGTCTTTCTTTCTCCCTCTTTATTTTATCCTCTCCTGTGTATGTGTATGTGTGTGTGTGTGTGTGTGGCTCCCAAACTCACAAATATACAGGCACATGCACAGTGTCTTAATTAGCTCTAATCTAATGGTGTTGAAGATGACTGCATGCTGACAGATGTGCACAGCTCCCTAATCTGATCCCCTGTCTCCTCTATTATGACATCCTCTAAATTTTACACACACACACACACACGCATGCCCGCACGCACGCACGCACGCACACACACACACGCACACACACACACACACACATACACACACACACACACACACACACAAAGACAAACGTGTGGATACAGAGATTTAAGAATTAAATTAAGTTTGTAGCTGAGTGCTTTGCATTCTAACTCAATATACACTCCCCGATGCACTTGGTCGAAATGCATTATTAACGTGTGTGCTCGTATATGTGAGAGTCGGCGTAGGTGTGTGTCCAAGTATGCAGTATATTAGTTTAAACACCTCATTTGTATTCTGCTACGTAACATCCATAGCAGAAAACAGAAAAGCCATGAAAGGATATTTTTGTGATGCGTCAGTGAGACTCAGAGGCACAAATGACCATACGAGCCCTTTTGCCATTTAACTATCACAGCGAACATTTTGTCACCTTTATTTTCTTCCTATTTTGGGAAAGTTATGTCTTCATTGCGCGGTAATGCCACTATGAGCAGAGAAACATTTTTAAAAGCCTACATGGCGCTGCATTTATGGTGCTCCGTCATCCGAGAATTGATAGTTGGCTCCTGAAAAGCACTGCGCTGACGAGCCATGTTTTGGGAATTTCAAATTCCAAAAAGCAAACATGGATGTTCTGAAAGGACTAATGTGAACTTGGCAGTTTCTTGCATTAAAGAGATTTTTGTTCCGCAGCCAAAACTCAAATCTTACATGTCAGAGAATACACCAGCAAGAAAGAAGAGTTTTCAAAATACTCCCTCGCAGCTGCAGCACTGATTATGAAACTTTCACAGGCAACCCATTGCTCACTGTGATGGATCAGCTTTCTCAAGCAAGTTTCCAGTCTCTGCAAAGTGGTTTTAAAACCATTCAAAAGATGTATTATGTAATAGGCTACATTTAATAGATAAACTTTGCAGTTTACTGGTTTCATTTCAGAGAGCTTGGCTTATAATAGCATAATGCTGCTGCAGACAATAAAGAGAACATTACTGACAAGTCGCCTATTGTAAAATTCTAAATAATCCTAACTTTATCATTTCAAACCCTGTTATTATTAATATAAATGTCCTTCTAGGACAATATATTTATTTATTTTATGTTGAATTGTTAAGAATTATAAAGTTTAAAGATATAATAACATAGCTTGTTGTTTCTATGTCACTCAATTTTGAATTTTGGGTGACTTTTGTGTGTTTTCTTTATGATACTACATGTTAGCTTACACAGACTATAATAATATACTTTCTGTTTTGCTCAGTTTTGAGTAAATTTCTCTTTTGTATCAGTAAAATAAGGATCAGAGTGACTTGCATATCAGCTGAACCTCTCTGTTTTAATAACTTTTTTCCCTTCAAACTCAGTCTATGCTTCCTCTCCAGAGGTTCTCCAAACAGAAGAGAGCAGTTTACTTTCCCCAAACTAGAGTGTTGCTCTCAGAAATCTTCCTTTCAGGAGTCGAAAGCGATGGGAGGACTACTGAAGATCACCATGAAGTGTATACAAACTATGCCCAGCAATAAAAAGGAGTACACTTGGACAAAAACACTTGCACTGAGCACATGACAAAACCCTAACTCTGGCTTTGAGGGACAATGAAGTCCTCTCCTGCTGTTTTTCTGAGAGTAACGGCAGCAGATCCGAGAGAATGGAGGGCTTTGAGCAATATGGAGCCAATCTGTCCGCTGGATATTGAGCTCAAAGCTGGGGATGGTTTTAAAATGGGCCATAAAAGATACTTTATAAGAAGGAAGGGTGGATTTGGATTAGCAGGAGGAGGGACTATGTAGCATGTGAGAGATCTTGACAATCCTAGTGATGAAGGTAAACACACACTGGGATTAGCGGTTAGCGATAGCCCTCATTTCTGTGCCCAATCCCACAGCTGCCTAACACTGCTAGTGTCAGAAGCAATGCCAGTTTGTTTCTGTGTACGTGAGAGCGACTGTGTGTGTGTGTGTGTGTGTGTATGTCTGTGTGTACTTGTGTGTACTTGCATGTGTGTGTGTGTGGTAAGCACTGGAAGAGGTGCCAGCTAGATGTCGGGGTTCAAACAGATGGGAGACAGGCATCTGGACAGCTGGCATTCACTGCCTTCACAAACCCTTTACACCAACCACCTCTCCACCATATCCCCATTCTGTCATTCTTGCCTTTGCACTGTTTTTTTACTTTTCTTTTCTTTTCTTTTCTTTTCTTTTCTTTTCTTTTCTTTTCTTTTCTTTGCTTTTCTTTGCTTTGCTTTGCTTTGCTTTGCTTTGCTTTGCTTTTCTTTTCACAGCCTTAAGCCTGGTTGGGAGATCTAAAATAACAAAAGTAATTATAAAATAAATTATTTGCAAGTGAGCATTCATATGCAAACAGATTTTAGGGCAACGAGAAAATTAGACACATCTTATGGGGTTTCATCCTTGTACGAAAGCAGGTCAAAGTTCTTGATTCCTCTATACGAGCTTGTGCCTGTGTGTGTGTGTATCTGTGCATGTAATGTGAACACCAGACCAGCAAATTTAACTGGGTCAGGCATTTCTATTTGATGAGCAGGAAGAGCACTTTACCAGTTAATGCCAGTCTTCGTTTTGCTTACTCTTCCCTTCTCTGTCTCACTTCCAGTCTTGCTTGTCAAATCCAAGTCAATGTAGCCTTTTTTTTTTTTTTTTTTTATTGGAGCATTTTACAAAATCATCTATTCACTTGCATTTACGGATCCAAGGTTCTTGTGATTGCTTTGGCATCGCTATACTTACACTGAATTCTACTTGGCAGGCCCACAAGGATTTTGAGTTTCAGTGATTGCTGTGACCGCAGAACCTGCCTCATTTTGTGAAAAATAATGCATGGCACAAAGCCACATTCACAGAGTTAATTTTGAGTAAAAATGAGAGCACTGACAAAAAAAAAATGTTAATTAAACAAAAAAGATATTAAGATCATTTTCTTGTTGACAAATAGTTTCTTTGGGGGATTCATTACAATGACACCGCGATGACCGTCTTTTTTGCACTTTATGTTTAAAAAAAGAAAGAAAATCCCTCATATGTAAACATGTAATTTTTTTTTTTTTTATCTAACAGAGTAACTGTAAAACTTCTCCTCTTGCAGACTGATAATTTCACTTGTCCAGATCAGGGCACGAATGAGAACAGATGTCAGAAAGCATCATGCTGGAAGCAATATCCTGTTCTCCTCTGCTGTCCTATATGTCATCTCTTTTTTCCCATTCCCACCTACATTAAAACCTGACACCTAAGATTCCTTATCAATGGTGCCAGCTTTTGCCATGTATTAAATAAATGATGCTGTCTGAACTCAAATGATGTTGTCTGAACTTGCATTAAAAAAGAAGTTTGCGCCTCCAAAAGCCTTCTCTTTTTCTCCCTTTTCCTTCTCTCTCCACTGGTTTTCAGATCTTTTCTCCACTGCTTATGTCTTTTTTTTCATCACTTATGTAACAGCATTTGGCAAAGTAATAAACGGATATGAGGATGTGAGCTCAGTTCCATTGACTTAAGTGGCAAATATGCATCATACTTAATTAGGTCTAAAGATTAACTGTAAGTAGGATTGCACAATAAATTACAGACTGCTAAGCCAAAGACCTTCATTGAAGTCTAGATATTTCCTGCCTTTTTTGTTGTGTTTTCAATTTTAGGTCATCTGTAAGAACCAAAGTGATCATAAAGACATGAAAAAAAGACTTTGCCTCGTGTGTCTTCCTCACAGGCCTGAACATTTAAATTCTTCATTTCAAACACCCCAACATCATTATCTGTCCTCTTCAGTCATACATTGCTCTGTCCTACAGGCAAAAAAACAATTTATGGCTTATTAGGCCACATGAAAGTTGTAATTATTTCATTTGCCAATTGAAACACGAGTAATGAAATTTAAATAACTGCCCCATTGTTTCCTTGAAAGTACATGCTTCACCCTTACAAACTGTTAGTATTCCAACCCTTCACAAAATGCCTTCATAATTAGTCTCTGTAACAAATATCTGAACACAAATCTATTTTTAATGTACCTCATCAGTCATAACGATTTCAATGAATGTTATTGAATGTGCAGAATTTTTTAATTTCTGAATAAATTCAGGTCACATTTAACCCAGAGAGCCTTCTATGTATAAAATGTGTTTCTGCTGCACAAAAATAAATTTCCATTTTTGTATATTCTTTATTTTAGTTAAAGTCATAAAATGTAAGGTTAAAATTTAGGATTTATGGTGTTTTCATTGCTCTCAAATGTAAAAGGGGTTAAATCTTATTTTAGCCAACTATAACTTTTCAAGAGTGCAAGGGATGGGCTGTCACAATATAAAATGGTCAGGGAGGGACTTTCCTCTGAAATGATGACAGTTCATCACTGGACAATCGAACTTACACACATACAAACATGGTGAGTATTTAACCACACATCAGAGAAAGGGAGGATTCTTAGTTAATGTGAGGTGACAGCGCTTTTCACTGAGTTCAGACCCACCTTTAAGGATGATCAACACGCTAAGTTCTATGTGCAAAGTGAGCACATGTGTCTTTGCTTTTTAGTTCACATGCATTATTTGTGTTTGCATGTGTGTTTGTGTGTGAGTGTGTCCTCTCAACCTGGATGACATGAAGGCAGAGAACATCTTAGGGAGGAAAAGAGCACAAACAAGTTGAGAGAGAGGTTTAGGTAAGAATACAAATAGGCAGGAGATAGTAATCAATGACTCAGGCGAGGAGGAAAGGTGAATGCAGGAGGAGGAGACCGAGTAGGAGGAAGGTGATGAAGAGGGATCTGAAGACAACAACCGGACACCTCCCAGCGACGACTCCAATGGAGGCAGAGAAAAGAAAACCTAGACGGATGAATTAAAAAACACAAGCGCCGGCACGCGCGCGTCATTGATGGGGGTTTTTTGACTGGCATCATCCCTCATTTTGAAAAATGTCATGCGTGGGGTGCCTCCCCGTGAATCATTTTTAATAGAGGAAATACAGCTGTGTGTGTGAGTGTGTGCACACAGGACACACCAGGGGGTGTGGGTATTGTTTGTCACCAGATGAACTCGTGGGGTGAGACTAATGAAGAGTGCAGAGAGAAGGAGGGTGGCATTTTAATTGGCCTTTCTCTCTCTCTGTCTCACTCTTTTCTCCTCTTCTGTCTGGGAGAGCAGGAGATGAATGTTGGCTTTACTGAGGTAAGAGGGGATTTCTAACACTGGCAATGCAAACACCTTGTCCTACTAAAAGGCCACTAACACATCCTGTTACATACTCCGATGTAGTGTTACACATAAGCTGTTTTTGAAGCAGATTTATATTTTCACATAGTTTCTGTGTCATTCATAATTATTCACTGTGATATGTGCGCTGTGGTGTGACTTGTTACTGATATCTGCTTGTTACAAAATCATCTCAGAATATTTAGAGTAATATTTAAAATATTCAAAATAAAATATAAGATGTCCTTTTTTCTGATCTGTAATGTCATCATGGCCATCAGTTAGTCTGTCCCAAATTCCAACTTAGGACAGTTTCCTCGTTTTCATCACATATCATATCATCACACCCACACTATTTTACACAACCTTAGCTTCACTTTGTGGAAACATCTTGCTTTCATGATTAAATAATTTCTTGAATTCCACATGCATTCATCTTTTTAATTGAATAAAGAGACATCTTTTCAAGCTGTAACCTTCAGCGAAAGCTAGATGAATGCTTGACTTGGTCATCTAGTATGACTCATCCTTTCAACAGCTTTTCAATTACATTTTGCTAGAAAGGAAAAACTTCCATTCATCAGCCCATCTGAAAGCGAACATGATTTACAAATCAAATAAACCCCATCATGACAAATATATGACACTGAAAAGATACTACTGTACTACAATAAATTGGCTGATTTGAATGCGCACATGTGTTTATGCACGATTATTAATACATAATCACGGTTTACACGTTTACTTGTTACTTAAAATATGCCTTGTTCAGACTGTAATCTGACAACTCTACCCGAGGCTCTCCGTGGAGGGCTGCTACAAATCACCATATTTCTGCTCCTGCACCT
Source organism: Thunnus albacares (assembly GCF_914725855.1). Taxonomy (NCBI): domain Eukaryota; kingdom Metazoa; phylum Chordata; class Actinopteri; order Scombriformes; family Scombridae; genus Thunnus; species Thunnus albacares. The sequence continues at coordinate 20,429,622 of NC_058108.1, read as the reverse complement.
CCTCCCCTCTGCTTCACTATTTCCCTTCAGCATTTTGTTTCTCTGAAATCGCGTAAAGTTAGCTGCTAGCTCTTCCCCTAGGCACCATACACCACCTTCCCCACTCTTCTCCTCTCTTCCTCTCTCCCTGCAAATCTTTTCCTTCTTTTTTTCCTCTAGTCTTCCTCTCTATGATTGCCAACTATCCTGAAGGAGAGAGAAGAAATGTTGGAGTAGTGTGAGTGTTTCAAATAGCATCAATCTCTCTTTTTTTCTGCCCCTCTCACTATTTATCCATCTCTCCATCTCCCTCTCTCGACCTCTTCCTCCATCCCCATCTCCCCGTCCTTCTGCTACGGCACTGGTTCATCCTCATGTATATTTATGCTACAAAGCTGAAGAGTCAGGCAGACTTAAAATGAAAACTCCCAACTAGAGAGTGGTTGTGTGCTCATTTTGTGAGTGTGTGTGTGTGTGTGTGTGTGTGTGTGTGCACGCATGGTCTGTGTTTGTGTGTGTGTGTATGTGTGTGTTTGTGTGTGTGTGTTTGGATATACACTCTTTTATCCTTTTTGGATACAAGCATCTTTTTTATATTCAAGGGTGGAATTCCTCTCCACTTCACCACCCACTGCAGTCCTGTTTTCTCAGCCTCCCCATTCCTCTCATCTCCTCCCCAAGTTTCAGCCACGGACAGGTGGCTCACTTGGCCCGACGGTACAGGTGTCAGCCATTGACGGAAAGTGACATTCTAATCTAAAATAGTGATTCAGAAAACACCCACGCACAAACACACACATATATATACACACACACACACACGCATATCTCCCTATCATGTATATCCTGTGGCTGCACTGAGATGGGCAGAAGCCTTTGGCCTTAGCTCATGCATATCACATAAATCTCACCTGTCTTAGAGTCCCACACACACTCCCACACATGAAAACCCACTGACAGGGTTGGGCCGATGTAAACATTTTCAAACTGGTTTAATATTAAGCCAAATACCAGACTGGACTGGTAATATCGAATTTTACCACTAGGTGTTGCGCCTGACTCAGCCGCTCCGAGCGGAACATAATGACGGCCCATGAATGAGAATGTAGCGGCAACACAATCAGGACAACTGATTGTGACATCGAGTTTTTCTTTCTCACGACAACCATTCAACATCGCACCAGTGGGACCAGCTTTACAAACGCAACCTGACTGTCCCTGACTGAGTGATGATGTTACACCATTGGTTGGCCAAAGGTAGCTTAAGTTAAGTATCCCAGAATGCATTTCACACCAACCGGCAGTGATGATGGCAGAGATAAAGCTGTTGTCATTTTCGCTGTAGGACTGTTAATATATCACTTCATCAAGTTTTAATATCTTTTAGGCGATATGTGGTCAGTTTATCCAAATAACAACATTTACGTAAGAAAAGAGGACCTGTGCACCGTCGCCAGTGTGACTTAGTGTCAATTTACATCTAATGATGACAAATGCTGGTTCAGTTGGTTTGCATAGAATCAAACCAGCTTAAGCTCAAACACCAGACCAGACCAGCAAAACCGGAAACTGACCCAGCCCTACCCAACGAACACAATTTGTTTCCCTTCAATGCCCCTCAGTGCTGACACAGTGGGAGAATGTGACCACCGATTTAAAACAAAATTCCTCATGCTGAAGGGTTTTATCAACACTCCAGCAAACCTGAGATTTTTTTTTTTCTCTTATAGATGTCAGCTTCCCACAGAAATGAAGTCTTACATGCATGTGAGTGTGTGCAAACACTGTATTTCTCTATGTGTACATGTGTGGAAGTGCATGCCTATGTGTGTATGTCTTTGCTCATGCAAGCGTGTGTGTTGAAACAATAGCTGCCTTGAGAGGCAGGCTGCATGGCTGACTCTCCTTTAGTCTCCCTAAGAGGAGGAACGTGGGAAAAGAGGAATAAGTGCCATTCATCTTTTCAAAGGCTTATTCACTACCTCTCTTTCTCTCCCGCACCCCTCCTCTTTCCCTCTTTCACTCCACGTCTTTGTTCCCTTAAATGGCCTCTTTACTTCTGGCTAAACCTCCATTTGAGATAAATACCCTCTTGCTGTACCCCAACACATATGCTTTATACACAACGCACTTGGCACACAACACACATAGACATTGCACACACACACACACACGCATGAGCTTTCCCAAATACCCCCTCAGTGCACCCATGCCCAAGTTAAATCCTCTGAAATACACTCCTGGTAAAATCTTTTGCTGAGCTGTCAGACTTATAGTGCAATAAGTAAACATTTCTTATCTTCAAGAGTGCAAAGCCATCAATTACTATTTTTAGAAGTTGATAGCAGAATGGAAAATCTAATCCAACACCACTGACCTGACAGGAATTCATCTTCTCTATCCCACTCTGTCTCTCTCTAATGCACATTATCGCACACCCATCACCCTAAATACCTTCACATCCTTGGCGTTCATGCGTGTCCCTTCCTTCCCCACGAAAATGTCATCTATATCCACCAGTATGTGCCGGTCCAAGCCCAAAGTAAGCTTCCTGTCTGTGAGGTAGGAGATGGCGTCCACCAGGATGAGTCTGTGGAGCCAGTAGCCCAGTCCTTGGCCAAAAAGCACCCTCCTCACCCCATCATAGAGTCCCATGTCCTGTACAACAGTGGCTTGCAGGCCTAGACTGAAGCCAGGCCCTGGATTATCACCACTACCTGCCCCTGCTCCCTCCTTGGCCCGCGCATGCAGCACAGCCTGGTACGTGGAGTGATTGGAGGAGAAGGAGGTCCAGTCCTCCCCAGGTAAGGCCCCTCGATCCGTCCCAGGCTTGGTTAGGTGGAGGAGGGGAGAACTAGACACCACACAGCAGTCCCACAGCACCTGGTTGGTCCTAAGCACCAGCGGGAGGCCTCGGAGTTTGAGGAGAGGCGGGGAGTTCTCGGTGGAGCGGTAGAAACCTATGATGCCCACTCTGTACTCAGTACAATATTGATGCAACAGCTGTCTGTTCCATGTGTCTGCATGTACATACTTTAATAGATTCTCATAAATGATGAGTGAATATCGTCCGCGGCCCTTTTCTGTCAGCGGCGGAAGGTCACCCTTCCCTGAGGCAATCTCCATGCGGAACTGGAAATGCGCTGACTCCAAAATAGCCACAATGTCCTGACCCAGCTGGGAATACTGGGACTCCACCAGCACCAGCACTACCGGGTCAGTGTGGACATGTGTGTGAGGAGGGTTAGGGGGGTACGGGTATGGGAGTTGACGGTACGGGGACATGGAGAGCGGCTGTGAGCAGGCAGGCTCAGGAGATTGTCCAAGTTGCATGGAAGGCGAGGAGTTTGTAAATAGAAAGTATGCAGAGAGGAGGAGGGAGAGGAGACAGCAGGAGGCCAGCAGGAGCAGGAGCCTGCGTAAGTGGCGACGGAATCGCACGGCCACCGTCATCACGAATCCAGGAGGTGTTGTGCGTAGGAAGAGGTGTCTTTTTTAGTTTGCTGAAGCCCAGAGAGTATGTGCACAGCTTTTGGGGGTTTGAGGAGCCCAAGAGATTGTCTATATGTGTGAAAAAAGGAGCAAAGCCACTCAGGGGTGTGTCATGTCACCATGGCAGGTGGAGAAGAAAGCTTTGCTGGATGTCGGGGAACAAAGGTCTTCATTGAGGAAACGCAGTCGAGGTACTCTCCTTCCAATCTTCCCTGTGGACTCACATGCAGAGATGGAGCGAGTGATGATTAATGTCTGCAGAAAAAGGGGACAAGGAGAAAAGAAGAAAGAGTGAATTTTCTGGGCAAGGTTGAATAGTATGCATTAGTTCTCTGCGTACGTGCTTACGGGTGTGTGTGTGTACCTAGGTTGTGCCACCCTGGGGAATGTGAGGGCACAGCTGGTAACTACAGATCTGATTGAAAACAACTTGCATCCTTAGGGCTTATCCAACCTCTGGCGCGCACACACACACAAAGTGACATCACATTTAAAAGCACAAACACAACAAAAAAGTCAATCCTCACAAATAAACAACAGCTGGTTGTGTGTTAATACAGCAGTGAGGGGAGGTGGATGAGAGCTCAACTAATCAGTCCCATAAAGCTCTACAGAGAATTCTTCTAATTGCGCCAAACTCTGTGCACTTCTGTCCTATTCCTAAACCTAATCATCTAAAATACCACAAAATTAGAGTTGGAATCCTTTTGCCAGGAGCACTAATCTGGGGGGAGCCCATGACAGTACAGAAGAAATGGAGAGCGAGAGAAAGTGCAAGAATAAGGGAGACGGAGAAAAAGAGCAGAGAGAGGAACAAAATGCGATGAATTATAGAAAGAGACAAAAAAGACCAGGATTAGCATCTTAATGTATGTGCCGGGAGCCAGGGAGAAGAAAAGATCCCACAGCATCTCTTTCTCTCTCTCTTTTCTCTCTACGCCTCACTCCCCCCCTATCTTTCTACACCCCTCTTTCTCTCCTTCTGTCTTTTTGAATATCAATAGTCTTTCTTCACGTACCCCATCTTTCTCTCCTTCCTTGCCTTTAGAGAGCATACGCAAGGAGAAGGTCATAGACGAAGAACTCCAGTTATATATCATAAGTATGATACCAGAAAATGAAAAAGAAGAGAACACTTAACACTTTTCTTTATAGTTACTCCCACACAGTGGAAAAGTAGTAACAGTTTCTTGAAAGTAAAATGTGTGTCATCCTAATTAGTTCTTGAATAAGTATACTAATTGTGTTAAATTCTTTCTTTGGAGTTTGAGTTTGGTTACACACCACAGATGTGGCGCAAATCGTCTCTCATTTGCTAAGAAGAGGACTTACTCAATCTTTGAAGAGGTTCTTTCAAATTGGTGTTTAAAGATTCAAAAGTAGGAAACACATTTAATCTGACAAGCAGCTGAGTGTCTCAATTATGAGTGCCGGTTCAACATGTTACTATACTATAGGTATGCCTGTGTCTCACTATTAGGAGCCACAGGAGGGCGCTGGAATTGGACTAACGCAAGAGACTTCATATGGAAGTTTTACATTTTAATAACTATGACTCCCTAAAGTAGTCTAAATCATGCAATAGAATCTTATGATGCAAGGCCCATACAGTACAGTATGCATTTTGTGAATGTTACATGAGCAAAGTTTTGAATTATTTTAAAATTAAACCTGTAAAGCAAAGATTGTAGACTACTTCAAAATGAATTCCAAAGGCATTTTGTCCTTTTTTCTGTCTTTGAGTCAGTGGCCATATTAGAATTTTTTTTATTTATAATTGCAATTATTTTTGAAAAGCTACATGAAAAAATATGCAATTTTAAATATTATGGATTAACAAGTGAATGCTCGTGGTGTCAAGTAAATGATAAACACTTAAAAACTGCGGAAAAAAGTAAAAAGTAGAAATAAATCGACTCGTCTGTGTTTGTGTTGTTAAATCCAAGCAAAAATCCGAGAAAGAAAACAACCCGCATCATAAACATCCCAGACTTTTAACAGGCTGAAAGATTAACTCAGATGCTTCCAGAGACTTTTCCATCCCGTCTCCTGCCGCTGAAGTTTATGTTAAGATCGACCACCGACTCGCCCACTTACCTCTTACCGAGGCTGAAGCGCTGCCGTGCGGGGAGAGGACGTGACGGGAGAGCGGTGAGTGTGATGCGTCTTCGGGTGGGTCCGGGGCTCCGGTCTCGGCGGCGCACCACTCCCGTGTGTTTTGGATGCTGAAGCGTTGTGCCATCTCCCCTCTCTCTCTCTCTCTCTCTCTCTCTACCCTCCACTAGAGCAGCAGGGGCGGCCAGCCGGAATGATCCGCTCTCCTCCCCCCCTTCATCATTCTTCTCTTTCTCTTACTCTCGTCTCCCCCGCTGTCTCCCTCCTCTCTCCCGCTATGCTCACTTGTTCCTTTATCTCTGCTCTTAGGGTGGAGATTAGGTAGCGAGTAGACGGAGGAGCACCGATATCAGGCTTGCCCGTTAACGACTGACTGCCGTGCGTAAATGCTCTGGTTTAAGGGCGCCTACACGAGTGGAGGCGATCGAGAGGGAGAGAGAGAGAGAGAGAGAGAGAGAGAGAGAGAGAGAGAGAGAGAGAGAGAGAGAGAGAGAGAGAAGGGAAAGAAAGGGAGGGGGCTCGGGTTGATTGACACAAACAGCCTTTTTCTCGGGCATCAGCGATCACGGTCCCGGTAAAAGCTCACAGCCAGTTAGTTGGTGTTAGGCGGATGAGGGATGTCACAGGCGGATACGCACCGGTGCAAGTTAATGGCGCGCCTTTCTGATTCTCTCTCGCTTCTTGCACAAGTTGTAATGCTCAAGGATGAAAAGAGGGAGAAGAAGGAGAAACATTTCGACTGTAGCTGCTGTAAAAAGAATGCATTTTAAATAATCAGGGATGGTATCAATCATGGGATTTAATACAAGATATTTCTGACATTCAGTATTCAAAATACACTCATGCATGCATGTTCACTGAACACTCACACACACACACACATACACACACACTTAGAAATCAGCACCATTAGGCCTACTTCTGTAGAATGCCAATCAACCAGGCATAGAATGTCAATCATACAGTGTTTTTAACTTGATTAGGTGTACCCTTTTCCCTTCCTACTAGTTCATCAATCTCTCTAACCTATTTGCACTGACACACACTCACTCATGCTCCTCTCAATAGAGCTGGTGGGCCCCTCATTCACATTGTAATGGCCTTACAATAGAGCTTATTTAGAGTGTGTGCATGCAGTTTGAGAGAACCCGAGTCAGAAGTGTGAAGAATATGTATGAGCCCATAGAAAAAGACAGTTGTGCTGAGGGTGATGTTTAGGCTGATTGTTGGCTACATAAAACTTTACGCACGAAGGCCCCACACAAACACTCATAAGCATGCACATACACATAAACATCACATAATGAACACAGCGAGCTGAGAAAAAACCCATTTTCATACTAGTATCATGCTCCTTTTACTTACCCTTCATTTAGTTTGAGAAATTTAGACATTCTTGGGTCACATTCTCACTGGAAACATCCCTATTTGTGGCTTTCAATTAGCGTAATGACTAAACATTGGTGCTGAGAAACAGAGCTTGAATGAAATATACCAGCCAAAATATAATGCCCTACAGAATGGAATCCAGAGATAATGAAGGTTTGGATTGGAGTGTGATTGTGTTTGTATGTAAATTAGTGTCAGTGGGTGAAGTGTAATTAGAGAGGCTGTTCACCCATTTCCTCCACATTACAAGCTAAGAACCACTTCTGCCGTGGTGCTAGTTGGAGACAATAAGCCCGAAATGAAAAGTAGACAGCTGTGCGTAGACTGCAGCATCAGCTACAATGTGAATATGTGTCCCAGGCATATGTGTGCAAACCCTAAAGATAATTACAGACGTGTTCATTGCCACAAACAATAGGACAAAAACCGCTGTGAAAACTGAGAAAGAGAATGCATGCACACACATATGTACACATATGCTCTAAAACACACACACACACACTCCTTATGTACGGACACACAGGCTAAAGTACAAATACACAAAGCGCAGACATTGGCAAGCAAGTCGGTGCTATGCACAACAACACACACAAGGATGCAGTCACTCACACACATGTGAAAGCACACACAACAAAGGACTAGAGATGTGAAAAGTGTCAGAGCTGCCATGTTCAACTAGCACTCTGACTGTTAAACAGAGGAGAGCCAGAGACAAATGAGAGAGCAAGAGAGACAGAGAGCGAGAGAGGCAGAATGCTTGTTGTCTTCATCAGAGGCTTTTGTTAAGTGAGAGATAAGAGAGGAGGAGCGACTGATTCCCCCTCTTCTCTCTCCCTGCTGAGAGCTAAATGGTGGCTCTGTGAGTCTCTAGTCCTGTGCGAAGCCTGAAGAGAACAAATGGAGCTAGAGTGTAAAAACAGGGAAAGAAATTATCATCACAATGCATCACATCATCCCAGGAGTCATGGCAGGAGGCATTGAGACAGTGCAACATTCACGTTATACACACCTAATTAAAAACAAAACAAAACATTGGGCAGATTGTTACATACTTTCACTAAACACATACTAGACCCTGAGCCCTGGCACTAATAATGATACTCTCCTCTCCTGGCTGTTTCCACAAAGCTCGGGATCTATTGCTCAAACTAGCAGCTCTCTGAGATGCATCAGCTTTTTGCCTCCCACAGTGTAAACAACAACATGCTTGAGCTTTGCTTATAGCTGTTGCTATTTTAATGATTCCTGCTCCTGCTTGTGTGTGCGTGTGTGTGTGTGTGTGCATGTGATTGAACCACCTACCTGATCCTGACCCCTCCCCATGCCTGGAAATGTTGATAGATAGATGTTCTCTTAAGAGCTTGGAGGCTAAGTGAAAGCTGCCCCCCCCCTCGCACTCCTCATCCCCAAGCACATTAGAGGAAATATCTTTTGGTCAATCAATACAGCGCTTATAGATTGATAAGGCAAAGACACACGTGCACGACAGCACACAATTGTACACATGCACATGCACAGCGAGAGAAAGAGATTTGCTTCCTCCATCTTTGGGTCTCTACTGTATAGAATAACCAGACTCAAATCAATCTATTACTGGAATGCTGCCAGTAGCAGCATTACCAACATACACCAGCAAACTATGCTCTATGAATAATATCAAATGTATTCCTTATTTAGCAGTCCCAGATAAACTTCTTATTCTTATTTTAATCTAATCCCTCCGCCAGCATAACATGATACTCCTATAACAAGCCTATATTCAGTACATTGCTTTGAAGAAAAAAATCATCTACAGGGGAAATTGGGCCTTGGTTTATGTTATAAGGTACAACGTATACATACAAATCTCAGTGAGAATAAGAAACACATAGTTTGCCTCCTATTACACATTTTGCTTTTGCTTTCCATCATTTTGTTTGAAAAGTTAGCCCTGTGTCTTCTGTCTGTGTTTATATTTGTGTCTTTGTAGGCCTGTGTTTCTGTCTGCATACATGTGAAGAAAACCAATAGAAACAACTTCAAGATATTTTATTATAAGTGAAATGTTTACTTTCATGCACAACGAGCTTTTGTTTGGTGAAGAAAGCAAAACTAGGCAAAAAATCAGGAAGTGTAAGGATTGTTAGTTGTGTAAAAAAAGTATTGTGTTGTGGCCAAAAGCATTAAGGCCTAAACTGTAGGTTGTGAATAACAGAAAGTGGTCAGGAAAAAAGAAAGGATCACTATGTTTCTACAATTCAATCAAACATCGACATTAGAAGTGTGTTTTGGTACGTGTGTTTTTCTGTGTGACTCATTGAAAGACAGGATGTGGTTCGCCAATAAGAACATAGTTTTTGACATATTCAGGAACAATATTGCCTCCACACAAACAGAAACACACATAAATGCACACACATACCCACAAGATCATGCTAAACGCCCACACATCTCTGTAAACAACCCAACACTCCCACACTTTTACAAGCCGCAAACACTGGCAGGCTTGTTGTTAGAGTGACAGAGCGCACCTTCATTTCATATCATATCAACACTTCATTTCAACACTGATTACAAGTGATGCTTCTGACAGGCAAAAAGGCACCATGCATGGAAAGGTTAAATGTATGAAAGAGTTTTTGAAGCCCCTGGAAATTTGGTTTGTAGTAGTAAAAATGCATATATATAATATCAAAGTTGAATCTCTCATTAAGCATCCATAAATGTTCATAACTATTAGAAAACCTGGTTCAAAAAAACGCTCATTTTGCTATTTAGACCATTTTTCAAGACTGTGTAGGTGTGGCAGATCACGTTTTGACCTGACACCCGCACCAGTTACTGGGGGCTGGCTAACTTAAGTAGCTAACAACTGGGTTTCCATGGTGCAGAGCCGTGCTTCTAACTTACTGAGCCTCACCTCCAACATGGTAAATATACTACTACATTTATTACACGTACCATTATCACTAAAGGAGGCAGAAAAATAGCTAAACATAAGACCCCCCCTCACAAGAGAGAGCAGGAGAGGGAGAGAGGGAAGCTATCGCTAACTGCTAAGCTAAAGTAACTAGCAGATCTGAAAAGCATGTAAACTGTGTGACTCGCAAGAAAGTCACTAAAAGGAGAGAGCTAAGAGTGCTTGAGCAGAACCAGAAATGAGACAATACGCTTACCACAGCACATCAGCACGTCACATCGTTAATGACTCGTTTGTGGAATTATTGAGTTATTTTCATAATAAATGTCCAAGCATAACCACACCCAATTAAAATCCAATATCAGGAAAGTTTACAAAAACTTAAATGACAACATTTCGAATTTGGTTTGAAACTACTTTCTAATACTTTTTAGATGCTTACTATTATGTACATAAGACCTTAAATTACATAGTTAGAAGGCCATTGTGGATTTTGGTTTCCAATGGCTTTAAGAAGACAAACATGAGTCCTGCTTGTGTTGAGTATCAGTGCTATCTGCATTGTATGGTCATATGAGGATTTAGAAAATAGAAAATAGGAATGAGTGGGGAGAGAAAGGACGGGGAGTATGTCAGAAAGCACAACAGTGATCAGATCACACAGCACTCAAGGGAGGGAGGAGTAAAGTGATCTATCTCTGTCTCTCTCTGACCTTGTTCACTCTCGCCAAAAACCTGACTTACAACCCCAAACTAAATATGATACCTTCTCTCTCCTGTCTCTCCCTCACTCCCACCACTCCCTCTCTCTGGTAATAAATCGCGCTGTAATTACCAGGCAGGATCGATAACCGTCACATCACTCCTCTCCTCTGCTCGTCTCCCTCATCTGCAACTGACACTAACGTGTTCATCCCTCGCTGTATGCCAGTGTTATAGATCTGTGAGTGATATATCACATCCTGTTTCGTTTGTATACACATGCAAAACACAGGTACACACTCAAAGTCTGCACACATAGTGGGATGAACCCATAGAAACACACACAGACAGACATGGATACTCGCAACCATAACTATGAGAGCTGGACGCCACAGGGGGGAGGCCATAGGTCTCTGTTGCTATTGGTGACGTCTCTTCAGCTGAGCAACCAACAAAGAGTTACCGTTCTATCCCAGAATAGCTCACCCGCCCCCTGTCTAATGAAATGGAGGACAAGGATGAGCATCACATGGGCAGTCACACAGTATGAACTTGGTGAGTTTGTCTTTGACAGAGAGAGATGGTGCATAAATGTGTGTAGTGTGTGTGTGTACAGGTGTGTATGTGCACGTACATGGGTGTGGTTTCCATGCATAATCATGCGGATGTAATGATGTTTAATAGGAAATTAAAAATATCCTGGAGAGCAAGAGCAATTTTCACACCTCGAAATTGCTGACTTGTAACATTCACTCACACCCACACTTCCATGCACACTTGATGAGTGTGTAAGCGTGTGAGAGAGGGTATGTGTGTCCATCAGCATATCTTATCAGCAAGAGGGAGAACGAGGATGGATCGACTCATGCATTCATTTATCAGCAGTCTTCAGTGTAATGTGTGAACATGATAATATGAACCAAAGTTTTTTTGGGAAAACTTCAATGTTGTGATTGACTCCATTGGAAAAATTGAATCCACAACCCTCTTTCAAACATGTTATAACACACCAAATTAATTCACTTTTCTCCATTTTTAGCCCCCTTTTACTTGATAACCGACCAAACAAAAAACCTGGAGTGTTTTAGGATCCTTTCTTGGCTTGATCATAAATTTCTTCTCAGTCCTGTTGGCTCCCACTACCTGTGAAGAAGGGAATGCTCTGTATGAAAAACTGTAGTAACTAAAAACTAACTTATAATAACTCACTATAATACTGGAGGCTAGCACTGTACGTGTTGGATTTAGTGCTTTGACTGTTGTGAGCGAGTTAGCAGTGGTGGGTAGTGTTTAGACTAGTAATGGCTCCAAGGACAAAATTGTTCCTGAACCTCAATCTGGAAACAAATATGAAGTAGCAGGATGTAAATGCTCTTGATGTCTGAACAATACATTTAAATCCATAAAACAGATCTTTCATTGACCATTATGGACAGAAATATTGACCTTTAAGGACAAGTCTGGTGATGTTCTGTTTTCTTATTGTCAGCAAATCCCCAAAACACTATTAATTGATCCAACTAACAAGTATTGCCTGTGAAGCCTGATATAGCTTGTTTTTATGTACCATAGACCATTGTTATTGAAAACACATCAACAAACCATACTGTAGCACTGGGTGACATGTTCCTTCATTGTGATGAATGTGGGCATTGTTGTTAATTTTTGATCCCACCATAGGCTGTATATAAAGATGGATGTAGCGAAGTGTGACATCATCCATTGGTTTGCATTGGAACCGGTTTGAAGCCCAGAGTTGCAGCTTACGGTTGGCACTATCTTTTCCGTTTGGAGCCAGGACTTTCCAAATAAGGAGTGCGGGTTGTGGTGGAAACACGCCCCAGTACCTCAGAAGCAACAAGCAGTGCACACTTGGGCTAACATTAGCTACTTTAACTGAATTGTGCTAACAGGGCAGGCATTGTAATCAAGAAACATTAAACTTACCAAAATATTGCAACAATAATCTGACAAGGTGCATGTCACAGAACTGGGGAGAGCAGCAGGTGAGCAAACTGTCAATCGCAGCTGTCAATCAACGCCCACATGGCAGACATCAAAGCTACTATACGTCCTCAAAGGTTTCTTCCCACAGGTCCTGAAAACTGCAGTCATCAAGCCACTCTTAAAAAAGAACAATCAAAACACTTCACTAATGAACAATTATAGGCCCATATCAAACCTCCTGTTTTTAAGCAAAGTCATCAAAGTCACTTCTTGGCACACCACAGCACTTAAGGTCTTCTGTTAAGGTTGTCAATGACAGCCACAGAGTGGCAGAATTTCAGTACTGCATTCGACACAGTCGACCATAACATATTACTAGACCGACTGGAAAATTGGATGGGACTTTCTGGCACAGTACTAAACTGGTTTGTATCCTACTTAAAGGACAGTGACTACTTTGTGTGTAATTACACATCTGAGCAGACAAAAATGACCTGTGGAGTTCCCCAAGGCTCCATTCTGGGGCCTCTTCTGTTCAACATCTACATGCTCCCACCAGCTCAGATTATTGAAAATATGTTACCATAATTATGCAGAAAACACACAGATTTACATAACTATATCACCAGGGCACTATGGTCCAATACAAGCACTGAGTAAGTGCATTGAACAAATCAACAATTGAATGTGCCAGAATTTTCTTCAATTAAACAAAGATAAAACTGAAGTAATTGCTTTTGGAGCCAAGGAAGAGCGATTACAAGTCAGTGCTCAGGTTCAATCGATAATGTTAAAAACCATAAACCGAGCCAGAAATCTTGGTGTAGTCATGGACTCAGACCTGAATTTCAACAGCCACATAAAGACAATTACAAAGTCAGCCTACTATCACCTGAAGAATATATCAAGGACTTATGTCTGAGCAGGATTTGGAAAACTTGTCCATGCATTTATTTTCAGTAGACTGGACTACTGTGACGGTGTCTTTACAGGTCTCTCTAAAACATTGACCAGACAGCTGCAGCTGATTCGGAACACTGCTGCTCAAGTCCTCACTAAGACCAAAAAATGGATCACATCAATCCAGTTCTGAAGTCTTTACACTGGCTACCTGTTGATTTATTGATTTTAAAATACTGCTGTTGGTTTATAAAGCACTCAGTGGTTTAGGGCAAAAATACATTTCTGATCTTCTGCTACATTATGAACCATCCAGACATCTCAGATCATCTGGGACACGTCTGCTTTCTGTCCCCAGAGTCAAAACTGAACATGGAAAAGCAGCGTTCAGTTTTTATGCTCCACATTACTGGAACAAACTCCAAGAAAACTGCAGGCTTGCTACAACTCTCTGTTCAAGGCTGAAGACTTGTCAGTTTGCTGCTGCCTTTTATTAAATCAAATTCAAGGCTTCTGATTAATATCATACCCTACACTGTAACTTTCACTCTCCTGTTTTATCTCTTATTCTATAATAGCCTATTTTTATTTTCTATTTAACTCTTTTAATTGTGTTTAAATGTCTTTTTATAATGCCTTATGTTGCTTTTACATTTTGTCTTGATGCCTGTTAAGTTTTATGTAAAGCAATCTGAATTGCCTTGTTGTTGAAATGTGCTATACAAATAAAGTTGCTTTGCCTTGCTTTCAAATTGTATTAACGGAGCAATAATTTCCAAAATGACCACCAGCACACTTATTAGAGGACCAAAATTTAGCAATTAAGACCATACATATTGACTTGTTGAAAAAAATTAATGACTTGATCCAGTGGCCGTTGGTGGCATTGCACTTTAGGATACCTCCGCACTGGCTTCAGTCTCAAGTTATGGTAGTTACCGCTTGGATCCCACATAGACCATCCTGTTGCCGTAAATACTAACTAGAGCACCACTCAGTGCCCAGCTGTTTTAGCCTTTGTTGTTTTTAAAAATTTACACTCTTCAGTAGTAATGAATGGGGTTTTGGCTAGGTACCCCTGACAGCAGGGGAAGTCAGAGAGTATTAAGAGATGAACTGACACATTGTAGATTTAGGTCTTTTCGCAAGATTTGTTGATAATAACAAAAATTATTGTCAGTCTTATATTTAATTTACCTTAGGTTATCTATTGAGATGGACCTGGATCCTGCATTCTCAACATAAGAATAATGTTATAGGTTCAATTACACTTTGTCACTATCACAGTCATTACAAGGAAATCATGCACATCATTATCAATACTAACATTACCGCACAAAGCAGCAACACATTCTTTAGCAAAATTGTTTCTCTTGCAAAGGGAAACATCAGGGAGTTGCATGTTTTGCTGTTTAACTTTGTCTATTTTCTGTCCACTTGTACTTTCGCTTTTGTTCCACTTTCTTGAATTGTTTGTTGCAGCTGCACATAAATATGGAATAGTTCACTGCTGTCTGAGAATAATTAACAAAAACATAAGTTTGTGTATGTGGTACTGGGGCTCATAACTGTCACGTCCTACCAGGACTCTTTCTGTTTTTGGACTCTTTGTGTTTTTGTTCTTTTGACTTCTTTGGTTTTGTTATCCCTCTGATGCCGTCTCTGCATTTCGGTCCACCTGCTCCACTCACCCACCCTGACAATAACTTTAAACTATCATGTAATTAATTTAGATATTTTACATTTATTCAGTGTTTCTCAAACTTAAAGTTGGTTTCCATAAGGATTTATAAATAATAATTAGCTAATATATTCATTCGTGTGGTGGAGTATAAAATGCAAATACCAGCACATTGACCAAGGCTGGAGACTCTCTCTGTACTCTGCCAGTGAGTTGATCGGATACTCGTGACTTGTCAGGTTGCTCCTGTCTTGGCTGACAATGCCAATAAAGTCCACTTAAAACTGAGCCAGCATACTGGAAGCGACACATTTCGCACCACATTTATAGTTCCACGCATCAAAATCAAGCAGAAGTCCAGTAGGTTCACACTTCATTAGCCGAGATATTTTCCAAGCTCTTGTAATGGCTAGTTCAAATAAACTGCAGGCTTTCCCACAACCTTCCATGACAACTTGTTCATCTTCGCTGGAGACCTATCACTGCAGGGGAAGGTGACATTGTGTGGGAAGGTTACAGATTTCAGCTTGTAACAGGGCTTCTATCTGGACTCACAATAATCATAGTAAGAAAAATCCACCATAGCAGATACAGAATGACCAGCGTCTTCTCCAGCAGCAGCCTCATTTTGCTTCTTTTTAAAGGTGCACTCCACCAATTTTACACATCAAGATCAATTCATATATAGAGAAGTATTTTTATACCTTTATTAGATGGTATCAATAGAGAGATGACAATGGTTATCAGGGCAGTCCGCATCAAGATAAGTTTACTTGTCATTGGGAGTACTGCTCAGTCTGTGAAAATAATTGTGTAATGTTCTCTGTGGCCCTGGAGGGCGCTTTCCAGTCTGAAAAAATATCAATAATCATCATCATCAGTTACATTATGGGGACTGTAGGATCCAGCTGTTTGTGTTCTTGACCAACACAAGACTTACTATTGAAAACGGTCTCTACTTTAATGTACTTGATTGTGTTTTTTATTGTAAGACATGAGAGATGAAGGGCAGGCAAAGAGGAGTTGAAATGAGTTAAAAGAAATTAGTGAATAATGGAGGTGAGAAAGATAAATCCTTTGTCTTGCTGAAAATGAAGGTGTACATCTGGACACAGGCATGCACACACATACATGCACGCACGCACATACACACACAAACACACACACACACACACGCACATAGGATGAGACCTGCAGAGAGTGTATGATTAACTGTTCTGTCAGAACTGAGAACTCTCTGGGGCGGGAAGGGCAGAGGAGGGGGAGGAACGGAACAGAGGAGAGGATGAATTGGAAAGGGATGGGGGAGCATTAGGAGGGAGGCTGAGGTCTCTGGGGTCTCTGAAAGGAGGTCTCGTGGGTTTAGGGAGGCAAGCTAGTGCCAACTGTTGCTCCTGCTGCAGCACTTGTGTGTGTGTGGCTTTACAGCATGCACGTGCAAAAGCGTGTGTGTGTGTTTGAGTGTACTTCTCCTGTGACACTTCTGCAGAACCTTCCTTGTGGACTATCTTCTTCGCAATCTATATGCAGAGCAGAGCGGGCAGTGCAGTAGGGAGTGCAGTTGCAGATTAGGTGAATGATTGTGTGAATGTGTGTGTGTTTGTGTGTGTGCGTGTGCGTGTGTGTGTGGCCGTTATCACAATTCTGCAGTGCAATAGAGTCAGAGTGGTCGAATGTGAATCTCCCTCTTTCTCAACAAATCAGAATGGCAAACGTGTAGCTGCGGACACACACACGCTCACACACACACATACACAGCGCGACTCCTCTATTTTCTCCCATTCGTCACAGGGCTTGTTGTTCTAATGCCATGGATAGGTCTGCGTTCAGGGTCCCCATGCTGGGCGGCTCTGCTCATAATGACTGGCATCTCAGCATTTCTCACTGAGTGTGGGAGATAGGCAGTGAGAGACAGAAAAAAAATGGTGGAAAATATCTTTAGCAAATACAAACCTTAGCTTCTAGTCCACACAGGTTCTTGTTATCAAAGTGGTAGTCGAATTATCGTATGTCTTTACATTCAAAGTGGTTGGGGAGCGCTTTAAGGTGCTGAACATAGCTCAAAGCTCAGAGGGGAAGCTAATCTTTGGGAACCTGCAAACCTGCAGCCAGCAGAGAGAGCCTGGAGATTATTTACACCCCAAACACACACACAGACACAGACAGACACACACACACACACACACAAACTCACACACACGCAAAAATACCAAACACAGCTTTGTGATAAATTTGAACAGTTGATAATGTTAGGGTGATCACGTGGCACACTTTCTAACAGAGACAATACAACACTTAATTAACACATTGGTTACAAAATGTTTCATTAAAGCCAAAATGAGAAAAAATATTGTATCCCGCTTGTTCAGTTCGCACTCTCTCTTTTTTGCTGTGTCTGTCCCTCCCTTAGCTTTTCCTCCCTCTCCCTTCTTCCTCTCTGCTGATGTTTCTTCTCGCACTTAACCACTGACTTCCAAAACACTTCACCCCTCTTTAGATCCAGAGCAGCACAGTTCTTCGTGTTTTTTTGGTTTGTTTTTTTTTTTTACCATTGCTGAATGTTTCTTATAAAAGGGTATTGTTTGCCCACTTCAGCTGATATGGCCTCAGAACTGTAAATCACCAGTTACTACTTAGCTTACTAACACTCCATTCAGAAGCTCGGCACAATGGATCCACAACACATTCATTCACTGGCTCTCCCACTCCCGCCCTCCTGCTATTCAACTTTACTCTCCTCCCGCATTCTCCTTCTTTCTCTCTGCACCCTCCTGCTACGCTAAGCTGTTTTCTCTCCTTCCCCTTCTTTCTTCTGTATTTTCTCCCCCCATCAATTCTACCATTCTAGTTCCTGATGTGGTTTTGTCTGATGCAAGAGCCAGCAGTTTCCCTTGCACCTGCCTGGTTGTAGATATGTCAAAATATACACACACACACACACACAGGCATGCACGCAGCCATACATGCATGCACAGAGTCAGCTTTAATTCATCTGCAGCAAGCTAAAAAAGAATTTGTTCATCTTATGAATGATGTTTTAGCCAGCAGATTCCATCTGTTACTAGTGTAAGTGTGTGTCATTGTTGTGTTTGCAAAAAGGCTGAGACACACACACACACACACACACACACACACACACACACACACACACAGATCCAAACTGCACTACAGAGAAGAGCATCACCTCTGATTGGTCTTGACATTTCAACAATCTTTTCTTATTGGCTGTGGCACTTCCAGAGTATGCAGTTTCACTCCCTATCTGTTGGGTGTTAAAGCAGTGATAACCACACACAAACTCACACATGCGCACACAAACACACATGCAAAGAACACCAGCACTGACTGTCAGTCGCAATCACCTCAAAGTATGCTCCACGTCCATGCAGCAGGTAAGAGCAAGGAAGAGGGAGAGAGAAGCGAGAGAGAACTAGAGAGACTGAGAGATAGATAGAGAGAGAGAGAGATGCCAAGCAGTGATTTATGACCTGAAAAGACAGATTAACTCCACTGGCTGCCTAACTGGCCCTGAAACAAGCTGAATTACAGCCTGGACCAGGAGGAGAGGAGAGGTGGAGAAATGGAAGAAGAATGAAACTGAAAGGTCAGTAGTATGGCAGGATTGAGAGAGAGTGTAGACGACAAGATGGAAGAGCAGATTGGTATAGAGGAACTCAAAAATGAAAAGGTCAGAGGTAAAGAGGAAAAGATAGATTGAAGAATACAGGGGGAAATAGAGATCGAGAGGGGAGAGTATTGTCCAAAAAGAGACACTGGCAGATGTGGATTTTGTAGCTGGCCCTCAAGTTTTTGTGATCTGATGAACCCTATCACACCATGTGAATCATATCAAATTCCATTTCTTTTGCATGCTGCGAAAAAGCAGGGTTTGGGTCAACCCCATTTCACCTGCTTCGTGGCATGAGGTGAAAGGCCAACATGCGGTGTGTGAGCAATTCACACAAATCATTTGAAGCCAAAGCCCCCACCCCCAATTCCATCCTGGCCCAGCCCCCCCGGTGAGCTGCACTGAAGCAATTTTCTGTTCAGAGGAGAGAGGAAAGCAAAGAAAACAGATTTCAGATCTCAATAAAGGGACTAGCTAGGGCACTTCACTCATTTGACAAGTGGTCTTGATCTGAATCATATTAGGTCAGGGGGTAAAGCTTTATATCTTTCTGCAAATGAAATGGTGTCACTGCCAATCATGGCACTTTGGTCAGAAGCAGTCCAGTCCTGTATTATTTTTATCTAAATTGCAGCCTTACTCATGTTGTTCTATAATGATGGATAGAAGAAAGAAGCAGATCTGATAGACAAACAGAGGATTTAAGTTAGTTAGAGAAGAAGAGCAGGAGAAAAACGGGGGTGAGCACATACAGACAAAGCACTAAAATCAATTACATGCTGGCAAATTCATAAGACACCTTCATTGCAAATGTTCAAAACATTATCAGGGACTATTATTGCTTGACTGACAAAACACACAACCACATACTTTTCCCAAAGCAACACAGGCTGGCAGTAGATGTCCAGCTCTCCTAATCGCTTATTCACAAGACTGTTTCAGTCAGTTGGCTGTACAGTGACCACATCTGCACAGAAATCTGCATCGCCAAGGATACCAGTAGCTGCTGCAGCTGCTGGAAGTATTCGACTAGGTTGTTATGGCACAGGTTATTCTGTCAACTGAGACAACCACATGCAATCATGTTAAGGATTAAGAAAAGTATAGGCTTAAGCTCAGACAACTAGTAATCCTGTGATACACAGGGAATTCAATTAGACAGAAGGAAAGAAATATGAGAGCAGTTGTTAGCTAAAGGACCACTGACTATCTTTTCAGTCTTGCGAAGCTTACAGCATTGACATTGGGTGTTAACTGTGTGACACCCCTGCTGTGGTAAACAGTGCTTGCTACAATACACTGATGAATTACGCTGGCAGCATTCAGACAAACTTCCACAATGAAATTCAGCTCCATACGGGTCTCTGCGGCTCAGGTAATCATTCCGTCTGTTTTTTTCCACTGCAGATGAAGCTGAGACATTGACACACTGCCTTTATATTGAGTTTATACAAACCACAGATGTCTTGTCCTGATATTGTGAGAGTGTATGTTGCCTTATGTTAGCTCATGGAACACTTTAAAGGTCACGACAGTGGCTTTTATACTAGGCTAAAGATTCTGGCTTGGATACAATAAACTATAAATGAATACCAGATACACAAAAATGTCTCTGTTCTCTTCCTTGGCCTTTTTCTCTCCCCCTCTCTCTTACCTTAACTAAACTAGCATAAACAAATGACAGAGACAGGGCCATAAATACAAGCAGCCACCTTTCAGAAAGCGCTCAATAAGAGCTGCTGACAAATGAAGTAGCTGTTCACCAATTGCCCCAGGTCCTGTTAATGTCTCTCAAGTTTATTAACTTACTGTTTTTATGGTTATCTTGTGCCGTATTTCTGCATACACACACAAATACACACACAGTTACACGTCTTGTTCCATTAAGTGTGAATGTGTTTATGTGTGCCTGTGTGTGAGTTATGCGACCGGTCGCTAATTGCAGACAAATCGCTTTGCCGCACACAATCATTCCTGTTGTTTTGATGTTTAATTTCACCAGTTGATTACCGGCGGAGTTTAGCGCCGCCATTCCTCTTCCTCCACCACGGGGACGACTCATCCGTCTTCTCACACTCTCGCTGTTGCGCATACATAATGAGTTCGCTCTGACGAACAGAGGGATGGATTTCATAAATCATGCTCTTGTTTGTAACAGCTTTTCTCTCTATTTCCCTGTCTCTCTTTCCCTTTCAATTAAAGTAGCAGAGCCCATTCTAAATGTTGAGTGCCTAGAGACATACAGTCCAAGTAAATTATTTCCTGTATAGTTTTTCGATTTGAGGCAATTTTGCTGCCCCTCTCCCAATATCCTCCCCATTGCACCTGCCAAATGATACTCCAAAACATTGTCTGGGCTTTTCTACTCACACCGATTCTGGTATGTGTGTTGACTTTCAAATAATAAGTGTCATAAAGAGAGTGAAGTACAGACAAAGCATAAGGACAGCAGTGGGCCAGTGATGGGGCTATAACATTGTTTATATCTGCGCACATACCGTTGATATTTCTGTGTTGTTAAATGGAACCCGGTGGGCTTTTATTGTGTATTTGCTTAGTGAATAGAAACTCACAATTCTGCCACAAGCACATACACAAAAAAATGCTGTTGTTGCTGTTGAAGGCAACTGTCTCACACAAATATATTCACACACACACGCAAATGCTATGCACATAAATGAAAAATGCAAGCGAAGCTTAGCATTGGTGTAATACAGTTTTTATTACTCACTGCTCTCTGTGATCGGAAAATAAATCCGGCAACTAAATTGATTTACTTGTTTTTATCACTTGCTCTGTTGCTCACCCCCTCCTTGTTGCAGATTGGATTCTCATATAAACCCAAGAGATACACATTTTTACAACCCAATTTAAAGACATGTTCAGAAAAATGGCGGGGGGTGCAGGGTGGTTCTGTGTGCTAGCTTGTTCCATTTAGGCTCAATTTTCTTTTGTAGCATGCTGTCTTTGCTCTTCACCCTCTCTGACCTCTTTAAAAGAGTCTTTCTGGAAAGTAAAGGAAAGAGCCAGTTCTCTGGAGGTGTTAGGGGCCTCTCCACCACAGCCTCTCTACTAACAAGTTCACTCTCATCAGCTAAATAAATAGCACCTTTCACTGTTCCTATTCAATGCACCCCCAGGCCACATGGGTTCAGTTATACAGTCTGTTTGTGCACATGTGTGCATAACAGTATGTGTTGCGGCAGGAAATATAGAGAACGCGTGGCTGCGTTTGTGTGCAGGCATCCACCTTCTCTCTTGTGTTCCAAATGATGTGGTAAGCTCGCCCTTGGCATGGAGGAAATTGGTGTTCGATCCTTAGCAAGGCCGGTGTGCCTTCAGGCTAGCTATTAGCCATGTGCAAAGCTAAAAACAATGCAAATACAGGCCCAGGGTCAAGCAGAGGATCATTAACAAGCACTCAGCCTCTTCAATTAAACAACAGGTGATGCATGGCAGCATTGAGGGGATGCTTACACCAATTGTTCCTCAATAAAGCTCCAGTGACACACTCACTTACCTAGTGAGGGGTCAAGGGAAGTGCACTATGTTGAGAATGTTTGGAGAGGGGGAACTGACACTGCAGGCGATGTTATTATAAGGCTGAATGTTGTGTATGATGTGTTGTCCTGATTTGAGATATACTGATAAGATCTGGACAGGTGGCCGTTTCGAGAGATTTTGGAAATGGATGAGGGAGCTCTGCACAGTTCAGAGCTCTTATAGGCTTAAATACATGGCGCTGCTTGAGATACAGGCATTTACTTTGATAATGGTTTTCTGGGAGGACACGTGTCACTAGAGGTTAGTAGGAATAAAGCTATATTCAGTTCTAACTCCGGGGCTACTATCCATCATGGCTGAGGTAGGTATTGACCACCTTCTTCTGCTAAGACTGCAGGCTTGTATCCCCTTGCTCTTTCTTTTTCTTTCATTCTTCCTAAAACGGGGGAGTTTATTCAGCCAAACAATCCAAATACACACCCACTCTCACACTCACAAATAAGGAGGGAGAAAATGCCTGTGATAAACAAGTGCATGTGCAGTGTCGATGCTGGTGACCACTGATGTTAATTCATCCAGACTGTGTGCATTGTGAACACTAATAGACTCTGGCTGTGAGTGTGTTTGTGCATGTACTGTAAGCTCAGTGTGTGGCTGTATGTCAGTGAATCTCTGAGTGCATTTTACACATTAACATCCCACTGTCGCCCCATTTTATCAACCCGACTATACTCTTTCTAGTGATCCACGTGTGTTGGGGTCTCTGCGAGTTTATATTAGTGTGCGAGTGTGTGCACAAGTGTAAATGTGTGTGTGTTTGTGAGCGTATATCTGGCTGTTCCAGTGATTCTCTTTTTGCTGACAGGAATGAACACGCTGTTGGTCCGGGAGTGCGGTGAGCCGAGACCGAAGAGGAGGAGAGTGGAAGAGAAGGAGAGAAAGAACGACAGGAGAGGAGAAGCACATCGGACACCACCTATTTATCACCCTGACTCCTTCCGTCCACTGCCAAGGAGAGAGAGAAGAGAAAGAGAGATGGGGCAGATGAAGACAGCAAGGCTAGAGCGATAGGAATAGAGGAGAGGGTAAAAAAAATACGAGGAAATGGATTTGTATCTCAACTTTAAGGCCTGTCTTTATGCTTGTGTTGTTCACCATGGTTCACGCTTCCCTCATCACCCTCTGGCCCCCCCCGCGCCCTCCCTATTCTCCCTAAAACCTTCGCCCCCAGCTGATACGGTACAGCAGCAGTGGATGAATAGAATAGGAGGAGTGTTAGGGAGGGAGTGGGTGGGGTGTTGGTAAGGGGCTCCCCACAGAGAAAGCTACTGTTACCAAGGAGAGAGTGAAGGAATGTGTGTTTCAATAGAAAAAAAAATCATCCAGTGGAACAAAACTATCAAGCGAGATTTTAACCTCCAATAAAAGCTTGATGATAAGCCAGTCAATATCCAGGAAAATGTTGTGATCTCCAGCTACAAAATTATACATTTAACTTCCATATCCAAACTCACTCTCCACACCATTTTTGTGTGTGTGTGTGTGCGTGCATGTGTGCATGTGTGTGTGTGTGTGTGTGTGTGTGTGTGTGTGCCGCAGGGTGTACACAATAAAGGTTTTTATGCTCACAAACCAATTTAGGCCCTGAAATGAGATCTAAAGTACCGTCTCACCACGCTCTCATAATTAATTGAAAAGAACTAAAATAATGATATCTGGGGAGTGATATTGATAGCCATGGTTTATTTCTGACAGCTGGCTCATACTGAGCCCTGAAACACTTTTTATTATTAAGCCAGAAAGAACAAAAGATTTAAAATCTCCATGGCTGCTCAGCATGCCTTGACTTTTTTTTTTTTTGGGTTAGAATATATTCACTGCCGTTGTCAGAGAGAACGCACGAGAGAGGAGAATATAACTGTGAGGTCATGTTGTACCAAAGCAATATTATCATACATCTAATTCTTTGTTTTGAAATATTTGATCATTGCTTGTTTGTCTTGTTGTTTAGATGTTTAGGAACAGAAAGCAACAGAAATAGAGATAGACGCAGAGAAAACATTTTGTTCTGTGGGCATTTGGACTCAGGCAAAGGTCCCTACCACCAGTGGGGTGATAAATTGCATGGCTAAGAAGAAGGGACACCTGTCAGCTACCCCCTACCTAGACCAACACTTCAAAAGAGAAGACATACACATGTGTCCCGACACACACACACACACACTTACTCATACACACACAAATCCTGTACGCTGAGCTCACATCACACAGCGCAACACTGGATTAATTGGAGGTAGCCGTCACCTTGAACTGTCAATTCTTTCATCAAGAACATGTACTGAGCTGTCAGAGCGCAAATGAAGAGTGTGTTATAAGCTTAACAGTGTGTGAATGTCTGTGTGCACTGGCAGACTGTAGTGTATATATATGTGTGTGTGTGTGTGTGTGTGTGTGTTTGAGTGTGTTCTTTTCACTGAGCTAGTCAGAAGTTGTGACAAGCAGGAAAAGAGAAGTGCAGAAACTCGGTGGTGTTTGGTGGTGGCCTGTTGATCACATACTGATTCTCTATGTGGGGCACACACACACACACACACACACACACACACACACACACACACACACACACACTCATGTTTCCGTCACTTCAGATGACATTACATTGAATTACATTTATTTCCTGGAGACTTACCCTAACCATAACCACTACTACTAACCTTAACCCTTAACCTAACCGTGACCTTATTTTAAGGTTTATGTTGATGATTTACGTTATGGGGACTTGTTTTTTGTCCCCAAAAGGAAAGCAAATCCCCACAGTGTGACTCCGTAGATTTTATGTCGCTACATGAGTAAACAAGTACACACACACATACACATACATACACGTACATACAGTAAGTGTTGGCACAAATACAGACTTGTACCATATCAATAGATTTTGCACAGTTATTGCAACGCATCAGGGCACAGAACATGTAAAAATCATGTAATAGCAAAGTAATAAGCAACTATGTCAGCTTCAGAATCTTCAAGATTGGTGCAGAATAGATTGGATAATTGCTGGTTGTTAACTCTTTACAGGATCCCCATCAGCCTCCACTGATGCAGTCTTATTGAGATTATTAAAAAGTAGACTAAAAGAAGAGTATTGTAAAGTAGAGAAGCAGTAAGGCTGAATAAAATTAAGATGAGTAGAGTATAGAGTAGAGTAGAGAAGAACATAGTAAAGCAGAATAGAGTAGAGCAGCCAGTGGACAGAGAAGTGAATTGTCAACAACACAGACAGACAGACAGACACACACACACACACACACACACACACACAACAGTCATACATCATCATCGCCCCCATGAACAGAGGCATTGATCTCAAGTAAAAGGCAACTATACTGTACATCAGTACGAAAGCACCACATGAGCTCACCTGAACTGAAGTATTGTCCTTTATTTGTTCTACAGATGTTTAGATCAAAGGTTCTCAGTACCTCTTTTCACATTTTGACAACCTGAAGCTCCATCTGCATAAGATCAACTGGTCCATATAATAGGCATTTCCACAGAAGACATTATAATATGTCACAGTAGACACAGTACAGGTATAAATAATGAAATAAATGATGGCTGAAGACATTGAACTGTTGAACTTCAGTTTCAGGGTCCTGGCATTGTGCATGCTGGCTCATTTTCACATGTCATTCGTGGCTCACTAAGACACTTGAATGGAAGGGAGACATCATTATGTAATGTTATGAGTAACAACTATGCATTGAAAATTGAAATAAATAAGGTTAACATTTGCTTTTATCAAAATTGTTATTTCTGCATTTGAAAATACAGAAAATGTAAAATTATTTTGTGCACTTACACTAAAATTGTATATGATTAAAATGGAGGCACTTATTAATGTTTGAGAAAGCCAAGGTTGAATCTGTTCTAAGCCATGTGATTTATGACTTTTTATATTACACAGACATCTGTTCAACAAGATAATTTCTGATGTAACACATTCAAATTAAACCAGTAGCCACATACAAAAAATAGCTCATAATGTTCATATGACAGCTGAAGATGTGAACTTCACAATTTTGAAATCAGCTTGTGTAATAATCAATCGAGATTGACTTCGAAGGTTTAGAATTCTTCTTAAGTAAAATAAATCCCCCTCAAAGCCTGAAGCAGGAGACACAAAATACTTGTCTCACGCTTGATTGACAAGCAATTGGAGACCATCTTTGTATGCACTTTGAGAGAGCTTGAGGTGCTTTTCAAGAGATATAGGTACATTTTCTGGTTCAAAGCTTTGCCTTTACTATAAAATAAAGCTCATTTGGGTGTGAAAACTCAAATAAAGACTCACTAAAGTCTTTCTTGACAGCTTAGATTTCTGATTCAGTGGGCTCAAGCTTTCACAATGAGTCATTTGTATTCTTCTAAGTATTTATTGAGACAGCTGAAATCAGAAACAGCATTTTGCTGGAATATATGTAAGTGCTCCAGGCAAAGACAAAAATCAAAATTGATGTGTTTCTTCTTTGATGTTTCAGAAAAAAAGATTTGTATCATAATCAGTTGGAAGGGAGCTAATTTTTTTTCCTCTGCTTGTGGCAGGTCGTCTTGGCTCATGAACCAGACTATTAACTAATTGACTTGTCATACCCTGATGCTGAGGATGCTGTTGGCCAACATCAACACATTTAATGGTGGGCTTGTTCTTTCATATCTTTATATTTGTTGGGTCTTTCAATTGCTAATTACTTTCAACCTCTGACTATTGTTTCCTTTCATGAATGCAGTTTGTCTTTAATGGAGTTTTGCTATCTATTTGATGTTATTTCTAAAAATTGAAATGTTGCAAAAACATGTGGACAACCCACTCTTCCTCCTGAGCCACAGCCAACCCCGTTTATTAAGTTACAGTTAGTTTTAAAGACATTTTCCCTGAAGCTGAAGGTTACATTATGTTGTCAATTATTGATTGATTGTTATTATTATGGTAATCGCAGCGAAACACTGCAGTGCATGCAGAAATGATGTAGTATAGGCCCACATTTTGCTGGATATAGAAAATCTTGCAGATTTACTTGTTGCTTCCCCCCCTACTCTATCTTTCTGAGCTCTATGCTTAAAGTCACTAGATAAATGAACAGCTGAAATTGCTCAATTAATCATGTGTGTTGGCCAGAAGTAGCAGTGCAGCCACTTTCCTATATTTCCTATATTTCATTTGAATATGGCCTTTTTTATAGGCATACTTTATATTAAAAATGTGGCATTCAGCAGAACCCTGTTTTCACAGAGTAACTGGAATTGAGTTATGCAGAAAATCTCAGCAAACCTTTTATTATAACTATTAGTGCAAAATACGAAATGTGTAGTTGTATGTACTCCAAAATGCTCAGCATACATTAAATGCTGGAAGCTGCATAATGACACCAAATGATGTTGAATTATGCATGTAAATGTTGAACATGTTTTTCAGATTTGCTGGTTGTTTTATAAAGCCTGAAGTTTGATGAAAACTGCAGTATGCCCAGTATTTTTTATATCCCTTAAACATGCTATATTATTTATGATCTCAACATAATTATATGAAATACCTTCCAAGAATTCAACACTACAGCTTATGATGCATGACAGACGATTTCCATTCATTTACATAC
The DNA here is from genome assembly GCF_914725855.1 of Thunnus albacares. Lineage (NCBI taxonomy): Eukaryota > Metazoa > Chordata > Actinopteri > Scombriformes > Scombridae > Thunnus > Thunnus albacares. The sequence continues at coordinate 20,401,726 of NC_058108.1, read as the reverse complement.
TGTGCAGGAATCCCACTGGATTTCTTATTAAACATTTCCACATGATCCATTCCGCTTTATCCTGCAAATCCATGCTGCAGGATTACTATGGGTGAGGGGCTGAAAATAATGAATTTCAAACTATTTAAGCCCATTTAAAGGAAAATACCAAAAGGCCAAAAAGACAAAAAACATCCCAGTTTTTATTAGATAAATGTTTCAGCAGATTCAGAGGTTTACAGATCTGCGACAAGTGCCATACACATTGCATATATGCAACATTAACATATTGTTATTGCTGATTTGAGAGAAAAGTAGTGCATTGTATTTTGATATATGTTCATGATGTTACATTTTTAATTAGCAGCAAATTTTGGAAAAATGAAAAAAGTCATTACATGCATTCATAGCCAGTAATCATCACCTATATAGCTTTGGCTGGTGACACATAGGGTCTGAACAATTTCTACTGTATACAATCACCACATGTATAAATAAAACAATTGAATAAATACACTCGATGTTCAGCATTTCCTGTAGCAGCTGGATTTCAGAATTGTTGTTGCATGACTACCCGTTAACGCCATGAGCAACGGGTGGTGGCTGACAAATTAAGTCTCCTCCGACTGACACACACAGGCTGCTGCATTAAGGCCATTATATTGCCACCATAGAGGAAAACCATTAAATGAAATGTGTCTGAAGAAGATGCTTAAACAGTAAATTAATTGTGCATCACAAATTTCACATATGTTGAAGTACTGTTAATGACATTCAGTTAATTTGTGGTCACATATACAATCCTTAGGCTACACAGTTTGGTTCTTTCTTTCTCTTCCTCTATCCAGGGCTAGATTACTAACTGGACAAAACAGGTAGTTTCCCCAAGAGCCCCAGAAGCTCCAGATTTAACATCTCAAATGGAGTTTGGTCCATTTTTGATTTATTTGCAATGTGTGGTCTCTGAGCATATACTGTAATTAAATTGTTATGTACTATATAGTCTGCTATGTACTAAGTATGTAATTAATGGGAGCCAGCAGAGCCAGCAGGTTATCAACAGGAGTTCCCCAGGAATTATGTCCATGTTGGACAATTCTGGACTATACGATGTATGTTCAATGCCAAAAGTTCAGTGCCATTGGAGAAAAGTAGTGTGTCCTTTATGTAGGGAAATGGATTATTAGGGTAAGAAGGTCAAAGTGGTGGATGGTTGTAGCATGTCTGACCTTCATGCAGGAGTTCTCCTCTTGACACAGATTTGTTTTAACATTTGTGATGTTATTCATCATGAATATGATCTTTCCATAACCTTAACCACATTTTTTAGTTGCCACAACCATACCCCAACCATATTTTGTTGTCATGACCACATTTTTTCCCCTAAACTTAAACATTAACCACTGTGACTGTCATGTGCAGATATTGTAAAAAAAAAAAAAAAAAAAGAGAGAGAGAGAGAGTTTTAAAACATAGTCATTGAGTGTTTTGCAAAATTGTTCAATAGAAACTTTCTTATCTGGTGATAGTGTCAGTATAAACAATGTACAGAAGGTGGGAGGTGAGTGGGATGGGGGGTCAACAGGGGCCTAACAACAGATTTTTGCCCTGGGGCCCCTTAATAGGTTAACTCTGCCATGCCTCTGTCATTTACTAATAGGTAGGATAGTATGGTAGAAAGCTTTAAGTTAAGTAAGACAGTACATGGCCCTAGGCACTTCTTTAGGTATCAGCGGTCATGGAAGACAATCACATGACCCAAAAACTATAAAACTAGACAACTAGACACTAGTAGCAGCAGGAAATATTGTGTATTTTGTTCCAAATGTGAATATAAGACTTTCCTTTCTGTATTTCAGAAGGTGTGAAAGATGGCGAAAGTTGAAAGTAGAACAGAAGTGATACAACAAATACAAAATAATGTCACTGTCTTTTGAATTATGAAAGTAAATTCCTCCTACTGTAGCTCATTTCCTGTATTTTATTAAGTGAGAACTATATATAGATATACTGCTGTATCTGTTTAAAGTGTTAGCTGACAATCTGTGCGCATGTTCTCCTCCATCACCATTTCTGTCATCCCTCAGCCAGCAGACAGGCCTGACAGAGTGATACATGTAGAGGATATACGTAGGTGCACTCTATGACTTATACACCATCATACACAAGACACATGTTTCAAGGCAGTGATAAAAATAGCCTTCTATAGGAAAACCAAACAGACACAGGAAAGACTCAAAAAGCGTGCTGGAAGAAAGGCAGCAAGAAAGGAAGAGCTTTCACACACTTTATCAAAAGAAGCAATAACAAAACACAGTCATGCTTTTGGTCCTATGTGACCTTCATCTGGTATGCCTTGATACAAGCTAAAAGCCTGACAATTTGATTAAAAAATATGCTTCAACAGAGTGTGCAGAGCCCGTTTGCCTTTTAAAGTTCAATATAGCCAGATTTTGATAAAGTGTCATGGTTTGTCAGTTCTCATTTTGATGCAGTTATTTCAACCTGATTCCATTTAAATCTCCAAAAACCTAAATATAATTACTATAAAGCCAATGGCAATAGGAGAAAAAAAAGCATTTACAAGGAGCATGCGCTGCAAAAAAAATGTTTGTGTGATGCCATGATACATAAATGTTAATAGCTGTGTTAACATGCAGCAGGTTATCAGCTTGTCTTTATTAAACAGTTTTGATCGCCATTAATTCAACTACATAAGCCCACTATTTAGAAAAGAAAATGATGTAGATAAAATAACTGTGGCTTTTATTAGACTGTATTGTCACCAAAGTGAGTCTTCTGTCTCGCATTTGCCACTGTAGGTGTTAGCCACAATGCTCCCTCATCCTCCTCTGCTTCCTCACAGTCTCACACACAGTTTATCTCCCTCTGTCATGTCAGTGTTTACTTGGTGCCTCCTGCATTCTCCCTCTGCCTTCCCTGTAAGGCTGTTTAGGCTGAAAAGGTTACTGAGTCATTAGCCATATAATAATATTACATTGGATGCTCTCAGACCTTTTGACCTAGGAGAAAAAGAAGCCAGGGGCAAATTGGCAGCTGAGCAAAACATTAGTTTTATATGTCTCTTATCTTGAAGAAGAAAAGTCAATGTAAAAAATAAGTTTCGCTAGTGAGCAGCACTTTTTTAACTGTGTATTTTGGGAAGCGTTCATTGTTTCTGCGTAAAGCATAACCCGCAAAACACACAGCCACCCACACATGCACGATGTGCAAAAAAAAAAAAAAAAAGAAGAAATTTATACTGTAGCTACAAATATGAGGTGACTTCACTTTGCAATCTTATGAGTTTTGAAGGGAACTTTTCTTATCAAAAAACTCCCTCCCTCCCTCCAGCCCCAACCTATCTCTCTTCATTCCCCTGTGTATCTGTCTCTCTTTGTCTATCTCTTTTGCCCAGTGAGAAATTTCTTGATTTTCATTTTGTCTTGACCCATTTTAAAGAGATAACAGTTGAGTATAGGCGAGATAAAAGTGTCTTGTGCATTTGCAAGAACAAGTGTGTGTGCGTTGGTTGTGTATTTGTGGATGTTCAAATGTGTGTGTCAGTGCAGTGCGGCGCAGAGATAGATGCTCTTGTCATTGGGAGTTGAATTATCTTGATTAATAATTCAGGTGATAACATCCCCAGTTTTTTTTTCTCTCCTCCTCTCTTTTGCCCTGTATATTCCTTTTCATTTATTATTTTTTTCTGTCAGCCTCATTTTGGATTTTTTTCTCTATAAAGCAGAAGCATACACCATAAACAATGATATCTGCCCTCTACTATTATCCCTGAGTGAAAGAATAACAAACAATGGAAATTCAGGTCATCCAGGTCATTTCCTCACTCTTATGTTTAGATATTTTGCAATGTGACACATTTATCCAGCACGATACAGCATTTTTTTAGGTAATCCGACAAAGTTTTTGCAAAGTGCTCAACATGGTAGTAAAGTCTCACCAGAGTGTTTAAGCATATCTGTGCTGGTATCTGTGGTTATGGGGGAATGAACTACGCTGCCTCGTCATAAATATTATATGAGAGAATGACAGATGGACGGGATCAATATGCCAGCCATAGTGAATGACTTTAAAGTCTTGTAATGACTGCTGATCTTGGCTTAGCTTCTCATAAATGAGGAGACAATCTACGCATAAAACTAATTTGTAAATTATGCAAAAAAAAACCTCTACACACATAAATTTATATTCACAAAGACATGCCGCTCCCTTGAGTGGAGAGCAGTGTGCTTTTTGCAGTGTTTGTGTGTGATAAGACATTCTTGAAAGGAAAGTGAGCAATAAAAAGAAAAAGTCAGATTTGCTTTCAGTGTTGGGTTTATGTTATTTTAGGGTAATTACAGTTGTTTTCAGAAACAGATTTTACAATGTAATATTTAACATCAGCATGTTAAGTTTTTTGTTCTCGTTGTTGTTGTTCATAAATATTTTTAGGTTGAGATGCAAGTTCAGATCAGAAGTACGTTCAAAAACAAATCCAAGCATGAAGTTCCCTCTCAAAGCTGGCATGAAACCTCCAGTTGTCTATTTATGGGAGAACTGTTTCTCTCTTTTCATCTGTCTACCCTCCAACCCTTCCCAAGTGTCATGTTGTCATGCCAACATCTTTTCTAAACCAGAAGACAGGAAATGATTGCACCCCAACAGCACTTTCACACACACACACACACACACACGGATACACACCCACCCACTCAAGCACACACACCTACACAGACACAGATGTGCACAGACACACACACACGCAAATGAGTGCAATGTGTCATATTCAATACATTATTTTTTGATTATATAAACACATGTTTAAAATGAAACGTCACAAACAACAAGCTGTTTCTCTTCTTTTTGGCTAGAGGGTTCATTCTTGACCAGATACAGCAGCTTATCACACAAAAAAGACAGAAGAAAAACTCTACACTGTTGTTTCTGGAACTTTCAACCACACCTTGTGGCCTTTGTCAGCGGACGGAGATGCTCAGTTGCTCAGTTAACAACTAAACCACCTCCATGGCAAGTGAGACATCCTCAAGATGTAGTTGAAAGCTTCGGAAACAGCAAGTAAGTTGGACCTCATGTCGAGAAGTTCTGTTTGTTTATTTGCAGTTCAAATGCAGTACTTGATGAGACGAACACATAATCATCTGATATAATTATGTTTGAATAATGAATAATGCAGCAGCTACTTTATACTCCTGTTGCTTCACTCTGCTTTACATTTAATAGTACACAGAAGTATGCATTGCATTGTTCCCATGTTGCATTTACTGATGCAGAAAGTTCCTAAGTTCAGAGCATTCTTCCCTATTTCTCTCTTTCTTCATTAAGGAGGGCAATTATCAAGATCTCACCACATATATATCAAATTTTGTCAAAGCCAGTTGGTCTGGTGTTGCTCTTGTGAAAGGCTGTTGCCCCAGTTAGAGAAGCAACTACACCAGTGAAGATCACCATAATGCAGCCAAGAAGGCTGAATAATAAATAATGAATAATAATGGAATGCTAACAAAATGTCCATTCAATCTGCGTATCAGCTGTATAGCAACAGCTTGTGAATAAAAATTGTGAAAACAAAGGCTCACTCATCTTAACATTGGGAAATTAATGGACTGCATTTATATGGTGCTTTTATCCAAAACACTTTACATTTTTTCCATCTCATTCATCCATTTACACCACAGATTGTATGTAAAGATGGACATAGCGAAGTGTGATGTCACCCATTGGTTTGCATTGGAGCTGGTTTGAAGCCCAGAGTTGCAGCTTATGGTTGGTGCCATCTTTACTGTTTGGAGCCAAGAACTTCCAAATAAGGAGTGTGAAATGTGAACACTAGCTTACTGGAAACACCACTTGGACTAACGTTAACTACTAACAGGACAGGTATCGTAATCAAGTAACATTAAACTTACCAAAATATTGTGACAACACTCCAGTACTCAGTGAGAGTCCCGTAGCCAGAGAGAGCAGCAGGTGAGCCAACTGACAGTCACAGCTGTCAATCAACGCCCACATGGCAAATATCAAAGCCTATTATATGTCTTCAAATCTTATTAACAGAGCAATAATTTAAATTTAAAAGATGACCACTAGCACACTTATTAGAAGGTTTGAATTTAGTGATTGAGACCACTGAGACCCTGTGTTTAAATTATACAGTACCGAAGGTCACAATCCCCCCCCCTCCCCGTCTCTCTCCCTAAAAAACTGGCATTTAAAGGGTCAAAATTCTCATGCCTCAAAGGGTTAAAATTAAAATGCCTTCAAATCAGTGCTGTTGCTAATCACTGACATATCCCAGATTGTGATAATCAAAAAACAAACAAACAAACAAAAAAACCCTAGCATTTTAAATTCATTTTTTGTGTTTTTTTCCATTTAAAAACACAGTGGCAGCGTGTCAAAAACTGGCATTCAAAGGTTTAAAATTCTGAAAATTAATGAATATTTGGTAGTGATAATCAGGACTGATGTTGGTTAAAAAAATTAATTAATTGAAAGTGGAATGTTTGTTCTCAATGTTATTTTTTTAGTAATCTGACACTGCACAAAAAATAATAATTCCTCAAAATCAATGTTGTTGCCAATCACTGACATATCTCAGACTGTAATCAATAATCAAAAAAAAAAAAAAATCCCCCTGCATTTAGTATATGGAAAATAATTCATTTTTGGGTTGTTTTTTTTTTCATTTAAAAACATAGTGGCATCATGTCAAAAACTGGCATTTAAAGGGTTAAAAACAAACAAATTTGGTAGTTATGATCAGGACTGATGTTGGTTTAAAAAATTAACTCAGTGAAAGTGGAAAATAATATTAATGTAGGATATTTTTATAGCAGTTTTTTGATGCAGACATGTTTGTCCTTTAACAACATCAGTGACACTTAAGGGTTAAACAGATTTAAATGCCACAACACTACAACTGACAAGTCGCACAGAGGAAGAAATGTGTCACAGAATCTTAAAAATAGATACAGCTTCAAAAGTTAAGTTCTTAAAATTTGATATCAAGGCTGACATCAAATTGAGAAGGATATGAGGTGAGGTATTGTGAAATGCAATGCCTGACAGACAGACAAGTGAAGTAAGCTTTCAATGGCAGATCAAGGTTGTGCTGAAAAACCCCCTACTGGACTTCATTTGATATAGGGAGGAAGTGGAAACATGATATTTATGTGACTTGAGAGAAGAATGAGCGACGGTGGGACGCAAGAGCAAGCAAAACTGAAGTGGACAGTGATGCCGTTATTGGATGATTTGGTACGACAGATATTTTTAGTATATGTGTACAAAAAGCTTTTAAAATGACTCCTCCTGAAACGTCCTTCTGGTTACTGTGAAGAACCAGACATGGGGGATTTTAACCAAATATTGTTTTTCCAAATATATATTTAGGGGCAATAGTTAGCTTCAGACAACTGAGTATTTATTTAGACAATTAAGTCTCACAACACTCACAGCAACATGTTAGTTTGTTCCTGGTTCAATGAGTGATGGGTAAAGCTGTTATGTCACAGATGTGCACAGAGGAAAAAACATCTTTGGCAATTAACAAAATGTGATTTACAGCCACAAGTTGAATTATATTTCTGTGTCAGTAATTAATATCCACAGGAGGTTTGTGTGACACAACAATGCTCCAATTTCATATATCTTTAATTTAGCTAGCAAGTGGTACAAATGTTAAAACATTAAAAAAAACCAACTGAAAGATACACGCACATAAAGAAAATAACTAAATTCAAAAGAAAAACCTGCAGCTATAATACTGACTGTCTGCAGGTGGCACAAATATTTTAATTGCAACTTTTTTCTTTACCTGCAAATGCTAACCTGGAGATCTAAACTTCTGCTTCTTGTACCCTCACCCATAGGTGAGCTTTTGGCATGTATTCAAGTGGTCCAACAATACCTGAACAGCTCTTTGTGGAGAATCTGGTGCCTACTACATGTGAACAAGTGGGTTCATGAGTTTTCATTATAGTGAATTACAGTGCAAGCCTGATGCATACTTCACAGCTAAAAATGTATGATTTGTGGCATGTTGGAGCATTGA